>NW_024424675.1:31048461-31167965 GCF_017311325.1 Ursus maritimus | reverse complement strand
CCCCCCCCCCGCCCAAGGCTTAGCCAAGTGTTTGGCAGTAGTCCCGAGCCCACCCAAATATGAAACTGCTGGTGTTCAGGAGTTTGGACCTGAGCAGTTGGTCATTTCATAAGGCTCAACCCTAAAATACTTGTTGAACGATGGATGAGTGAATGAATTATTGGCCTCAGCAGGAACTCATTTCATCTCCGTAATGCCATGAACACTTAAGCCGAAGATCAACAAATTAGGCAGTCATGAACAAAACAACCAACAGGGAAAATACAACCACCTTAAAATCGTTTACATTGCAAGCCATTAATGTATAAAAGAAACCGTCATTTCAATCATATTAGGCTCCTATATTTGCTTTTTTGGTGCCGTAGAATTGATTTTGTGACACAGTGGCCTTTTGCAGGCCTCTCAGGCACTCAGTGAATCTGTGATTTCCAGAGCCGTCCCCTCTGGAAGTTCATCGTACCTCTCCCGTGGCGGCCTCGCACACTGGAGTGGGAGCCCACCAGAGGATGGACCGTGTCCGCTTGCGCTCTCCACGGTCTCGCCCGCACCTTGCAGGTGCCCGGCACAAGGCTGGTAAGGAGAGAATGGGACGAGTGACCATGGCAGCTGCTGGAGCGCTCCGATCTTTCCACACAGACCCATGGAACCAGAGGGTGCTGGCTTTATTCCTCCTTCACATCCCTCTTTGAGGGGCTGGAGAAGGTGTGGGACGCCAAATCCAGAGGCCCTTGGGGCAGAGGAAGTGATTTCCATGGGGAAGAGTCATTGCCTTTGTTTGGAGGGGTGGCCAGGGTTTATCGGGACAGCGGTTTATCCTCCGTGGGCTGGACATCCCGAGCTGGGGTCCAGGCTGGGGGGAGCAGTGCACTGGCCACGTGCGGCACTAGGATGCCAGAGCCACCGCTGTGCCCAGTGCCTTCCCCTGCAGCCTTCGCCGTTCCGTGCTGGGTGATGTACCGGATGGCCCCGTTCGGAGGTCTCCTTCACAGTGTGTGCTCCCTGTGACCTGGTCCCCTGTTATTACACCTTGATGAAAACCTTTATGGGATAGCACTTTTTTTGGAGACGATTTTTTTCCCCCTTTTTAAATTTAGTTGATGGCAAGCTAGGAACTGGGCCCCTTGAATGTAGAAGTCCCTTCACATATGTGGTCTTGTGTCGACCTCTAATTGTCGTACTGCACCTTGGTTGTATGTTAATTCGTTTTACAGTGGGGAGAGCGACCACAGCCAGGTTGAGAAACCGTCCTGAGGGGCAGAGCTGGGGTCTGGCCTGGGCTGGCTCATGCTATTTCAGCCATAGCTGGAGGGCCTGAGGGTTGTGATCCTGTTGGCATCTGGTATCATGATGTTATAGAGAGTGTTGAAAGGGTCCAGACTTCATGCAAAGCTCATGACAATTCCTAGACCTGTCGCTAAGTTGCCCTTTTAATTCATGCTTCTCCCATCATTGCTCCCCACCTCTCTGGAATGGAGTATTTACTACCTTCCAGGTTCCCAGAGAAATGAATTTACTCCTTTTTATATACACACACACACACACACACACACACACACACACACACACCCCATACACCCACACCCACCCTACATAGCTAGTGGTAACCAAGCCAAATAAGAAAATGAAAGGCAGGGGACACCCAGAACAGCAGGAATCAGCGGAAACCTGATCAGAGGAGGCCTGTCACCTTGGATGTCTGGCCAGGAACCCACGTGAAGGCAGCAAACCAGAGCATTTGCGAGAAAGTGTCTTTTGAAGAATGACTCACTGGCCTCTTAGAGCCCCTTGCCATGACTTAGCAGGATGGTGAGATACCTCAGTACTGAAATAGTTGCACTAGTTAAAAAACAAAACAAAGCAAAACAAAAACCTAACAAGGAATAAACATAAATCTTCCTTCTTTAAGGGAATGGAGACATTTGAGAAAACAAAACAAAAATGTTCCCAAGGGCTAAGTCTTCTCCCAGGGCATGGTGCTGCTGCCCAAATTGAGTTTCTTGTTCCTGGTTTACACATTACACAGGTGGTGTGTGCTGGGGGGTAGGCAGCTGACCTGGGTATGTCACAGGAGGAAGAACACCCCTGGGCAGGTTTCTTCCCCAGATTTTCTTCGCTTCATTCCAATTCAGAGACAGGAAAGAACTCCAGAGCCCCGATATGTGGGTTTAAACCCTGGTCCCATGCAATACGTGCCCTCCTTAATACCCATCACCAGCCTATGCACTGGGTGTTATACGCAAGTAATGAATCAAGGAACTTTACATCAAAAACTAGGGATGTACTGTATGGTGAATAACATAATAAAAAAATATTATTAAAATAAAAAAGAAAAAAATAATAAATCCTGGTCCCATCTTGTCCCAGCTCTGTGACCTTGAACATCACCCTCTTCCAGCATCAGCCCGCTCTTCTGGGAATGGGAATATAGGATTACCAACCTCAGAGTGGTGTGTGTCCAGAGAATTCAAGCAGACTGTGTGTATAGAAGTTCTTAGAACAGAGCTTGGCCCATTACCCTACAAGGGTTTGTTAAAAAAAATAATAACTTGCTGAGGTTGGTGGGATTTCCCAGGTAAGGAGGTAAGAGATGGTGAAGGGCTGGGTGGGTGGGCCTCCTCTGCAGAGGGACACTGGTGGTCTCTCCCCATACAGTCATGTGCCAAGTATAGGGGCAGGGAGGGAGGAAATATAAGAGTGGGTGCCAACATGTGGGCTTGGGAAGTTTGGGTCATGGGGTCCATGTTATGTCAGACTCCCTGGGTCCCCTACTGTATCCACCACTGGTGAGCCAGGAATCTGGGAACCAAGGAGACGTTAGCTGGTCCTTCTTGGGCTCAGCCATCTGACCACATGGCATCATTCATTCACAACTTAGGCCATACTGGGGTTGGGAGGCCACAGGGCCCCTCAGTGCCCAAGGCTGCCAGGAGCTGGATGGGGGCCCCTCTCACGGTATCCATAGCAAGTGCCTGTGCTATGCCAAGCAAGGACTCTCTCTAAATTGTGTGTTTATGGCTGGCTGGCTCGTGGTTCATGTGCTATCCTGGGATCGTGAGCATTAGTGCTTTAGAAGATGCCATGTAATTTGAGTGTAGGTAATATCAAATTCTCGGGGCGACACAGATAAAAATGAAAGCAAATTGGAATTACTTAATTCTGAAGAGCTGTTTATTGAGTTGCGATAATGTACCTGGGTATACGTTAGATTACTCTGTAATTGAGATTTCGCTCAGTTGACAGTCCAGCCCCTCAACCTGCCTGTTCCGGACCAGTGCTTACAAATGCACTCATTTCCCATTTCTGGGTTTCCTCCTATCTTTGATTTCAAGATGTTTTCGCTCATCCCAAGCTTTATTCTGTAGGAGTCAGGGGGCTCCAAGGACACGGGTGTCTTCAACCCAAGTTATGCACATATGGTCCTGATGAAAATTTGCTAACATAAAAATGTGTCGTTGGTAGTGATTTTTTTTTTTTAAGATTTATTTATTTATTTATTTATTTGACAGAGATAGAGACAGCCAGCGAGAGAGGGAACACAAGCAGGGGGAGTGGGAGAGGAAGAAGCAGGCTCATAGTGGAAGAGCCCGATGTGGGACTCGATCCCAGAACGCTGGGATCACGCCCTGAGCTGAAGGCAGATGCTTAACCGCTGTGCCACCCAGGCGCCCCAATTGGTAGTGATTTTTAAATCTGTCTTCCAATTCCATATAACAACCTGCTGTGGGCTCAAAACCCTCTTATCAATATGTGGATTAGTGCCCGGAAGAAATCTAATACTGGCCCTGTGAGTCAGGTGTTCTGAACTAAATACTGATGTGACTTCCTACCGGGGCAGCTTGGTAGGGTCAAGAGTAGGGATTTGGGATGTGAACACACCTGAGTTTCAATCTTAGTCCTGGCCCCAGCTGTCTGGGTTACTTCAGATAAATCATGTGTTGCCTCTGGGCCTCGGGCTCCTCATCTGTTCAGTAGGTGAGTGTATCTCATTGGATCCATTATGAGAGGGAGACAGTACATGTATAAATCCTAGTACAAAGTACATACCCACACAGTTCTATCTGTAAGTATCAGTAATCGTATTTTATTATAATTTTAAGGGGTATGCTTAAGTACATTGGCTGTTTTTCCTTGTCCCGCGTAAAATAACTTGTATGATAAAAATTTAACTATCTTAAGGTCTGTCTCTGAAATAGGATTGAGGTCACCAAATGCAGCCTATTGTTCAAAGTCAGTGGCAGAAATGCTTTATTGTGTTGCACTGTATTTTTTTTTAACCTTGTGTTCCAATATTTAAGGCCTCCTGAAATCGGACCAGATTGGGCCACGTCGAGCCTGCAGTGGCAGCCGTGGATGAGTGTGGATGCTCTGTTCTGGGACACATGCTGCACAACTGACCATGGCCACTCCCTTGGCCCATTTTGCTGACGTCACTAGTTTGGTTTCTGTAGGCATTTGAGTTTACAGCTTCTGGTTTAGAGATCGCATGGCTGGAGTAGCAGACTTGTTCCTGTATTCATTTGATAGTTTATTGAGCCCCAGCTATGAATCAGAGAGTGTGACAAGCCCATGGTTTAGTGGGAAGAATCATGCAAACCTCTGATGCATGGTCATTTAGTTTGTGTTGGGTATGTACCGCACTATCTTACTGGTCCTATTGATAACAGTATTCTAGAGCGGCTGTTCGTGTGTCCCTTTTACAGATGAGGGCACAGAGGCTCAGAGAAGTTAAGTACCTTTCCCAGCGTCACACAGCTTATATGTGGTGGAGCCGGGATTTAAAGCCCGGCCTGCTGGTGCCTCAAACTGCTCTTTCTTCTATACGTTTCTTAGGAAATTCAGTGTAGTTGCCCTGTAGTCGGTGTGTGCTGAGGAACTAGAGGGTGGAACAATTGATGCCATTTGAGAAAGTCCTAGAAAGTTTTTCTAAGTGCTCCCATCTGTGAGGACTCAGCCTGGCAGGCTCTTGAGCAGGGGCGGCCCGGGGCAGTTCTCGGACATGAATGGGTGACGTGTTTGGGGTTGCAGATGTAGGTCGGGGGACCTATTGGAAGTCTTTGCACTGGAGCAGAGTTGGAGTTTTATTCTGTAGGAGTCAGGGGGCTCTGATGGAGACCCCCCCCCCCCATCCCTGGTCCATAGACAGTAACACACACACTCTTGAGGCCGGACCTCTGCATCCATTTGTTCTTCTCTTCCCTGGTCCTGTCTGTGACCAGTGGAAAGCCGTTGTCAGGCAGGTGGTGGTGGTAAAAGGCACAGCCTGTGTTTGGGAGACAAGTGAAGATCAGAGGCAAGCAGGACAGGGACCCCTAGAAGCAGACTTGGCAGGAATTTGAGTGTAAGAGGTTTGTTTGGGACATTGGGAGGTGAGGTCAGGAGAAAGGGCAGTCACAAAAGGCATTTTCGAGCAAGTGACCATCGTGGACATCTGGAGCTCATTTCTGCTGGGGAAGCCTAGGATTCAGCGTAGATTCCTCAGGTGTGAGAGAGCTGGGGTATTTGTACCCTAGACCCCACCAGTCAGTGGGCCGGGGCTGCTCCTGGGGTGTTAATGTCCTGGTACTTCAGGCTTGTTGCATAGGACAGAGGGGGCCTCCTGGGGCTTTGGAGAAAGCCCACTGCCACTGAGATTCAGATAAGAGAGTTGGAAGTTGGCCCCTGCACACTGGACAAATAAGGCCTGAGAGAGGGAGGTGGGGGACAGCTTGTGCTACACAGGCTCTGCGGCATTGGCAAGCTTCCGACGGGACCGGGGGTGTTGGCCTGTCCGTGCCTCATCTGTGACAGTAGCTGGGAAGGGCAGCTGCGTGCTAGGAGAAGACGCAGAGCCGGGCCCCACTCTGAGCGTTTCGCTTGGGCAGCCACAGGAGCTCTTCAAAGGCTGCTGTCACAACCAGACTCGGAGCCTCCATCCCTGTTCTCTGCCAGCCCTCAGGGGCCAGGAGGAGCCGGGGGGCTGTATTGCTCAGCAGTCAGAGACTGGGCTTGGGATCGAAGAGCCTGGGCTGGAATCTGGCCTCTGCCCTGTAAACTCCCTCCCTCAGTGTGCCTGGAACCCTGCCACTCTGCACCACCTCTGCGGTCAACACCCTAGACCAGGGGTCAGCAAGCCTGTCCTGTACAGGGCACGGTAATCAATATTTTCAGCTTCATGGACCATACAGGCTCTGTTGCAACTATTAAATCTGTTGTAGCAAAAGCCATAGAAAATATGTAAATAATGGTGTGGCTGTGTGCCAGTAAAACTTACAGAAGCAGGTGGGGGTCTGGATTTGGCTCCCAGGTGAGTTTGCCATGTGCTGCGCAGAACCAGCCCTTCCCTCCTTTCGGTTGGATGACTGTACTAGCTCTTTCCCTCTCCCACTCCTGCACCGCTGAGGTCCAGTGTTTATGCGGCAGCCTGAGTGATAGTTTGAAAACAATAAGTCATGGCATTTCATTGCTCAAAACCCTCCAGTAGTCTTATCTCTTGCTTAGAATAAAATCTAAACTTCTTAACATGGTTTCTAGATCTGACTCCTCTTTTTGATTCCCGACCCCCTGCCTCCTGTATTTGTTCTTTCATCCTCATCTTTAGCCACACCAGTCCATTTCCTCTTCCTTGAACCACGCCATGATGGTTCTGACCTCAGGACCTTTGCACTAGCTGTTCTTTCTTGGCCTAAAATGCTTTTCTTCCAAATAATTACATGGCTCATTTGTTCTATTCATTCTGGTCTCTACTCAGACATGGGCTTCTCAGAGAGCCTCCCCTGAGTACCTTATCTAAAATAGCACCCATCCGACCACCTGTAACACTGTGCCATTGTTCCAGTCTGTGGTTTTCTTCCCAGCCCTTATCACTGTCTGCCATTGTCATTTACATCTCTGTGCTGCATAATCTCCTGAAAGCAGAAGCTCTGTAGGTCTTGCTTCCTGCTGGATCCAGGATACCTGGCATAGAGAAGGGGCTCGAACATTTGCTATATCCAGCAACATTCTCAGTGCTTCCTTCACAGGCATGCAGTAGCATTGCAGACTCTTCCTCACACCTTCCTTTTCCAAGGTTCTCGTTACTGTTGGAACCTGAGGTTTCCCTCCTGTCTCTGGGCAGGTTCCATCCTCTTGATGGATGCCACTTTTTATGCCACTTTTTATCTTTTCCTTTTAGTCTTGCTTTCCTTTGCTTTACCCTTTTCTTCCTTGCTGTGGAAGCCATAAGATTTACTGTTCCCTGCATTACTCGTGTGGCCTTTGTCCTGCTTTGTTGCAATTTTGGGGTCTCAGTTGACCTGCCATGGACATGCTACTTATCTAGTCTATCATGGGGCCATTCTCATGGTCATTTAAGAAACCCCTGGGCCGCCTTCAGTGCCGGTCCAGGGAAGGCTTGTCTCAGGTTGAGACCTCCCCATTCCCTACCAAGTCCTATCCACTTGAGTGTACCTGCTTCAGTCCACTTCTCCAAGACTTGGCCCACCTCCTCCCTCTACCCCCATGTCTGACCTTGACTTTCCAGAAAGATGCTATGCAAAGAAATGTGAGCATTTCCATCTTCTTTGCAGCCTTCATGTTCAGTAGGAAAATATCCTGATGTTTGGGTTCTTAGTTTGGTCTTTCTTCAGTCTTAACTTTTATTAATTTATTATTGTTATTATTGCCATTGCTGCTATTGGCAAGAACACCTAGATTGCAAATCAGAGGTCTTGGGTTCAAATCTTGTGTGAGCTACATGAATTGGGAGTGTCACCTCGTGATTCCCTAATTATGAAAAGGAACAATAGTGCCAAGCCCCCTCGATTTGAGGGACGGGTCACAGATATGGTCATCCTGTGTGAACACAGTGCTGCTTATATGTTTATGCTTGTCTTCATCAAGCCCCATCAGCCCCGTGTTTGCCAGCTGCCCAGTCTTAGCCCCAACTCCTTCCTCCTTGCATAACGTCACTGCTCGGTTTTCATGGGAAGAGGAAAATGACAGATGGAAAGAAAGTGGGAAACTTAACTTGAGCATATGTGTGTGGGGGGAGGCGAACCGGGAGAGATCTATGTATATTGTATTCTATATGGGCACAAAGACCAGCTTATTTTTAAAAAAGCGTAAATGTGGATAAATAAAACCTGACAAGTATTGGTTTCCTTGAATTATTTTGACTACTTTATCAGCTGCATGCTGATGTGTTGCGTTAACACTTTTAACGCATTTGGAAATTAAATCAAATGGCAATTGCATTAAATCCTCATTCACTTGGAACATTACCCTCCTGTGTTCAAATGGAAGAATTATCTGGGGTATGGAATGAGCCGCCAGGTCTGTAGTTAGCTGGCATTTGTAGACCATATACTGCATGCCACACACGGCCCTGGGTATTTCACCGGAGGTTCCGTTCAGTCCTCACCTGCTTCCGTGTTTCAGATGAGGTTGCTGAAGGCTGATTCCCCGGCCGACTTAGAGTCTCACTGCCTGAAATCTCTCCTCTTCCTGTGGACAGATGTAATGGAGACTCTTTTCTGGCTCTCCTAATGCTAATTTTCCACAATGTTCTATTCTGTGGCAGATATTCATGGAATACTGTTTCTGGGAACCTAAGCTTTAGGCCCAGTTCAACTCAATTAAACTGTGGACCCCAGATTTGGAAGGGATGGTACAGGTCATTTTCTCTGTCCCCGCCCTGGAGCTGAATTCCTCTCTGAAATGTTACATATGGCCTCCGTCTAGATCTTTCATCACCGGAGGTTCTTCTGTCCCCCAGGGGATGTTTGGCAATGTCCAGAGACATTTTTAATTGTCATACCTTGGAGGGAGTGTGTGGAGGCCAGAGAGACTGTGAAACGTCCTACAAAGCACAGAACAGCCTCCATAGGCAACAGTTAGCCAGCCCCAAGGGCCAGTTGTGAAATCCTGCCCCTCCCCCCTCCCCACGGGATGGTCCCTTTATCCCTGAAGCCCCGCACTTCATCTGCAATCCTGTGGGCTTTTGGCGGTTGTGGTGGGGTGGGGGGTGTGGTGAGATGTGGGAGAAAGAAGGTAGAGCTAGTTATGTGGCTGTGAAGGAGTGATTCAGCTGGTCTGAGCCACACTCTCTGAAAAATTGACATTGACTTCTGGTCTACTGTGACTTGTGCTCCTGGGGCCTCCCCTCTCCCATCTCCCCACTAAATACCCATGGAGATGCCATAAAAGGAAAATGCAGACTAACTACCCAGTGCTGGGAGTGTGAGCATCTCTGGCTGTCAGGTCAGTAAAGCTGCTATGTGTGCTCTGAACACATGAGCCTCCCCTTCTGCTGAGTGGAGCTGTGATTCAGAGCTGCTGCATGACCAAGGACTACATTTCCCAGCCTGCCTTGTTCTCAATGGGACCATGTGATTCACTCCAGCCAAAGGAAAGTGCGCGGAAGTGTGTTCAGAGCCAGAGTGTCTAAAAAGCAGGCAGTCATTCTCCACATTCTTTCTTCCCTCTTTAGTTGGCTGTGTGCAGATGACTCCAAGCCCCTAGAAGGCAGAGGAGTCGAAAAATTGAACAGTTCTGGGCCCCTGAATCACCTTTTGGAGAAAAATTGCCTGCCAAGTGGTCCTGTTATTAAAATAATAATGAATTATTGTGCGAAGCTACTATGCCTTGGGTTTCTTTGTTATAGCAGCTAGCAGATTGGGTCAAGAAAAGTCATTAGCAGCCTCCCCAGGCCTATCTTCTTGAACCAAAGCTTTCTATCCTACTTCTGAAGAGATGAGAAGATACTTTTCTTCTCTCTCGCTGATACTGGGCCCAAGAGTCTACCTGATGGCTGGACAATTATCCTTTTGTTCTGGTGTTGCTTTTTTTTAAAGGTTAAAAAAAATTTTTTTTCCAACCATTATTTATTGATGTTGAGTCTACAAATTCCAGAACGACATATGAGGACAGAAATTGTGTGTTTATGTTAAGGAAAGGGGTGGGCATGGCCTTGGCTGTGGCATGTGAAGCGCAGGAACAGTGGGAGCTCAGGCGGGGTCTGGCCACATGGGACAGCTCGGAAGCCCTATCCAGAAGGGTGGGTCTGACATTAGAAAGGAGTCCAAGGACCAGCGATAGCCCTGTCAGGTGTATCCCAGGGTAAGACCCCAGCCCCATGTGAGGGAACATGGGAGCAGAATGGTGGGGTAGGGAGCGGGCTGGGGCTCTGGTCCCATGAGGTCCTGGGGCAATGGGCAGGCTGTCCAGGTGAACAGTCTGAGTCAGCCCAGTGTAGCCAGGGGAGCTGTCCTTGTGCCTGGTCTCCCCCAGCACACCCCTCTCCCACCAAGTGAGTCTGTCTACCACTGGAGCCCAGTGATTCCCACTGAGAGTGGGCAGGATGGAGAGAGGAGGAAGAGCTCAGCACTTGGCACTTCAGAGCAAGCACCACCCATCATTTAGAAGTGATCATCGTGGCAGCGTGTTTAAACATTAAATAAAAACAAAGCTGGAGCAGTTAGTGAGATGCAGATGCCAAAAAGCAGTATTTTAGCTGTTGGAGGGGAGGAGCAGCGGGTTCCCAGTGTAATCGGTGGGGTTCATTGTGCCCACACTGCAGGGTTGTTAAACCCCACGCTCCCGTCCCCTGCCCGGGATGTGCTGCCTTTTGGATCCAGGGACTTCCAAAGCAGTGTTCAGTGAGGTTTAGCTTGGAAGTAAGGTAGCTTCCATTTTATTGTTTTTTTAATTAATTAATTTTTTTTATTTTAATGTTTTCTTATTATATTATGTTAGTCACCATACAGTACATCCCTGGTTTCTGATGTAAAGCTCGATGATTCATTAGTTGCGTATAACACCCAGTGCACCATGCAATACGTGCCCTCCTTACTACCGTTTTAATGCTAATTAGCTTCAGATGACCTCTCTGGGCCTCCGCTTGCCTGTTTGTCATAAGCGAGGGCCGTATTATACAGGGTTTCAAACTTCGTCCCCCCTGAAGCAATCGAATGCTTTCCATAACTAGTGTGGAAAACCAGTGGTGCAGCTCTGTGGAATCATGGGCCTCTTAGAATGATATAAAATGTCTGTTTCGCACCCCCTGGGCTGGTGGATTCCTTTGCATATTTAAAGGTGTGTGTTTGTTTTTGTGTTTGTCTTTGAATGCATATGATCCTCGTCTTTCTTCATGCTTTTCTGGACCCTGGTAGCTCTGGGGCTAGGGTTCCGCCTTTTCTCTTTTAAATGAAATTTGCTTGCACCGGCTTTTTATTGTTAATCGAGTAGCAGGTGTCTTGCTCTCTATGTGTATCTAGAGGCAGATGTGACTCACAGCCCAGTAAATGGAACCGCTCCTTTCTGATGGGGCTCGGCCTGGTGGTATGGAGCAGACACTTACTGGCAGAGCGGCTCATCGTCTGTTCTAGAAAGGGAAGGTCTCCTGTTTGAGTTAAATGCTGGCAAAATGTGCCCTATGGCTTGCTCTTCCCATCTCTCACACACACGAGAGGGGGACCGCCGGGGCCCCATGGGACTGGGCTCCTGCTGCCTCTTACAAGCTGCTGAAAGTGCCTTCCTAAGGGAAGGCCAGGAGGCTGTATTTCAGAAGCCAGAAGGGCTGGGTTTGACTCCTGGCTCTGCCCACTTTTTGCTATTGAATGAAACTGCTCCAAGGGACTGAGCCTCAGTTTTCCCATCTGTGAAAGGGAAAGAATGTTGTTACTTTGTATTTTCTGAGGCTCAGTGAAATAAAGCATGGAAGTCCAGAGTGTGGGACCTACTTCATGCCAGCTGGGGAAGTTTAAAGACTCAAGTGACAAAATTATTTGTTCTTTGTATCATTTATTTTTTTCTCCTGCGTAGGTGGGAAGGTTACATTTCCCAGACTCCTACATCCAGCTGGGGCCAAAGGAATGTGTGCCAAAGTGATCTATGTCCCTTCCAGGCAAGGCCCATACAAAATCTCCCATGCACGAGTCCCCTGTGTTTTCCCCTCTTGTGATATTGGAGACCGTATGATGAGGCAGGTGGCGTCTCCAGAGGGATGTCCGCATCCCTGAATGATGTGCGGAGGCCGGCAGCACGTTCCCCACCCCTAACCTCATCAGGCTGTGATGTGAGTAAGCAGTAGCTGAACCGGCCATGACCGGTGTCCCTTACTCAGGCCCCTCCTACCTTGATGGCTTATGGAGACCTCTTCCTAAGGTTTCCACTGGTACAGTGGACAGACACCCACATCATTAGGATAGTACCGTACTTCCCACTTGGGGTTTTGTGGAAGCCCAACAGCGGTCACAAAGGGATTCGCTGAGTTTGACCTCATGGTGAGGGGAGTTTGCTGATTCTCTCTGCCTGTTGCCGTCTGGACTGACTCGTCTCAAAGGTGCTTCTGCTCTCTGGGTGCTGCTGCTCCAGGCATGGCTGTACTCATCCTGTGACTTTTCTTTTGGGGACATTGAGCTGACTACCCCTTTCTCCCTTCACCTTTCTTTCCCTAGCTAGACTAATGCACTCCATTAAGTAACCAAGGAAGCCTGCAGGCTAGGGACAAGGGCGACTCCTCCAGATGTCTTTGCCTATCTCTGCTGAATCCTAGGCTCTGTTGATTTTATTCCTTGACTTCTGTGATAAGCAGGGATGAGGGGAATTGCAGAATACCCACCTCTCAGGCCTTGGCTGGGTGTGGACTTGGTCCTATTGGCTCTGTCTAGGGGCCCCACATTTATGGCCCAATCCCAAGCTACCACATTTCCCATCCCACCGCGTCAGCCATGACTATGGGACTCCTGATTAGCTCCTGGTCCCCAGTGTCATGAAGCGTTGCCCTGCCATTTTTAGAAGCTGTGGAGAGGCAGCTTGTAGAAACACCTGTTGTCATTGACTTTGCATGAGAAGAGCCCATGACAGGTGTTCCTAGGGTTGGATCTGAGAGGAGCTCTCAAATCCCAAATTTGTCTGCAGCCGGGATGCCAACAGAAGTTACCCTGCCTTTTGAGATTTGGGTAAAATATTCAAATATTTGCATGATCTCTAGGGACTCATAATATGGTCACTTCTTTTTGGTTTCTAGTCCTTCTGGCTTTCAGTGTCAGTTCTTAACTCCTTGCACCTTCTCTCTGCTTGACACCATCCAAATTTGGAACTTGGTCTTCTTTCCTCAGTTTTCTTTCATTCTTTCTTTGACACACACACACACACACACACACACACACACACACACACACACACACTTTGAGGTGTGGCTGACTTTGGAGGATTTAGGGCAGGGAAAGGGGGTAAGGGCACAACAATGTGAATGCATCCAAGTGGGATGTGGGTTATGCCTGCTCGGCAGGTGCTGTGGCCACCCCATCAAGAAGTTCTTGGGGGCCACTCTGTCCTCTGAAGGCTTTGGCCTCCTGCCCTGTTGCCCCAGCTCCTCCCCTCTCTTGCAATCCTCCGCAGCTCGAGGCAGAGCAGTCTGGCGGCAGACACTTGCTCTGAGACCTGTTTGCACAGCTCATTGCTGCCAGCCGCACTTGCCAGTTCTTTCCCTATTGGCTTTGGATGAATTCTGTCTGGCGGAGGCATGACTCTCCCCTTGCCTTTCTTGTGCAACTCAGGAGTGGGCCCCGTTTTACTGCCAGGGTACATCCTGCCCTTGTCCTGGTCCTCGACACTTACCTGGAGATCTCTGCAGGCCACGGCCCTGCACACACCCTGGGCCTTGTCCCGCCAAAGGTGTGTGGTTGTTGGCATAGTCAAGGGCAGGGGGGCCCAGCAGCGGCTGCTGGGAGGCAAGGGTTGAAAGGGGGAGCCATTCTCAGTCTGGACCCTCTCAGCGCTGAGTAGCAGTTCTCCCCCGTCTAACTGGACACAGCCTCAGAGGGAGGGTGTAGGCACGCGTCCCCGGGATGCCCAGGCAAGGGGCGGCCTCCGTGCAGAGTCCCATCCCAGGGTTTGAATAGTGGACTCAGGGCTCTGTCTCCTTTTTGTGTTTCCTGTTCTACTTGTTCCTCCTCGATGTTATTCGTGTATATGCTCACGGGGAATGGTGGGGACAGGTCAGGGGGCTGGCAGCTTTAGCGCCGTACCACCTAGTTTAACAAGTGAGGGAGTTTCCTTCCGTCCATGTCTGAATGTCCGTCTCGTGAAAGGATTCTGATCTTCCCTGCCTGCATGCCCAGTAGCATGAAGAAGGGCCCCGTGGGAACCCTGTGCTCCCATCTGCGGCCAGCAGGGCAGAGTGTGAGGAGTTGAGGTGCTCCGGGAAGATGCAGTGGGGCGGGAGCCTTCTCCTAACTGGGGTTTCTGGGCAGACCGAAATCGGGCAGGTGCAGGTGGGACACCCCTGGTGTATGTGCTGCTCTGCTGGGGCTTTCTAGAACGGGGAGGATAGGCTGTAGGATGGATTCGTAGGCATGGTCTACCATTTGGGTCCCTTGGTTTCAGGCTTAAATAACAATGATGCACTTTGTTTTCATGAATTTCACTCTGGTGCATGGCCATCTCAGAGCCAGATATGTGTCTGTCCCTGTCCCTCTCTGAGTCTAGTCTGTCTTAGTGTCTGTGCCTCTGTTTCCTGACTTCCGTTCTCGCTCCGCCACCAGCCCTGTCCTTCCTTCAGGGGTCACTAACGGTAACTGGCTCCCTGTGCCTGCTTGCCAGTTTCCTCTGGTGGGATGCTTCCTCCTGGGAAACTGCTTTCCCCTACCCTGTCCCCTCTCCCTCTCTGTCCTTCCCAACTCCTTACTCCTCTGTCTCTGCCCTCTGCGTCTCAGCCTTTCTTCACTTCCTAATGCCTTGTCACAGGCCAGTGTTCGGGGTGATACTGTAGGTCTTGTCCACACTGATGGACTTGTTGGCAGTGGCTTCTCTGGTTTTGATCCCTTGGGAATGGGCTGGGGCTGCGCAAACAGGTGGCATTAGCATCTTCCTGTGAGCCTTCTTCTCTGGTCAAGGACAGCAAGCAGTTAGCTCCATATACTGCTTTGTTAAGCCAGTATAGAAATACATACCTGGGTAGTGCTGTCCCCTATTAATTGATTGGTCAATGAGGCAAATGTTTATTACACACCTCCTACGTCCCAGAAACCTTCTAGACACAAGGGATATACCAAAGATCTGTGTGGGGACAGGGCTTTTGTTATCTTGAAGCATACATTCTAGAGGAGAAAAGAGGGAAAGGAGTTAACAAGGGAGATATTTCAGAGAGTGTTAAAAATGTGGTTCTTTATTCTGTAAATAATGAGAGCTTTGGGGATGGGGACTGCTTATGTAAATCCCTACAGCCCCAAAGCAGGCCACAGGATGACTCGTGTTCAAACCCCAGCCCTGCCATTTGGCGGCCCTGTGACCCAGGCATGCCGCTGGGCTCCTGCAAGCCTGTAGTCCCATCTGCACGTGGTCCCCATCGACGAGGTCCAGCTCTCAGGTTGGTTGTGCCGTATGCGTAGGCAGTGGGGCTGGAACGGGAGCTGCCAGCCCTAGCTCCCGCGGTGGGGTGAACGCACTTGTTGGGGTACTTGGCACTTGTCACCCCCAAGCTGCTCACCGGTACAGATTTCATCCGCGATTATATTCATTTCCCAGGGCTGATGGAACAGACGGCCGAGAACAGAGTGGCTTTGCGTAAGAGGATTTTATTTTCTCACTGTTCTGGGGCCTGAAAGTCCATCAGGGTGTCAGCAGGGCTGCTTCCTTCCGGAGGATCTGAGGGAGAATCCGTTCTGTGCCTTTTTTTTTTTCCCTTCCCCCTTTGGGTGGCTATAGGTGGTCTTTGGCTTATAGACATGTCACTCCAGTCTTGCCTCCATCATCACATGGTCTTCTCTGTGTGTCTCTGTGTCCAAATGTTCCTCCTCTTACTAGGACACAGGTCACTGGATGAGGACCCACCTTAGTCCAGTATGAGCTTGATGACATCTGCAGAGAACCTGTTTCCAAACAAGACCCCACCTCCCGTGGCCCCATTGCCTACAGAAGCTGCGTCCATAAATTGGACCCCATGCCTCTTCGGCCATAGATCTCCTGAACCCCTTCTGTGAGTTCCCTCCCTGGACACCCCACAGACTTTGGTCCCACTACCAGCTGGTGGCCTCACTCCTCATGTGACCTTCTGATGCGCCTGGTTCCCGGCCTTCTGAGTTTGCCTTGCCCATCCTAGTCATCTAAGGTGACCTTTCCAAACTGCATATCTTTTAGCAAAATTGTCCAGTCCATCAGCCGATGGGCTCCCTGCGGTTGGGCATGGGGTCTGTGGTTGTTCATCCCGTGTTCCTACTGCTTGGCACATTGTAGGCACTCACTAGACATTTGTTGTACGAGCACCCCTGTTGTACGACCTCAGTACTGCTTATTTGGAAGTATGGGCGAAGCCCTTTGTACCCTCTTTTCTTCCAGATCTTTACTCTGCACCCAGTCTAGAAAACAGCCTCGGTCATTATAATCAGCCTCTATGCTTTTGCGCACGCTAGTCCCATGTCCTGGAATGTCGGTCCCACTTGGTCATCTCTTCAGTGGCTCAGCCCCAGCACTTCCCCTCCAGAGAAGCCTTCCCTGGCAGCCTTCCCCACCGCTGAAAATTAGGGTATATGCCCCCAAATTTATACCCAGTTAGCAGGAATTCCTGCTAGATTAGAATGCCTTTGAAGGCAAGGACTGTGTTCAGTTTCTCTCTTTATTCCCAGGATCACTGTGTGTAGAAGGAATTCTGTTCATAGCTGCTTAAATGAAATCCGATAGTTCTTTATGTGAACAAAATGATGAAGATTTCCCAAATAAGCTACAATTCTTATTATTTCCGTTTTCTAGGAGAGGAATCAGAGTCTCAGAGGTGAAGGGACCTGGCTGAGGACCCACAGAGCTAGCATGGAGTTGGGGGCGTGAGTGGCCCGCCGTTCCCCTGCGGGAAGCACATGTTCAGGCACACAGGAGGGTAAATGGTGGGGTGTGGGCAGCCCACACAGAGACCCAGGGAGCCTGGACGGAGGCCTGGCTGCTGGTCACGCCCTCGCACAGGCTGTGGCCACCAGGATTTGCAGCCAGTGCCCTCATTGGGATTCTCTGGAGACTTCGGTTCTAACTGCTCTTTTCAAGTATTGTTCTTGCAGTTCAACGTGTGGGGGACAGAGTGTTTGTAGCAACTGCTAATGACAGGGCTACTGAAAAAGACTGTCTATTTTTGGAGTTAAGCCTCAGCCTAAAAGAAGTAAAAATAAACATTGAGAGGTTTAGTTTGTTTTTTTTTTTTTCTTAAGAAAAATAATGTAGAAAAAAAAATCAATACCATCTCAACATACTCTCCTGCCTAGTGACAGTAGAAAGGGAATTTACTCCAGGACTGGAGGTCAGGGGGCCTGGGTTTAAATCCTGGCCCTTCCATGAGCTCACTTTTCCATGGGATGCTGCCTGGCGTTCCTGCTGGTCCCAAGGACAGCCATGGGTTCAGACCTGGGCTGGCGGCAGCCTCTTTTCTCTCCATCAGTCACAGCTGGCCCCATTAGAGTTCTCAGCACCAGTCTGGACCAGGTGAGAGGGGTTGAGCCTCCCCAGAGCCACTCCCAAGTAGCAGGCCCCCCAAATTCTCAATCCGAAGCAGAACGCTCTTGCTAATAATGATAATGATACTAGTATTGGTCATAGCTAATTTATTCTGAGAGATTACTAGGTGCCAGGCCCTTGCTGAGCACCTCTAGAACGTTGTGGTGTTCTGCAAATATTTGCTTTTCCTGATCCCACCCCATGGGCAGAATCCACTTGCTATTGAACTTTGACAGGAAGGACCCTGTTAACTTTGAACTTGGCTGTGTGACTTGCTTTGACCAATATAATGTGGGAGAAGGAACAGGGTGGCAGTGTCAAGAAGAGGTCCCATGTTTCTGTTCCTCGTCTTCTCACTGCCATCCAGCATTAGAAGAACATGTTGTTGGTAGCAGCTGTTCCTTCAGCCTCCTTCCTGGAATGAGGGGCATAAGGAGCAGCTTTGAACCCAACTCGGAGCCAAGCCACACTGACCCACAGACCTGAGAAAGAGAAGTGTCTGTAGACATCTTTAAGATTCAGGGATGTTTGTTACCATGGCAAACCCTGACTAATACAGCACATTTCAGGGGTGATCTTGAATAACTCCCAGCGGAGCCTCTGAAGTAGCTGTAGTATTGCCTCATTTACATGTGGGCTTGGGCTAGGGCTTTTTCTTTGAGGATGCCACTGGGCTCCGACCTGTGATCCTAAACCGTGGGATCTGGCAGTGTCGCTGTCTATGCAGGTTGTGGTCAGTGGGCCTTGAAGAACAGTGGCACTGTATTGGGTATGGATGCTAAGGATTGACCGAGAGACCATCTGAGGGCAGGAGGGGACACCATCTCTTGGGTTCCTGCTGGTGTGTGGTGGGGCCGAGAGCAGTCCTTTACACTTCGTGGAGAAATTGGTTTCTGGAAGTCTACCCTGTAGAACTGGAGTCCGTGCTGTCCCACAGGACTTACAATCCCAGTGGCCCAAGAGGATCCCAGTTGCAGAGTCCTCTAGCTCAGCTGAAGTGAGGGCCGGTCAGAGGTGCGAGGCCTGTTGGGCCATCTGTAGAGCTAAGATTCTCCTGGGCCCTGAGGCCATATGCAGGGCAGCTGGAAGCCGGGCTGGGCCGCAGGGAAATCATTAATGGGAACACATCTCAGACATAGTGTTCTTGACGTTTCATGTCTGGGTAAGAGACTTGGCTTCAGGGTCTGGGTCCCAGTTGGGACTCCCAAGCCATCTCTGGAGCTGCCTGAAGTACCTCGCAGTGCAACCCCTGGTGTCTCCAGGGCCTTCCGTCCACGCTGCCCCAACACCCATGGGATCCCCGGGTCTAGCGCATCCCTGGAGGTGCTTCTCCGTAGATCTGGGCCCGCTGTGTGAGGAGCCCAGAGGACCTGTGTGCTGAGGATGGAGTGCTGTTTCCTGGGCAGTGAAGGCATGCGTGTTGGTAAGCCCGAACAGTCCTGCTTAGAAGCCTGTAGCCCTTAATGGCTGTAAGGGCGGTAGACAGAGCCGACTGGAAAAGCATTATATTGATTCCAAGAAGTAACTAAAGTGAGAGTTCAAAATACGTTCTGGAAGGCAGGCAGCCCTTGGCTCCGGTGAGGCACTAATGAGCTCCCCAGCCTGCTACAGCTTGACCTGCATCTTCCCAGCAAAAGACCCAGGGCTGGCATTGAGGAGGGCGCCAGCAAGGGCGGGTGACGAGGTGATTAATGCGGGCCAGCTTCTTGGGCTCCTACCAGCTTCTCTCTCTGAGTCTTTTGTTTCTTTTTCCTTTTATCTCCACAAGGCAAAGTGAAGAGCCTCGGAACTCCTCCCTGTATCATGTGCTGATCTGTTTGCTTGTATAAATGAGCTGGTCTTCCAGAAGAGAGTGACTTTTCCTCCTCTAAAGGGACGTGAAGCCCAGTGATTTGCCTTGTTTCCTCCCTCATGATCCTTGGCCCCCACCTCCTGGCTTCCTGCAGCCAAGTCACCGTATTTCTAGGTGGCTGTCAGGATGCACATATCACCTGAAGGGCAGGTATCTAAGCCTTGCATCTGGAGAGGGAGCTGATTGAGAGCAGGTGTGTGCCAGCCCCGTTGAATGGGCACCTTTATTTCCCATGGGGTTGCCTGCCTGTGTTCTCATGCCCAGAAGTCTTCTCAAGAGGTCAGCTTTTCTGTTTATCCATCCTGAGATTGGTTCCTTGTCTCCTGTGCAGCCTGTTTGTGCTAAAGTGTATCTTCAGCGTAGAAGCAACAATAAGCAGACTGGGAAAAGGATATGGGATCTTTTACAGCTTATTAAAATATGAGCATCTCTATTCCTTTTTCGCACCTTGAATTTTTAAAAAATTGCTGTATTTCTCTTGCTTTTCAACGGCATGCCTCACTAGCGTATGTTTAAATTCTGGACCCTGAAGCAAATATCTCAGCCCTGAGCCCTTGCACATCACACTTGAAGGAAACCTGGGTGTTCATCTCAACTCTGCCACCAACAGCAATGACAAGAAACTGTCCAAGTCCCCAAACAGGAAACGGCATGATCTTCCTTCCTTCCATGGGTTTCCCTCTGCCATTCTCTTTGCTGTGTGCCCCTTCACCTTCGCACCCTGTCATCTTTCAAAGCTCGGTTTAAATGTCACCTTCTCCATGAAGACTTCTTTAACTTGTTGAGCAGCTAGGACCATTCCCACTCCTTAGCTCTTTTGAACATATCTCTGTGAAATATTCGTTGGTTAATTCACTTACTCAAATATATTTGCTGGGTGGCTACTCTATGCCTGGGCACTACTGTAGATACCAGGGACACGGGTTGATCAGACTCACATAGTGTATATTGCAGACCAGCACTGTCCAAGGGATGTCTTTGTGATGACAGAAATCTGTGCTGTCTGCTATCTGGACTCAGTGGCCACGTATGGCTGTTGAGCCCTGGAAATGTGGCTGTTGTGACTGAGGCATTGAATTTTAAATTGTATTTATTTTCATTAATTTAGCCACGCATGGCTAGTGGCTACCATATTGGACAGCACCATTCTATAGGGAGAGATGGACTTTGAAAGAGTTGATAGATCACTGTAATACTACCACTTATGATGGGGACATGTTGGAATCAAATGGAGCATAGTGGCAGAGAATAAGGGGGAGACCTGTTTTGGTAGATGAAAAAGAAGGGTTTCTTGGAGGAAGTGATGTTTTAATCGAAGACCTGGGGGATGAGAAGGTGTCAGCCATTTGAAGAGTGGGAAGGCTTTCTAGGGAAAGGGGACATTGAGTAGGCCCCAGTAGAGGTAGGCATGAGTGTGGTGTGCTGGAGGAATTGTAGGTGGTCAGAGTGGTTAGAATGGAGTGGGTAAGAGTACTGGGAGTGGAGGCTGGCGTGATGGTCAGGGGCCAGATCACTCAAGGCACTGGGGGCCACAGGAGACAGGAGGGGGCTTGTTGGAAGTCCTCCCATCAGGTGAGAAAGAACAGGGCATAGAGTCCACGTCTCCTGGCTGTCAGCTCAGTACGTGTGCTGTGCCACGCTGCCCAAGCAATGTGGGCTCCCAGCCTTCGTGTGATGCCGGTCTGGTGGCGAGCCTCATCTGCATTCTGTTTCCATCCCTGTCTCCAGCCTGACTTATTTAGGCCTGTCTAATTTATGTAGCTGCTGTACACGGGTAGTGCATGTCGGGCTCAGAGGCCTGCCCGTGTTTGTCTCTGTGAAGGAGAAATACTACTGTCTTCACTGGAGCCATCTTTTCTGATCGCGCCTTCTTGGTAGTTAAGATTCTGAGAGCATTTAGCGCAAGGAGGAATTGCTGTAATGACAAGTGGATCCTTCTATAACCTCCACTTAATTGGATGAAGTGACAGCCCCAGTGAAGACTCAAATAAAATTTGGTGCAATTAGACTGTGCCAAACGGCTGGAGCCAGAACCAGCATGGAAAGCTTGCAGCTGGTCGTCGGAACTGTGGAGGAATCCGGTTGGACAGGAGGAACCACCTGTGCTTGGGCTCCAGGTGAAGGTGTTCATGTCAACTGCTCATTGTCCCAGTTGAATTCTGTGGACCTCCTCTCTGGAAGTTTCCTTGAAGGGTGTGGTGGGAGGCACTGAGACCAAGGAAATCTCTTAGATTGGGTTCCCTGGAAACAAAATCTGAGACAGAGAGTTGGATGCAGAGGGTTTATTCAGGAAAGTTCTATGGAGGTCCACCCATAGGGGAGTGAGGAAGGCAGGACTGGGCAGAGGGAGAAGCTGACCTGTTGTGTGGTTATACCTAGAGCTGGAAGATCCCTGGAGCTTGGACAACCCTTCAGCGTTGTCCTAAATTTGGGCTAAAGGATGGGCCTTTGCATTCCCCTGTGTCCTTGGCCATGTCTCCTTACCTCCAGCAAACATAACCTTGGATGAGGCAGTTCCCAGAGAGGGATGAAAGTGTGAGCACTTAGCAGTTGACACTCCCAGCTGCTGGGTGAGGCATGCACCTGCCTCCTTGTAAGCAGAATGCTATAGTATCCACTATGAGGTCAGCCGGAGCCCATTACCCATGGTTCCCCGGGCATGCCTCCTCTTCCTCAGATGTTGACTCCAAGGAACGCCCATACCTTCTTCTGTGGCAGTCCCCTCTACTCTGTCCTCCACCTGTTCTGGGTGAAATGGAGTAAGGCCACTGACTGTATGGACTCTCCTTTCTGCTCCCGCCGCTCTTCTGCTTGCTTCCAGCACCTGCACTGGCCTCTGGGCTCCCTTCCTCCTGGTTTCGGCTTTGGTTTCTCAGGGCTGCTCACCTATGTCTGAAAGCAGCTTCCCTATCCCACCGTGCTGCTTTCCTTTCGGGGGTCTGATTCCCAGCAGTTTGTTGAGAAGCCTAACATCCACCCTCTGTCAGAGCACCCCAGTGTGGTGGCGAGTTGTGTGAGCTCTAGGCCAGATATCAGGATGAGGATCCCCACTCTGCCATTTTCCAGATAAGCTCTACTGGGGACACAGGCATGGATTCATTTGTTTTGTGTCATGCTTTGATCATTTTGAACCTTTTGCATCTGTAAAATGGGGATATGTCTACCCACATTACATCTTGCTAGTTTGAGGACTAGCAAGACAGGCCCACAGCACAGCACCCAACACATGGTAGAAATTGTCATCATTTGTCTTCATTGACAGCCATGGTCAACTCAGTCTGGCCAAGGGCGGTTGAGGCCAGGTCTCAGAGCCAAGCATAGAACCCAGATGCAGAAATGCCGTCCTGAGTGTAGCACAGAGTCTTGAGATGAGACAAGCTAGGTGTGGTGAAGCAGGTTATCCACAGTTTGATTGGGCCTCCAGCCCAGGCTGAGCCCACTGATCAAGAGATCTGAATTAATGATGCCTCGAGGGCTACATCTAAGTGCAAACTCACATCTCACAGCCGAGGGCCAAGTATCATTCAGTCCTGGTTCATGCCGCTCTTCTGCCTGTGGCTTTCTCCCACCCCGCTCTCTCCCTATGCAGCCCCAGGCTCGGCTTCTGCGTAGGAGAAGGGGGCTGTGAGAATCGTGTCTCCCTGGTCCTGTAGCTTGGGCTTAGTGTGGGCGTCTTGCTGTCTTCCCATGCAGTGGGGAGCCGACCTGGAATCCCACACCCCAGTCCTGTTCTTCTCCCATTGTTGGACACACAGCGGGACTCCACAGGCAATGGAAAAGAAAAAGACTTGATCACTGTTTATTTTCCTTAATTTTCATTGTGCCTCTTTTATTTTTACCCTTGATTACAAGCATCAGAAAAGTTCCTCTCTGTTTTTTCTCCCCCTTTGCAGCTGTTAGTTTGAATAGTGTCTGCTAGACCAACACCCCTGGTAGGCTCAGAAAAAAGAGAAATTAGCTAAAAGGGTAACAAGGGAAGCATTTTTAGTGGGGAGCCTCATTTTGCCAAACCTGCAGTCTTTTGCCTGATTCTGGGGCTTCTGGAGACAGTGTTTTTGTTGTTGGCGTTGTTATTTTCCTTGGTGGTGGTGGTTTTTGTTTTTTGTTTTTTTGTTTTTATTTGAAGGCAAATTGGCCTCCTAAAAGCTCCTCTATGAATAGTTCTGGGGATCCAGCCACACCCTTTATTAGGGAGGGGCAGTCTATGTGTCACCTGGTAGAGATTTCAGTTGTTTTCCTGTCCTTTGCTTACTCCTTCCGTCTTGTGTATTTATTCATTCATCAGACACAATTATGTATCTGCAAATCACTTGCATTTTGCCAGCGGCTAGGAGGCAAAGTTGAATGAGACGATTTCCCTGACCCCAAAGATACTCACAGTTTGGCTGGGAAGACTTGTTTGGAAAGGAATGATTGCAGTGAAGGGTGAACAACATCACATATTGAAAATGGTCATTGTTGATGTACGGGCATGCTGTCATCGTCCCTTGGCCCTGTTCTCCATTTTAACACACGCTGCCTGTGTGATCTCAGATAACTCACTCTTTTCATGCCGGTTTCCTCATTTATAATGTGGCAGTAATAGCATTCGTCTCAGGAGGGTGTGAGGATTAAATGAGATAGTATGTATGTGGTGCTTGGTGGAAAGCCTGGTGTGGAGTGAGGTGTCTGTAAACGTCAGCTGCTGCCCCTGCTGTTGTTAAGTAAGGGAGCTCAGGCTGTGACTCCGGAGGTGGGGGTTCAAAATGTGGCCTCATTGCTGAATAATTTGACCTGTGGCAAATCCCCTAACTTCTCCTCCCCTGCAAACTGGTAATATAATTTTACCTACAAGTAAGGAGTGTTACTCAGAGTGTTCTGGTCATGGACCGGCAGCATCAGCGTTGCCGGAAACGTATCAGGAATGATGCCCGTCAACAGACGAATGGATAAAGAAGCTGCAGTCCGTATATACAATGAAATATTACTCAGCCATCAGAAAGGATGAATACGCACCGTTTGCATCGACATGGATGGAACTGGAGGGGATTATATTAAGTAAAATAAATAAGGCAGAGAAATTCACTTATTATATGGTTTCACTTATATGTGGAACATAAAGAATAGCGTAGAGGACATTCGGAGAAGGAAGGGAAAAATGAAGGAGAAATCAGAGGGGGAGACAAACCATGAAAGACTGTGGACTCTGGGAAACAAACTGAGGGTTTTAGAGGGGAAGGGGGTAGGGGGGATGGGTTAGCACAGTGCTGGCTATTAAGGAGGGCACATATTGCATGGAGCACTGGGTGTTATATGCAAACGATGAATCATGGAACACTACATCAAAAACTAATGATGTACTGTATGGTGACTAACATAACATAAAAACGTTAAATTAAAATGTAAAAATGTAAATTTTCAGGGGCACCTGGGTGGCTCATTTGGTTGAGCATCCAACTCTTGATTTCAGCTTAAGTCATGATCTCAGGGTTGTGGGATCAAGCCCCACATTGGGCTCCACGCTGGGTGTGGAGCTTGTTTGAAATTCTCTCTCTTCCTCTCTGCCATCTACAACCACCCCCCCCCAAAAAAATAAATTCTCAGGTACCACCCCAGAGCTATTAAATCAGAATCTGGAGTAGGGTATATGCATCTATGTTTTAAAAGTTTGCCAAGAAAAAAAATAAAAGTTTGCCAGGGGATTATGATGTGTGCTAAAATCTGAGAAGTACTGGGTTAGAGATAAGGTATGAAAGTTGTCCAGCATGCAACCTGCCCAAATACTGATGATTAATAAAGGTTTTTGCAGCTGTTACTACAGCAAGAACAAAAATAACAGATGGTGAGTAAGGGTGTAGCATACTTCACTGGAAGTTTTCATTTAAGTCAGCTCTAGAAAAGTGACTGGAGATTTTTAGGAAGGAAGGTCACTTCTGGATGCAGGCACAGTATGAGCAAAGACCCAGGGGTGTTTGGTGAATGGTGCAAAGTGTGGTGCTGCTCGGACATAGAACTCCAGGAGAAGGGGTGACTGGAGACACACCAATAAAGACACAGCTTGATAGAGTCAGATCATAAGGATCTGGTTTGACCAGGACAAGGGCTTTGAGCTTGATCTTGGGGACTGTTGATGGGCTTTAAACACAGAAGTGACAAGATGAGATTTGTTGTTGGTAAGATGAGTCATGGAGGCTATAGAGGGTTAGCTGGAAGACTCAGTGGATCCTGGCAAATATGGTCCCTGGAGTCTCCAGAACAAACTTTCTATTGAAATTGAACATTGACTGGTATACCAGTTGTCTTTTGTTGTTGTTGTTCTTCTTCTATCCAACTCTCTGCAAATACTCACTGAATACCTGTAGTGCTCCAGGCATTCAGGGATACACACATAAGACAAGCAGAACAATCCTTACCCAACCATGGTCCACAGTTTCCTGAGAAGCATGATGAGCGTGATTATTACACAGTGTGATGATGAAAGGGGCCAGCCTCTGTTGAGCACCTGGCATGCTGCAGGTGGTACTGTTGATGTAACCACTGGTAGTTATTACCCCTTGGCAATGTTCTTGGGGTGTCCTGAGCATAGTCTCACAAAGCACTCACAGTGACCCATTTTACAGCTGAAGAAACTCCACTGAGAGACGTCACATGTATCAGGACTTGGAAAGGAAAGGAATAAATATCACAGAGGATATCAGGTTTGGGGAAGCCTTTTTTTTTTTTTTTTTTAACTGGAACATGCAGGTTTACAGGACAGAGCTGGAAGGGCAGGCACGAGGCCATCGGAGGCTCAAGGCAAAGGAGGGTTGTTTTGTCGTACCACCATCAGGGCGGTCTTTAAAAGATGTTAAAAGGCGGGTGACACGATGAGAGCTGCTTTGGAGAGACGCCCTGACATCCCAGAGTAGTCGCTGGTGAAAAGTGAGGTCTTGGGAGGTGACATTTTGTGAGGGACGCTGACATTTATTCATAGCATTTCTCCTTCTTTGCTTAATTCTCTTAAAATCTGTGTCTATGTCAAAATCTCAGCAGGGTGAGTGAGGCGTTGAAGCTCTTCTGTCCGCTTCCCGCCCCCCCCCCCCCGAAAAATCCCATTAGTAACAGCTCGTCAGTCCCCGAAGCAGAGTGATGGCAGCCACTGAGGGCCGAACGTGGGCTGTACATGTGTGTTCTCAGACTGGAAGGCAGAAGGGGGCCAAGAGAGATGGGGAGGGGGAGCCCCACCCCGTGCTGTGTTCTTGACACACACCAGCTCACGTGGTCCTCTCTACATGGGGAATAGACATTGTTCCCATTTTACAAATAGCAAAGTGAAGCTCGGAAAGGTTACGTATCTTGCTCGTGGTTGTATGGCAGCCTCTTGGCTGCCCTTTTGCCAAAGGCCACCTGGCATCAGAATGCTGGTTTTACGTATTTCTCTTTGTAGATGACATGACTGTTGGTAACATCACGGCAGTAAGAGTCAGTCTTTGTTAGACAAGTTTCTAGCTGCTTCCAAGGCCTTACGGCTCTGTATGTAGGCAGAATAATGCCTCCCCCCACAAGAAGCCCACATCCTCATCCCTAGAACCTGTGAATCTATTATCTTGTGTGACTAAAGGGCCTCTACAGATGTGATGAAGTATGTTAAGATGGGCAGATGAAACTGACTTATCTGGGCTCAGTGTAATCATAAGGGTTCTTACAAGAGGGAGGTGGGGGGGTCACAGTCAGAGGAGGAGATGTGACAGCGAAAGAGGAGAGAGAGAGAGAGAGGGACAGAGAAGAGAGATTGGAAAATGCTATGCTAGTGGCTTGAAGGAGGAGGAAGGGGCCACAAGCCAAGGAATTCTAGTGGCTCTAGAAAATCTGAACAAGGCAAGGGAAGACACTCTCTCATAGAGTCTCCAGAAGAATGCAGTGCTGCTGACACCTGGATTTTTGGACCTCTCACATCCAGAGCTGTAAGAGAATGCATTCGTTGTGTTTTAAGTGACTAGGTTTGGGGTTGTTCCAGCAGCAAGAAGAAAGTAATAGAGGTTTCTAGGACTCATAAGGCAGGCGTTGCCATGCCCTGCTCTGCCTGCAGAGACAAGACCGAGTTTGCATAACCTTAGCCACCCTTCCCTTCTTGGAGCCTCATTTTCTCATTTGTGAAACGGGTGGAGGGGTTTTAATTGTCATTGTGCAAGTTTATGATTCACTCAGACTCATTCTTCCAATCCCAAATGAGGTTTTATTTCTCTGGGAGCTGAGGGCAGGGGAGCTAGGGATCCAGTCGATGGGGGTAGACCTCCAGGTACGTGGGGCAGAACAGAGAGTGGATTCAGGGGTCAAACGGAAGAACCTACACAAACATGCAGCTCGTGTTAGTTCATTTTCACTGCCATGTAATATTCCTTCTCAAGATTGCCCTCCACGGTAATCGCACACTCATTGTGAGATGAATAGATTAAAAGTAATGATTTTACAGGAAGGCAAGGATTTTGGTGCTTTGCCCCCCATCATTTCCCCAGGGACAGAACACAGAGTAGGTAATCAATGAATGTTTGTTGGATGGATAAATGAGTGTACGAGTGTGAAAATACTTTGAAGGTCACAGATTGCTCTGCGCAAGTTCGTTTTCATTAATTAAGACCAGCTTCAGAGATGTCAGATGATTCTCCTAAGGTCAACAGGGATTTGAATCCCTGTCTCCTGGGTCCAAATCCAGGGGTATTCGCACGCCAGTCCAGCTGCCTAGGCCTTCTGGTCTGCTTATCTGTTGGCTCACTCCCTGAGATGTAGCACAACCTCTTAAGATACCGTGGCCTGGGCTGGAGCCCTTTTTGCAAGGAAGCATGGTGAGTGTGTCTCAGAAGCAGGTGTCATCTTCCTGGGGTTCACTCTGGATTTAGAAGCACATAGTTGGCCTCATTGAGTGGAAAGGGAAACATGACCCTCTACGGTAGAGTGGAAGCGGGAGGGCACCCCAGGCTTGAGGGCCTAGCGGGGGACCACAGCCCCCACTGCTATGTCTGGGCCTCCATCTGCTTCTAGGGGTACAGCAGTGAGCTATGGGAGAATTGTCCCCAGTACCCAGCCCCACTGCCTTCTAGACTCTGTGGTCACCACAGCCCATAGGGAAGGCTGTCCTGGGGAGTAAGCACTGCAGTCCGTATCGGGGCAGCCCATCCACAGCTGGCCTGCTGGCTGCTTTGCAGCTGGATAGGATTGGGTTCAAATCCCAGGTTTCTATGTGTTTCTAGAGTGACCCCTTTTCCCTTCTGCATCTCAGTGTCCTCATGTAATCTGTCCTCATGTACTGTCTCTGCAGACAGACAGTAATCCTTTCTTTGCAAGACTAACATGAGGGTTTAATAATAAAAATAAGAACAAGAGAACATTGATTGAGCACTTATATATTAGGCATTGACCTAAATGCCTTGTGTTTACTTATTTAAAGCTCACAGCAGTTCCCTAAGATCTGCTGTTCCCTTTGCTGTACGTACATGTGAAGACACTGAGGCTCAGAGAGGTGGTGACTTGCTGAAGTCACTCTCTTAGCAAGTGTCAGAGGCAGGGTTTCAACTCAGGCCATCTGAGTCTGATAGGCATGCTTTCCACCCACTCGTGTTTACCACTTCTGATGATAGATTTGCAAAACTGTTCAAATTTGCCATGGGCCCAAGGAACATCTGGTGTATGATGAGACTGTCTCTTAGGTATTGGTTCCTATAGAGCCGCACTGTCCAGTATGGCAGCCACTGGTCATATGTGGCCCTTTAAATTCAACTTTTAAATTAATTAAAATTAAATAAAAGTAAAAATTTCTATTTCTCAGTCACATGAGCTACATGTGCCTAGCAACCATATGGGACATTGTGGTTATAGAACATCCCTGTCATTCCAGAAAGTTCTGTTGGATGGTGCTTGTATGGATGAGGGCAGAGCCCTGAGTTTGGCCAGAGAACAGACAAGCAGACCCAGAGTACCCTGAGGGTCTTAGAAGGGACAGTGAGGAGGATTCCAGCTCCTGGCTAGGATGGAGAAGGTGGAATTCACCAACATTCCTTTCGAGAGGGAGTTCCTTGACTAGCCCATTGAGAGAAGAAGCACAAGTCTCCGGGCATCTCGATGGGGTGTCAAAGCTGTTTCAAGGAGTAGAAGGGTCAAATGTTAACATGCAGTGCCTTTCAGCCAGAGGCCATCAGTGCGGTGTGCAAGCTGTGCAGGTGGTGTGGTGGGCAGCGGAAGCCACGCTGGGGTGGGTAAGAGGCGGTGGAGACAGCGAATATAGAGGATTCTTGTTTGAGACCAGCAATATTACATCACGTGAGAGCTTATTGGAAATGAAGAATTTCGCCTCCACCCCCAGACCTACTGAATTGGAATCTGTATTTTGATGAGTCTGTCAGGAGATTGGTAGAGCCAGTAGCCTTCAGAAAGCACTGCTCTAGGGCGTGGTTGGGTGTTTCCAAACAGGGGCCAAGTGCAAAGGGAATTACAGGTTGGCAAGTGCTGCTGGAGCAGCGGGGCACGGATTCCGGGTGGATGAGGAGGGGTATGCATGGAGGGTGACGGCTTGGAGGAAGTGGAGCGGACAGTGGGCAGGGGTCCTAATGACGGTGAGCCGTGTCAGATGGCTGGAAGTCAGGGAGGGGGAGATAGGAGACCCGAGAGTGCCAGGGCATTGGTGTTCCTTGGAAAAGCTCCTCCATTAGAGCATCAAGACAGACCCGGAATGTGGGCCCCCTCAGGGAAGGGGCAGCAGCCACTGAAGGGTCGCTCAGTGGATAGGTGTTCAGTTCACCAGGGGCTTACTGCCTGACCAAATGGGTTGGCCTGGTGGATGGATGGAGGAGGTGTCTATGGAATTAGGAAACGGAAGTGAGAGATGCACCTGCTTGTGAGAATCGGTATGTGTGCGTGTGTGCACGTGCATACACATGCACACGTGTATGTGGCACCAGGAGGGCCCTGGGAAAAGGCCAGGTCCCTGACTCTGAACCTGGCTCATGGTAGGAATGAGGCGGGAACCCCGCTGCTTGTCTGATGTCAGTCGCGGGACTCCAGAGAGCCCACAGGCCTTCCACCCGCACACCCCAGACAGAGCTGACTGACCCTCTTCCCGCAGCTGGCGTCTCCGTGTCCTTCTCTCAGAACTGCTGTCCACCCGCTGTTCAGCAGCTCCCCAGCAGCTGTGCAGACCACTCACCTGAGCATGCCAGCCCCGTTCCCCACACGTTCCTTGCACCGGCCCCCACTTCCGCCTGCACACTGCTGAGGGCCTCTGAGCTGCCCTCCAGCTCGGCCTCTGGTTGACCGATCTCAGCTCCAACTCCCCAGCATATGTTCCTCTCCACACACCCTCGTCCCTGCCTCTGGGGGTCTGCCTGCTGCCTCGGAGACACATTTCAGCCTCCTGAGCCCTACTTCAGCCATCTGTTGTCAGCCCTTTCCAAGCACCCCATCCTTGTCCAGACCCACATAACCTTAGATCTTGAAATTGCTCTGAAGGTGCAGACTCCCTGACTTGGTGCATGTGTCGGACCCTGCCGGTCTGTCCTGGGAGGAGTGCTGCTCATTGAGAGGAAACAGAGTTCTATCCCCACAATCTCTTTGACACTCCTTTCATTTGACACTTGTCGCAGTTTGTCAGCTGCGTGTTGGCATGGCTGTCCTCTCACACAGACAGACTGTGGGCTCTGGGCAGCCGGGCAGGCTGGGCACTGAGGAAGGCTCTCCCGCTTACTCCGATCGTCAGCCCCAGCTCCAGTGCACAAGGCTTGTAAGTGCGCTAGGTAGAGAGCGTGATTCTCAAAGTCGTCTCTGGACCAGCAGCGTCAGCACCACCTGGGAACTTGCGAGGGATTCAAATTCTTGAGCCCCATCCTAGACCTACTGAATCAGAAAGTTTGGGGGGTGAGGCGTCTGTCCCTTGAGTAAGCCCTGCTGGAGCTTCTGATGTGCACCCAGCTTGCAGACTCACTGACTTAGGGGAGTTGCCATAACAAATCTGAAAATGTCTAGTGGTTAGAACAGGAGAGAGGCTTACTCCTGACTTGTGAAATATCTAGGCTGGGTGGCTCTTCTTCCGGTGGTGACTCGGGGACCCAGGCTCTGTCTTCTGTCAGCTGCCTTCACTGCGTGGCTTTGGAAGTCACCCTGCTCTTCTGCGTCAGATGTTCGAAGGGAAAAGTTGGCTTTCTGATCTGAGGGTTGTTTCTGTTTGTTTGGATGGACCCAGCCTGAAGGTGGTACATAGATTGCTTCGCCGTTGGCCAGAACTCTATGGCCGCATCTAACTGCTAGAGAAACCGGGAGTGTTGGCCACCTTGTGCCAAGGAAGAAAGGGACACAGGCCTGTGAACAGTCGGACAGTCTCTGCCAAGTGAGATGGTCTCTATTCATTTATGAAAGAACAGTGGAGCCCCCGCCTCGCTCCTGTGGCAGCATGACAGAGGAGACCCCCCGGTCCCTGGGACAAATCACTTACTTTAGATAGCAGGGCTGGATGAGCCCCGGACAAAGCATGGGCAGCAGCCAGACAGAAGACGGGGAGCTCACCACTCACTGGAGGTCTTTGCGACTTAGGGGCCATTTGTAGTGGAGTTAGGGTGAGGGGGATCTCCTCCTTATGGTTGGTTCTTTTGTGTGAGACACTGTACTATAGTATTTTTAACGTTAAATACAAAAGACAGTGATGAGGGAAGCTATGCTCAGGGAGGTTAAGTGGTTTGTCCAGGTTGTACGGCTGGTTAGCTGCAGATGGGGGAGTTGAATCTAAGGCTTATGACCCTAAAGGCTGGGGTCTTCACCTACACTTTGATATGCATATCGGAGTGCATCCTTCTAGAGGTTCCTTCTCTAGATCAGCCTGAGATCATAGAACTCAGAGCTGCAAGGAAGCCCCGAGGCCGTTTTGCCCAAGCCTCGTATCAAAAGCTTTGGGCATTTCTCCTTCTGAATTCTACTCCTACCTTAAGAATTTCTACTTTATGGAAGGGTCCGGGCGTGGCAGCCGTTGCAGCATCGGATGTCCGCATCCCTCCTGGGGTCTCTTCCTGCCTGGGGAGATGCTTTCAGCTCTCTGCTGATGCCTGGCCTTCTCCACCTACCACTCAGGCTGCCAGGCCTGCGCTGTCTGCTCTGCTCTGTGTGCACAGGGACCTAAACATCCTGAGCTCAAGTCTGCATAAGCATCATCCAGCCCCGTGTGTGTGTGTGTGTGTGTGTGTGTGTGGGAGAGAGAGAGAGAGATCCACGCATCGGTCAGTTGCCAGGGATCCATGGAGACCCCTGAGACACCAGGGTAAATCACCCGCAGGTGTTCTTCCCTCATAACACACACTCCTGAGATCTCTCAAAGTGCTAAGTCTATCCTGATCAAAGCCGCCTTAGGAAGGAGGCTTTATTTTGGTTAAAATTAGATTAAAGGGATTTTTTTTTTTTAAAGTTAGGCAGGATTTTATGAAGATGCCCTTTTCCACGGAAAGCAGTTTTCTCCTAAATGGGAAAAAAATCAAAATAAATGAAATCTTTTCTTGATCATCTTTGTTAAAACAAAAAAAAAAATCAGAGTCTTAAATATTTTTGCCATCTGTTCCCTGTTATTCCTGAAACTTTGTGTTGAGTACCTGGGGGATGGGAGAGACTCAAAGGGCCATCAAAATTGTTTTAAGTAATTAAAGCTGATAAAATTTGTAAGTTTTTATCTAATCTCTGGATGATTTGATTGGAGTCAACCAGATGTAAAAATGCCTGCGACAAATTATTCTGTGCCTATATGGCATGCAGTTTTGACAAAATATCTTGAAAACAGCTGCTAAGTATGAGATCTGGGGATTTGACAGTGCAGAAGGACAATTCTATGTACTCAGGAAGGCTTGGAGAAAATCCAAGAGAACTTTGGTCCTAAGAATGAATTGTGCTTATGCAAGAAGAGCCATATTTTGGTAATGGGGAGGCATGTGGTGTCTACAGCTAAGTTCTTTTCTCCGTGCAAGAAGCAGGCTATGCTCACATATGTTCTAGTGACATCTGAGCATTAGTCAGCCTTTTCTTTCTTTTGACCCCCTTTCTTTTGGGAAAGCTCTTATTTCAAGACCAAACTCCTGTGTCTGCTCCTTCGTTAAACCCTCTGTAATTCCCACAGCAGTTTGTATGTCTGTATGTGTGGCACACTCTTTTCCCCCACTCCTGGCCCTGCCACTTTTATCCACGTGACCCTGGACTAATCCCCTAACTTTTCAAGCCTTTGTGTCCAGGTACATAAAACGGGAATAGTGACTTTTACCTCCCAGTCCTGTTGACAGGTATATAGGATGTGACCCATTTATCACTTGGGTAAAGCCCACAGTTTGGTACATTGGAAATGCTCAGTCTAGGTAAACACCCCTTTCTTCCTCATTGGCCATCCTAAAGGAGTGTGACCTCCTCTAGGGGAGGAACTCTTTCTTATTCCCTGAAGTCACATAGGAGGTGTTTCGTATGTGCTTTCAAAAGTGAATGAGTGAATGAATGAGCCCTAAGAGGACGAATGAGGCTTGTTATTTTCTGCAGCTCTAACACCTGCACTGATTGTCCCAAAGATGGAGTCTTCCCCAGAGTCAGGGCAGTGTGTGATGGAGGCCTTGGTAGGAGTGACCCCTTTCACTTCAGCATCGGCTCCTTCTTTGTCACCTGTGTCTGTCTCCAAGTCTGTTCCCGAGTTAGAGCAGCAGGGGCACCTGCGGTGGTGGGGCCCGCCCTTCCTGCTTCCTCTTTGTGGTATCCAGGGACTTTCCCCTTCTGGCTGTTTCTGCCGGCCTATAAACTCGTCCCTATTATCCCCACCCCGAGAACTAACACCTTGCTTGATGGGCACATGCAAGGATCATGATGATTACAGGTGATAACCTCTCCCTGCTTACTAGGCACTTTATATGCTTTATGTCATTTCTTTCTCACCACGCCCTTTCATGCACATACTACACTATTGCCCCATTAGTGTGGAATGAACTGAGGCTTAGAGAGGAGAAATAAGCTCTGGCCCCCCCTTCATTCTTCCCTTCCTTCTCCTACTGATCTTCCTATTTCTTATGTTCCATAAATGAGTGAAATCACATGATAATTGTCTTTCTCTGCTTGACTTATTTCACTTAGCATAATTTCCTCCAGTCCTGTCCATGTTGCTGCAAATGTTGTATAATCGTTCTTTCTGATGAAGGGGGGGTAAACAGAAGGGGGAATGAACCATGAGAGACTGTGGACTCTGGAAAACAAACTGAGAGCTTCAGAGGGGAGGGGGTGGGGATATGGGATAGGCCGGTGATGGGTATTAAGGAGGGCACATATTGCATGGTGCACTGGGTGTTATACACAAATAATGAATCATGGAACATTGCATCAAAAACTGGGGATGTGCTGTATGGTGACTAATATAACAAAATAAAAATTATTAAAAAAAAAAAAACTGCAAAAAAAAAAAAAGCTCTGGTCCCTGCCCAGGGACCACAGCTACAGAGCCAAATCCTTCTGGCCAAGGTTTTTGAAAGAACTGGTCAACTTCTTTGGCCACTCCTCCTTGCCTCGCAGTTGGGACTGGGCTTCCATGATTGATGTCTCTTGGTTTCCTGCCTGTTTCTCCAGCTTAACCTTTGTGTCCTGGTCATAGGTTTGGGTTTCCATACCTTTCCTTCCCTTTAATGTGGTATCCCCCCCAGAGCGCTGCTCACATGTCCCTTCATGCTCCATGTTCTCTCTCTGATGCCACTCAGCCTCATTATTTTAATTATGACCGGGGAGGCTGATGATTCCTAGACCCATATCTCTTGCTCAGACAGTTCCAGTGAACTCCCACTTAATTAGCTGCCGGAGCTGTTCCTGTGGATGGCCACAGGCACCTCAAGTTCAAGATGTTCTTCCCGAATCTTTGATTTCCACTAATGGCCATTCCTTTCATCACTAACACCAGAAAGAAACCTGAGAACCATCCTAGGTTACCCCCTCTTCCTCAGCCCTTCCCCACTCCATCCCACATGTAACCCATCACAATGAGCCTGCCAGTTTATCACCTAAATGTTTCTTGAGTATATGTCTCCTCTCTCATTGTTGTTATCACTGCATCCACTCCTGTCCGTTTTCAACTCTTGCAGCAGCTTTCTTGGCAGGGATCTGGACTTTTAGTTTGGAGAAGGGCAGAGTTAATAACTGAGTACACTGAGCAAGACATGGACCATAACCAGCACCATAGAAACCTTCCTTGTGTCCCCTCCAAGTCATTAATTCACCCCAAAGGTGTTGTAACTTCTCGAGTAGTTTTTCCTGTTTTTGAATTTTATATAAATAGAATCATAAAGTGTGTAGTTATTGTCTTCTTTCTTCCATTCACAGTTACATTGTGAGTCTCATTCGTGTTGTGTGTAGCAACAGTTCATTTTTTCATTCTTGAACAGTGTTTTGTTACCATGAATATACCAAAACATGTCCATTCTGCTGACAGACATCTGGGTTTTTTACTATTTTAGCCATAATGGACCGTGCTACTGTGAACATATTTATGTGTTTTCTTGTGGTATTGGGCACCATCTCTCTTAGGTGTATAACTAGCAGTGGAATTGTTTTTTTGGGTCAAATACGTATTGCCAGGCAGTATTCTAATGTGACCTGTTAGTGTTGTCAGTCTATTAGTATTGAACATTCTGTTAGGTTTATGGTAATATACTGCTCATTGTGATTTTTACATTTGCATTATACCGATGACTAATGAGGTTGAGCACCTTTACACATACATATTTTTTTTGACTATTTATTTTTAAAGATTTTATTTATTTGAGAGAGAGAGTGAGCACATAAGCTGGTGGAGTGGCAGAAGGAGAGGGAGAAGCAGGTTTCCTGCTATTCAGGGAGCATGATGTGGGGCTCATTCCCAGAACCCTGGGATCATGGCCTGAACCACAGGCAGACGCTTAACTGAGCCACCCAGGTGCCATTTTATTTTATTTTATTTTACAATTTAGATATCTGAATTAGGCAATTCACAAAATAGGTTATCCCCCCCCCTTTTTTTTAACTCATGTTCTGTCTTACTGATCTGCAGGAGTTGTTTGTATTTACTTGACAGGAGTCTTTGTCTAGTGTGTGTATGCATTTATCTATCGTAAATATCCTGTCCCATTCTGTGGCTTCATTAATGGTATGGTTGTTGAATAAAAGATATTAATTTTAATGAGGTCCAATTATCTTTTCATTTTTTTTTTACCATGTTTAAGAAATATCTGTGTTCTACACTATCAAAAAAATCACTGTCCCATATTATTTTTTAGAAGCCGTATTATTCTACGTTTTACATGTAGGTCAGTGTAAGTCCTCTAAAATTGATTTTTTATAAGGTGTTTTATAAAGATCAGGGTTCATTTTATCTGTATGAATGCCAATTGACCTAGTACCGTTATTAGAAATACTGTTTTTCCCTGATTCATTGCTGTTAAACCTTTGTGATACACCGAGTGTCCATAAATGTATGGGTCCCTTTCTGCATTCAACGTTCCTTCCTGTTCTTCTGTTCATCTTGTCACTGTTTGGATATCTCATTGTCTAGATTACTGAGCCTTTATCAGAAAGTCTTAAAATCAGTCCTGCAATGCTGCTTTTTATATCAACAGCAACGACGACGACAACAACTAGCAATTATTTATTTGTTCTCGGGTCTGTGAATTAGCTAGAGGTCGGCTGATCCCACCTGGGCTCATCAGTACAGCTCAACTCAAGGTGTGAGTCTCGACAGCTCAGATCTCTGCTCTGTTTGCATTCTGGGACTCGGACTGGAGAGATCAGCTCCCTAAGTGGAGGCAATGACAGATATACAGGAAGGCAAACCCCACTTCACAGGCACTTCAAGAATAGACTTCATTACTTAGAGGAGTTTTGGGTGCACCGCAGAATTGAAGGAAAGTATAGAGAGTTCCTATAAAGCCCTGGTCCATACATGTGCTCTTATTTATCAAGATTGTTTCCACTGTTCTAGGTTCTTTGCATTCCATATAAATTTTAGCATAAATATGCCAATTTTTGAAAAGATTTTTGGCATTCTGACCAAAATATACACTGAATCTCTAGAGTCATGGGAGAATCTACCATTTAATAAAATTGACTATTTTAGTCTACCATTTAATAAAATTGAAATTTAAATTTAATGAAATTGAATATCTCAATTCAATTTTTAAGTTTTAAATCAGTTTTCATCAAAATTTTGAAGATTTTTAAATAAAATTTTCCGTTGCCTTTTTTGGTGACATTATTTCTTTAAATACTGTATATATATGTATGTATGTATGTATGTTAGGCCCCTGGATATCCCACAGGTCATCGAGTTCCTTTATTTTTCAGTCATTTTTGCTGTGTTGTTCAGTTATCTGTTTTTCCCATTCAGCGACCCTTTTTTCTATGGTATCTGAGCTGTTGCTAAGCCCAGAGTAAACTTTTTGTTCAGATATGGTACTTTTCAGTCATAGGATTCAAAATTTTTTTTTTTTTTTTTTTTACTTTCTGTTCCTCACTATGATTCCTGTCTGTCCTCCCATTCTGTCCAGATTTCCTTTAACACCCTCAGTGTATTTGTAATAGTTCTTCTAAAGTTCTCATCTGTAGATTCTAACATCTGAATCATCTTAAGGTCTGTTACTTTGTGTGGGTTTTTTTTCTTCCTGGTTCCTCATATAACAACTGTGGCTGATATGCTGTAGGTAGCCCGGATTACGTCGGTTTGCTTTCAAGGGTATTGAATTTTATCCTGTCAGGCAGTTAAATTACCTGCGCATCCTCCTGAGACTGTCAGGATTGTTTTTTCTTTGTTAGGATGAATCTGTTTTGGTTTTGTCAGTCAACTTCGTGTGAACTCCTTACTTTCACATGTGATACTCACTATATGACTTGTTCTTTCTAGGTTCTTTTTTTTTTTTTTTTAAGATTTTATTTATTTACTGGACAGAGAGAGACACAGCGAGAGTGGGAACACCAGCAGGGGGAGTGGGAGAGGGAGAGGTAGGCTTCCCACTGAGCAGGGAGCCCGATGTGGGGCTTGATCCCAGGACCCTGGGATCATGACCTGAGCCGAAAGCAGACACTTAAGGACTGAGCCACCGAGGTGCCCCTCTTTCTAGGGTCTTAACTGAATCTCCACTGCAGCTGGATCACGATTCCAGTATTTTCTCAGGCTTGTACAACCTCCAGCATTTCTGTTCGGCTCTCAGCCCTATATTAACTGTTCTCTTCTACACCTTCCAGAGTTTTGCCTTGCATAAGTGCAGGCCAGCAATCATCCGAAGATTGGCAGGGAATCTTCACGTGTACTCTAGTGTCCTGCCTTACAAATTCCAAGGCACTCTGGCAGCTGCCCAAACTCTAATTCTACCCTCTCAGTTCAGCAAGACCACCATGCTTCGATTGGGCCCCACGTCCCAGTAGTCTGGGATCTAGAACCACCTACCCCCACCAGGGGATCTTCATTGGTCTATCTGAGATGTTTCCAGAAGACATTTAGTAGAGTAAGAGATGACGTATCAGGTAACAGAGCCAGAGCTCCTTCCAGGATGTAGTCTTGCCTTCGCTCTATCCCATGTAATTCTTAGTACTTTAGAATGATAAAGCCGAGAGGAAGGTGACCTGAGGCATCTCCTATTCCATAGCCCTTGTTGAACCAATGGAGAAACTGAGGCCCTGAGAGGATAGAGGGCTCATCCAGCAGTCTCACTATAACTCTAGGAATTATAACTGTCTATTATAACAGTCTTATTATTAATTTAGGGAATTATAACTCTGTTTAGATCCTAGTTCTGCTTACTCCTTTCCATGGCTCCTTTCTCTTATACTTAAATGCATTTTTTCCTCAAAATTGAAAAGAAAATGTTAGAGAGTCTAACAGTTGCATTTTAGGTATATGGTGAAATTTCTGAAGAGCAGGGAGTGATAGGAAGGCAGAGAGTACAATGTGTATTAGGAAGAGAGAGATTTTGTCCATGAGAAGCATTTAGGTAATGAGCTCCAGGAAGAAGATACTTGAGGTTTTTAATCTTCAGAATGTGTGCTCAAGAATTTTCTTGTTTCTTATTTAACTGTTGGCAGTTAAAAAAAAAATTTTAAATGTTATTCTTTTCTTTTTTTTTTTTTTCTTTTTTGGAGGGAATATATTTAACTGGTCCAAAAGTCAGAAGACAGAAAAGAATATATGCTGAAAATTTGTCCTTTGACCTCTTTTCTCAGTCACACATTTCTCTTCCCTAGAGATGATCGGTGTTACTGTTCTCTTGTGTATCTTTCCAGAGGTATTTTTACATCGATTAATCAAATTCCTAATCTTTTTCTTACATAAATTGTAGCATACCACACATGCTCTTTTGAGTCTTTTTTTTTCCCACTTAATGTATCTTGGGTATCTTTCTGTATTAGTGGACATACAGAGCTTCCTCTTTTTTTCTGATAGCTCCAGGGTGTTCCATTTATGGATGTACCATCAGTTATTGAATTGGTTGCTGTGGGTGAGCATTTGTATTACTTCTGGTCTTTTGCTTTCAGACAATACTGCAATGAATAACCCTGTGCAAACGTCATTTCATTATGCAAACATATCTTTAGTGTAATTTTCTAGGCCTAGGGTGGCTGAACATTTTTAACTTTGATAGATATTGCCAAATTATTCTCCGTAGGGGTTGCGCTGTTTCACATGCCTATCAGTGATGTGTGCACATTGGCATCAGTTTTGATTGTTGTATTTTCAAGCTGGAAATCACCTTATATATTATCTTTTCTTTTCCCCTGGTGCTACAGCTAGAGATACAGAGGCTCAGACAACCACGGTCATTCTGATAGTCGTTTGCAGAGGTGGGCCTGAATTCTGGTACCATAACTGCTCAGCCTGAATGGTCTGCAGGACCCCGGGATGCCCAGATGTGGACTGTTCTTGGAGAAGCGTGCCATCTCACTGTACCTTCTCAGCTCATTATAGAAGCACAGAGAACCTGACTCTGAGTACTCAGAGCTCCCAATAGGGGCCTCTTTTTTGGGCTGCAGTGTGATGTTTGCTTCTCTTAAAATAAGGTGTTTTTTTTTTTTTATCCACTAGCAAATCAGCTGTGGCCTAGGAAAAGCTAAGCTGACATCCAGGCTGGGTGGAACGTACAATTAGATCCTGCAGGATTTGGTGAAAAGGGGCCATTTTGGCACCTGAGTGATAGGAGCCTCTCCAGGGAGAAGAGAGATGTCATTCAGAGTCTTTAACCAGTGAAATGCCTATTTCAAAATGCCCTCTCCCTGCACTCGGTGTCTCCCACATCACCCACCTGTGACTCATTTGTCCAGATAAAGAGAACCACACTGTGCTCCTCATGTTGAAGTGGGACTCTTGTCAGCATCCTGCCTCCACTTGAGTAAAATGTTGGATTATCCAGGCATCAAGGAGTAGAGGAACGTCTGCCCAGTGGATTTGAGTCATGGGCTCTGGAGCCAGGCCCCCTGACCTTGAATCTCAGTCCTGTCATTAGGACTTCGCAGGTATGTGAACTTGAGCCAATTATCTCACCTTTCAGCTTCTTTTACCCGCTTGTAAAAGGGGAGGGTAGCATTAACCCACTCGATAAGATGTGCTAGGTCGTGCTGCAGGGACAGCCCGCCCCACACTGCAGAGGCCGCAAACAGCACGGTTTATGTTTTAGTCACATTCCTTGGCCTTTGGAGGTTGTTGGGGGTTTTCTCGACACTTGTCCTCTTCTCTGAGACCCAAGAGGATAGAGCAGTCACCACCTGGAACCTTGCTGTGACGGTGACAGAGGAAAAGAGGATGTGGGGAGTTGTGCACTGGCTCCTACAATTTCTGTCTGAACCTTGTAAGTGAGAGAAGTATGGAGTGTGCCAATGACCTTTGGCCCGTATCACAGACGTGATTGTAGCCACAAGTTCGGATGTCTCTGTTGCTTCCTCTTGGGCAGGGAGGTGAATGATAGCAGGGAGAGCTAATACGGAATTTCCAGAGAAAAGAGTCGTTTGTGACTCTTTGATGATATATTAATCTAACTGAAAAATACCTCTCTCTGGTGAAATTTTATGAAATCTTGGCCCTTCTGTGGCCCTCTTTTTCAAGTAGCTTGAGCTCTTGGGAGGCTGTGCTCACTGTGAAACCTTTTACTGGTCTGTTCCTTATGGGCTGGAGGCAGGAAAAATCTTGTTCTTCTATAATTTTTTAAATTCTTAAAATTATATAAGAAGACTAAAGGCAGCTTTGAATCTCACTCAGTCTTGTCACCCTGGCCCATCCAAAGTCTCTTTGTTTTTGGTTTTTCTTCTATCCACATGTATGTGTCTGGCAGAGATGTGATCAGATGAGAATGCCATTCCATGTTTATTTCACATATTTTTAGGGTAATGTTAACATTACCCATAGTTTGTGTATTCCTTTATGGCCTTTGACATATTTATATTTCACAATTGTAGACAGCGAGTGTACCTGTCTGTATTGGCTTTCTGTTGTGCGTGATAAATTACCACAAACTTGGCAGCTTTGGGACAATGAGAGACTATCTCAGAGTTCTGCAGGTCAGAATCCTGGGCCACAGGGTATCACAAGGCTGAAATCAAGGTCTTAGGGGGCTGAATTCTTATTTGGGGAGAAATCTGCTTCCCAGCTCATGGCAGCTGTTGGTTGAGTTCAGTTCCTCGTGGTGGTGGATGGCAGGTCTGCATTTCTTTGCTGGCTCTCCGCCAGGGGCCGCTCTCAGCTTTTGGAAACAGCCTGCGTCTCTTGTCATGTGAGCTCTTCCATCTTCAAAGCCAACGATGGAGAACTGCCTTTGCACCAAAACCCTCTTGCATTCCAATCTCCTTCACTGGGAAGAGCCTCATCTCTCTTAAGGGCTCATCTCATTAGGTTAGGTCTACTCATGATAGTCTCCCTTTCTCAGAGTCAGGAGTGTCATGGGCTGTAACCTGCTCACCACCCAAGAACTTACAGGCAGGGCAGTAACACCAGGGCACGTGAGTGCAGAGAGATGCTCAGAACACTGCCTACCACACCACCTCCCGGTACAGGTGTGTTCCACTTCCTAGGGCTGCTACAGCAAAGCACTAAAGACTGGGTATGGTAAAATGACAGCAACATGCACTCGCTCAGTTCTGGGGGCTAGAAGTCTGGAGTTGAGGTGTTGGTGGGGCTGCGCTCCGTCTGAGACCTGTGTAAGTATCCCTCATTGCCTCTTTCCGGTTTCTTTCTGCACTGGCGACCTTGACAGCAACTCGGGTTTAGATCTTTCGCTCCAGTCCTCCATCTTCAGATGGTGTTCTCCCTGTCTCATTATGTCTTCACATGGCTGTCGCCTTACAGGGACACCAGTCATATTGGTAGAGGGCCCACTCTACTCCATCATGACCACTCATCTTAACTCATTACATCTGCGAGAACCCTATTCCCATTTAAGGCGACATCCTGAGCTACTGGGGCTCAGGACTTCAGAATAGCCTTTTGGAAGGACGCAATTCAACCCATAACAGCAACAGTCTTTAATTGTATTTTTAGGCCATTTCAAGATTCTGTATGGTAGATAATCTTGTAATGGTTGTCAACTGTGAAATAGTTTCCTTATTCATTGTTTCCTTCTGGTTCCATTCTTGGAATGAGAACTCTGCACAGAAATTCTTCCCAATAGATGAAGAGGGGACACAGTTTCTTAAGATGACTGTGTGCCAGGTACCGAGTTGGATATGTGCCCATATGTTTTATTATATCTTTCCAGACATTAGCAACATTTCATACGTGACAAAACTCTAACGCAGAAAGAAACTTTGCTGAAATGTACGTATTCAGTGTATCTGTCAGTCAGGGCCCAGCGAGAAAAACAAAAACTCTAGATATTTGAAATAGAAGGAATTTAGTGTAGGGAATTGGTTACAGGGTGAGCCAACTTGGGGATGAACCATGACCAGAAGCTCTTACCATCCTGAGGCTGGATGGTCACAAGACGGAGACTGTTATTGGTGTTCAGGGTTCTGGGTTACTATAAAGAAACTTGAACTCTGATGGAGACTCCAGCAGGGGCTGGGGGTGTGGCAGGAGCCCCTGACTGAGTCGGGGGTGGGGGGGAAGATCCAGGCATGTGTGTACCCTGGCATACATAGATACATGCTCTGGACTCTCCCTTCCTTCTGCCCTCCAGTCTCCTCTGAGAGTGTCTAACTGGTCAAGTCAGAAGCCTGCTGGCAACAGGAGCTTGGGAAACTTGTTCTGAGCCCACACCCCTCCCACCAGCCTCTCTCCTGTTACACATAGCAGAGCAAGGTCGTGGAATCTATCTGGTGATAAATGGCCTAGGATCATCCTAGTTAATAGCAGTAAGAGTAATGATAATAGTAATGATAATAGCATAATCATATTAATAGCTACAATTTACTACAGGTGGATTATAACTATGTGGCAGCCACTGTAGAAATTCTCAGCTTACATTTTCTCATTTCATCCTTGTAATAACTTCATGAGTTAGGTACGCTGAAACTCCTATTTTATAGTTGGGTAAACCAAGGCTCAGTACTTGGTTTACTACTTTGCCCAAAGTCGTACAGTTAATAAGTAGAATCTAGACTCTTATCTAGTTCTGACTTCCCAGTTATTGTTTAAATGCTGGTGACATTGAATTATAATATTTGTAAATAATACACAACTGAAGGCAGGACAGATATAAAGAGAGATTGTGAATATCAGACTTGGTTCCCAGAAGACGCTCTGGCCATGAACCCACGAGCTGACTGGGCCTCCGATGAACTTGGAGCCACAGCCACCTGTCACCAGCCATCGTTTATTCTCTGGTTGTGTCCCAGCCTGAGTCTTCCAAGTGTCTAAACAGCTTGGAAGAGCGAGTAGACAGGACAGAAGCCAGGGTTGCCATGAGGATTGAATTCAGTGAGGTAAGGTAATGAGGAAGTGCTTTGTGAGTCACGGAGCACTCTGCGAATGACAAGTGACACTATTATAACAGACCAAAGCCTTCATTTTCCGAGGGGCTTTTATTTGCACATTATCATTTTGGCTCTTATTTTGAATATGATTTGAAATATGGCAGTAATTGAATAGTAGAGACACTTGGTTCCGTGCAGGGAAAAAACTGAGTAGCCAGTGTACAGACCTTCTCTTCTGTTTCAGCCCCTGCCCTGGACACCGCACACCTCTTTCCTTCAAAGAGCTTTGCACCTGGCGAGGGAGGGTCACCGAGGAGGGTAAAGCATAATTACAGTTCATTGTGGCATGTGCTGCAGTCAGTGTGTGTGCAGCGTGGGGGAGTGATGGAGAGCAGTGAGGATTTATTGACTCTGTCTGGAGCCAGAGAAGTCTTCCTAAACTAGGTCTCCAGGAGGGCAAAGGGAGGGGCTTTGCAGGTAACAGGGTCTGCGCGCGGCAGGTGCAAAGGCCCGCAACGGTGTTCGGCGTGCTGTGGCAGAAGGTAGGGTGGGGGAGTGCAGGTGGATTCCGCTGCAGGGCCTGATCATGGAGAGCGTTCTGTTTTGGGCCAAGGAAGTGGAACGTTTTTTTTTTTTTTTTAAGGTGTCGGTGCCCTCCCTCTGCAGGGTGCTCTGTGACTTACCACAAACATACTTGTAGTTGACAAGTTGGGTTTGTGACTTGCTGCGGGGAGTGAAAGTACACAGCACAGAGGGCCTTGGGAAGGCTCATTAGGAAGGTGTTAGAAGGACTTACTATAGAATTTCGGCTTTGGTTGGATGGCTTGGAGGAGGGTCCGAGGGAGTGGGCATTTGCCATAGACTGAAATCGGTCAGGAAGGGGGGACAGTTCTGTGATGGGATATTTGAATAAATTTAAGATGAAATTTAGATGCAGGTAATACCAGAGCAGGGTGAGAGATGTAATTGGTAGAGACGCAGCAGCCTCACGTGAGCCACGAGGGAGGATGTGTGTGTTGTGGTTTGCACAGTGGCCTTGTGTTTTTTTGTCTTCCATAAAAAATCGTGAAGCTGTCTTGTTCTGCCTCACTTCCTCATGGTCCCAGTAAGTTGGTCTGGTTTTGGTGGTGTGTGAGATTGTTTAAGCCAACCAGAGAACAAAATGGCCTGGCTAGGAGTGCCGGGCCAGCTTCCAGCAACCTCACGTCCCAGCTGGTGGTACCAGCCCAGCTCCTGGATGTCGGGGACTGCTCTTGTGTTTTCTTGGAAGGCAGTAGGGAGCCCCAGGGTACAGGGCAAGTCAAGGTCTCATCTGCTTTTGCATAGCTCCTTCAGGAAGATGTGGCATCTCCAGGGCCAACTCTTCCTCACATTCACTGTGACTTTGGATGAATTCCCTTCCTGTTTGAGACCGGCTTTTTGCTCTAGTGAGTGGAAGGAGTGAGGCTCGATGGTCTTTGAGCTTCCTTCCCCAAGAGCTGAGATCTCATGATTCTCTTTCTGAGAAATCAGTGATGCCTAGGTTGTACTGAGAAGAGCAGAGACCGGAGCGTCTGCTGGACTGTGAGGACACTGTTGCTGGGCCCACCGCACACAGCTCTCCCTGCACAGCCAAGACCACTTTTAGGTTGGGGTGGAGCAGTGGGTGTGATGGAAATGTGTCATTTGCCTCTCCACTTCCATTCATCCCATTTCTGGTAATAATTTCTCCTCTCCTCTCCCCTTCCCATCCATTCCCTGTCCTGCCCTTCCCTTCCCTTTCTCGCTCTCTATTTTTGTTTTTTTTCTTACTCAGTAAGGGAATTTATTGGTGTATGGAAATGAGTAGTCAGAGAACAGGTCTCACAGGCTTCCAGCGTGGGCTGATTAAAGGCTCAAACAATGGTTCTACGCGTTCCAGCTTCTTGCTCTCTTCCTGTCTCTCCCTTTTATTTTTGGCTCTGCTTCCATCGTGTTTCCATTCTCTCTGGCCCCACGTGGTTAGATGAAGGTTGCAGCAGTGCTGATTCTACCTTTCTGTCTTGATGGGTGAGCAAACGACTTCTGATCGCCAGTGGACAGATCTGGGTCATGTGCCCACTCCCGAACTGTCCCTGAACTAGGGAGGTGGGAGCGTGGATGTGCTGACTGAGTTCAAAGTGCACCGACCGATGCATTCAGCCCCACTGAACCGGGGCCCACTGCCAGAGCTGATGGCGGGTCAGATCGCAAACCATGTGGGCCGGCTGTGGGGAAGAGGTCTCCAAGAAAAATTCGGGACAGTGCCTAACCGGAAGCATTGTGAATTCCACTTGAGAAGCCAAAATAAAACTTGGGGTTGCCCTTCTCTGGGATGCTCAGGGAAATATAAATTGTGGTTGGCAGAGCCTTCGATGCTCTGACATGCCCATCAAGCCCCCAGCGTTGCCGCTGTGCTTCTCAGGGCCCTTGAATAAACATCGCCTTGCTCTCTCTCAGTCTCCATTCCCTCTGTTGTTTGATGGGGTTGGAACAGTGCGCTCCCATCTCTGCAGGGCTGTGTGTCTTTATCCTCCTGTTCAAGGGCTGAGGGTCATTACAGGACACAGGACAGTCCTCCCAAGGGGCCTGGAAGCCCTTCGTTCACGGAGACACCGCAGAGTGGATCTGCGGAGGGGTCCATGTGTTAGGGGAGCTCTCATCAGATCAAGAACAGAGACCACATTCAGGACTCTAGAAACAAAGGAGTTTTTACACCAGCCTCTTAAAGCTTTTCCAGTAAGGTGTGGCTCGCCTTCCTTGCAACCTTGGACTCCCCGCCGCTGCTTCACTGCATTGATCCCTGGGGATGGTAATGGGAACGATACACCGAGAAGATGAACAGCACTTCGTGAGTCCAGCAACATGAATACTCTCAAGACAGCTCAAGGAATGACTGCCAGAACAAGGCTGCGATCATTGAGTCACAAAGAGTGGAAGGCAAGGAAACTATGTTCAAAGCTCAGCGGCCCTCCAGAGGAGGGTGGGGGCGTCCTGAGGGGGTACCATGGGCTGGGACTGGTGGGGAACGAATGCAGTGGGCCGATGTGGGAGATGGGGGCCTCAGCACTGGTGGCTAGCATGAGGTGGCTACACAGGAAGTTCCGGGACTGGTGGAGGGTTGGGGTGGGGGGAGCCCCAGTGATGTGGAGCTGTGCACACACACTCCCATTCCATCGTTGCCGCTTCGTAGCTCAGTGGCCTTGGGCACCGCTGAATCTCCGTGTCCACATCTGTAAAGTGGGGAGAAGATACTTCATTGTCTCTGGCCTGGATCCCTCACATCCTTCCCTGTGGACCCCGCATTCTCTGGTCTTTGCAGGACTTTTCACTCCTACTCTTCCTCAATCTTTGGGGATACAGCTTCAGAGCCGTGGATTCACCGTGGCTGGCCCCGGGCATGACTGTGGCTCCTGCCGTTTTCTACCCAAACCCCAGATCCTCTTGTTCCTTCTGGGGACTCTCTTCTCCCCATTGTCTTTGTTCCCTGAGCTCTGTGAGAGCGAGCAAGTTCTAGAGCCTCAACGAAAGGTAGTCTCTGAGCCTGAAATCTGGACTTTTGAAAGGGGTCCTGCTATTACACACGCCCTGACATTTTCTGAGTAATATCATTCAACATCCCACGGTAGCACCATCATGACTGACTAATCCAACAGTGTGTGGGTTACGAACGCCTCCTGTTACAGCAGCAACCTTTCCTGCCTCGTTCTGATTCTGGTTTGGATAATTTACCTTGCAGCTCCAGGATTTTCTCCAGAATGAGCATGGATGACTCACATTATTGCCCTAAAACCCCATGGAAATGTATCGCCGCTCGCTTCCTTCCCAGTGTGATAAATCTGATTATAACTTGTAGATGGCCACTCGTGGCTGTGCAGCGGCTTAAAATGCACTGAAAGATTCATTCAGCTAAATCAAAGTTGTCAGGTGGATTGCCGGAGGGACTTCTTGTTGCAGACACAAGTTGTGTTACGTTGGCAGTAGCCTTGTGGCGGCTCTCAAATTGCTGGTAGGAAATAAATCCATTAATCAGTGTGGACTGCCCCGACTCACGCTGCTAGGATGTGGGCTCCTTGAAGACACAGTGTGTGTCTTAGTCCCTCACCTGCCTCTTAGTGTCTGGTGTAATAGGCCCTTGATAATTGATTCTTTTTTGTTTGTTTTTTTTTCATTTTAACATTCACTTCTTAAAAAAAATAGAATTGCCAGTTATCACAGCTGGAAGTGACATCAGAGAGCCCCTCTTATAGTCCCTGGGTGTGAGTCCTGAGGCCCAGAGAGGGACTGTGATATCTCCCAGGTCACACAGCAAGACCCCATGAGAGAGCTGGACGTGAACCCTGGCTCCTGACGCCCAGCCCAGGCCTCTGGTTCTCTTTTGTGCTTTTCTTGGCAGCTCCTGTCAATGAAGGACGCTAGGAATTCCATTTGGGCTTTATTCTAGTGTTTTACAGTCTCTTCTGAGTAATAAGGTCGGCTTGTTTAATAAGTTCAGCTTCAAAGTAGGTCAGGGATTTTATTTCTGTGCATGGGCCATTAGCATTCTTAAGTGAGAACACATTTTTTTTTTTTTTAACTGAGAAAATATCTTTTCTGTAGATGAGATGTTCCTCGTCTGCCCGTTTCCTAAGCTGTGTCAGATCCTTTTATACCACAAAGCCTCAGGGAGGGCGCCCTCCAGGCTTCTCAGTGGAGACTGAGGCCAGATGGGAGGAACAGGGAGGGGAACCCCGTGAAGTCGGAGCCAGAAGGGCAAGGTGATTTCCAAAGCCTTCTCAAGCTAGAAATGAGGTTTGTGTTGTGTTGTGTTGGACTTAATTCTCTGGAAAAAACCCCAAACACTAGTTTAGAGGGTTGAACGCGATGTCAAGAAATCTGACTCTCTTGTGACTCAGGCGCCTTCCCAGATCTGTTCCCCCAGTGGCCAAGGTGGTGGAAAGGAGTCAGGGTGTAGCTCTTACTGCTGTTTTCAGGGAGAAGGATCAGGGCGTGCCCAGGTGGGGAGCTGGGGAGGAGGAGAAGGGTGACATGACACCTCATCTATTTAGGGCTGCTCCTGAGGGTAATATCAATTTTACATTTTTAGCAATGACCTGAATTCTTCCATGAGCTCACTCCTTAGTCAATTGCCTTTAACCTAAATGGGGCTGGTAACACAGTAAAAGAAAAATGGTTTCTATTCACAATTCCTGTTTGAGGCACTGCGTTTGACACAGTGAAGGCCGTAGAACCATGACTGGCTGCATCCCTGCCTTGCAGTGACTCTGTTGAAGGGGAGAAAGGCACGGACATAAACAGGGAGAAATGCAGGTGATGGTAGGCTGGTTAGGCACCCGGCAGCATTTTCCACACACCCGTCTCTTCCGTGCTCCCTTTCACAATTTCTTTCCCTTATCTATTCTCTTATTTTAACACTTCTGCTTTATAAATAAATAAATAAATAAATAAATAAAATAAAACACTTGATCTTTCAAATGAAAATTCATATCATTATAATCATTATATTACTATAGTGAAAGGAAGTCTGATAGGTTTCTAATGCAAGCTGAAATACATCTTCGACTGTTAAACTAATTTATGGATCAGCGCCCGCTGGTGTGCACCTGATTTAATCGCATGTGTACCACTGGCCTGTACCACACTTTGGAACATGTCAGGGAGCCTTTCCAAAGCAGGTGGAATGCTAGCAGGGCCTTGAAGGAGGGAGCTCTCTGAGCCAGTGCATGATGGCCATGGATAATCATAGCGATTCTGTGTAAATACATGGAGTGTCTCAGTACACAAGTAAGAGGTGGTGGCTTGGCCCCTTGGGACTATGCTTTTTACTGATCTTTAGGTAGTTGGCGAAGAAAACCTCAGGAGATTGGATTTCTCCACCGTCGGCCCCTTTCACTGGTTATATTTTGTGCATTAACACTACATGATTGTGAGTAAGTTGTTGGCTTACTCTATGCAGGGCTCTTTGTAAGCATTAGAACTCCTCCAGGCCAGGAGGAGACAGGTGAGGAAGGCCATTCTCTTTCATTCATTCATTCATTCATTCATTCATTCATTCATTCATTCATGTGTTCATTCACTGCTGCCTCCAGTGCCTTGTCCCCAAGATTGGGGACTAGAAACACATATGAGATTACTAACTAAAGGGAAGGATGGTTGAGGAATCACCTGGGTGCTCTGCATATTATGATTTTTCAGGAAGGTATTTTGGTGAATGAAATGAAAGATGTCGCCCAGTGGCTCTCAAATTTGGCTGGATGTTGGGAAAACCGGAAGTGTTAAAAAAATGCCAATACCTAGGGCTCACCCCAGTAATTTGGATCTGATGGGTAAAGGTTGGGAGCTGGACATCAGATGCTTTAGAACTTCTCCACATGGTTCTAATACACAGCAGTGTGCAAGCCACGGGTGCAACCACTAGAGATCTTTTTTTTTTTTTTTTTTTTTTAAAGAGCAGCGTAGCCTAATCCAAAGGACCTTTAGTCAAATGGTACTTGGTGCTGTGTAGGAAACAGGCATGGCAGGATCCAGGCTGTTGGACATTTAGGTGTGGGTTCAGCCCAGCCCTCCCAGAGGGCTCCTGGGAGCTTCCAGCCCTGCAGAGACTTCCCATTTCTTAGAGGGGCTCATTTCATGCTCCTTGTCTGCAAAGGAACTGGTTAGTTTCATTTTTGAATTGACTGTGAGACACCAAAATGCTCCCACATCAACCTTCTGGGCAGAACATCTGCCCAGATGTTTAGGGTCAGTCTTGAGTATATCTTAACTATTGGGAAACCTCATTGGGGTTTCCAATCAGGAACATGTAGAGTTATATTTCCTTTTCCTGAGGGGAATCACAGGTAGGAGAGGAAATTCATGGGCCCATTTTAAGAGGACATTAAAGGCCTCCAAGCTGTGAAGAGCTCTATAGGAATGATGCACTTTGAGATCAATTCTTTTTTTAAAAAAAATGTTAATACCTTGGAGGATTGCTACATTAAACCTGTTTGTCCTTTGGTGTATGTGACTTTAATCAGATTGTTTTCCTGATTAAGATCTAGAAGAAGTTTTAGGCAAGGCTTTCTCTTTTTTTGAAGCTTTGTTATTACTTATATGTGTTTTTCTTCAATGAAAAATGATAGCAATTTTGCTGAGACCATCAATGTGCCCTACTGAATAGGCCCAGGTATATCTTCGTAGCAGGGCACGCTTTCAAATTCACTTCTCATTTTATTGCGTACATGACTACAAAGGTGAGTTTTAAACCTTTTCCTTCATTTTCTACCACCACATTAAGAAATAAAGAGGCAGATTTTAAGGCTAAGCTTTTCTTAGTAAATGATGCTGTGTGTGCTGGAACATTTGAATGCATGTTTCCTTGGTGGAGACCCCTCTGTCCTGCCCTGTGGTTGTATCTGTGTTACACCGAGTGCCATCTATGCAAACACCCACCCAAAGCTTGTTGACGGTTTCTTCACCAGGTATCCTTTTTTGAAGTAATTGCAAATTAATGCCTTCATGGGTATCACTGTCGTATAATATATGGAATAAATAAAGAAATGGCTAGATGTTCATTCCCTTGTTTGCTTACCACTGCAAAATGAAAAGCACTGGGCTTACCAAGTATTCAAACATGTCTTTAAGCGCATTAAAATGTCTCCCTTGAGGGCATTCTTCAGTACAAGTCGGCTGCCTCCTTTTATTTTTATCTCAAATAGGTTCAGCCAAGTCCTCCCCAGTCTTCTGCTGGTTTGTGTACTGTAATTTCAAAGGTGATCCTGAACCTGATCTTGATGGAAGCTTGAAGCATCACGTGTGTGCATTTGTTTGTGCCTCTTTATATTAACTTGCAGCCAAGAGTTTTCCCTTCGTAGTCACAAAAACGTCTGGTAAAGTTCCTCCACGTTTTTAATTATTTATGGAATATGTATGCTGTATTAGTCACGTATTACGCCAAGAGGTGGTGGCTGAAACCAGCAAGGATTTATTGTCTCGAAGGCATGGGTTAGAGATCATGGTGCAGTGTCATGGGGTGATTCTGGCTTGGAGGCTGCAGTCATCTCGAGTCTAGTCCGCGGGAAGATCTGCTCCCAAGTGCATACACTCACATGGCTGTTGGCAGCCTTCAGAAGATCCTCTGAAAAGAGGACTCCTGTGGCTATTGGCCTCAGAGCCTCATTAGCTATTGGTTGAAGATAGCATTTCTTTGGGAACGTGTGGCTCTCCATAAGCCAACTCACAACAACAGGGTAGATAGAGGAGGGGGAGGGAGGGAGGCAGGAAGAGAGAAGAGGCAGGAGGGAGAGGGAGGGAGAAGGAGAGGAAGAGGAGGAGAGAATGGGGAGAAGGGAAGGAGGGAGAGGGGAAGAGGGAGGGGAGGGAAGGGAAGGAGAGAGAGGGAGGGGAGGGAGTGGGGAGATGCACAGGGAGAGACAGGGACAGGGCAAGGAAGGTGGTAGTCTTTCTGTAACCTAATCTCAGAAGTACCAACATCATGTCACTTTGGCTATCTTCCTTTTGTTAGAAGTGAATAAGAGGTCTAGCTCATTTTCAAGGGGTCAGGTTACCCAGGAGCATAGATACCAGAGGAGTGAAGCATTGGGGGCCATTTTAGAGACTGCCCACAGCAATTGGGGTCTTCAGGCGTCACCAAAAAGTGATGGTCATTTGCAGATATGGTTCAGGATTTTTTGGTGCAAGGGATACTGAGTTTTAGCTCTTTACAGCTCTACAATAACAAAAGTCGCATATTAAGTATGTGAGTATATCTTATGTTTCCGAGATTGACCGCTGCTTAATGATGAAGCACGGAGTGAATTTGGGGTAACACTGCCATCTTCTTCCTTGTCAAGTCCGATGAAGGGATTCTGAAGGACGGTGCCACGCTGGAGACAGGCCTCTCAGGTTATAGGTTCTGAATTTTACTGTCTTACATCTTTTTAATAGTTTTGAGCATATGCTTCCTATTTCCCATTTTTAAGCAACTATCCATCATCCTGATGGAAAACATAATTTTAAAAGTATTATGCCTCTGAAAAATAAATGAGGAGTGCCACTAAAACTTGCAAAACAAAACAGACATATTTTTTCAGCATTTCTGTGTTACTGAAAAATGCTCTATGGCAGGAAATAGAACCAAATACAGTTATATGTTTGCCAACTGAATGTTTGATTGAACACAATTTTGTCAGGAACCTGAACTGACTTGTGAGTACTGATGAATTTGAGTAGAGTAAAAAGTAAAAGAAAAATGCACATGGGCTTGACACCGAAGGCATGACTTATAACTGGGAAAATGGATAAACTGAAGCTTGTCAAAATGAAAACTTTTGCCCTGTGAAAGCTCCTACGAAGAGAATGAAAAGACAGGCTACAGAGTGGCAGCAAATATTCACAAACCATGTATGTGACAAAGGACTAGTATCTAGACTATACAAAGAGTTCTTAAAACTCAATGCTCAGTAGCAGAACAACAGCAGCCAAACCAACCCATCGAACAAAAAAGAACAGTTCAATTAGAAAACAGGTAAATGTTCTGAGCAGACATTTCGCTGAAGAGGATATAGAGAGGGCAGATAAACACATGAGAAGATGTTTAATGTCCGTAGTCACTAGGGGGGTGCCGATGTAACACCGCAGTGGTGCATCACTACATACCAGAATGGCTAAAACAAAATGCTGGCACCACATCGTAGCGAGGATGTAGAGAGCCCGGATCACTCATTCGTTGATGGGTACAAGATAGGGTAGCCCTCTGGAAAGCAGTTTGGCAGCTCCAGATTCCACGGGACCTGGCAGTTGCCCTCCTGGACATTGATTCCAGAGGAAGGAAAACTTAGAGTCACACAAAATCTGTATCATCATGATTGTTCATCGAAGCTTTGTTTTGTAGTAGCTAAAAGCTGAAACAGCCCAGATGTTTTTTTTTTTTTTTTTTTTACCAGGTGAATGGTTAAACTGTGGTACGTTGTACCATGGAATCCGATCACTCAGCAATGAAAAAAAAAAAAAAGAATGAATTGTGGCTATGAGCAGTGACCTGGCTGTATCTTCAGGGAATGATGCTGAGTGAAAGAAGCCAATCCCCAGAGATTATTGTCATTTTGTACATGTCAGAATTTTAGAAATGGAGAATGGACTTGTGGTTCCCAGGGCTTGAGCATAGGGTGGGGGGAGTGAGGAGGGAGGTGGGTACAGTTATAAAAGAGCCACACGAGGGCTCCCTTTGGTGGTGGAAATGTGCCGTATCTTGACTTTGTCAGTGTCAACAGCCTGGTTGTGCTATTGCATGCTAGGTGATTTTTTTTTTTTTTTTGATGAATGACAACTTTATTTTTTACACTTAAAGTCTGATGAAAAACCATTGCTAATCCCATTAAAGAAAATCCAACATCTCAATTGGAAAGGATAACTATATTTACTCATTAAATATCATTTAAGTTTTCTACAACACAACTTGGAAGCATGCAGCATGCATATGTAATTTCAGTACATGGACTCAAGACCAAGTGTACATGTTACAAGCACCAGGGCTAGATTACAAATTTTCTTCTTCTTCCCCTCTCCCCCTCCCCCTTCTTCTCTTCTTCCTCCTCCTACTCCTCCTCCCTCTCTCTCCCCCTCTTCCCCCCCCCTTCCTGTTTTCAATGCATTTGATGATTCATTGGCAGTGTTTGGTGATGGCCACCATGTTGGTGATAATAAGCATGTGTTTGGCCCCAGTTTATATTGGATTAATCAGAACACTCTGAACTGTGATCTTGCAGAAATTGATGCTTTTACAGTTGGGGACTGTCGTGAGCATCTGTACTGTAAACCTTTGTCCTGTGAGGGACGCTGGAGTTCCTACTTCAGTTGACACAGATGCGGCTTGGGTTGGTGTGCCAAGTCGTGGGAGTACTTGGTCTGCTTGTAACTGAGCCAACACTTAACCACAGAGCTGTTATTCTTCCCACAGAAGTAGATGCCTTTTTTTTTGGTAGACTTAAGTCTATAATTTGGAGCAGTCAAGCGGTATCTGTCAGGTGTTAACCTAGAACCTGAATATGGTTTGATTAATGGCGAAGGAGTTTGATTTCTTTGCCTTGCAATATGTAATAAAAAATCTCTCCGGGGAAGAGAGGTAGAAGACTGATGAGCTCGACCCTGGCCTGCCAATCACACATCATCTGCATCAACAGGAGCTTTCTTATCATGGCTTGAATAAATATTTGCATCATCTAGAATTGTGGTCACATATCAGAAGGCAAACTCCAACATCTGATTTATAACCTTTGGCTCATCTTCTGTAAGCCCTGTATCTTTGAGGCTCTGTGCATCTTTTGGCGTGCTCTTAGGAGAAGCCACTTGCCAGACTCCATGGCCAGATTTCTCAAGCTGAATCACCCACATTAATGTATTTCAGGCCTGATCTTGATGCAAGTTCTTTGCCTAGCATGGTTTTTCCAACCCCTGGTGTATCTGGGAGCAGGATATTTGGAAGCAACATGGTTCTCACCCTCGCATGATAGTTTTTTTTTTTTTTTTTTTTAAGATTTATTTAAGGTAGGGTTAGAGGGAAAGAGAGAGAGCTAGCAAGTGAGCAGTGGGGAGGGGCTGAGGGGGAGGGAGAAAGAATCTTAAGCAGACTCTGCACTGAGCGTGGAGCCTGACTCAGGACTTGATCTCATGACCCTGAGATCACAACCTGAGCCTAAACCAAGAGTCAGACGCTTAACTGACTGAGCCATCCAGGTACAACCCCTTACGCACGAAGTTATCATTAGGGAAGCTGAGTAAAAGATACATAGCATCTATTATTTCTTAGAATTGGTGTAAATCTATAATTATCTCAAAATAGTTTAATTAAAAAATTAACACTGGTGTTTAAAGTGGCAAACTGAGCTCTCAGCCCGAACCAGGGGGGCCTTTCTGGGCAGGGATGAGCAATCCCTCTTCTGGGGTGGCGTGGTCTGTTCAAGACTTCTTACACTCCTGGGTGTTCTGATAATACCAAGCTACCAATTCTTACAACTCCTCTCTACTCTCAAAATACTCTTCACTCCAAGCTTTCATGGGGGAAAAAAAAATCAGGTTGCCTGACAGCAGAAGAGGATTCTTCTGACTTTTGCGTTGATTCATTCGTTTAACACATACTTAGGAAGCATTTACTGTGTGCCAAGGATCAAGGCAGGTGCTCTGACTAAGATAGTGAAACATATGCAAGTGGTCTCTGCCCTCGTGATGTTTACATTCTCGTGCAGAAGACCAGCGTGGACGGTCGCGCACAGTGTAACTGCCCTAAAGCAGCATATCCGAGAGCTTTCGAGGAGGTCGGGAAGTAAGGCTTGAGCTGAGCTGTGGAGAGTGAACTCAGTAAAGCTGGGAGAAGAGGAAGCAGTGTGGGCAAAGGCCCTGAGGTAGAAAGGATCTCAGCATGTTAGGAATATTTGGAAAGCAGACCTGTGTGTCTGGAGCCTGTGAGCAAGAGGGGCAGTGGCAGGAGAGGAGGCTGAAGAGGCCAGCGGGGCGGGGGGGTGGGGGCATCCCTCATGGTGTTTGAGGCCCCATAATGGAATGCAGTCGTTACCTTAGGAAGTCAGGGTAAGATGGGCCGCAGGGTAGAGAATAGATCTGAAGAGGGTAGTACTAGAAGCAGGGTTAGGAAGGCTTATGCATATTGTGCAAATGGGTGATTTAAAGCTCTCTCCTCTTTTGTTGATTGAAATCTGACAGCACGGCAAAGTACATTGACTTTAATATATGGAAGTATGTTAAACTCACGTTTGATTTTCATCATAATTTGAGATTCTTTGGGATTTTTTTTCCATACACATTCATAGAGTCTATGAATAACGAGAGCATTATTAATTCCTTCCCATTCCTAGTGTCTTTTATGTCTTTTTCTTGCCCCATTGCAGTGGCTCAAGCATCCAGTAAAACCGGGGAGATTAGCGGGAAAGCGTTCAGTATTTTACAGTTCATTGTGATATGAGACTATGTTTTGGATGCTTGTTCTTAGATGAAAGAACTTGCCCTTCTATTTGTTAAAAGTTTAATCGTGGATAGATACCGACTTGTGTCAAATGCTTCCTTGATATCTCTTGACATTGTTGCATGATTTTTATCTTTCAGTCTGTTAATATGATGAGTTATACTGATTAATTTTCTAATATTAAGCTGATCTTGTATTCCTGGAATAAACCCAGTGTGGTCACGATAAATTACTCATTTTATGCATCCCTGGATTTGGTTTGCTAATATAATGTGTAGGCTTTTTATATCTCTGTTTCTGAGAGAGATTGGCCTGGAAGTTTCTTTTCTTGTGATATCCTTGTAAGGTCTTGGCGTGACAGTTATCCTAGGCTTGTCAAATGAGTTTGGAAGTATTTCTTCTGTATTCTGTGAAAGAATTTGTGTAAAGGTGGTGTTCCCTTGAAACCTTTTATGCATGTAAAAATTCAAGGTTCTTTTACCTTCTCTCTTCAAGTAGAATTTTGTCCCAGGAAGGCGTTCTGTCTAAAAACTGTGTCACTTTGTAGATCGCCTGAGGTTGCTCTGTATTTCTTTGGGTTAACCTCTGTCTCTGCTTAAGAAGTACAGGACAAAGGTGTTAGTAACATCTAGAATAGTGCCTGAAATGTGATACCCGGTAAATATGCCCTCTTTTCTCCTTTCATGTTCTCTCCCTGCCATAGATGTACCAAGGTTGTCGTGGCCTACGGTGGGTGCCAACATGAAGCCACTCATCCTGTCCTCAGGGCCCATCGTCCATCTGCTTGAGTCGGAATTATGGCCTCTGGTCTATGAGGCCACCGTGGCCCATGGTCTGTGGGACCTTGCTGTGTTCTCTTGTTCCAGAGTCCTTTCCCAGAGGGCTGCTGTGTAGGCCTGCTCACGCTAGCTCCGTCTTCGTGCTGAATGTGGCAGAACGCAGAGGCAGCCCTGGTGGAGGTGGGGGTGGGGGGTCGGAAGAGGCCACTTTTTCAGATCCTTTCTCTAAAGGGGGCATTCACCTCTTAAACTCTCCCCGCAAACTGAGCAGGCTGTTGTGGGTAAACCTCTTAATCCATCTGGACACCTTTTCCTGACACCTGAGAGCAGTCGATCCTTGTAGTCACTTGGGCCCTGTGAGCCGCTTAGAGCCGAATCCCTCCTCTCCCCGCTCCCACCCTGCACACAGGAATATGCCGAGAGGAGAAATTTGCAAAATAACAATATCTCTAAAGCCCCAGCCCCCTTCCTTTGCTCTCTCACTGTGGCTGGTAGCATAGCAACTGACTGAGCTGCCTGGACTCATGTTGCTCTGAATTGCCTCTTTCTCTGCTCCCTTCCCCCCCACCACCCCACTTTCCCTCTCCTCCCGCTCTTCTCAGACATGTTCTGTGAAGACGGCTGCCATGTTTCCCCCTGGTGCTCGTTGAGTGTGCGTTGCCCGTCCTGGTGGGAGATTAGCGGCTCTCTCGTGCAGAAAGCTAAAATTGATTTTCATCGCATGTGCTACACGAGCCCCAGATGCCCAGAGAGGAGATGGTGCGAGGCTTGAGAAATGGTGCAATGACCCTTCACGGAGGGGCTGAGGAGGGACAAGTGCGGTAGGCCATGAGGGATGTGAGAAGGGAATAACTCACATTCACTTGGGGCCCGTCATGTTACAGATATTTGCATTTGGTCTTCACCGGGACCCAGTGAGATAGGATCCGTTACCCTGGTTTTACACATGAAGAAACTGAGGTTCAGGGGAATTAATTAGATTGTCCAAAGTCGGAAAAATAAGTGAGAGAGGTTATAAGCCAAACTGTCTGACTGCCCATTGTAAGGGAAAATGAATATGAAAATGCAAAGGGATGGAGTCCAGAGTGCTGGGCCTTGTGTACAGAAGCCAGTAGAGTGCCCTGGGATGCTGGGCAGGGCGCCTGAAACGGACAGCACGTACATGGACCACGCAGGCATTGTGGAGGTCAGGGAAAGACTGTGGCTTCACAGGTGTGCTGTACCCAGCACTCACCTGGCCTGTTGGATCCTAGTCTCCCACTTGTACTGATCCAAGTACTGGTCCCTTTCCTGCCCCTTCGACCCAATCAGAGACCGAATTCTGGCCAGTATCCTAAACCAGTGTCTAGTCCTCTGTCTCTCCAGCCCCATGGCCATTACCCTGGCCCAGACATCCAACAGCTCCTTCTCCGTGGTGGACATGATGCCTCCTGACTCTGAGGTCTCTCCTTCAGACCCGTTCTTCACCTAGCACTCAGGAATCATCCAGAAAGAACAGGTGTCTGCATCACACCACCCCCTACAAAGCCTCAGGCCGAAGCCCCGGCTCCTCAGAAAGACCCTTCCTTCTCTGGTCCTGTTAACTTCTCCAGTTGCCTTTTGGCCCTTCCCCTCCGCCATGCGCATTCCAGCAGGCTGTGCCATTCCGGAGCGACCCAGTCTCTCCTCGTCTCTGTGCGGACACCTCCTCCCCAGCTGCTAGTTAGACTCTCTTCTTCTTTCATGACTTCATGATTTGATTTCTCCGGGATGCCTTCCCTCATTTCCTCCATCTGATTGCCTCCTCAGAGTACTTCCCTAGGGCTGCCGTAACTAATTACCACAGACTCAGTGGCTTAAAACGTAAAAATTCATTATCTTACGAGCATGGATGTCCGAAGTCTAGTGTGGGGCAGCAGGGCTGCACTCCGGCTCCAGGGGAACGTCTGTTCCCTTGCCCTCCGCAGTTTGTAGAAGCTGCTGATCTTCCTTACTGGTGGCCCCTTTCTCTGTGTTCAAAACTAGCTGTGCCGCGTCTTTCAGCCCCTCTGTCTCTGATTCGTTCACTTATATGGATTCTTCCGATTACATTGGGTCTGCCTCGGTCGTCCAGGATACCCTCCCCACTCACGACTTCATCATTTCTTCAGAGTCATTTTTGCCATGTCAAGTTCTGGCGATGAGCGCGCGGACATCTCTCGAGGGCCGCTGTTCTGTGTAGCACATTCTTCTGTGTGTCCCCCAGATCCTGGACTGCCGCCGTCCCGGTCTTTCTCACGGTATTCTGCAGCTTATTGATTCCCGCCTCTGTTTCACTCCCTCACCTCTTAGGTTCATTCGGGGTAGAGACAGAGATTAGCTTTGACTCCCTATCTTCAGAACATAGAACCAGCCCTCATACTTGTTCATTGAACAAGAAAACCTCTCTTGCTGGCCCTTGGCTGCCTGTCTCACTCTCTGGCTGGGGGCGGTTCAGTGCCTTGGTTAGACTCGCAGAGCAGAGCAAGCCATCCCAGATATCCCAGCGCCGCCGGGTCCTAGCTGCATGACCTTGGACAGGATTCTCAACCTCTGTGCCTTCGTTTCCTCCCATGTGGAGTAGAGATAATTATAAGATCTTCTGTCAGTTAGGATCTAGGAAGGAAATCCCAAACCATAGTAGGTACTTCAGACAGAGAGGTGTTTTATTGTTTTTTAAGATTGTATTTATTTATTTGACAGAGAAAGAGCATGTGCACAAGCAGGGGGAGTGGCAGGCTCCCTGCTGAGCAAGGAGCCCGATGTGGGGCTGGATCCCAGGACCCTGGGATCATGACCTGAGCCAAAGGCAGATGCTTAACCAACTGAGCCACCCAGGTGCCCCAGACAGAGTTTTCTTGAAGGGACTTACACAGGTGTCGGGAGGTTGCCAAAGCGAACGTGGGACACTAAGGTAGCCAGGAATTGCAGGAAGCATCTATCACACGCAGGGCTGTGGTCACACGAGGGAATGGGAGTGTGGAGGAGGGACCCAGCTGGGCGATGTGGGGCCCTCTGAAGAGGGAGACCACAGACAGGAGGTGTTCTTATCATCCCCATTTTACAGATGAGGCAGCTGAGTCACAGAGAAGTTGAAAACTTGCTCTGGTTTTCCTAATCTCTTACTTTGGATTTCTCCAAAAACAGGCCCTGAGACAATGGTTTGCAAGTGGTTTGTTTGGAAATCGAAGAAAACACTGGCAAAGGGGAGGGGCAACTTCTGCAGGGGCCGATGGGAGATTTCAGAGCATCTTCTTCTCTCTTCCGCCTTGCTGGTCTCCACAGAGAGCCTCCACGGGTAGGACTGAGCCAAGGGCATCTCCAGCGCAGTTTGTAGAATCCATGCCCTGGAATCACAGAGCCATTTCTAACGGGGTGAGCTTGGAAGCAGAGGACCATCACGTTCCTTTGGTTTCCTCGTCTGTAAACCGGATACTATGATAGCGCTTACTTCAGGGTGTGCTAGGAGGAGTAAGAGTCCGCATGCGTAAATCCTGGAGTAGAGCCGGCACGTGGTGCCGAGAGAGTATTTGCCCTTGTTCCTTGCCCTTGCTGCATCCTGCAGGTGTGACAGATGGGGCATCTCTGGAACTCCGAGATTCAAACCAGCTAAGGCCTGAGTTCCTTCCATCCAGTTCTCCAGAGCCAGCCTGCTGGGCAGGGGAGGTGGGGGAGGCAGACAGTGTCTGTTCATGGACCTGTTCGTCTTGTGCTGTTCCAGAACAAGATGCTTCTGCAGGTGGCCTCAGATTCTGAAGGCTTGGAATCCTGGCTCTCCTAGCCCCCCTCCCTGAGGGGGGATAGACTCCTGATTCATACTTTCTTAGGACTCTTGATTAGCAGGCAAGGAAAGAAAGGCTCTTCTAGAATGATTACTCTGTTCTTAATTTTGGGAAGTGGCCCAGCAAAGAGTAATCTCAAAAATATCGAGGCGCTGGGGGAGAAAGAGGAGCCAGGAGCAGACAGAGTGTTACAGATCATGAAATCTCGCCTGGTGCTGAGTCGTTACTGAATTATGCATTTTTTTAAATGACTTCATTGGTTGCAACATGACTGTGTTAAGTAGACCGAGGCTGAGCTCTTAAATGTATTTGCTTGTGGAAATGTTGGCAGGAGTATCCTCTGACATTACTGTGGCCCCTCTTCATCCTGACACAGGAAAGGGAGTGCATTTAATAGAATCTTTGTGTCTCTCTATGGGGGGAACAAAATGAGGGCACCAGCTAGGTTTCCCACCAACTGCCGGTTGGGAGGATGGACACAATCGTCTACCCAGTGCACTCGAGATGTGCTCGGACTGTTCTGAGACGGTCGACTCTACTGCCTCATGGGACCCTCATGGCAAACCCACATGAGGGAGGGGTTCTTATCATCCCCATTTTACAGATGAGGAAACTGAGTCACAGAGAAGTTGAATAACTTGCTAATCTTCCTAATCTCTTACTTTGGATTTCCCCAAAAACAGGCCCTGAGACAATGGTTTGCAAGTAGTTTGTTCGGAAATTGGAGAGAACACTGTCAAAGGGGAGGGGCAGTGAGGCGGGAAAGGCAGGCAGGCTTCTTCTCCTAAAGGGCGTGTGAATGAGCTGGTAGTTCTGGGGGGCATCTGATCCTGAGTTCCACTAGAGATCCTTTAAAAGACTAAGTAGAGCAGGCCCATTGTCCCACCGAGGGCCAAGGAAGCGGGGCTGTTTTCCAGCAGCTCCTATTCCTCATTGGGAAAGAGTTGTTGCCAGGAATGGTAATAGCCTGGCCTGCGCCGTCTGCCCTACGGTGGGGCCATCAAACTCTAGCAGCTGTAGAAAGCTTCTGGGTGCTGGAGGTTGGAAGTCTCAGTGCATGGCAGGATTACCCGCTGAAGTGACAAGTGTCAGGTACCACCACAATCTGCAGCAGATGGACAGAAGATAGCTCAGCTGTAGGGAGAAATTGCTTAGAATCCTAAGAACCGAAAATACTTGTGCCAGAAGAAGGGAGAGAAAATGTCCATGGATGGTCCATGTCTTCAAATAGCACCCAGGGGAGGAAATGGGGTGCTGTGACTCCAGGATCAGGCTCAGCACTGAGTAGGCCCTGCGATGGGGTTTGGGCATCCAGGCAAAAATGGCTTGGCCTTTGCTCTTGAGACAGACCCACCAGCAAGTCGTCTCCATGTAACTGCACAAGTTCTGTGATGAATTTGTGTCCAGGGAGCCCCAAGGCACCTGTCCACTCCAGGGATGCTGTTGGTTGCGCAATCCACGTCTCCTTCCCCTGCCTGGTGCCCCCATCCCCTCGTTGCCAGGAGTGTGGCTGCTGAAGGCTCCCAGTTGCCCCTGCTACTGGACTGAATATGGATTGTTACCCCCTCAATTCATGTTTTTCCCCCCGAGCCTCAGAACGTGACTATGTTTGGAAATAAGGAGGGTCTTTGCAGATGTAACTTATTCAGTTAAAGTGAGGTCCTACCGGAGAAGGGTGGGTGCTTATCCAGTGTGATCGGAGTCCTTATCAGAAGAGGGAAATTGGGACCTAGAGACAACAGACACACTGCGAAGAAGGCTGTGTGAAGACAGAGGCAGACATCGGAGTGATACGTCGATGATCCAGGGAAGATGAACGCCTGCTGGCAAGCATCAGAAGGTAGAAGAGGAAGGAAGGATTCTTTCCTGGAGGCTTCGGAGGGAACATGTCCCTGTTGGCACCTCGATTTCAGACTTCTCACTTCTAGAACTGTGAGGCAATAGAGTTCTGTTGCTCTAAGTCACCCAGTTTGCAGTGCCTAGTTATGGAAGTCTTAGGAAACCACTACAGTCTTCCCGGGGTAACTGTCCTCAGCCACGTGGACACTGCTTGGCTGAGGGGCAAGGCCTGCACCCCTAGAGCAGCCTCTAGCCAAAGGATGACACAGGATACAGATGACTGATGACGCCCTTGCTTTGCTGGGGGGCAGGCGAGGTGGTACAGTCTGTGCTCCAGAGCTCCGTTGGGAGCAGGCTGATGGAGTGTGCAGCCCAGACCACATCCATGTTTGGCTTCCTGAGCTTTCCCCTGCCGTTCCTCCTTCTCAGTCACTTGCACAGAATCCTGGTCTCAAGCTTTGTGTCTCGGGACCCTGGGCTGAGATACCCACAGAGCACGGAGAACACAGGCTTGAGGTGAGATCCAGAAGGGCATCCCAGAAGAGAACTGACCCTCGAAGGACAATAAAAAGTGAGGCGCCTGGAGAAGGGGAAGAGCGAGAGACTATTCCAGAGAAATTGTGTGTGTCCATTAGACCAATCCTTTCAGTATCTCAGTTCCCCCATCCTAGAGTCGTGATTTTGATTCATCCCAAGGTGGACAGGGGTCTGTCTTCAAGTAATTTCTTCTCTAAGGAAGGGCAAGTAGACATTATATTTCCTGCATTTTTTCAGAGTCTGAGAGTGTCTTTCTGTTAGTCGTGCAAATGCACCACAGTTCAGCTGACTGTAAAATTCTTGGCCCATGGAAATCCTCTTAAAACCTTGTGTGTGTGTTTTATTATTAGGGTTAGGAGGCACTCCCCCCCCCCCCCCCCCCCGCCATAAAGCTGCCTGGGCCCTCAGTCCTGGCTTCTTGAATTACTAGTTGTTCAACATGAGGCAACTTACTAGTCGTTGAACATTACTGATTGTTCAACATTGGCTAAGTTACTTACTCTGCATTTCTTTCTTCTTCTTTTTTCTTCTAAAGATTTTATTTATTAAAGCATGCATGAGTCGGGAGAGGGACAGAGGGAGTGGGAGAAGCAGACTCCCCACTGAGCAGGGAGCCCAATGTGTGGCTGGATCCCAGGTCTCCAGGATCGTGATCTGAGCCAAAGACAGGTGCTTAACCGACTAAACCACCCAGGCACTCCCCCCCTTCTTTTAAACTGCGAATCGTAATAGTTTCTACCCCCGGTGTTGCTGTTACGATTAAACAAGTTAATACTCTAAGTCACTGAGAACAGTGACAGGTGCATACAATTTTGCAATACGTCTTCGCTGCCACTGCCATCATTTGGGGTTATTATTACTGTTTTCATCAACTTCACCATTACGTCACAGTGTTTCAAACTGAAATGCTGAAGTCTGAGAACTGATTGCTTAGTCTTTTTTTGTTTCGATGGAGATCTGTTTTTAAAACTCCAGATACTTGTGGGAACGTTCCTTGTCTTGTATTTCAAAATATTACCAGTTGTGCTTAATTTTGAGTCTCATCATTGATTATGCCTGAAGCCCACCATGTTCTTCATCCTCTGCAAACTCAGATCTTCATTTATTTCAAAGAAATTGTCTTTGTTGTGTCTTTGATTATTGTTCCCTTCTGCTTATTTGATGTCTTCTCCCCAACCACTTGAAGCCCTTAGCATGAATATCCACTCCCTGTTCTCTGTAACGCTCTCCTTCTTGCTCTCTTTCGTCTCTTCTTTGCAACCCCAACTTCTTATTTTGGGAAAACTTACCAAAATTTATCTTTTGAATAAGACATCCAATATTTATTGAACATCAACTCTCTGTTAGGCTGGGGCACAAAGACTATTTCTGGTGGGCCTGCACTGGTAAATCAGTGCTGTGTCGACTTGGGATTTCTGCTCAGGGACCTCATGGGTCCATGCCAGGGAGGGAGAAGGTGGGGTCTCCTGTTGACAAGTCACAGTCAAGGTAGAGTCAGTGAACGTATGCACATGGCATCCCTATAGTCCTTGGTAGAAACTTCAGATACTTTTCTAATTAGAATTGTAAAACAGTCTTTCATTCGGAAGATGAAAAAGTGGAGAGCCTCAGAGATCGTGTGGTTTGTCCAGGGTCACAGAGCTGGTTAGTGGTAAAGGCGGGCAAAGAGAGATTTGGACCCTGACTCCAAGCTAGTTTTCCCTTTTCCTTTTTGATCCTTAAGTCATTATTTTATGAAACAGTCTTGCATACTGGTTAGTAGACTATCTAATGAGTATGATGCTTTGAGCATCCACTGTGTGCCTAGACCTGTGGTCATGCAGCTGAGTAGCCATGATGCAGAATTGAAAAGAAAAATGGGTCTGGTTTGGTTAAAAGTAAAAGCAAACAAACCTAATATAACAAAATAAAAATTATAAAAAAAATAAAAAATAAAAATAAAAGGAAAGATGCTCTAATCGAGAAAAATGACATGTGCTAACCTGTGGCGGTAGGAATGATTAAATAGCATGAGGGTCTGCGTGTCTCTTGGTGGGTGGGGTAGGGGCATTCCCACAGACTCTCATGGGTCAGTAAATAGCAATGCAATTAGAAAGGTGATCAGATAGGGGCGGAGGGTGGTGGAAAGTGTCAGAGGCCAGGTTCCATCCACCTAAAACATGTCGAGGCTCACTTCATGTCTTAGCAACTTTTAGTTTTTCTTAAAAGGTTTGATTTCTGTCTAGAGCAGACAATACATACGCACAAAGCTTGCTCTCTAGCTATTTGAAGCACTTTTGCTCTCTGTCGGAATTTCTGGGGAGTCAAACTGTTACAAGCGCTCACAGCAGGAAAAAGAAAGACAGAATTGGTCTGGAGATTGCTGCCTGAGGACGAGGCGGAATTACATTAAGGGGTCACCTCACCACCTACATGTTGAAGGAGAGCCTAGGCAGGTCTGGGGCGGCTGCTGCCCAGTACTCGTATGTGGATGGCTCACAGAGGGTTGTCCTTGAAGTGCTTTGATGCCCGGTTGGGAGGGGCCGGTGCCATCTCTCAGCTCAGCTCCCTGAAGGCCAGGCTTTCTCCCTCTGGATTTGGTTCCAGACTTTGTCGGCGGAGAGTGCCATCAAATGAAACATTTATTCCTGGCTTTGCACAGTTGATGGTGCAGGGTCAAGTAGAAAGAGGCGGGTGGTGGTTTCATATGTGGAAAGGCTCATGGATGAGAGCTGGTGTGTGTAGGAACAACCTCTTCTTAGGAAAAAAATAGTAGGAATTCTAGCATCTAATGATGCTGATAGAATTATTTGGAGATAAATGATATGGAATTAAAAGCTCATTCCCTCCAGAGAGTCTGGGGTTCAGCTCCAGGTAAAATTTACTGGCGTTCTTCCCACCTGCTGGGTCACAGACAAACCGTATTTTTGTTTGTTTCTTTAATGTCCTTAAACATAGCATTTACATATAGCAAAATACCTTTCTTTGATGCGTACAGCTTCATGAGTCTTACACAACCCTAATCAAGATGCAGAAAATTTTTATTATCCTAGAAAGTTTTCTCAAGTCCCCTTCCAGAGGTAACATTGTTCTGATTTTTATTATTTAATCACCCAGATGAATATGTAGTACATTTCAGCACTCCGAGAAAGTTCTTTTGTGCCTTATCCCCATAAGGACCTGCTCCCATAGGTAACTGTAATTTTGACCTTCATCACCACGGTCAATTTTGCCTCTTCTTGAACTTTTCATATAAATGGAATCCGCATGCATTTTTCTCTTCTTCTTTTGCGTAACATAATTTTGGGATTCACCCGTGTCGCGTGGGTTAATAGTTTGTTCCTTTTTCCTTGCTGTACGGTATTCCTTTGTATGGATGCACATCGTTTGGTCGATCCATAAACACACACCTGGGCCTGGCTCATTCTCCAGTTCCTCCTTCTCATCAGCTTCCGAATTACCTTCTTTTCTTCTTACTCCTCTTTCTCTCAGTGCTTGAGTGAAAGCTAAATGGGAGCCGCTGGCAGAAGATTGCGTCTGTTTTGTTTACTGCTGAATCCTCGGTGCTCAGAACAGTGTGTGGCGGACAGCAGGTGCTCATCAGTGTTTGCAGAATGAGTGAACTAATGAACGTTCTGAACACCTCGTTTTAATTGTTTACCAGTCTGGCCCAGTGTAGTCCCTTCTCCAGCATCTCCGAGCTACAGGACCACCAAAGGCATTCTCTCTTTGTTCACAATCTTAACATGAGTCGCAGGCCCACGGGTCACAAGCTCTCTCTGCAAGAGCTTCCCTAACCTCTAAACCAGGGTAGGTCCCTTCATGGGCCTCTTAACTGCCTCTGCCACCCCCATCATGACCTTCATTCCACTTTATTGTCATTGCTGCTCTGACTATACCTTACCCTCTCATTCCGTGCGTCCAGAGAGCCCGCGTTTCTCTGCCATTAAAGTCCACATGCTCAGCACTCTGTCATGTGAGAAGCAGAGAGTACGTACTAGTTGGGGTTTCTTTTCACAGGGAGTTCTATCAGGTTGTTCATCTCAAGATGGTGACAGTTAGACAAAGCCCTTCGTGAAGAGGAGGATGAATATGAAAACATAGCCTCTGCTATGGACTGAATGATTGTGTGCCCCTCCCTTTCCAAAGTCATATGTTGAAGTCTTAACCCTGGATGTGATGGTATTAGGAGATGGGGGGGGGGAAGTGGTCTTTGGGAGATTATTAGGTTTAGATGAGGTCATGCAAGTGGAGCTCCCATTATGGGATTAGTGCCCTTATAAGAGGAGGACGAGACCAGAGATCTTTCTTTCTCTATTATGGGAGCACATAGCAAGAAGGAGACAGTCTGCAAAGCTAGAAGAGGGTTTTCACCAAGAACTGAGTTGGCAGGTAACCTTGATCTTGGATTTCTTAGCCTCCAGAGCTGTAAGAAGTAAATGCCTGTTGTTTAAGCCCCGCAGTCTATGGTGTTTCGTTATAGCAACGGAAACTACGAAGACAGCCTTTGAAGAAGATTTCTACTTAGGATAGAGCATTTCATGGGTGAGGTCATGTCTTAATCCATTAGATATTTTAGCCCAAATGTGAGATCTGTGAATGTGTTGGGTGGGTCATGGCCTTGAGGGCCTACACATTTACTTTGCATTGTCCCATGGAAATCTCACGTGTTTATTTTCACCCGGATGTTTAGGACCATGGGAGCCTGGAAGTGCTAGATCTGTGAACCTAACATCAAGTTACATTTTCTTCCATGATTATACTCTCAACTTCTAGCCCCTGCAACAAAGGGTGGCTTTGGGGTCCCAGAGAATTGCAGGCTTTTATGGGCATGTGGTCTGTCAGCAGGATCTCTGTGCTTTTCCTTTATTCTCAACATAGCCTCTTCAAGGGTTGATGCTTAGGCTTCAGAAGGGTCGGTGAATGCCTGAAATGGTGAGCATAAGTCTCAGTAATAGGCTTTATGTGCATTTTCCTGGGAAGAGAAGCTGGAGTTTCTCACCAGATCTTTACATTGGCCTATGCATCCTCAAAAGTTAAAAACTACTAGGAAAGACACCCTTGGATGATCTTTCTGGCTAATTACTTAAACATCTGAAGTACAAGAAGAAAAAGGGAGGAGCCAGAATGCTGCTTGGGCCCTGAGTTCTGACGCCCTGCCCCCCACATCCCCCTAGTTAACAGGCCATGAGCCCTCCAGGGCCTTGGTTTCCTTTCTGAAGACCCTGGCTGTTGGATTAGATGGCCTCCTTGATTTCTTGCATTGTCTGGTTGAACAGTTCATGTCAAAGAGGAGAACCGACAAACACGGTCTTTCTGTACATTTAAAAAAGGAAAGTGCTTACCAAAATAAATAAAGAAGAAAAATTGTGTGTCTCATCCCTACTTCTCTTTCTTTGAATTACTGGAACATGTGACTTCTAAAGAATGCTAATTATAAATCAGTGGTTACTAACAAAAGAGAAAACAAAACAATAATCTGATGGCTGCTTAGAGCCAAGTGGCTGACGTGCTGGGATGTACTTCATGATATATTCTTGAGGGGACAGAGGGAGGGAGAACCTCACTGGCTAGTCTGCACAGGGACATGCGGACTACTAAGTCATTTGAGATGAAGACATTTATTTACTCGAGGGAATGTTTGTTACTATATTGTACCTACCATCGGAAATTCATGAAAAGAGACCAAACATTTGGAAAGATTGATACTTTATTTTCTTTCTGGTGGTCAGCAATTTACTGCTAATGTCTGAAATAGAACAAAAACCATGGTGTAAAGTCGATGGGGGAGAGCTTAATGTGGCCACTTGCTCAAGCCCCAAAGTATTGAAGTCTGCTGCTCTTAATTCTGTCCAGGGCCAGCCTGCGAATAATTATATTAAGGAGTTGGGCAGAGTCGTCACAGAGCTACCAAATATCACCCTTGAGGCCCCCCTGGAAACTGATGGGAACGCTGGAGAGTTGACAGTGGTGATCAGAGTGTCTATATATCTAAAATGCACAAAGGATGAGCCCAGAAATTATCTGCCTGCCAACTTAACTTTTCTACCTGGAACAAATTATCCAAAAATCAATTTGCAAACACCTTTGAGATAACAAGGCCTTGAGTAATAACCTTCATGGCTTTGTGAAGAAAAGCATCTAGCTTGACTAATCTGCTTAATTTCTTTCTCTGACCAAATGGCAGGCTATAATAGAGGCAATCTGAAGTTGTCCCTTAAGATTTGCTTCAAGTCACACTGAGAAAATATTGTCCACCTCTGTTTCATAGCAATTATTCTGTCTCTGGAGAATCTTTGTGGCTAGGTAATTAAAAAGCAAACACGGAATGAGTCTGATCTATCCTGAGGCTCTCACCCGAGTTCCAGACAGAAATCTGTACCACCTGCCTTACCCGCCTGAATAGCCCAGAGGCCCTCCAAAAGTTCTTGAACACATCTGCGTTGTACTCCACCCCCAGATGGCTCCTCCAACCCTCCACTTCCTAATTCTACTCCAAAAATCACTGACTTGTTCATATCCATTGACAGATCCCATTTCTGGCAATTGGTTCCAAAAAACATAAGACAAGAAAAACTGGAGTCATTTACACAAAGATGTTCATTGCAGCATTATTTACCATAACAAACCTTGAAACAACTCACGTGCCCAGCAATTTGCGATGAGTTTGTGTGGTTACCTGACAGGTTGTTCTGTAGCTAATTAAGACAGTGATGACAAAATCCCTGTTGTAAACAAAGTCTTTACAATGTAATAAGTGAGGGAAGAAAAACATGGGGTCTCTGTGTTGCTGTAGCTGTATGCAAAAGGCTTAAATATATGAATGGAAGTTGGAACATGGAGAAATAAAAATGGCTATTATATTGGGTGGTAGGGAAGGGGACTTATTTTCTCTTTAGTCTTATTTTCTTTATTGTTCCACTGCTATTTTTTTGCTGCAGACAAAAAATAACAAATATACACACTTTGATTTTTAGAAAATGGACATCTAGAGGCAAAATAGCTTTCCAAGGGAACAGCTGGTCTGGGAAGGCATAGAGATGTGGGTTCCATCCTGCCTCACCTGCTCCATGGTCTCCCATTAGGTGACTCCATTGCTTGGGTTCTTTGATTTTATCCATCAAAATGGAGGTGGAATATTTGCCCAAAGTAATGCATATGAGATTTCTTGGTAAATAAGGAATACAAAGTTAATGCTTATTTCTGCAGCTTTGCCAGTGGGCTAAGAATTGCCAGAAAGACCCACCATAAGTGCTTATTGAAATGCTCCTTTATTTAGCTGAAGAAATAGAACTTAATGGAATAGGGACAACTCATAGCAGATGTAGGATAACTCCGCATGACTTTTCCCTTGACCCTCAATGCCCACAGGGACCACTGTGCCAGTGACGCTCTCCCTGCTGGAGGGGACCCGCTGGAGTTGAAGAAGCTAAATTTTTGCTGTGCCATCATCCTTTTGCTACTTAGGCTCCTAGCACTACTTGGGGAGAACTTCCACTAACAATCTGTGTGTTGCTATGAAAGGAATGTTTGTATATCTCAGACTCGCCTGGACTTTGAACCAAACTCCACTTCAGTAAAGACATGTTCTCATTTGAGGATGGAAAGCAGAATATTAACCCAGGCATCTTTGCTGTGTTCTAGAAAAACCATTTACCCATTATTGCCTTCTTTCTTTATTTTCTTTAAATGGAGGAGATGTGCTAGTGTGGGAGAAGAGATACTGACTCAGGTATTTACATACAAAATGAAGTAGGATGTGAATGGCATTAAGAAAGGGGTGTGAGTACGTATATGGCTCTCTCTGGAATTCTGTCCTTGGCCTTATTCTTATGCTTGGATTCTTCCCCGTAAACCACTTGGGTCTGACATCCTTTGCTGATTGCTTGTCTTCCAGAACCTCCCACACCCATCGCCCCCCCGGAGCTGCTGGCCGTAGGGGCCACCTACCTGTGGATCAAGCCAAATGCCAATTCTATCATCGGCGATGGCCCGATCATCCTCAAGGAGGTGGAATATCGCACCACCACGGGCACCTGGGCCGAGACCCACATAGTGGACTCTCCCAATTATAAGCTGTGGCATCTGGACCCTGATGTAGAGTATGAGATCCGAGTGCTGCTCACACGACCAGGGGAGGGAGGCACGGGACCACCAGGGCCTCCCCTCACCACCAGAACCAAGTGTGCAGGTAAGAACTTCAATTATAGCTCCAGTTTTGAGAGGTTGTGCAGTCGCCCTGAGTTGATCCTCCTCTTGGCTTTCTGTGACAATCATTCCGAAACTTCTCTGGTGGGAGTGTGCGTCCTGTTGTAGAGAGCAACAGTCAAGGTTTTGGTCTTGCCTTAGAGGACCTCCGGGCTCCGGTGGTAACTCTGGAGATGGCCGGGCTTTGACTGTGATTCATAGAGCCGTCTGACTCCAGCTGTATCAGGGAGACCTTCCCAGTCCTGACAGTGTTTCCAGTGGGACATTGGTTCTGCTCTGCAAGGACGTCTGGTGTGTCTGTATGTCTGAGGCTTCCTAGTGCTGAAAGCGTCCCTGAGGGCCTTTGGTCTTGTGTCCCTGAGGGCTCCTGGCCCTGTGTCCCCAAGGGCTCCTGGTCCTGTGTGCCTTGTAAAGGCCTTGTTTGAACTGTATCCCTGAGTGCTTCTGATTCTTGTTATATATCTAAGGTGTTTATGATTTCAACTTTGTCTCTGAGGACCCCTTGGCTGGGCTTGTGACCCTAATGAGCCCTTGGTTTTCATAGTTTCCCTGATGGTTCCTCATTCTGTCTCTGAAGGGTTCCTGGTGCCAACTATATCTTGAGTCCCTCCCGGCTCTAAGCGTGTCTTTCAGTGGATTCTGGAACCGTGTTAGTCCCTAAGAGCTTTCTGGCTCTGTATCCTATGGGGCTTCCTGGTTCCAGCATGAGAGTCTGGACTAGGACTGTCCCAGCAAGGGTCCTCTGGATTCTGTATCTCTGCAAACCTCCTGGCTCCATGCACTCTGGGGGCTTGGGGCTCTAGCGATGTCTCTGAGGTTTCTGGATGCTGCTTAAGAGTTTGGTGTCTGGGACTATGTCTGAGAGAGTTCTTTTGATCCAACTGTATTGTATCCCTGGAGACTCCAGGCTTCTATGGTGTTTCTAATAAGGGGCATTGGCTAAAATGTATCTCTGACTGTATCCCTGAGATGTTCAGGCTCTGGATGTAACTCAAGAAGTTAAAAGAACTCAGTGTTTTGTTTTGTTTTGTTTTTCCTTCGTATCACATTATTTATATAATCTCATTTTTCTCCTCTAACCATTTGATGTAAGTACTTTTATCTCATATATATGTGAAGAAATAGAGACCCAATATTTTCAAACTTTTTGTCCAAAGTCATAGAATTGACCCAGGGGCACAGTCAGAATTTGCATTCAGGTTTTTCTGACCCTAACGCCATTGATCATCGGTCTCACTACAATGAAAACAGAGAACTTGCGTCATCAGCATGGAATACAGAGCTTATACCAGCCTGCCAGGGAAATGGAGGCATGAACTATTGGCTTCCACTGGGAAAAGAGTCACCAGTAGCTTCTGGGTGGGGAGCAAAAGACCCATCAGCCCAGCGACCCTGTGAAACAAAAAAACAAAGCAAAATACAATTAGTTCTACTCTAACATGACATACGTGTCCCTAAAAATCATTGCGGTATGGAAAGTTATGCAGTAAAAACCATCAGGGTAATGGGACGAAGTAGGATTGGGGCACAACACTCCTACAGCATCAGCGACACGTTTAAAAAGAGAGGAAAGTAAGTAAAAGTGATGGCACAGTGTCACACATGTTAATGGTTTAGGGTATGCTTACATCCTGCAGTGTATACGGGGTGCTTCCTTGAAGGGACCCCAAGTCTGCTTTGGAAGTGTGTGTCAGAAAGGTTGCAGCCTGTGGGCAACAGTGGTGGTGAAGAGTGCCTTCTGAATGTGGTGGAAAGCCGGGACATCCGCTGTGGATGGATGTGGCTCTTAGCACGCCTGGCCAATGGACGTAGCAGGTGGATGGTTTGAGGTAGGTACATTCTGTGTATTCCTATGTGGCTCTGTTGAGCTGCGTGCAGTTTTCTGTTTCAGTAGTGTTTTCCATACAGAATCACACACAGCAAATGTGACATTCGTGTTATGCTCAAATTGTCTCCTGATATGTCAATCGTGTTGGAACACATTCACGCTGTCAAAACGAGAGCGATAGCAGAATTGACTGTAATCATTCGTAAGTACCTCAGCAGTGCATCTTGATGGTGTGGAACCCAAATTGAGTGAGGATGTCCATTGCTTGGGAATATTCCTTTGAATGTTTTTGAACCACTGTGATAAATGGAAATGCCATTTTCTTGATTATTTTCGAAAGTGGGCCTTTTGTAAAATTCCTTATCGAAACCCGATTATGAAACCTACTATTTTAGAAGGACATAAGATTATGTTATTAAAGTAGGTAATACCTTATCTCAGCTTGGCAATTCAATATTCATCCATAAAAGTAATTGATTTGATCCTGCCAATGAGACTTTTCTCTTTCCACGGGGCAAATCTAAAAGTTTCCAGGGTTTTTGATCTTTATAAATGATACTCCAAGTACTTTAGCAGCCCCCATGGACTTGTTTGCTGATGGTCATATAATACATTTTGAAATTCAATCGCAACATGATCATCTCAATAAAAATTTACAATCTATTGCAAACTGTTGCCACGACTGTGTAATGGATTTTACATGTTGAAAACACAATTGTCTATCACTATAAAAATTATGAGTTGGAATGCTGTTTGTGGTTTTATATTTCAAAAAATGTTGGTGTTTAAGTAAGTTACAGCTAAAATCTTAAATAACCCACATTTCACAAAACATGTCATCAAGAACATAATCTTCTTTCCCACATTGCCACTGATGGTAGAATGTTCTTTGCCTCATAATTAATTTTTAAGTGGATTTCAGGGCTGGTATCCATTTTGTGGATGCTGTTTATTGGGGTTGGTACTCTGAGTCCCCCCCTTTCCTTTTTCTATTATTAATCACACTGGAAATGTACTCATTATTTTGCAAAAAAGAAAATGAGAGAACGTGGAGTGTGGAAGGTGTAATTTCTGCCCAGAGGAATTTACAGACTCAGTTAAGATTCCAGCAAAACAGCAAAAAGGGCAAAACATAAACATAAAGTCGAATATTGAAATAGCATGCTTCGTGGAGAAAAACCAGGTCGCCATGGAAAGGCAGTGCTCTTAAAGTGGTCTGGAGCCCTGGTTCTCAAAGCAAAGTCCCTGGACCAGCAGAGTTAGCATCCCCGGGGGACTCGTTAGAAGTGCGAATTCTCAGGCCCCGTGCCCTGACTGAATGATTCAGAAATTCTGGGGGTGAAGCCCAGAAATCTCCCCTTGAAGGAACCCTCTGAGTGACGCTGAGGCACACCTACATTGAAGAACCACTGGTACGCCGTGCCACACCAGCATGCCCCTTTGGGGGTGTGTCCGTTATGCTGATCTTTAAGGCAGCTCCCAGAGGTAGACCGGAGAAAGACTAAAGCTCAGAATCATCAGACCAAAATCACAAATCAATTCAGTGTTTAGTGCTAAGTCTCTTGGCCCAGGGAGCTCCCCATGGCATGGTTCGATGGTGTCTACTCTCCATGTGTTCTCTGGAGTGTGAGCTTGGGTGGTAAGGAGACTGGCAGCTATGGAGACCAGCCTCCTGGTCTAGTCCACTGCAGCTGCAGGCCTTCCCACCAAACCTCTCTGGAGCCCCTTCCATATGCCAGACTCTGTGCTAGACCCTGGTGGCAGAGACTTAAAGCAGGAGCTCAGGCTACAATCCCGGGTATATCTCAGGAACATACTGGGGACCAATTCAGCAATGGCAGGTGGGGATGTATTGTGGTTCTTGCGGGTCTAGCAGGCACACTGGCCAGGTATGTCCTTGGTGCATCAGGAGCGGGGTCTCCCCTTTAAGGGTGCAGATGGTCAAGAGATTGGCCACACAGCAGCATCCTAGCCCAGTACTCTGGATTCAGAACAAGACTCTTAGCCAGTTAAGCCAGAACGTGGACAGATTATCGGATAGGGAATGTGGGGGTGAGATAAGAGGGCCAAAGACGATGTTCCTAGGCTTTTGGTTTGGATGGCTGAGAGGTGAGTGGTGGAATTGCTTCCTGGGATGGAAAAGACAGTAGATGGATTCAGGGCAAGGGAGCAAGTTCAGGTTTGAAGATGTTGTGTGTGGGGTAAAGATGCACAGCAGGTGATAGCGTCTGGAAACCTGGAGCTCAGGAGAGACCAGCAGGCTACCTCTTCCTCTTCCCTGAGAACCACCTGATGGCCCCTGCAGTGTAGGATCAGAGGAACTTCTTAGTACCAGTGAAAGCAGTCTGATTTTCTTTTTTCATGCTATTCCCTGGAGATGCCCCATTCGTTTGTCTTTTTCATTCATCATTTTGTTCTTTTGCTCAGTGTAGCCATTTGCCATCCTTCCTGAGATACGTACAGGTGTGGGCTGCATATGTAATCATGTGCCTCAAAGCGCTTTGAAAAGCTCAAAATACCCTTCAGATGCCTGTAATAAAACAAATGATTATCGGTTGCCGCTACTGTTTGGGATGTGCCGATTATGAATTGTTGAAACAGGAAGCCTTGCATATCCATTTCTCTGGACTGATTGGCAGGTGAAAGGGTGGACCCTATTCTTTTGTTCTTCATCATCTCATGGGAAATCCCGTTTCAGAACCTGATGATCCTGGTCTGGATCCTCAAAGGTTTTCTTGTCTAGAACGGCGGGTGGTTTGCTCTGGCACATGTCTAACAGCAGACATCCAGGGATAGGACTTGGGTTCTAGGAGGACTGTCTGTTGCCCATCCAGCCTCCACCTCGGGTGCTGTCTCTGATGGGACGCTTAAGCTCTCCCATAGCAGACCATTTAACTCTTCAGATCCTGGGGGGTTGCTGTTACTCTCTACCTAATACTAACTGGTTGGAACAAAACTCCGGATGGGGTCCTATGTAGGAGCAGAGCGTCCTATAGGTTCAAAAGAGCAGAGACTGCTAGCATCAATCTCTGAGAGCCGAGGTCAATGGCACTGGGAATGGGGGCCAGGGCCAGCAATTGGGGAAGGCCAGTGAGATGCGGAGGGGTGTGCAGACTCATCCCTGGTCCAATTCATCTTTCCTCCAGGTACCCCTTTTAATGGCCTGAGCACCTGCTTTTTGATGCCTTAAAACTCTCACGCAGCATCACACAGAAGAAATCATACCTCATTGTCACCCAATCTGGCTCCATGCAGCACCCACTTAGATATGCATCTGATTTTACTCCCAGGAGACATATTCCTCCTTATCTCAGAAACAGCTCCTCAGCAACCCAAAGTTACCTTTCTTATGCTCTGGAAATCTCTTCCCTTCATCCTCAGAAGCCCTGCTGGAGCCAGACTCTAGGCAACAACCGTCACTTCACGGTTGTGGAGCCACAAATCACCTATGTGGCAAAGCCACATGATCATGACCCTCCCCCCCTCCCCGATTGCTTACTCCTTGTAGATCAAAGGCCCCATTGCCTGGGCACCCTCTTCATCGTGGGCTCGCAGAGTTCGGGTTTTCCAAGTGGAAAGTGACTTTGTGCGGCCCGAAATGTGATATACGCTGCTGATTTGGAGAGCTCTCTTCTTCTTCCCTCCACCTGAGGTTTGATTGCACATTATGTTTTATTTACATATTTATGGATTCCTACTTGAAGTGATATGTGTCTGTCTCTCTTCTCTAAGGGAATAAAAAGGAGAAATTCAAATTGCTGGGCTCAATGAAGTGAGAGTAGTCATTAGAATTGACTGAGAAGAATAGGGGCTTTAGCGCCAAGAAGAATCTGGTTTTTATTTCCAGCTGGTACTTGCTGTCTCGATGACCGTGCACCTGTCTGTGGCTCTGCTGCTTTTCTTCATCTACAGGAGATTACAACACACTGTTTTGTGGTGAAGCCTCAGTGAGATAAGTTAGAAGCCTGGCCGAGAACCCAAAACATAGAAGCCTCTTAATGAACATTATGTGGTAAAAAGAAAAAAATCCTCAGACCCAGGAAGAAGGGTGTCAGGATCTAAACCGATTGCTTTCATTCTGGTGGGATGGACCCTGTCGTAAAGGACTTCTCTAGTGTGTTGTCCTTACTCTCTGTGACAGCGGTGGATGACAGCAGCAGCTCTGAGCTGCAGGGAAGATGTGAAAGGAAAGGCTTTGCAGGTGCTTTGGAGGCCTGGATGCGTGCTTGCAGGGTGCAGAGATGGCCCAAACGGTACCTGATAATAGGGTTCAGGGTGGAGTTGTGCTTTTTCCAATTTGGTCTTAGTCCCAAGTAAGAGAGAGAAGCTCGGTATCCAGCCCCATCTCTTTTCTGAGATGCCCAGGCCTGTGAGCATGAGAGCTTGCAAACAGCGTGTGGAGGTGAGTCCTCGCCCTCTTCAGTGAGCACCCTCGGGCAGGCTCATGTTTTCAGTGCGACCTGCAGTTGTAAGGTGGAGTGGAGGCATAGAAAGCCAGAAAGAGGAATCGAGGGTCTAGAATACAGAACAAAGTCATCTAACCAACATTTTTGCTTTTTTTCCCTTAAATTTCTATAAGCCGCAGCTTCCATAGGGGTAGTATTACGTGGCCTAACTCTTAGGGCTCTGAGTTGGAAGCAGATGGAACTTCTTTCTGAGCAGGATGGTGATATGAGCCCAGACATGTTAGTCCCATCTCTGTCCTGCCACGATCCTGGAGAGATTCCCCATGATCTTAGGGAAGCTCAGCAGGATCAGTGAGGAGTGGTCACATCGCCATCCCACCCAGAATCAAAGCAAAGTCTGAAGACCAACGGGGAACTCTCCAACACCGTGACAAGCTAGGGTAGGGGGGTCTTCCATGCAGGCCACACCGTGCTCAGAGGGACATCGTTGCCAGAGTCGTGCCCGTGAGCTCAGACGGGAGGCACCCACAGAAGGCGGATTAGGACAACCACTTGTGCACCGTGATTTGGAGAAGCGGTGCTCATTCTTCCACTTTCCCTTTCCTTCCCTGCTTTCTCTGTCGTTTCTGTGCCTCCTTCCTCCCCTGGACCACAGGACCCTGGAGGAGAGATGCGGGGATGCAGAAGGAGAAAGCCTGCTCTCACCGTACATGGTTCAGGAGTTGCATGAACCAAGGGGTACCTGCACTCAAGCAGGCATCTTCTGGGGCATGAGCTGTCCCTCTCCTCTTCTTGCAGACCCTCTCCCCTTCCCCTTTCTGCACACACGACGTTTACAGGTGGCTACCCTGGAGCCCCTCACTAGGTTTAGGGAAGATGAGGAGAAAAGCTAAAGCCTTCTTCCCTTATACCTATTTACAACCTCCGGAGTCTCTCCTCACGGTCTACGCAGCCTACTTGTTGTGTGGGCCAAGTGTGGTGTTGGAGTGGAGAGGGAGGGTCCAGTTGGGTGCCTCTTATGGTCTCAAAAAGGACATCTGGAAGCGCCTCAGCTGTCCTCTGGAGGATGTGGTAGTACTTACTCCTTAATCTTGGTTTTGTAGCCTTGGATAAAATTCCCAGGTAACAAGAAAAACCCTTACTAAACATCCTGTTACTTTTAGATTTTTCTGCTCCCCCATGATCCCTAGAGAGCTAGGGCCTGGAGGGTTAAGTACAATAAATCAACAAACATACCCTGGTAAATACTCCCTGATTCTTTCTAACTTTGAAAATTGAGATTGGAAGATAAAATGAGCCACGGAGAGAGGTAGTATTAATGATGATAAAAGCTAATATGTTTGTTTTTTTGCTTATCAAACTTGCAGGATTAAAAAAAATAGCTCCCAAATACTTTAAAATTAGAGTCATTCTTCTACCCATGAAAATCTTGAGCCAACAACACAAAGAAGATGTATGACTATGGTAATGACAGACATGGTCACCCAGTTTGAGTTTCTGTGAGATGCAAGGCCCATAGCATTGAGCTGGTTTGGAGGAATTTACTTGGAATTCTTACAGCGACCTATTGGGGTGGGTATAATTTCCTCCACTGACTGTCTGGAAGGTAAGTGACTTGCCCAAAGCTATATACCTGACCAGGGGGCCTAGCTGCGAACCGAGCATTGAACTACATAGCTACAAAGCTCAGGCTCTTTCTAAAATGACTCCCGGGATCCAGCATCATTATGAAAGCATAAGGCACCACGACCATGTTGGGTTTATTCCAAAAAGGCACCGATGAAAAATGTTGAATACTGGAACAACTATTAGTATAATGCCTCCTATCAGTAGGTCAAAGGATAACAACCATCTGATCTTCAGAGAGGCTAAAAAGTAATTTGAAAAAAAAAAAAAATCAGCCTTCATTACTGATCAGAATTCTTAGTAAGTTAGGGATGGAAAGGCACTTTTTTTTTTTTAATTTCTAGGAACAAATATTCTTTTTTTTTTTTTTTTTAAGATTTTATTTATTTATGTGACAGACAGCCAGTGAGAGAGGGAACACAGCAGGGGAGAGGGAGAGGAAGAAGCAGGCTCCCAGCCGAGGAGCCCGATGTGGGACTTGATCCCGAAACGCCAAGATCACGCCCTGAGCCGAAGGCAGACGCCTAATGACTGTGCTACCCAGGCGCCCCTCTAGGAACAAATATTCTTATAGCCTCAAAGCCTAGAGAATAAACTAAACAAACAAACAAAAAAGAAGTTATTAGGATTTCCAAGAGATTTGGCAGTAGGGTCAGACACAAAGCAAATAAACAAAAATCAGTAGCCATATGCCAGTAATAACCATATAAAAATATAATGAAATGTATCCTGTTCTCAAATGCAATTAAAATATAAATACTTAGGAGTAAAACCAGAAATGTGCAGAAAGTATGAAAGCACACACATCTGTAAAACTTTACTGAGGATGATAAAGCAAGACCTGAATAAACGGAGAGATACATCAATGAAGTGGGATTAGCACATTTAATATTGTGAGGGTATCAGTTCTCCCCAAATGAATTTATAGGTTTAATTCAATTGCAATCAAAACCTGGATTCTTTGTGGAACTTGACAAAGTGATTTCAAAATTGATCTGAAAATAATATAGAGAAGAAGGTAATAGAATGCTTTAAAAAAGTTGTGTCGGGGACACCTCATTGTGAAATATCAGTATGTGATACAGCTATAATAATTGAAGCCCAGAAAATAATCCATTATGTAGTGAAACTAGCTGTTAACACTTATGTGAATGGAGAATCGCTTAACAAATAGTGTATTTGTAATTGGGTTAATAATTTGGAAAAAGTAGAATACATTGCATATATATTATGATATGCTAAATAAATTCTGGATTGATTAAGAACTTAAAAGAAGAAAAAAGCAAGAACCAGAAGAAACTAAATATCATTCTTTTATTACGAGGGCCTTTCAGTTCTTTGAAAGCAAACAAATATGCCATTGAGTCACAGTTTACAGATTTTACTACGTAAAAAGAAAAGGAGAAGAAAAACTTCTATATTAACAAAATTCAAAAAGCAAATGGGTAAGCTGGGTGTGGGAAAATATGACAGAATCGATCAGGAAGGAATAATATTCTCACATGAAAGAACTCTAACAAGTCAATGAAAATGTCGTTATGCTGATAGGGAAAAAAAAAAAAAAAAAAGACCGAAAAGTATTGACAGGTAATTGTCAAACAAAATATGAATGGCGAAGAACAAATTTAAAATGTCCAATCACAGATAATGAAATTAAGTGCATTTTTAACCTATAAGATTACCAAAATATGTTTATTTTTAATTGGTAAAAATCGGCGTTGGCAAGGAGCAATGAAGCGATCTCTTAGAGGCATTTCTGCAGGTGGGTTAACTGGCACAGCACCTTTAGAGGACAATTCGCTAATTTTTTTTCTTCTAACGAAATAATCAGAGCTGCACCAAAGGAGCCGTATACATGGAGGTCGCCCTGCATTATTTATAAGGGCAGAAACTTGGAAGTCACTTCAATGCCCCAACAGTACGAGCATAGTTAAGTAAGATTTTTGTGCATGCACACAGCGAATTCTATGCTGGCATTTACAAACCATGTATTTCACAGAATATCTAATGGTGTGGGTCAGTGTTCATGTGACGGTAAGTTAAAAAAACGTCAGCTTGCAAAACTGCATATGTAATTACTGTCCCAGTTTTTTTGAAATATAAATATGCAGCCCATATATCAGTTGGTGAGTTTATCAGAGCTGTGAAGTATTGACCAGAATTCCCCATTCCAAACCCTGCTCCTGGTCTGATCCTGCCCCCTAGATTCCCAGGGGAGCACATGAACACCCTCCCCACCCCCATTCACTGCCTGCCCTGAGTTCTAGAACATCGCTCTGTTTCTCCTGGCTGTCCCAAGTGGACCAAATATGAAACTGGTCTCTCTCCACCACTCTCCCAAAGCTGCATGGACACAAGGCTGTTTCTTCTCTAGATGCTTGGTGGAATACAGGCAAGGGATTGCCTTGCTCTGCTACCAGCAGACAACTTGAAGTCCTTCTGCAGACTTAAAAGGTCCTTGCAGTGGGCAGGGATTTTTTACCTTCTTCTGTCCCTCCCAGATCACTCAGGTGATGCAAAGTCTTCTCACTTCCAGAGCAGTTCCTCTTTCCTCTGATTGATTCCAGCTTCAGCTCCAGTCCTTTCTTTGCATACCTTTTACATTGACGTGAGCATTAAAAAGGAGCCTGGAGAGGGCGGCTAATGCTGAGATCCAATTTTTTTTTTCAATGAGAACAGCCTTCCCTTAAAAAAAAAAAAAGTTTTAATTTATCTGCCCTAATGTGCATGCACAGTCGCACATACCATATATATGCTATATACTTGTATGTGTATATATGTAAATATATATATTCATTAAGATTGTGGGCCACTGTAAACAGTTTCTGTTTCACTGTTTGTATAAAATGTATGCAAATGAAAAGTAGGTTTCCCCTTCAGAGTCAAATGTGAATGTGAAAGATAGTTATAAATTGTAAAGCATTCTATAGAAATGTGAGAGGTTATTTTTGTCATAGTGTATTATTGACATTCTTGGAAGGTACGCACACTTGCTGAGCCCTGGGAGGCAAACACAGCTTTGTGCTGTGTTCAAATGGAGCAGGGGACAGTCAGATTAGGGGTTTGCCCCACCTGAGTTGGAATCCAGGTTCTGTCATTAGGATGCTGGGCAGCTTTGGGCAATTTGCTTAACTTCTCTGAACCATTTTCCCTATTAAATGTGGATAATACTGCTTACCTAACTGAATAGAGGTTAGGGTCATTGATATTAGTGATAGCTAGTAATGCCCTGAACTTGCTTGCAACCCCATAAGGGAGGTAGGTACCATCATCACCATCACTACCAATGTCCAGAGAGGTTAAGTATTTTGTTGCAAATCACAATGATTAGGAAGTGGCTAAAGTTAGAGCCCATGGAGTCTGACTCTAATTCCTGCTCTTACCCACCTGGCTATATAAGTGTAAATGCTTGGCACAATGCTCTGAACATAGTAGGTGCTTAGTAAATTGGAGATTTGGCAGTTGAACACCCTGGAGACTATCTCCCTATCCAGTCCCTCCTAACAAGTGAGCCCGAAGACCTTCACTGCAGTGGGCTCAAGGGGCACGAAGGGTAGCCACTTGCTGTGCTCCCAAAGGAAAGGGATTGACTATACACACCACAAGAGAGGGAAGCCGGTGTCAGTCATGGTTTCTGCATCACACCCACCATTGCCTTGACCCACAGTCCTTCTGAGATGCTTAAGGGGGGCTATGGCAGGAGGTGAGAGTGGAAGCTGGGGCGTCTTTCAGGACTCCGCAAGGAATGGCTGTCCATCCACCGTTGCCATGTAGATTTCCCTAGCTGGGGATGTCTTGAATCACTAGGGGCATATGCACTTCTTGCAACCAACCCTTTGCCCAGCTGTGTCCAGGGCTGCTACAGCTACTGCGGGGGCTGCTGCTGCTGCACTTCCTTCACTGTCCTCTTGATCTTCATCCTTGAAAAAAATGAAATGGTATTGAATGGCGTCAATAGCACAGTGTTTGAAAAGAGAACATACATTCCATATACCAATTAATATTTTCTTTTGCTAGTGCATATTCCCTTTCAATCACTGATCCCATTCTTAACATGTAATTATGCCCCGTGTGCCATTTATAGCCTTCTCCTGTCACTCAGCACCATAAAGTTAATATTTTACAGGTTCTTAAAGAGTTTTCAATATTGTTTTAATGGCTCATCGTGTCCCTTAGAGTCTAATTACCATAACTTGCTCAATGATGCCTGTATTGTTGGATATTTGGGTGTTTCCAAAGTGTCGTCCTCTTCCAGCCTGTATGCTTCTGTTTGAATTATTTTCTTAGACTAAATTTCAAAGGTATTAAAAGGTAGAGACGTCCTTATGGCTTCTGCTACATTTCACAGATTGCTTTCAGTAAAATAACTATGCTGTTTTGTGATGATATGAGCGCTTTCAGTGTAACCTTGGCAGAATTGTGTACCGTGTTTTTTTTTTTTAATTTGCCAATTTCAGAGGCATGAAGTGGTATATCAAGTCTGTCTACAACCTCTGCTTCTGCGTGCTCTTCAGCCTGCCTCAAATGTGCCAGCTGCCACTCTGGTCTTTATTCCGTTCCTCAAAAGCCCTGGGGCCAAGCTATTTGGTGCCTCCAGGCTTTGCATGAGCTGCCCCCTCTCCCTGGAACTCTCTTGCCCCGCGGACCACCATCCTCCTTTCCAGGTCCCTTTTTAAAGCTGACTTCATGGAGAGACCTTGCTTGATGCCCTGGTCTCAGTTTCCTACAATCTCCCTTTCTAACTATAACACCGTGTACAGAATTTATCCCAGTTTGTAATCATCTGATTATTTGTGTGTCTTTGTTTATTGCATGCCCCTTCCATTAGAACACACTCCCTAAGGACAGTACCCTCTTCTTTTCTGGTCACTAGTAACGTCTGGCACATCGTAGGCACTCAGTAGATAAGTGTCGAATGCATATTGGGAAGATACACATGTGCACTGTGGAAACTTTGGAAAATCAGAAATACACAGACAAAAATTGAAATGAGCCAACATGGCATCATCACTCAGCAATAAAAAGCCTTACCAAGTTGGTAGTTCTAATAGTTTCATGTTCTCATGTTTCCTTTAACTCATTAGTTTCATTTAACTCATTAATTTGTTTTTGTCTTTGGTCCATGGTGAGGTTTCAACCTGGTTTACATCTGTGTGACCTATTATCTCAGCACCACTGATGGAGTAAGTAAGCTTAGAGTGTCCCAAACAATGAGGGGCTGTGGAGCCAGGATGAGGACTGCGTTAGAGAGAGAGAAGGGTAGGAAGCCGGGTGCCTGACCCAAAGAAGCCTCTCCAAAAAAAGCCTATCAGAGTAAGGGTCCTAATTGCAAATCTCCTGACCTGGCATGGTAGCCACACAGCCACCCAGACCACAGTTAAGGAGACTCATTTTGGGAGGAAAGCTCCAGGCCTGCCCAAGTATCCAGCACCACCTGTGTTCGCAAATTCCTTGAAGTACTATCCTTCTGGAGCCTTTATAGCATCTCTATCGCTCTTTGCTGTGACTGAGACTAACCTGGATGATTGCCCCGTTTTACACTGGGGGACATGGAGGCTCTCAGGAGTTAAGTGACTTTACCTAAATCTCAAATCTTGAGATAGCTGTGAGCTAACATCTCCTGACCCCAAGCTCTTCAGACTCCTGCCCTTTGGCCACCACAGAAGGTTTCTAAGTGCTGTGAATATTGGATTAACCACCTAGCTTGGAGGAATGGGGGGAGAGTGGTTTGCGGCAGAGGAGGCAGGTTCTGATTAATTGAATGTGTTTTTTTTTTATTTGAAGGTTAAGCAGCAAATCCATTTAAACTTGGCTCAGACTAGTTTATATGGGACAGTATATGAACTAAACACAATGAAACTGAGCCCAGAGGAATATCCTGGAGAAGAAGGAAGTCAATAATGTGACCCTTAATTGCCTTTTACAATTGGTACATGTCCTTGATTTGACGACTGTGCCCATCCCAAAGCATCTGACCAAAGCGAAGCAGCTTGGACATCTAAAGGCCTCTTGCAGGCAGTACAGGGCCATCCCCCTGTCCTGAGCTTTGCTAGATTCTAAACTCCCTCAGGACAGAGCCTTGTGCTCTGTGTTTCGCCCCAGGATCTGGCTAGCGTATGCAGGGGTTTGAAGAATGAATGGGTGTGTGTCCTCAGTTAGGTGTGACTATTAAGGGAACAATGTTCTATGTGTTATGGGGGCTTTAGGATTCAGAATAAAAGCAGGACACTTGTAATATGCCACACAAAATGTCCCCAGAGCATGACACTTAATCCTGGCCACACATTTTCAGAGATACCAGATGAGGGAGATGACGTGGGAGAGTGCTGACCCAGTGCACGCGTGAGCTATGAAACCAGTCATGTGAGCAGGCTGGCGACGCTGACCAAAACGTTTGCTCGCCAGTTAGGGAGACACTGATGCCTGGAGTTGTCCCGACTTCTGAACATGGTGGGAAGGTTAAGGCAGGTAGTCGTTTTTTAATGGCATTTTGTAGTGATGGTGAAAGAAATAGTTTCCATCATTTTTATTTTGGATGATACAGAAAAACGCTAAAAAAGAATAAACCCCAGTACTCAGAGATAACTACTCCAAATTTTGGTATAACTCTTCCAATTAGGTTTTTTTTTTTTTTTTAACGTACATCTCCTTAGACAAACTTGAGCCAACACGTACACATTTGCTCTATCACTGATTTCTTTATTAAACAATGTGTAAGGAATATTTTCCCATGTACTTATGTATTTTTTTTTACTTCAGTGAATATAAATATGTCTTGAACAATTCCATGCATCAGGTGTGGAACTTGGTATTAAGTGTGTGGCATGATGAATAAAATAGACATGATCTTGGTTTTTATGGACCTTGAAGACTGTTGGGAGAGGTATATATTACATTAAATATATGGATACAGAAATACTGTCCAATGCATTATTTGGGGACTCCATATTTGCACATTCATCTGCTCACTAACGTGTAGCTGCGACACCAGAATTAATGCTCATGTGTCCCACGGTCATTCGCAGACAGGTGCAGAGTCGTGGAAAAATTTACATTCCCGATTGAGGACAAACAAGGTCGGCGCTCTGCCTCCTGGTTCCAGGCCTCCTCCAGTAAACAAATAACCTTTTTGTGCTCTGTTTAGTGCCGTGTGTTTCCCATTTTTGTGCCTTTTGTTGGTGATTATGCTGTTTAAAATAGTCCCTAAGTGGGGCTGAGTGGCTCAGTCAGTTAAGCATCTGCCTTCAGTTCAGGTCATGATCTCAGGGTCCTGGGATCGAGCCCCGCTTCTGGCTCCCTGCTCAGAGGGGAGCCTGCTTCTCCCTCTGCTTTTCCCCTTGCTCGTACTCTCTCTCTCTCTCCAATAAATAAATAGAATCTTAAAAAAAAAAAAAGATCCCTAAGCATAGTGCTGAAGTGCTACCTAGTGTTAACTAAGAGCAAGAAGGCTGTGAGGTGCCTTATGGAGAAAATACATGTGCTAGGTGAGCTTTTTCAGGCATGAGTTATAGTGCTGTTGGTTGTGAGTTCAGTGTTAATGAATTAACTATAGTTATATGTATTTTTATATAGTTCATTAATAGTTTAATAGCTCATATATAGTTATATATGTTATATTTTATATAGTAGTGTATATATATATATATGAATAAAAAACAGGGTTATGTTTTCACAGGTTGACAAAAATGTTGTATAAGAGGCTCCCAGGAACCTAACCCCATATTTCCCCCAGAATTTGCTAATTCAGTGCAACTTTATAGAACTAACTATTGCAAATACTGAAACCAGTTCTACATATATACAAATCAATAAAGTGGGAGGGGAGTCAGGAATGGAGATGTGCGTTTGGGTTCTTTGGTTCAAATATCACCTAGGACTGTTAAATAATTTTCAAGAAAAGATGAAGTCACAATTCTCATAGAGATATAAATATGAACCTGATTTTATTAAATTTATTTACAAGGGAATTGGTAAGGTGTCACAGTCAGTACAGAGGCAAATCCAAAACTCGGACATTTATAGGTTAGGATTATTGACACGAATATGCAAATGGCGACAACATTGACTCCCCCCCCCCTTGGGGAGGGGGAAGTTGGTCCCTCCCTCAGACAGAACCATTTGCATGTGTGTAGACGAAAGTGATTCTGCGTTGTGGTCAGTTATCTACAATTTGCAGAGCTGTAAAATAGCTCCTTTAGAATCAGAATCAGATAACAAGGAAGCTGGCGCACAGACAATGCAGAGTTTCCCATGGAAGCACAGAATTTTCCCCGCAAAGCGGTGGTAGTAAATGTGATCAGCCTAGATAGAGTGCAGTGGGGACAACAGAAGCGGGCCCGAGGATTGCCACCACCAGCGTGAGGCTGGATGGCAGAGACAGAGCCAGCAAAGGAGAAGGTGAAGAAACAGCTTAGGCAGGAAGAAAATGTGGAGCTTTTGGGGGCAACAGCAAGACTGAGGATGGGGGATGTTGTCCACGGTCAGAAGGTCCAGTAAGCCCTACTCTACAAGGGTCCCCTTGGATGTGGCAACCTGGGGGGTCACTGGCGACTTGACATGAGCAGCCGTTGAGGGGTTCAAATAGGTGGAAGCCAGGATGGTGTAGGATGTAAGGTGAAACGGGTGAAAAAGTGGAAACGTTGTGTTTTTTTTTTTTTTTTAAGATTTTATTTATGAGAGAGAACAAAAGGGGTAGGAGGGGAGGAGATGAGGGAGAGGCAGACTCCACAGAGTAGGGAGCCCAGTGATACAGGGTTTGATCCCAGGACCCCGAGGTCATGACCTGAGCAGAAGACAGACACTTAACCCACTGAGCCACCCAGGCGCCCCGGAAATGTTTTGATTAAAGTCTCAGTATGCTCTCATGTGGACGTACCATTGCTTATATTTTAACTTTCATTTTGGGACATTGAGGTCTTTTCTAATTTTTCAAAAATTGTACTTAATATCTTGATAGACACAATTTGTGCACAACTCTAATATTTTTCCTAGAATGCATAAATAAATAAATAAGTTCCTGGAAGGGTCATTGCCGGATCAGTGAGCATTTTCAAGACTTTGAAATGATTCTTTGAAAACTGGGTCAGTTCACACCCTGCCCTCAACAACGGATGAGCAGCTTTGTTTATTTGGGCATGCTCATTTATAGCTATTACAAGTCTACATTCTCTCTTTATTCTTCTCCATTTCCCTGAGACAATAGCTCTGCAAACAAGTGGTTTGGTGTTTGCAGCTGATAATCAATGGCTTTTATTTCTTATCATTACTCACAAGTCACAGCCCTCTATTTGGAGCAGAATCAATTCTCTCCCTTGTTGGCATTAACACATGTCAAATATTTGCATGTTCTTATCTTTCTTTAGGCTCGGCTTAGGCAGGCTCTGAATTTTTATCACCTGACATTTTCCCTTCTGCGTCCATTCTTCCATTTTACTTAGAGCATTTCTGTCTTGCCTCAACTTTTCCTCCTCTTAAGGCATGGCCATGCCTGCATATCTTAGAAAAATCCCAACTTACCTGGGCCGGTAGAGAGGATTTCCACCTTTACCTCCTGAAGCCTGTGTTGTCAGCTCTGTTTTTCAAATAAAAACTCTGTCCAGCTCATTCATATGCCTCCTGCTTATAGGATCATAGGTCCACTGATTCTCATCTCTGATTTCTATGTTTGGTGTTTCTTAGGGTTCTGTCCTCTGCCCAGTTCTCTCTTCACTCCACATTCGCCGCCCTAGATACATTCCTGTCCCCCTGGCTTCAGCAGGATACAGACGCATTGCCCTCTCTCCTGAGCTTCGGATCTGTATACTTCACTTCTTTTCCTACCTGTCTTGTGCCTACCTCTGTCCTGCACGTTGCACACCGCAAACAGCCTGAATACCCCATTCCAAAACCTGGAGTCATTTGGGGACCTTCCCTTCTCCCCACTCTGCTCTCACATCCAATCAGCCATAAAATGGTGCATTTCCCCTGCTTATTCCTTCAAGCCACTCCTTCTCCAGCTTTTCTCTCCTGTCTGCATACGTGACCAGGGAGTCCGTGCTGCCTCACTTCATTCAGGTCTCATGTTGGGTTTCGCATCCATTACCAGTCTTTGTCTTACCAGGTTTTGAGACCCAGTAAGTTTCTAAAGCAGATTCTTCTTCTTTTCTTTGTTTTTTCTGGTACACTTTGTTGTATTTTTACATGTAATTTCATTCTATTTCTATAGCTTTCTATTTTTGGTCCATTTCAATGGATGCTCTCAGGGTGGAAAAGACATCTACGATCCCATTGGCATTAGGATCAAATACAAAATGAGCTTATTGGATCCATTGGATTGTCATGCTGAAGTCATAGTCTCACGATGACTAAGTGAATTTAAATGTATAGAGCAATAGTGCAGTAAGATGTTGTCTGTAAGTCTTTCTTCAGTGCTAATAATAGTGATATTCTTGCCCTGATGTTAGTGGGCTTTTGGACTCAAAAAGGCATTGTGGGGAAAGTGTAGGATTTACCCGGTTCAGACTCTCATCTCACTACTTACTAGCTTTGTGACCTTGGACAAGCTACTAAACTCCTCTGGACCTTCATTTCCTTATCTGTAAATAAGAGCTTTCACCTCCTTGGGCTGTTGCAAGGCTCAAAAGAGCAGATATGTATAAAGAGTCATTCCAAGTCTCCAGAACATAATAGGTATTCGGGAAAGATGGCGATTTTGGGCAGCTGATGTTGCCCGGGTGTGTTGGACTGAGAGCAGTCTGTAAAGGTAACACTCTTTTGGGTGCCCATGCCTCATCTCCATAGAAATTCTTTGGTATGAATAGCTTCATGCTTTCTGGAAGTACCTCCCAAGGTGGGGGGGCGGGAATCACATCTCTCCTGGACCCTTCACCAGCCTTTTCTTTCCTGTCCCTGCTTACAGTCCTGCTTCTCCCCACTGCACATCCTCACCACCATCCATCCTCCACGGGACAGCCAGGGTGGCCATTCCACTGCACATCTGGCTCTCTTTCTCCCCTAGCTGACATCATTCCCATGACTCCCTACAACCCACAGAGTGGCATCCGTAGTCTCCTCCCATTCAAGACCCTTCACTAGCTTTCCCAACCTCCTCTGTCCTGCCCTCCCTCTTCGTAGGCTCTTTGTCTTTAGACACTGTGGCCAAGAGATTTCAGTGCTTATAGAAATGTTTGAACACATGGAAAAGCAATTTATTCATTCAAAACTATGTAAGGCAAACTATATGGAAGCTAATCAGCATTTAATGATATATCTAAGAAATAGACCTGCACGCTTATTTTATATATACCTATATATAACATAAATATATATATATAGTCAGATTTACCGTTCACACATTTCATTACGCTTAACAATAAACTCTAGGTTCGCTTTCCTCACAGATGAAGAATTCCCAAAGAAACAAAGTGATTGGAGGAGCCATAGGCAATGATAAATTCCTGAGTTACTGGGAATGAAATAATTTTGAAAGCAAAATTATGTTTTTTAATATCTCAAATAATTTTTTTTAAAGATTTTATTTATTTATTCGACAGAGAGAGAGACAGCCAGCGAGAGAGGGAACACAAGCAGGGGGAGTGGGAGAGGAAGAAGCAGGCTCCCAGCGGAGGAGCCTGATGTGGGGCTCGATCCCAGAACACCGGGATCACGCCCTGAGCTGAAGGCAGACGCTTAACCGCTGTGCCACCCAGGCGGCCCTCTCAAAATAATTTTATGACAAAAAATGTTACTCTTAATGTTGGAGGTAGAATGTATGTGCACTTGATATTTTATGAGGGGAACTCCAAAACCAGATTGGCCTATGAAGCTCACACACAGCCTTGCGTTCCCCTCACCCTGACCTTTAGCTCCTTCTCACTGCTTAGCTACCTTCTGCCCTGTGTTTGCACCTGCTGATTATAGGCCTATCTACTTTCTTTCCCCTTTGCGACTCAATCCTGTGATATTTGATGATGTTCCCAGCATGCTGTTAAGCCCTATAAGGCTGAGGATGTGTTAGCCTTATTACCCAGTGGGTCCCTAGCCCGGAGCGTAGGACTTCACATGATTTCAGACTCTCAATGCTTAATAGCATGAGAGGAGCGCTGGTTGGTCCTGGGGAGTTACCATGAAGAAAAGGAGTGCGAGAGGGATTTACCTCTTATAGGGTGCTCAGGGCTAGGCCCAAGTGTTGCCAGACCTGTTCAGACCCATTGTTTAAACCTCTATCACATGTCCCCCGTGTGAGCGGGACCACTGCTCAGGAAATCTGCACTAAGTGAAGTTACACATAGATGGGTAAACTGACCCTAGGGGATCACCGAGGGAGTCACCCTTGGCAAGAGATCAAGCCCTGACTTTGCTCACTGTCGGAGGCTCCATGGGCACCACAGTCCTCTGCAGTCTCCATGGCAGAGAAGAGAGGTATATGGCAGGCAGAATTGACAGTGTAGGTTTCTAGAGGTCCTGTGTCATGAGTGGGGAGGGAAGGCTGACATTCCAAGAGGAAAGCAGACTATCAGCCCAGTGGCAGGTGTGGCTGCGGCATGAATGGTCCTGGGAGCAATGGTGGCCATCACTGAACACAGGCCAGGAATCGCTGAGCACATGTGTTCTGTGCTGCTGCTCAGTGCACTCCTCAAGGGTAGGGACCATGGTGTCCTGGAAGCTCTGGTCCCCTAGTGCCTAGCACAGCACTGAGGGAGGAGCTGATGGATTAATGAGGGGTGGAGGGGACGAACCACGCAAATGGCAATGTGTGCTCAGAGCAGGTCATCCCTCCTGAAGGACTCTCTCCAGGAATCTTGATTTTTATAATGGATGTTTCATGGGCCATTTTTGTCATTAGAATAGAAGCAGATTACTTGGCAGATATTTTACCTAATTTTTTAATTAAACACGAATAGTGATTGGAGAGGTAGTGTCATGCTGTTTTTAAAGATGAGGAAGAAGCTCAGAAAAGGAAGTCATTTGTCCACTCATGAGCTAATGAGTGGCAGACCCAAGCCCTGGACCATGGCCGAAACCTCAGGTCTGTCCCGTGAATGCAGTATCACCTTGCTTGACTATTGTCAGTAATATCTTGGAAAAGGAGACCACTCTTCGGAGCAGAGAAACCTCACTGGGCTCGCAGTCGTAGCAAGGTGGATTGGATGTCGGACTGATTCCTGTCTCTGTCCTTTAATGACTGTTGATTAAGGTCTTTGAGCCTCCATTTTCTCATCTGTAAAATGGGAGTAAGATAGGATTACATCCTAGGCTTGGAACAAGGACCCAAAACACTTAGCACAGGTGTTGGCACATAGAGGATGAACAAATGTTTATTGATTGTGATGATAGGAATCAATTTATAGGATGCTCATGTTTTCTTATGTCTGACTTTTGCAAGCACTGAGGTTTGGGCCTGTTCATTAATTCCTGTTTGAGCCAGTATAGTACTTCTGTGTCATCCAGTGCCTTCCCTCTGAGACTTCCCCTCTGTAAAGACACCTCCCCTCTTCTCTCACAATGATATATACCAAACCCACTTTCCTTATCAAAATGCTTGTTGCTTGTGGAATTCTTTATAATCTAATCTCATTCAGATACAAGAGCCATTTAGTTGCACAAGGGAAAGGACCCATTCGGAAAGGAAGGGAATAAGGGAGACTTCAGTTTGTTTCAGGACCTTTCCGGGGGAGCTTAACCAGACAAATGGAGATCTGCACACTTGCTCAGGAATTCGAGTGTCACTGAGGTTTCTTAATTGGGTTATTTTCTCACTGCACATGAGGCAATTCGCTCTGTATCCTTTTCATTCTTTGCCACAGTGGCAGAGATAAATATTTTCTCCACTGTAGTTGCTTTCCCAAGAAGCTAAGAATATTGGAAGGAAATTGTTTTTTCTCTCGTGCCTTATCTTTGCATAAGTATTCTCAGGGATCTCAGAGCCGTGTAGGAGATGACCTCTGCCTTGTTGTCACTGCAGAGCCAAGACAGAAATGCAAGCCGTGGAGAATAAAAGCAACCCTGGCTTCTGTGACTTTGTCTCTGGGAACTGTCAAGGTGATGCTTGGAATGAATCTACTGGTCAATTCCAATTTAGTCCAACCCCTGATTTGACACAGCCCCCACTGCTGCAGGGGATTGACCAATTGTTTTTCATGATTGATGGAAGTGACCGATTTATTTTTGAAACTCAGGCTGATTTTCATGATCCTGATGAGTCTGGGAAGATGGAGATGGGGGGAGGGCAGTGGAAATTGCTTTGTTAATGTTCTCTGGCAGTGACTTCTGTGAAAGCCTCAACAATTCAGAAGGTATGCTGCTAGGGAAGCACATTGGATGTTGGCGAGAAAAGCTGGATTGTTAGTCCTGGTTCTCTAATTTACTTGGGCAAGTTTCTTAACTCCTCTGTGCTTCATTACCTACAAAATGTGAGCCAGGTGCAAGAGATTTCTAGTTGTCTAACCGATATTGGTTCTCACCTTCTTCCTTCCTGAGATTTGATTTTTTCTAGCAACCGTGTGACCAGATAAAAGACTACATTTCCCATCCCCCTTGCAGCTGGGTGGGGCCATGTGACCGCATTCTGACCAGTGAGGTATAAGTGGAGCAGTGGGCAGTGCTTTGGGGAGAGCTCTTTCTAAAGGAGGCAGTAATTCATGAGGGCCCCTTCCTGCCCTCTTCCTGTTCTCTTTCCTTGGGTGATGTAGACCTGGGGCGATTAACGCTTGAAGGCATCTAGTTTCCTCTGGGAGGCTCTGGTTGCCTCTGTGCTAGAGAATCTGGGGTGCTGTGCAGAAGCGAAGAGGCTCTCACACTCAGTGCAGCTGGATTGTGTCTCCAAACTTCAAGAGATGAATATGTCTGCCCACGAGGAGTGAACGCTTTTGCCGTAAATGGCGCTTGAACCTATGGGCTCTTCAAGGGCCTTCACATAATCCCAAGGGACTAGGGAGTGATTCCCTTCACCAGTACCGCTATCTTTTTGACTCCAAAAAATGCATGGATGCTTCTATAGAGTTGGACTTCAGTCTGCTAAATGTTCGCATCAGTGAACTCAGGTTGTAGGTGCAGTGGCTTGAGTGTGTATGTCCCCCCAAATTTATATGTTGAAATCCTGATGCCCAGTGGAATGGTGGTATTGGGAGGTGGGGCCTTTGGCAGGTGCTGAGGTCCGGAGGATGGCCCTCATGAATGGGATGAGAGGCCCCGGAGAGCTCGTTTGCCCCTCCCGCCACGTGAGGACACAGCAAGGAGCTGGCTGTGTGCGAGCCAGAAGAGGGCCTTCCCCAGAACCACGGCAGCACCATTATCTTGGACTTCCAGCCTCCAGACCCGCAGGAAATAAATGGTTCCTATTTATAAGCCCTCGGTCTGTGGCATTTTGTTGTAGCTCAAATGGACTAAGACGGCAGGACATGGTGAAGATCTAAAGTGAGTGTTTCTGAAGTCCGATCACCCAGTTATGGGTGAACAGAAGGACATGAGTTCTGCTGGTCGGCGAGGCCCATGAGCACGTGCAGGGCTGTGATCTTGCCACCACTGCCAGGGGAATGGTGTGTCCTGGGGCTAGAGGTTACAGTGGCCCTCTCCACTCGGGGACCTCTGCGCAGGCCCCTCCACTGCAAGGCTCTTCAAGGGCTGTTTTGTAACCCCTGTCAGGGGCCCAGGGCAGCCCTTGCTGTGGGGAGGTTCTCTGCCAGTGACCAAACCTGCTGTCTCTCCTCGTCGTTGTAGTGGCTGCCTCTCTCCTGTGCTTTAATAAGCCACAGGAGAGTGCTGAGGCCTCTCTCTGCCAGGCTTGGCCTCCTGGGAGGACAAAAGGAGTCTTGAAGATCTGGAATGGTGGTGGAGGATGGGGACAAACCACCCAGCGCTCCCTTTTCCGTGAACGAAGGGCCCCTGACTGAAGCCGGAGGGGTGTCCGTTCTCCCTGTGCCATCTTGTCCCCAGATGCGTCTGTCTTCGGGCTGGTCGCCCACAGCCCAGCAAATGACACTCCACGCCCCAGACCTGGCGGTTGGGCCCAGGGACGTCGGAAGAGAGCTGTGAAAACTGCAGGCAGCCTTAGGGTGAGCTCCTTCTCTACCTCAGCAGGCGGGGCATTCCCAGCCAGACTCCGAGGAAGGCACCGACGGACAGTCACGTCCAAGCCCCCATGTGTTCCTGGATGCCATGTCGAGCGGGGCCGGACATTTCCTGTGAAGCTTACCTCAGAGGAGAAACTCTGACCTTTGTTAGTACTTAATGAGATCTTTTCACCCTGCCCCCTCCAGATGTGATTTGCAGCATCTTCTGATGACACCAGAAATCTAGAGAGCCAGAGTTTTCTCCTGATGCTGAAGTCTGTGGGGAACTGGCCGTGGGAGCCTTATCGAATGGACATTGGCTGGGTCTTGCAGACCCTGTTCTTGTTCGCCAGTTCACAGAGACGCAGACATAGCCTCCATCCTTAGGTGTCTGTACCTGCCTCTCAGAGGTGCTGAGGGTGGAATGTTCAAGTACAGCGTCTGCAGAGGTGGGGTCATGGGCTGAGTGCTAAGATCCAGGTGTGGGGCATCCCGGAGCTCTGGCAGATTCTATAGCTGATACTCGGGGGAACTTGCAAATTGAAAGGTTTCATCTATTAGCTGTCACAGCTGGACTTCTGGGCAGGGCTGAATGGCTGAGAAGTAGAGCCTGAGTTGTGCAGTAGGAGGGGGTCAGGAGGGCTACTGGCTGGACACCAGGGGAACAGCATGTGAGGGGACGTTTATTGACCTGATTCATTCATTCATTTACTCTGTATTTATTGAATACTCTGTGACAGGCACTGTGCTAGGAACTGGAGATTGGGGGTCCGGGGGGCACCTGGCATTCTCCCCAGTGACTTAGTAGCTTATAGCCTTTGTCACAAGAGAGACAAAGACATGGACTTGTGGATGCAATTCAAGGACATAAATGACGTCTTAGGTGGGGTTCCCTGGAAGCAGAGCCTGAAATAGGGGTGCAGGCACATAAGATTTAGTGAAGGAAGAACCTGGGAGGGGGAGGGACGGAGGATATGTAAGGGGAAGGGGTAGAGTAAGAATGTGATTGGGGAGTGTCTAGCCTTGGCCTGATCCACAGGTAAAGGCCCTAGAGCAGCCCCGTTCAACAGAACTTTCTGTGATCATGAGAATGTTCTCTGTGCTGTTACATAGCAGAGCCACCAGCCAGCCACACGTGGCTACCAAGGACTTGAAATGTAGTCAGTATGGCTGAGGAACTGAAATACTCATTTAATTAAATTTAACACGTACATATCCCCAACGGCTACCATGTTGAGCAGTGCAGCTTTGGAGAAGTTGTGGGCAGGCTGCTTTTATAAAGGGCCAGGAAGCAAAGGCTTTAGGTTTTATGGACCACAGGGCCTATGTTGCTATGACTGAGTGGCTCTTGTAGCAGAAAAGCAGCCCCACACAACAAGCCCCAGGTAAAGGAATGGGTGTGGCTGTGTGCCAGTAAGTATTTACAAAAGCAAGTGGCAAACTGGATGTGGCCTTGGGGCCGTAAAGCAAACTCCAGAGTTGCCCGCTCCACACGCCCCATCAAGTTCTGTAGCCTGTGTCCCTCTGCCAGGTCACCCGGATGAAAAATTGTACTTTCCAGGTAAGAGGACTCCCATAGATTGAGGCTATTTTCCTGGAGCAGGTGAAGGGTGGTGGTGGGGTGCTAGGATCCCTCAGGCATCTGCCATCATGGCCGTTAAGGATGGGTGTGGTGGCCGGGTAAGGAGAGTCTAGAAGGTGCACCACAGTGTCTACTACAAAAACAGTTCTTATTGTGTGTTCGGTGTGTGCCAGACACATTGCTGGATGCTTCACATGGATTCTATTCATTCAGTTCTCAAAATATCCTACTGGGGAAAGTAGTTGCAAGCATCTCTAGTATGTTTCTATAAAATTCACTGTTTTTCATCATTTCAATTTTGTTGTTTAAGTTTCCAGTTACCCCTAGTATACATATTAGTATTCCTATTCTCTCTCTCTCTCTCTCTCTCACACACACACACACCCCTCATCTAAAATATGGGTATGATGTCACCAAGTGTCAGTGTACTTTTTTCTGACAGGTAACTTTGTTCTGCTCCTAGAGACCCCAATGACCTGATCTTTCTTTGTACTAACTGCCTCTACTTCATCTCTCTGAAGTACTGTTTCTGAGCCTGTATTTCCTCCTGTGGAGGACATAGGAAGCCATCTTTCATGTCCATTTTGGTTTCCCTTGAAAATGGATTCTGCATCCTGGGTGCAGGTAGTTTCCTTGGGAGATGATCTCACAAAGCACAGTGAAGAAGTGGAGAAGGAGACAAGGAAGGGCATAAGGGCAGTAAAGAGTGTGGTAACAGATGGGTTATCATGGTGGCCAACTGAGGTGTATCTCCACTGGAGACCCTGCTGGACACACCACAGAGAGGGTATTTATCTACTCATTACCATCCCACATTGGATGAGGGTCCTGGAGGGTTAACTTTCCAGCACTTCTTCATGGCCCAGGGTCGAGCACATTCCCTGGGAGTGAACCTCTTCCCCCTCAAGCTGAGAGCCCTTGCCCCAACCAGGCTGAAGCAGGTTGCCTGTGACCACCAGGCTATGTGTAGGGTCCTGACAGCATCTGTCACACTCTCGTTTCGTGCTTTATTTTTAGATCTCCAGTTAGGGACTTCTTGGTTGAAGAGGTTTGTTTCCAGTTTCTGCAGTGCAGTCAGTACTCTGCTTGGCCATGTGCCTGGTCCAGGAGAAATGATAGCCTTATTCACTTGGGGATAACTAAATGAAGAAACTGAAGAAACTTTGCCCTAGCAAAGTTCTGAACTTTTCTCATCTCCGTTTTCTCCTCTGTGTAGTGGGAGGGATAGCGAGGCTTTTGCCATACCTCAGACAAGGGAATGTCTGAGCACATAGTAATCTGTAAAGCACATAGGGCTGTAAGTTCTTGATTAAGGACTCAGTGCTGTGATTAAGGCGGGGTAAATGAACTAGTAATTATTATCCTAAGTCTTTAAGGTATATGAAGCTGGGCTCCGTATTTAGCCCTGCCTCCCAGACTCCCCTGCTGAGCTCAGGGCCAGCCTCTGGGGAGGACACAGAAGACCACCTTGCTGAGTCTCTGACCTCAGGGGGCTCAGGGCCAGAGAAGGGGCAGGTCCCAGACCAGGGCTTTTCATGCAAGACAGCTTACTGTGCACTTCAGCCACAGCCCCCTGTTCTCGTCCCATGTCCAGATCCGCCCTGACTTGGGAAGTCCGACCTGCGGATGAAGAAGAGCATTTAGACAAGAGCATGAGCACAGACACAAGGAGACCTACACTCTCTGCTGAGAGCAAGCAGATCAGTGCCTTAGGTCTGGGAGGATGTGCTGACAAATTGGGAGGGGAATTGAGTGCTACATGCAGGGGTTTCATCTCAAGATGAAAAAGCAGAGTGACATGTTCCAGATTCTCTGGTCTCGGGTGGATTAGAACAGTGAGTCTGGAGGCTGCAGGACCCAAGAAGAGGCTGCCATAAAGATCTAGGTGACAGAGGGGATGGGGACTGGAGAGAAATAGGGCTGTTGGGATTTTTAACCAGCTCAGCCGGTTGAAGCCTTGGTAGTGGATTCTTGGAGCTCTACCAAGAAGAGGCCGGAGTGCAGAGGCAGGGCCCACCCCTTTCCCATGCGTCTCCCCATGTTCTCACACAGCCAGGGTTTTAAGTGCACCCCATTAAGAAGAAAACCACTGCCCTCCACCACTCTACCCCTTAATCTTTGGCTCTTGTATGGGTAGAAGGCTTCCTTTATTGCACATGTTTGCTAATCCCAGAGTACGTTCTCGGAGAGTGACATGGCACCATAAGCTCAGAGCGAAAGACAGCCAGCTCTGACCTGGCCAGACAGGGAAGTCAGGAGACGTATTGTGCCCAGGGAAGGGGACGTTGCAGCTACTCCTACAGACCATCGTGGTTTGAGGAGCAGTCCTGTGGTGTATGCAGGCCAGCGAGGGTACACCAGGCAGTGAGTGTGTCGTGGTTAGGGGTGGCGGCTCAGAAGCCAAGCTGCCCCGCTTCAAATCTTGTCCCCAAATGTGATGTAACTGTGCAAGCCTGGGCAAGGTATTTAAGTCCTTTTTGCCTCTATTTATTTTTTTATTTATTTAAAAAATTTTACAGTGAAGGTTACAATAGCATGTTCCCTTGGGGTTTGTGTGAGGAATAAATGATACAGTTCACGCAAACTGTTGGACAAGATGCTTGTTCACTAGGCGTTATCAGCATATATGCAGGAAAACAGTGTCTGTGAGGTAATAGAATCAGTTGTATCAGTCAGCTGTTGCCATAGTAATGCTGCCTAACAAAACCCATGAAACCTCAGTGGCACACAACAAACGACATTTATTTTTGCTCATGGGTCCATGGTTTGTCTGGAAGGTTCTACTGCCTGGGGCAGCCCTGGCTGATGGGCATCTTGCATCAGCTGGCTGGTCAGCTGGAGCCGGATGGTCAAGGGTGGCCTCAGCTGTCTGGACTCTACTTTGCTCTACCTGGTCTGCTGTCCTCCAGCGAGCTAGCCTGGGCTTGTTCTCAGGGGGAGCAGTCCAAGAGAGGAAGCAGAAATACACAAGCACTTTTTCAGGCCTCCACTTGCATAAAGCTTGCTGTTGTGCTGTTGGCCAAGACAAGTCACACAACCCAGCCCGGCATCAGTGGGAGGCAAGGCACCGAGACCGGTCTAATAGCAGGGATACAGGGAGGCTACTAAATGCAGGCATCAATGCAATCAGTACCGCTTTGGTCTTTTGAATGAACGTTACAGGGGAAGGCCAGTCCTAATTGGGCTATTCCTCTTTATTCCTCTTTAGTGCTAAAGAGCACAGGACTAGTTACCATTCAGTGGGCACCTCAGTGATGTCAAGTACTAAACGTTCCTTCCTCAGGAGGATGTTTCGAGCATTAAATGAGATGATGTATGTAAAGCCTTTAGTTTAGCTCAGTGCCAGCGCATCATATTAACTTATCACATATTCACCATTAGTATTTCTGTTGTCGTCATGACTGTTACCATTATCTTCCTCTCCAAAAAGTCTTCAATGTAGGCATTTTTAGCTCCATTTAACAAACGAATAACTGAGACTCAGGGAAGTTAATAAATTTCCCAAGGTCACACAGCTAATAAGGGACAGAGCTTTCTCTAGTTTGGAAAGAAGCCTGAAATCATTCCTGTAGTGTGATGTGGAAGAACATGTGCTGACCTGGGTAGAAAGTGCCAGTTCTGAGCTCAAATCTGAGGCCCTCCAGCTTTAGGCCAGTGACCTTCATTCTGCTTCACAGTGCCTCCAGGAGTATGTGGGTCCTCTTCTGAGTGGCAGCCTTGCAGAGACGTAGGTCATTTAACACCTGCTTGTTTCCCCAGCCGATCTCCCAGGCATGTGTAGGCATGGTTTGATCAGGAGCACTGTTGGTGGACAGACTCTTTGGCCTCATTCTGTTGGTGGGTCCTGAGGTCTTCCAGGGCAAGCTCAGCTGCTCAGTCCTCTCAGAGCCATACCAGCTATGAGGCAGACGTCGGGTCCCCTTGGATAAGAGAAAGCTCAGAGAGGTTGAGGAGTCTGTATAAGGCCACATGGTTAGGAAAGGTAGGCCTGGAACCTGGGGCCCTTGACTCTGAGTGTTGCTGCCTTTCTGGGTACCAGGTCTTCCTAGGGCATAGAACACCATCCTGCCATACCTCTCTGTCCTTTGCCTTGACTCTTCTTTCAGCTTCTGGTCTCTGTGGTTGTTTTGGGTTGTTCTCAAGGAACCATCAGTTCTCATGGGTACTTTAGGAGGGCCCTTCACACACGGCTGGGGGTAGCACAAATTGGTCTTAGCCCTTTTGGAAGGAATTTGAAATGTGTATCCGGGGCTTTAAAGATGGTTTATACTCTTTAACCCAGTAATCTAATGTGGGTGAAATTATCATAAGGAGTAATCCAGACCTAGGAGAAAGTTAAATGCAGGGCAATTTATGGTAACAAAAATTGGAAGGAACCTAAATGCCTTACAGTATGATAATGGTTCAGCAAATCACAGTTTGTCCACTCAGTGGAATATTATGCAGCTATAAAATGGTAATTACAGATGGCAACATGGGAACTGCTTATGATAGAATGCTAAACAGGCCAAGAGACACCATTGAACACACACAGTGATTAAAATTGTGTAAAAATGTGTCCGTGTTGTCACAAATGGTGTGGCCCTTGCAACAATCCACTTTTCAAGTTCCCAGCTGGAGAGAGGGCAGTTCTCAGCTGGATGGCAAGGCAGGACTGATGCAGTGTTTTAAGTTTCCTGCTAATTTTAAACATCTCTAACTATTTTTTCCCCTGATTCATGTTTTAAAACTTATATGGAATAAAACTAAAGAAATTTCTGTAAAGATTCTTCCAAATCTCTGATATTCTAATATGCATTATGACTATCCCCACACGTTGGTTCAAGTGATAAAATGTCCAATGTAACCTGTTTCATTTAGCACTTGCTGACCTTGGTGAGAGCCGGTGTGGTGAAGTGTGAACAGAAACCAGGTTAACGGTGGGCCCAGGAGCAGGTGGACACTGTGTTTGGACAACTCCTTCATGAGGTTTGGCTGTGAAAGGGGGAGGTATCATATAGGTTTATAGCTGTTGAGGGACAGTAGGTTAAAGGTTCCAGCATCATTTTTGGAGAGATTTTTCTGGTTACTTTACAAAAGAGGCTTAAAATTTATAAAATTGGTTTAAACTTAAAGGTCAGCATGTCCTCCTATTGGAGACATTAATGGCTCAAAGAAACAATTGGGAAGGTAATTTAAAATTTTCAAGTTTGAATTACAAAAATCTATCTGAAACTTAATAATTTATGTGCTCTGGCAATCTTTGTTACAAGAGATTTTTTTCCTGGCCTTTCTTTAATTATGTGGTATCTAAATCCACTCTGCCATTTAATTCCCTATTAATTTGTGGGTTTTTCTTATACATCTCCTCTCTGGTGTTTGAGAAAACAGTTTATAAACAGAGGAGAAAAGTTAAATCCAACCTATATATTATAGGCCTTTTTTTTTTTTTTAAGAAGACAGTATGACTAAAATTTAAGCAGAAATGTTTAGACCAAGAAGAAATTCCTGTAACCAGCAATAGTAAAATAATTTTTACTGGTTCTCATTTCATTCTGTGACTTGTGACCTTGCACACTCATTTACTTGCACTCATACTTGGGCTTGTCCTTTTTTGTATCCTGCTTTAAACAAATCACTTAGTTGTAAATAAGGGGAGGGAAAGATGTATTGACCTATGTAATTGAAAATCCATTGGTGGGTCTGACTTCCGGGTTGGTTAGCATGAACCTGAGTCATAAATTCCTCCCTAAAGCAGGGATAGGATCAGTTTCCCCACAGAACATGTGGAACAGGAGGGAAGTGGGGATATCACACACAAAAAGCACAGGTCATTGTGTTTTCGGTTAAGACTTCTCATGCAGGGTAGAATAGACTTTCAGCCTCACTGGATAGACATCCCAGAGCAGGATTTGGATGAATTCTTCTCATATGTGTCACTTTAATCTAGTGAGATGTCCCATTTTCTGTCCTTCAATTGGTAACCAGCTCATCTGATGACTGGTTTATAGGCTAGGTTATCGAACTGAGTACTGAAATATATTTCTCTATGGGTAACATCAGCAGTCTGCTAATAAACAGGCTTTCTTACAAAATGAGCCTTGATTTATAGTGTTTACCAATTCCTGTGGTGTAAATATTCCCACCATGACTGATTGCAAGCTCTCGATGTAAAGTCACTGAATGTGGGGTTGGGAACAGATGTGCACAGTTAACTCTCGTGAGTAGATGCAGTTCAGCCTACCTTCTGTCTACCTTTTGCTCTTCTGCAATGCACAGTCTTTTTTTTTAAGATTGTATTTATTTTTATGAGAGAGAGAGAGAGAGAATGAGTGGGGCATAGGGAGAGAGGGGCAGAGGGAGAAGCAGACTTCCCACTGAGCAGGGACCCCAATGTGGGACTTGATCCCAGGACCCTGGGATCATGACATGAGCCAAAGGCAGATGAGATGCTTAACCGACTGGCCACCCGAGTACCCTTCAATGCACATTCGTGTTTATAGATTGTTTTCATAAACCCAGGTTTGGTTTTGAAACATTATGCTTTGCACCCTCTTGGCTTTGTCAGCTCAGAGGCTGGCTTATTCGCGGTTGCTCTTTCTTCAGCTCATATATTGAATAAATCATTCATCCTTTCATTTAACAAATAGGCATTGAGTGCCTGCAATGTATTAGATAATTTCCAGTGCACTGTGAGTATAGCAGTGAACGAAAGGAAGTCCGTGTTCTTAGGAGGAAATAGACTATTAGAGAATAAGTAGCATTTTTTCCAGGTGAAAATGATGCAAAAAAATTAAGCCAGGGAAGGGGATAGAGCATGATGAGAAGGGGACTGTGGATGGAGAAAGGGGTGCTTTTTAATAGGATGGGTATGGAAGGTCTTTCCGAACAAAGAACGGAATGAAGTGAGGTAGCCAGCCAATCGAGGATTTGTGGGAAGAGCATTCTGGGTTAAGGAACAGTGCTTGTGGTGGATGTGAGGTGGGGATAACGAGGCTGTAGCAGAGCCGGCAATAGGGAGAGTGGCAGATGATGCCAGACAGGTAGCCAGGGCCCAGATCATGGAGAGCCTGGCAGGCCATTGGATTTTAAGCCCAGTGAGAAGGTAGCAGGGGAAAAATCATTCTGGTTTCTGGGTGGAGTACCTAGACCAGTGATTCTGAAACTGTAGACCACTGACCAGCATTGTTGTTAATACCTGGGGCTTCAGAAATGCAGGTTCTTAGGCCCCTCTACCCACTGAGGAAGCTCTAGAGGTGGCGTCCAGCAACCTGTACTTCGAGACACCCTCCAGGTGGTGCCTCTGGCTGCTAGAGACCTGGACTGTGGCCAGGTGCCTTCTCTCTGTTTAATCACTCTGCAGTCAAGGCCACCATCTTCTCGGCAAGTTCAAGGATTATTTTTCATCATAAATCTACAGTCCTGTGAGGTTCCTGAAAGAGTACAAGAGAGTGCCCATGATGAGACTTTGACAGGCCATTGGATCTGCTCCTGCTGGGATGGGGCTGGGACTCCCATACCATACCGCGATTCCTATAGTTAATCTCCATTTCCAAGTCCTACCTGTGCGTCCTCAAAGCCAGTGGTGATTAAAGCACTCTCTTCACCACAGGTTTGCTTCTCCCTCGAGCAGTTTCATCAGGTGTACCCCCATGTTGGTAGTTTCTTTCTGTAAGGTGATTCTATTTGAAGTTTAACACTTAAGAACCGTTGGCAATGCAGCATAAAGTTAGATAATTTATATGTAACTGTTACGAATTGTTCCATGATGCTAAATCTAAATTGTATGAATTATGGCTGGACTCCCTACCCACCTGAGATTTTTGCCCTCCCTTGAAATTATGAAAGGTGTAGGTAACCTGTATGTGGCCACAATATGCTGAAGACCTACGGCCCTTCTCCAGCCTTTCCTGATTGCTTGTATGGGGTGAATGCAACCTAATATTCAAATCATCAGTCAACTCTATTAATCTCACAAGTACCAATTTGGGGGTGGTGGTGCATGTGCAATATTAATTCAAGGATTTTTCTAAAAAACCTAGAGAAGAATCCTCACAGTCTAGTAGTTAATAATTCATTTTTATGAGTTATAATATAACTGAATTGTATGCAAGTCCTTAACAAGCCAATGTGGGTACCCAGCCTGCAGAAATCTTGATGATAATCTCAAGCTGATGATTCACAAGTGTTGTTCAGCAGGTGTTTTGAACTCTACTTGGAGCTCGTTCCAGCAATTAGATCTGGAATTCAGTATCCATTGTCTGAAACTTGAATTTTTATCTGGTTTCATTTTAATGAAAAATGAAACAAAATGCTAGACTTCAAAATAGAGAAGTTACTAATTTGGTGTGCAGTTCCAGAATCCTAGCATTTCCCAAAATAAGAATTATTACTGTGATGTTTGTTCAGATGTAATCACCCAGGCATATTTCTAAACATATCTGTTATTCTTATTACAAGCAATTCTAGCAGCAAAAATAATAACGATTTTTCAAGGATTATAAGTTCATATAATTGCACTTCAGAGAAAATATGGATATTAGAACATCTCGGGTGTTGAGATGCAGCACATTGTTGACTATTATATTTTTCCATTTCTTGTTCATGAATTTCAGCTTAACATATATCAATTTTTTAAAACTATGCCCTTTTATTCATAGGGTTTGGTAATAAAATTAACCATGACATGGAATTTAAAGTATTCCTTGATATTGAAATTCTCTCTGCTACAAAGTGCTTGTTTCAAATTTTATTTACATAAAATAAATTTTATTTACATGTGGAGACACATGTATCTGTTTTCAATCTGCTTCTAAGTGTCTACCTTCCAGAGTTTATTATCATCCATTCATGCCTACTGAAGATTTTTTTTTCTAGTTTTGTAATGGTTCCTTGGGTGAGAGTCTCATCTCTGTTCCATGGCTGCATTAAGGAGGCCCAAGGGAAAGGTCACTTCCATGGTGGCACATGCTATGGTCGGCAAAACTTCACTTACTCAGAGACCATACGTGGTGTTGAGCTCCACATGTGGCTGTCGCCACAGTCCTGAGGTCATTGATACTAACCCATGGATGGTCCTCCTCATGGCCACCACATATATACATGTCACATGATCATTGTGAATTCGCTCAGACCTACACTTTGTAAATGCTTCCTGATCTCCAACACTGTTTTCATGCCACCCACCCAGCACGTATTTCTATTTCTTTCCTGCATGCGTGCATTTACATAAAGATTTGTGGATAAATAATACAGGTTTTCAAGTGAAAGTTCACTGAAATGAATTAAGGTTTTAAAATGAAGGACATTTTCAAATTGTCCTTAGACTCTGAATCAAGCAACACCAGAGCTGAGAATTCGTGAATAAGTCATTAGCGTGCTGCCCTGGTACGCGTTCAGTGGCTTGTTGGGGACCTGAAGTCACACTTCATGCCGACTCTTCCACCCAAGGTGGGAGGGCGGTATGTGGATCTTTCCTCTCTCTTGCCCCTTGTCTTGGATGAGGCATTAGTTTCATTGCTGCTGTAACAAAGTATCACAAACTTAGCTTAAAACCACACAAATTTATTATCTTGCATTTACAGATTGGTTATCTCCTGACCCTCTAGAAATCAGAAATCTGAAATGAATTTCACTAGGCTAGCATCGAGGTGTTGATCAGGACATGCTCCTTCTAGATGTTCTAGGGGTGAAACATTTCCTTGCCTTTCCCAGTTTCTAGAGCCCTCCTGCACTCCTTGGCTCACACTCTCTGCGTCCATCTTCAAAGCCAGCAGAAGAGTATCTTCAGATCTCTCTCGGACTCGTAACTCCCTTGCCTTCCTCCTTCCATAATAAGGACCCTTACAATTACATTGGGCCTACCCAGCTAATCCAGGATAATATCTCCATTTCAAAATGCTTATCACATCTGCAAGATGCCTTTTTCCATGGGAGGAACGTTCATGTAAGCTGTGTTCATAGGTTCTGGAGATTAGTAAGTAAAAATCTTTGGTAGAGATTATTAAGCCTATCGCAGCTGGGACTCTGTGCGTGCTATGAAATCCAGTGCCAAGAATATAGTTTTCTCCCCTGCTGAGCAGGTGCTCAGGAATGGCTATTTTAAATCGTGCCTATTTCTCTGTGTCTTTTGGATCCTTGGTCTGTGGCCAGGCCAGTTCCCTTATCACTTCTCCTGTCCAGTTCTGGATTCTAGCCTCTGTTGTTCAGGACAATGTGCCAGCCTTGAGTCACTGCTTGCTTCTTAAGCTGCTTGTAAGGGGTGCATGTGCATTGCACTTAGAGTACCAAATAAAACATCCTAGAGCCCCAGAAAAAAATAGACTCTGTGAGTATGGAACACCCAGAACATATCCCTCATACCAGGCAACATTAGAAAATGTTTTAAACAACTGGGGCTGCCTGGGTGGCTCAGTCAGTTGAGTGTCCAACTCTTGATTTTGGCTCAGGTCATGATCTCAGGGTTGTGAGATCAAGCCCTGCATCAGACTCCATGCTCAGTGAGGAGTCTGCTCGAAATTCTCTCTCTTCCTCGTCTTCTGCCCCTCCCCCCACTTGCACACACACGTGGCACTCTCTCTAAAATAAGTAAATAAAATCTTTAAAAAATAAAAATAAATAAGCAAATGGTAAGGCATCATGATAGCAAAAGCTGTTTGAAACTAGATCCCATTGTGAGGAAATTTCCATTTCCACTCAGCTCCACGTTCCCGTTTTCACAAAGGGCTCAGTAGCACTCACCCATTTGGGTGTGCACGAGTTACTTTGTAGTATCTCTCCTTAGACTGTCATAATTGCTTTAACTTCTATTCTACCTAGCATACCATAAATGCAGTCAACTGATCTATGCATTCTTTGACAACTATAGTTCCATTTGCTTTATTTAGAAACAAATGTAATTACTTAAACTGGAGAAGACAGAACTACTTTTGCAGCAAAGTCAAAACACACATCAACACTCATCTCTATAATTATTTCACCAGGAAAAAAAAAAAAAAAAAGTCCTCACTGGCTTCTCTCACTAATGAAGAAGGTCCTCTGCCGTGGTTGGCTACTTAATAAGTAATAGGTCAGTTCTGTTCTCGTGACCATAAACCTAGCCTGGCCCGCTCACCCTAGATGTCCAGTACGCACGCAGATGAAACGCAGATGCTTCTATTGTAGGGTATGTCGTTGGAGACTGTAACCTTCTGAGGCAGATGCATCTAGGTTTAAGCTTTTGATTCTGTCGTCATCTTGCTAAGTGTCACCAGGCAGGTTCAGGGGTGACAGGGGTGACAAACTCTCTCCAAAGGGCCAGAGAGTAAATATTTTAGGCTTTGTGGACCACATGGTCTCTTTTGTTAACTACTCAACTTTGCTAAAATTGTAGCAGAAGTAAAAAATGGGCATGGTTGTATTCTATTTAAACTTTATTTAGAGAAATGGATTGGATTTGGCCCATGGGTCATATTTTGCTGACTCTTGGGCAAGATATTCAGTCTGTAAAATTTTAATGGTATTAATAATGAATATTAAGAGCCGGCTTTCATGGTGTTGTGAAAGTTTAATGAGATAATGTACATTAAGCGCTCAGAACAGTACTTGCCACGAAGTGCATGGATAGTATGTTTTTGAACAGATGTACGTATAGATGGATGGATGGATGGGTGGGTGGGTGAAAAGATAGGTGGATGGGAAGGATGGTGTGAGGGAGTCAGGAAGGAAGAAAGAAAAAGGTGATGGGAGGGATTAAAACTGTCGAACAATAATTTGCCAATATCTGGAAGACGTAATGGACTAAGTGGCGTTAATCAGGTAACTCACGTTTGTCACTTGCAGCAGAGCAACAGTGCTAAATAGGTAAGCTACAGAGGCTCATGCCACCACAATAAAAAAAATGGTTAGTTCCTTTTCTACTGTCCTTTTCCCTCTCCCACCCCACAACTATTTTCTGTGAGAGTTAGGGCCATCCCAGCTTCCCTCAGTGAATCCAGGACGATCATTAATATCCTGGGTGGGGAGGCTCCAGGGATTGCCTGCATTCTGGTCCCATTGCACTTACACCTGCCTGTCTTCTCTATGCCAGGTGTCCTGCTGACGTCCAGATGGTTAGGGACCTGTAGTGGCTCTTAGGTCTTAGGGTTCTTAGATCTGTTCCTGTAAATGACTGACCTGTTCTCTTGTGGTTCCCTTCGGTGTTCTGGATGGGTGGAACCTTGCTCATGCAGCATATGTGTGTCCAGAAAAAGATAACCCTTCATCATATTTGAGGAAATACAAACATGTCTCCCATTCTTTATTAGGAACCCTTGAAATTAATTAAATAGAAGAAGCTCAGACTGGAATTTCTGGCTTTAAATTTTTATCCCTGAAACAGATTGTCCCAGCATGCAACTAATATGTTAGTGAAGACATTAAAAAAAAAAAAAAGATAAAAAACAACAAAACTACCCCACAACAGTGAAAACTAGCCCTGAAAATTAGAGCCTGAGCAGATGTGGGCCCAAATATAGGTAAAAAGACCCTTTGCCTTACCCTACTGTCTAATTCTTAATTCAGACACACATGGTCTATTTAAATGGGAAAACAGAAAACTGAGTCTTTCTACCACGTGAGCACATGCAGCTTTTTCTGATAAACATATGATTAAATACTATAAAAATGGATCCAGAGCTTTATGGGAATTTAAGCATGAAGAAAAAAGATAAAGCTATATTAAAAATTTGAGACTTAATCTTAACAGAATCTCATAGGTCATCCAGGGCTTTGGATCAAACAGTATATTCATCGTGCAGACAAGGAAAAGAAGGAAAAGGAAAAAGAAAAAGAGAGGTTTGGTCAGGGCCAGGGTGGAGACACGTGCACTTTCTGAGGGAACACAAGCAGAGGCTTGAAAGGAAGGAGAAGCATTTGAAAAATGACGATATTGCCTGTCAGAGTCATTTAATGCAGTGACCATGTGACCCAGAATTTCCAAGAGGGCTCCAACTTTCCATATTTTTTTCCTTGAACTAGAAGATCCCCAAAGTGTGTCAAAGTAATTTAATGTTTAGGCAATTGGGAATTTTTTTTATTGTATTGTTTGATTGATTGATTGATTTAGCTTGGAAAATATGGTCACTGGGAGCATGAAAACCCCGTAGTTATACTCAGGCTGTTAGCTGGAGTCTGTGAACGTGTGTGACGCCAAGAGCGCCAGTACCACATTTCCTACAAGCTAGAGCTTCCATCAAGATCAGAGTGGATTAGGTGGCCGGTGTCTGTACATGAGTGCTCAAGGTAGAAATATCTAACAGAAAACGACACATTTTGGTATATGGTTCTTTCTCATGAGCTTTCAGAGAGATCGGTGAATACTTCCAGCTGACTCTTTCTCCCACATTGTAATGGTCTGATATTGTGCCCGTAATCACTCTCTGTGTCTGGTGGAGCTCTGACAGTTGCGGGCTGACCCACCCACTTGGGTCTCCGTGCTTGTGTTCACCCCTGCAGGCTGAGATTAGGATGCCTGCTGGGCGGAGGGTGGGGAGGGAGTGGGAGGGGCAGAGGGTGGAAGGGGAAGAGAGGTTGAAAAGAGCCATCCAGATGAGAAAACAGGCTGCGTACCCTTACGACCAGATTTAATCTCAAGGAAGGAACAAAAGGGGGAGAAAAAGTATTCTGGGAAAGGATCCAGCATGTTTCAAGGGCCAGGAACTGTGTTGCATGCTTTGTATGTTTTATTTCATGTCATATTCATACACTTTATCATTCCGTTCTTCTCTCTCGTTCTTTCTCTGACACGTGACTTAGCAAATTAGCTATTTTTAAATTTCTAGTGAGTGAATGAGGCACATGTGCCTCGGAGAACTTAAGGATCTTCTCCACAGCCACAGAGCTATGACGAGTGCAGCCAGACCTCACGGTAGGGGCTTCCAGAACGCAGGTCCTTCCCGTGAACACAGGTCCCCTCTCGGTCCCCAGTTTAACAGCCTCTTGTTTCTGCCGTTATCTGTGAGGCCACGGTGCCAGCGTTCATCTTACTACCCTGCCTTGAAGGAAAAACGCTTGCCAGCTCTTGTTAAAGAGAATTCTGTAACTGACTGTCCTTTTCACTTTGGCTGCCAGGAAGCTTCTAGTCCAGTTGGAAACTTGCCTGTGGTGCCTGTGGAAAGCTTCCAGGCAGCACACGTGTGTCCTTCTTGTTGTGGCCGTCACAGCTGTCCTTACGCTAGTCCTCATGCACAACCCTGACGTAGGGTTTGCCACCGTGGTAACATGATCTTCTGCGGTAGGCTGCCTCCGCTCCTTTGTGGAAGGCGGGTGGTGAGTAAAAAGAGGAAGCAGCTAACTGCACACCACGCGTGTCCGGCACCTACCGTGGGTAATTGTTCATCAACTCTGATTGGCAGCTCCTGGCCACATTTCTCTCCCCTCTTGAATCGGAGTTTCTGAACATCCGTTGTTTGTCTCCTTCATCTGTTTTCTTCCAGAACATTCTGGAACTAAGTGAGTTGGGGATGAAGAGTCTAGCCCCCCATTTTCATTTCAACTTAAGCACTTCTGAATAGTTTGTGCGTTTTACACCGTTCTTTCAAAGTGCTACTTGGTCCTAGCCTTTTACTAGATGTGGCTTTTAAAAATCATTAGTTTCTTTTTTCAATAGTTTGAGTACCTCGATGAATGCTTTGGGCTTCTTGGCAATATTAATAACTCATGCCATTCTAACCTTATGTTCCTGATAAAGGAATTTTCTGCTGTTTAAAGCTCTGGGATGAATAATGGCTGAGTGTTTCTGTTGTCCTCTTAAAATGGAGATTACTATATGTTGAATCACAACAGAACTACTTTTTTATAGGCTGTGAATAGCATAAAGGCCCATCATGTTATTCCAGGCGGTGCCAAGTGAATGGATAATGGCGAGCCAATTATTATAAATAATGCCTTGTTTCCTTTTGGCCCCTGTGCAAATTTCGTATAGCAGGATTCTATTAAAGTCTGGGAGATTAAATTAAAGGAGATGGTATTAACACCGGCACCTAGCTCAGTGCCTGGCACACGACAGGGCTTCCTGCTGGCGGAATCATCCTGAGCTTAGCGGGGGTTTTGTGTTTGTTTTGTTTTGCTTTGCTTTGTTTTTCCCTTCACTCTTCATTTGCTGTGATAAGGGTTGCCATCATTTCTCATTCAGGTCCACTCATTAGGCTGCCTCCAGCCCAGGAGGGGCATGAGTCCAGGGCACTTTGCAGAGCTCCTAGACAGGTGAGCAGAATGCCGCTTGGTGAGCCTGGTTGCACTGAAACCAAAGGAGGAAGAAAACAGAAAGGAACATTCTAGCAGAGCAAATGGGGCTGAAGTTAGTCTGAGAGAAGAGGCAAAGCTGGGTGTGCAGATGAGCTTAGTATTCAGAATCGAGGAGGATCGGGGGCCTGCTGAAATGTGGGTGTGGAGTTGGCTAGGCTGAGGGGTTCTGGAAGAAGCACATGGTTGAGATGAGCATGCCCAAGGTCCTGCCGGGTAGGATGTTGACGCATGCTACAAAAAGTCTGGTATCACAAAGGCCCTGGCAGAATGGAGCCACGTTTTCTGACCTCCATTCTGCTGGTGGAATAAGCACCCCATTCTTTCCCCACCTGCTCCCATTCCATAGGGTTTAACCTTGAGAAAGTTGAACCATTCTCCGTTCTGGGCTTTAGTATCCTCATTGGCAGAATGAGGGTGTTGGACTACATGTTTTTTTATATCCATGCTTTTGTGTTTTTTTGTTTTGTTTTAATAATGATGTGAAACATTTCCCCCCCCCCAGGCTGACATATATCTTAAAGCCATGAACATCTATGTTTCTAATCTTGTTTTTTATTTTGACATCTGTTACTCTGCATTGACCTCTTTTTAATTTCCAGTTACAAGCAATTATAATTCCACCCAGCAACGGAGTCAAGGACCAAGCCGAGTGGGCAGTGGGAAGCTTAATTTAATATGGATGCCTCACTTAAAATTGTTTGTGTATCTAGAAAAAGCAGTACCCATTCCAAAGCTAGCGTTCTGCAACTTGATGACCTGTCTGTGATTTTCAACGGACAGTCTTCACAGGCTGGGGCTTTGGGGAAGGAAGAATGTCTCTTCTAAGGTGGAAGGATATTCACATTTAATTCATGTCAAGGAGAGCCTTGTCCTTTAAGATATAGGTATGCAGAACAGAGAGAAAATAATTAAGGAAATTTAGATTTGAGACGATTTTTTTGAAGCAGTAACAAGGTATTGAGCTGTCTCTTAGCCCTCATTTCGGCTCTGCTTTTCTTTACCTTGTCAAGAGGATCTTTGCCCCTCCTGAGTCCTCTGTCTGCTGCCTATTGGCTGTCCACTTTCATAACTATTTCTGGGTGTGGGTCATCCAAGGAGTGATGTAATAGGAGGAATATGGGCATCTGGAATTCAGGAGAAAGAAGTATTCTGGAAGTATAGACTTAAGAGCCCTCAGGATATAGGTAGCAATTTAATTTAGAGTAATAGATGAGATCAGACAGGGAGGAGAGAGGTCTAGTATACAATACCAAACAATATCAAAATTGAACATATGGGCAGAAGATGGAGGGCCAGCAAAGTAAACCAAGAAGGAGAACCTGGGAAGCTATCAGATCACTTAGGAGCCAAGGAACTGTGCATTTAAAGAAGGGAATGATCTGTGATACTTACCACACTTCAAGTGGTCCCTTAAGAGGAGAACTAAAAGAAATCCTTAGTTTAGCAGCAAGGGGGTCCATGGCAGGAGAATTTTCAAAATACAGGCAAAGGCAAAAGGCAGATGGAAAGAGTTGAGGAAAAGAAAAGTGAAGATCCCTTTATTTTGTTCTTTCAATAAATTAACCTACGAGGTAGAGGGGAGGGTTTGAACAATAACAGAGACGTGGAGATAAGAGATTTTGCTCTTAATGGCAGGAAAGAGTTGGGTTTGTTTCAGTGCTCAACTGGGAATTTGGGAAGAAGCCTGTGGAGAGGAGGTTGAAGATAGAAGCGAAGAGGGTGGTTGGTATGGCGCATCCCCCAAGGAGGCATCAGGGAGGGGATCCAGGACCCAGGAAAGAGGAATGCCCCTTGCTCTATGATAGGGCAGAAGGAGGAAAGAAGGGGTACCAGGCAAGAAAAGGATATCAGAACATTTCTTTGGGATGGCCTCTTGCTTCTGTGAAGTGGGAGGTGAGATGATCCCCTTAACGTTGGGATAAGGAAGGATTCAGACACATGGTGAAAGTTTGTCAAAGCAGCAGAGGAGACTGACTAGGAGAGAAGGTTCCAAGGGGATGGGGAAGGATTAGCTCAGCGGACATTGGAAGGCTGTCATCCATCTGTGGTGTTGTGTATTTCTAGAGCAGAGCTCAGCGTCCTCATTGGAGCATGGTTGGTTGAGTTGGTAGAGGGTGTTATGGGTTGAATTGTGGCCTCCAAATTTACAGACATAGGTTGAGGTGATTACAGCTGTAATCCATTATGACTGGTTTCCTTATCAGAATGGGACATTTATAAAGGCACAGACATGTGCACACAGGGAGAAGGCCAGGTGAAGGCAGACATCAGGGTGATGCTTCTACAAGTCACGGCCTGCCAGAGATTGCCAGCAAGCCCCTGAAGCTAGGGGACAGTCATGGGATGGCTCTTAGAAGGAGCCAGCCCTGCCGATACCTTGATCTTAGATTTCTGACCTCCAGAACTGTTGTAGATACCCACCCTGTGGTGCTTTGATAGGCAGCCCTAACAACCTGATACACAAGGAGTAAGGTGATTTCTTTTTTCTTTTCTTTGCCCCCGCCCCTTCCAGCGGTTGTGAAGGACTTAAGGTAAACATTTCAATATAGGTGCTGCCAAAACGAGCACATTAAGGCAAACATTTTAAGAGCACATTCTGAAAGCATCGTGAAAGAGAGAGCCCAAGGGAAAGAAGGTAAAATGAGAAAGGACATTGACAATAAGAAAAAACCGAGGGATCCAATGCCGTAATGTTCCTCCAGCTCCTATGGTTGTAACTGTGAGTAGCTTCTAGGATCTCAGTTTCTTGGAACAGTTCGACCCTTGTCAGAATGTTCCTGTAAAGGGTAATCTTAGCCTCCAGGTTCTTGCTGAAGTTATCAATGTGTTACTCCTCGAATTAGAGCTGCTGCCTAGATCACAGCCAGGGTATTTGCAAATAATCGGGTCTTGTTAGGCGTTCGCTTACATTTACATATGATAGCCACAGATGGAATCTGTTCTCAGAGGGACTTTCAAGTTGTCTGAGCTGCGTGAGTCTTCAAAGGGCTGTCTGACTAGTGTGGATTTAATGGGCTATTTGCCCCGTGATTCAGCATTTCCTAGGCTCCAGCACTCAGAGAATTTGCTCATTAGCTTCGAGAGACAGCTTTTTAATGGAATAAAATAAGGGGGAAAGTGGGTTGTGGTTTCAAAAGCTACTGCGATTAAAATCATATGGACAGCTGCTGTTCAGTGCAGTGTCACCCGTGTGAATGAAAAAGTGCTCGCTGTCAGAAAGCCATTGGGCTGTAAATTCTGTTTACTGTACAACCAAATGCTTTCTGCCGAGTTTAGTTTTCGNNAGAGCGCCTGGGTAGACTGCATTGGGCAAAACCAACTTTAAAAAATTTTTTTTTTTTAAATAAAACTTCTTTCTTTATTAAAGAAGAAAATATGGGAAATATATGAAAATAAATATCTTTGTAAAAAGCGGATGATCTCTTGAGTTTTAACATGTGGGGCGTCTCTCCATCTGGTCTGTTATCTCCCCCGTGCGTGCATATCCACGCATACGTTTACTGAAATCGGAATCGTACTGTGATACAGTTGCGAAGCGTGCTTTAGCTAACATTACCTCCTGACCACATTCCTGTGCCACGGAAACATGACTTTGGGGGTGCCCCGTGTTCCATTATCAATTTATTTAGCTAATCCCTCTCTCTGGCAATTTAGGTTGATTCTAGATTTTTGCTATCGCAGATGATTCAATGTGCATTTCTCAATATATAATTGTTTTAAAAGCTTCAGGCTCCTGGGGATTGCATTAGAATCCGTGGAAGGTCGGCCAGGGGTGTGGAGGGCTTTTGACTATGAGTCCCTCTGGCTAACTCCCTTGAGCTCAGATGCGAAGTCCCTTGGCGGGAGGGCACCACCAGATTCTCCCTCACACGTCCTGTCCCCAGGAAGGATTTTATACACACAGACCCACACTCAGAGGCGGCTGCCTGGGGAAATGGGCTTTAGTGCGGAGCGCAATTATGTGTGATCCAGTGGGGGCCTCAGAAGCTGCCTTGCTTCCCCTCTAATGAGTTACGGCTGTGACTCAGGAGACACGGGTTGTGGTGGGGCGGCTTCCCCCCCCCCCATCCTCTTGGATTCCTTATGATGGAAAATTCATAAACTGTTCTCAGTGACAGTTGTGCAAAATGAAAAGCTCTGTGAATGTGTGGAGAATAGATTATCCTGACTGCTGTTAAGCATTTGACAAATTGGGAGTTTTGTCATACATCAGAGAACAATGGAGGGAGAATAGGAACGATGGGATTCATATAAATACAACACACCTGACGGCTCCCCAGCATCATTTATCTTCCTGTGTGGCGGGGAGGGCGAGGAGCGTGGGGAGCGTGGGGGAGATGGGTGGGCGGTAGACAGGCCACTGGCCTCCCTCAGGCTCTGCCCTGACTCCCACCAGCGGAGTCCCTCTAGTGTGCATTTTAGGTCATGCCAGGTGGTTTGGGGTCATGCTCATTAAAATTTCTCGAACTAAAGAAAGATTTCCTATGAGTTTGATATGAGGGGGTGGGTTGCTGAAGCCACCAGTGGGCCATGCAAGAGTCTCATGTGCTTTAGTAGGTGGGGGGAAAGGCCACTAAGCCCCCTGGAGCCCAGTGGAGCTTTATCTGGAAGTCTCCATCCATGAGGTGGACCAAGCATATGGGAAGTGGGGTGGGGTAGGGGCAGAGAGGCATGTTGGTGTTTTTCCTGGCTGCCTGGGCTCCCACCCACCCTCAACAGAAGGAATGCAGATAGCCAGGAAGGGATGGCCAGTCTAAGAGCTCAAGTGAGGAAGGATAGTTTGGCTAGAATGTTTAGTTGCTTCTATCCTTGGATATCTCAACAATGAGTCAGATTTAGAGCACGAAGCGAAAGCTGCCGAGAGGGCAGGGTGGGTGGGTGGGGGTTGGCATCACTGGCCTGAGAGGGAAGGCCGGGCTGTAGGGCCGGGAGAGGAGCGCTGGGTAGACCTGGCCGCAGATTGTCTCTTCCCTTTACTGCGGTGCGACCTTGGGCTGGGAAGTAAAGTGGCCTCTTTGAGACTCTGTTTTGTGACCTGTACACTGGGATCTTGGTACCCGCCCTGGTAGTGATGCTGTGAAGATAAAGTGCGATATTATAAGGAGAGTGTCACATACCCACCAGTGGCTCTGATCAGAAAGACACATAATACCATGTTGGTGAGGATGTGGAGAGATTGGAACCCTCATCTGCTGCTGGTACGGATTTAAAAGGGTGCACCCAGTGTGGAAGACAGTTTGGAAGTTTCCCCAAAAGGTCAAGTGTAGAGTTACCGTATGACCCAGCAATTCCACTCCCAGGTGTATAGTATCCAAGAGAGATGAAAACAGACGTGCACAGAAACTCTTGTACCCGAGTGTTCGTAGCAGTCTCATTCACATAGCATCAACTCCTCGGTCCATCAGCTGATGAATGAGTAAGTAAATATATATATATATATATACACACACACACACACACACACACACACACACACACGCACAAAGAATTATCATTTAAAAAGAATGAAATTCTGACACATGGTACAACATGGATGAACATTATGCTGAGAAGAGTCACAAAGGACCATCTATCATATGAAATGTCCAGAATAAGCAAATCGGTAGAGACAGTAAGTGGATTAGTGGTTGCTTAGGGCTGGGCAAGTCAGAGGGGAATAGGGAAGGTGACTGCCAGAGGTTATGGGGGTTCTCTTTGTAGGAAAGTGTTCTGAAATTGATTGTGAAGATTGGTTCTCAACTCTAAGAATATGTTGAAAATCATTGAATTGTACACTCTGGGTGAATTGTATAGTATGTTAATTATATCTCAGTAAAGGTGTTATCCACCCCTGTCCAAAAAAAGAAAAAAAAAAACAGCAAAAGAAAAATACTTGGTGCACAGCAGGTAACTTATTTAAACAGTAGTAAGCTCTCTCCTGTCTCACAGATGAGTTTGGGAAGGGTTGGCAGGGCCTCGATTCTCAGCTGTCCAAGTTCAAGTCTTCTTGTTATACTTGTTAAAATGTCTGCTCTCCAAAAAGAGACTCCGGGCCTTCATTTGAGTGAAAGGTCTCACCGGGGCCGCTCCTTTTGTGCTATCATGTGTTCCAGAAAATCCGGGGGTATGGGCTAAAATCCCCGTTTCTACCAATTGGATTCCTTTTTCACGCCTGCAGAAAGCACTCTTATTTATCTAAATGTCTGCATTGAGTCTGTATACCACGGGGAAGAAAAGCCGTTGCTAAAAGCTATTGTTCCAGAGAAAGAAAGCGGTTCTTCCCGCTGTCTCACTCGGGTCTTCCTGCTGGAATTGAAGTCCGCTTCCCACAGCCTGTTGGAATCGTGGCATCTGTCGAGGCTTGGGTGCCTGGAGTCAACAGGGATAAGTGCGTCTTTGGAGCACAGCTCCCGGAGGCCACTGCACATTTGTCACATGTCAGTGGGATCTGCATGTGCGTGTGAAATGTATATTTAAAAATGTGCACACACTCGGTTGCACACGCATCCTGCTCCGAAGATGTTTATCCAATTGCCCGTCACAGGCCCACCCTAGCGGGCTGGGCCGACCCTCTCACCTTTGCCTGCCAGCCTACAGCC
>NW_024424675.1:30946376-31048453 GCF_017311325.1 Ursus maritimus | reverse complement strand
GTAAGCACCCCCTGGCCTCCCTTGCTCCTTTTCCTCTCCCTAGAGGAAGGGCAGCTGGAAGGTTTGGCTTTGCAGTGGGTTACCCATCTCTGCGGAAGGATTTCTTACCTTAATAGAAACTGGTGGTTCCAGCCCCTGTGGCATCCAGCAGCTGAGGGAGACAGTCAGCACTGGATTTGGAGTCAACCGTCTCGTTTTTGAACACTGGCAGTGTCCCTTAGCGGCCATGTGGAGCAGGGTATGTGAAGTGACTTGTCTCTCAGGTTCCTCTTTGGTAAAATAAAGGCATGGACGTAGGTTTCTCAGGGACCTTGTAATTGGGAGAACCTCTTCCTCTTATGTTTCAAGAGAGTAAGAGTGGCACAATCCAGAGTACTGGAATGTTCTGAATTACCTCCCCCATGGGGACTGGAGGCAGGCATCTGGTCTGGGACCATGATACCCAGTTCTAAAGTCTTGTGCCAAACTCTGACATCTTGCCCTGTAGCAGGTGGTTTAAAAACATGGCACCAAGTTCTTTGGTATTCCTCCCATTGGAGCTAGGGTCTGCTCTCTTCCTTGGAATCTGGACCTGCCTGTGACTGCTCCCCTCCCCTTGAGAAAAGCAGGGATGATGTAACTCTTGGGGATGATCTCTCGGGTCACCTGTCTTTCTGGAGACACTCTTTCTCAGAGGTTACCCTATATGCAGAGAGAAGCCCAGACCGTGGAAGGGGCACATGTCAGAGGATGACAGTCCCAGCCGAGTTGACCTTCAGCCAGCCCTGCCCAGGCACCAGAGCTGTGAGCGAAGAAGTCTTGTTGGAAATGCATTCCTTCTGCTCCAGGTGCTCCAGCCCTCAGCCACGCAAATCTCCGCTGGCTGTTCCCGGCTGACCAGTTGGTGTCGCAGACATTGTAGAGCAGACAAGGCATCCTCGTGCACCCTGCCCCAATTCCTGAGGGACGGAATCTATGAACACAGTAAATCGTTTGCTGTTTTATGCCGCTGTGTTTTGGAATGTTTACTCTCACCAGGGACTGGATCTCCCTCCCAGTGTGAAGGTCTTTGGAGGTGTGGCTTTCAGGAGGTAATTAGGTGTAAGGGAGGTCATGAGGATGAGTCGCCATGAAGGCATTAGTGCCCTTGTAAGAGGAGGAAGAGTCATCTGTGCGTTCACGGAGGAGAGGCTCCGTGGGCACACAGTGAGCACCTGGCTCTCTGAAATCCAGGGAAGGAGGCCTCACCAGAACCCAGCCATGCTGGCACCCTGGTCTCAGACTTCCAGCCTCAAAAACGATGGGGAAATAAGTGTGTCTGGTTTAAGCCACCCAGCCTATGATATTTTGTTAGAAAAGCCGGAGTGGACTGGCGGCCATGCAGCAGTAGGAAGCTGAAATATACCCAGTCTCAGCTCCGACGTTTGTCATGGGGTCCCTTGGTCACCATGAGCCTGGTCTACAAAGTGAGAACGGGTCACTGTAGACACACTCCCAGGAAGAAGGTCTTAGTTTCAAACAAGAGGCCACTGGAAGGTGTCCTTTCTAGGGCAAGAGTTAGACAGAGAAAGAGTCCAGCAGGGGTGGTGTGGGAAGAAGTTCAGGAGCAAAGACACAGAGCTCTCTGGAAAGATTTAAGCCCCAGCCCCCATCTTCCTTCCCCAGCCTGCACTGTGCAAACAGCCCAGCATTGTTTATCCCCAGACGGAGTCTCCTTCCTCCCGCCCTGCACCAAATCAAAGCTATTATCCAAGGACAATGGGGGGACTATGGTCTTTTTCATCTGCAGCGGAGAGCAAAGCTGACAACATGGGTATTTATATCATGCTCTGGCTTTCCAGGGGCCTCATATTCGTTAACGAATTAATCCTTCTTAACAACAGTCCCTTTATTAGGGTGGCATCATGATGCATGTTCATCAGACAAGGGGACTGAGGCAGCGGCTAAGGCTGCTTGTGATCCATGGGGCTCCACAGCTGGGGCCGTTAAGGACTCGCTCCGTCCAGGGGCAGATGAGGCCATCAGGTGCCAAAGGCATAGTTTGGAACTTGGAGTCCGGGATCTGGATGTGAGTCTACTCTCTGGATAGTCCTTGGATAGACAACTTTCCTGCCGAGTCTCAGTTTCTTCATCTGTAAAGTGGGTGGATGTAGTGATCGCACCAGGGCATTTTCATGATGAGAGGGAGAGGCGTGTGAAGATAGATGTCCCGTTGCTTCCAGGTATGAGGGAAGATGCTCCCGTCAGCCCTGGTTGTAGGATCAGCAGCTGCACAGGGGCAAGGGTCAGCAGGCCACAGTGAGGACTGACCCCTCACACCCCCCAGGCTTGTGATGATGATGGAGATTCAGAAGCAAAAGCAAGCCCTTGCAGCCCCTGCCCACCCCGAAACTTCCCTCTTCCTGCTTTCCTGGCACCCCCTCACCTACCCCCGCCTCCCCTCCAGCACCCTCGGGCTCCTCACCTGTACACACCAGCAAGCTCAGCCATTCAGGTTTTATTTCATTTACTTTGTTATTTGAGCTTATTTTCGTGTGTTCGGGAAGTGTTTTAGTGTTGCTCCAAGTGTAAGAATTGTCATTGACGGGTGGTAAAAAAGTTCACAGTTCAAGGTGACCTTCTGCATCGGCTCTGCTCAGATTCTGAGTCTTGTTTCAGGCAGACGTAATGGTGTGTTTCTGTCCAGTCTGGACGTTCATCCCACCCGTGGTTGGTGGCTCAGTAATGACCTTCAATTCCAAGATCTGACCTTCCCATAAAGGCTGCTCAGAGCTGCTTTTTTACCCCCTCCCATTTTTTAGAAAATTTTTGTGAAATACACATAACATAAAATTTACTGTATTAGCTGTTTTTAGGTGTAGGGTTCACGGTTAAGTACATTGACATGGTTGTTCATCCATCTCTAAAACTCTTCTATGAAACTGGAACTCTCTGCTCTTTAAACAACAACTCCTCATCCCCCTCCCCCAGACCCTGGCAACCACCACCTTCTATTTTCTGCCTCTGGGAATTTGCCTACTCTAGGGACTTCATAGGAGTGGGACGATGCACTATTGGTCCTTTCATAACTGGCTTGTTCCACTTAACAAAGTGTCTTATGGTTCTGCCCCTGCTGTAGCCTGTGTCAGAATTCCCTTCCTCTTGAAGGCTGAATAATATTCCCTGTATGGCTGGACCACATTTGCTTATCCATTCTTTACCGACGGACACTCAGCTTTCTCTCTTTGGCTGCGGTGGATGCTGCTGCCATGACCGCCGTGTACTCAGGATGGCTTTCGTTCAGAGTGGCTGGTGCCAACTGACGGGCGTGCTGTGCTGACCCGTGGAGGACACGCTGCCCAGGAGAGGAGGCAGACGCAGCTCCGGGCTCGTGTCCCGTGACCTTGTACAGCAGACAAACTGATCACATGGGGCATGAGAGCAGAACGTCTCTTTCTGTGCTGTGATGTCACTTGCCTTTCACTTTCACAGTGTTTCTTAGTCTTCTTTAAAGCGTTGACCCCCTTCTCCCAGGAGCCTTTTACAACGTTTTTTTCCTAACTCCCCATGAATGCTGAAGTGCTGTTCTATGTATCTGCACTTCATATGTAGAGTAAGATCCTTTTCACCCCCAGGAGCCAATTTTTGCCCTGCTGGGGGCACTCCTTCCCACTGGAAACAGCATCTGTTCAACAGACTGCCCTACTAGGGGTCGGGAAGAGAGGCAGCCACCTTCTGCTTTCCTCCAGAAGTTCTGCCACTCCCATCAGCTCCTTTTCTACGTGTTCCTGTTAATCCTGTTTAGATGCATTAGAACAGAGAGTGGTGGTTTAGTGACCTGCCATCCTGCTGTGATGTCCACCGTGGTAGCTAATGGCCACCTGTGGTCACTCAAATTCCAACCAGAGTTAAGTAAAAGTGAACATTCGAATCTCGGTCGTAGTGGTGCATTTCAAGGACTGAGTAGCCTCGTTTGGCTGGTGGTGACAGCATGGGGCAGCACAGGACTGGAAGGTGCCCATGATTACGGGCAGTTCTCCTGGAGAGCACCCAAACAGATGGCTCGTAAACTTGGCGGTTGGAACCATCACAGACTCACTGCCCTCTTGTGTGTCGGAGGGCCCGGGCACCACTAGGGATCATTCTTTCCTGAGCTACTTGAATTTTCTTTATGACAAAATCAACACAGAGCTATGAATGTTTGACATTCTGCCTTCTAACTGCCATCCCGTATCCAAGCTTCACTGTATTGACCCTACATCTAAAATCAGGCAGACCTGGTGGGGATCCCAGCTCGAATTTTTTAACCTTGAGCAAGTTACTTAGCTTCTTTGCACCTCTGTTTCATCACTTGTCAATTGGGGATCATGCTTTCTGTATCATAGATTTATCAAACAGAAGGCGTAATGTGTATGGTGGTCATCATTCCCCCAGGACCAGGCACATAGCGGGTGCTCCGTAAATGTTGGTTGAGTAAGTGATTGTTTAATTGCTTGTTTTCCTGAAGTCTATGAGGAGACAGCAAGCCTGCAATCTCTGTGTTGTTTCATCCTGATATTCCTGCTCTGAGGTTGGCTGTGCCGAGGTCCCCACTCTGCAGGGACACATCCCTACCACATCGGCCCAGGTAGTCGATGTAGTGTACGTATGTTTCCATTTGAGATTGGATCTGGTAGGACAGCTATATTTATCACTGGGTGGAAGGGGTCCCTTGGGGAGGTAGCGGTATGGGGGTCGGGTCACAGAAAGGGTCAGGGAAAATCGGGCGCTGGAGAAGAGCCAAGGTGGCTCACAGTGTGGTCTCCGTCAGCCCTTCTCAAACTTCAGTGCTCAGGAATCCCTGAGGAGCCCCTTAAATGCAGACTGATTCTCCAGGTCTGGGGTGGGACTGAACTCTGCATTTCTAAACAATTCTCTGCTGCCGCGGTTGGGAATAGTCCACGAGCCCCAGGTTGGATGGCAGGGGTGAGGACCCACCTCCACTGGGCTGACTGTGGATCTGGGTCACATGGAGATTCGTGAGTCTTGGACCACGTCTGTGGAATCAGACTCTGGGGACCAGGGCCTCAGAACCTGGACAATGAACATGTTTTCCAGCTCATTCTGATGCCGCCTGCAGCCTAAGGACTGCTGATTCCTGGACTGATGTGAGGGGTTGTGAGCTCCTAGAGGAGGGGGAGAGACCCCTTTCCCAGTCTCCACGCCCCTCCCCAGAGCAGCAGCCCAGCCCCCTCGGTGGGTGGTTCTTGTACCAGGAAGTCAGTGTTTGTTCGCACTCCTTAATGCCAGTTTCTGAAAACCTCAACCCTTTAAGTCAATCTTTCACAAATCTCACCAGGAGCACCCTTTGCTCTAAGGTCTGAAGCGTATTTGGATAAGATTGTGAGACATTTGCAAAAATTGAGGTTGAGAATCGATGGCTGGGGCCCAGGGTTTAGCGCAGCCATGATTACTCATCGAGCCCTTGACCTTTCTGCAGAGACGTCTGAGAAGCGAGTAAATTAACACCAGCGGGGAGCGACTAGAGCCTGAGGAGCAGAACCCGGCCTGAGAGGTCAGAGTCCGTAGGTCTCACCTGCCTTTTGACTCTCTTTGCCTGCCCCCACCGCAAGCTGTGTCCTGAGGGTCAGTCTTGGCCGGAGATAGAAAGTGGCTGGAGCTCCACCCAGAGAATGGACTCAGCCCTGGGTACCAGCTCTGACCACGGGACCCATCTTCAGGGGCTCCAGGGCGGGTATAAATGGATTCTCCCCCCCCCCAGCTTCATTGAGGTACAACTGACAAGTAAAATTTAAAGTGTTCGTTGTGATGATTTGAGAGGATTCCCTCTGAGCTAATTAATGTATCCGTCACCTTATGCATTTACTTTTTAAAATTATTTTGGTGAGAGCACTTAAGTTTTACTCTGCTAGCAAATTTCAGTTGTACAATACGGTGTTATCAACAATAGTTACCATATTATGCATTAGATCCTCAGACCTTATTTATTTTGTAACTAAAAGTTCGTACCCATTACCTCTCCCTGTTCCCCACCACCAGCCCCACCCCTGGCCGCCACCATTTTGCTCTCTTTCTTTGAGTTCGACTTTCTAATTTTAGATCCCACTTGTAAGTGATTTGTCTTTCTTTGTCTGCTTTCTTATCACGTATCATGATACCCTCTACAACTACCCGTGTTGTTCCAAATGTTAGAATTTCCTTCTTTATTAAGGCTGAATAATATTCCATTATATATCTCCCTCATGTTTTCTTTATCCATTCACCTGTCCACAGACACTTACATTGTTCCCATTCCTTGGCTATGTGAATACTGCAATGAAAGGAGACTACAGATATCTCTTTGAGACCATGATTTCATTTCCTTTGCTACATTTCCACAAGTAGGATTTCTGGCTTGTGTGGTAGTTCTATTTTTAGTGTCTTGGGGAAACTTCCTACTATTTTCCATAGTGGCTGTATCAATTTACAATCCTATCAACAGTGCACAAGGGTTCTCTTTTCTCTCCATCCTTGCCAGCATTTGCTAAGTGTTGTCATTTTGATAACGGCCATTCTCTTAGGTGTGAGATCATATCTCCTTGGGGTTTTGACTTTCATTTCCTCGATGATTAGTGATGTTGAATACCTTTTTGTGTACCCGTTGGCCATTTGTAGGTCTTTGGAAAAATGTCTGTTCAGATCCTATGCCCATCGTTTAATTAGGATATGTGGGTTTGGGGCTACTGAGTCGTGTGAGTTCATTCTAGATTCTGAACGGACTCCTTCGGCCTCCGTCTAGGCCTGTGCCTTACGTGAGCCTCGGTGCCAGGCGCCCTGAGAGCTCTGAGATGCTCTTTCTTTCTTGGCCTTGACTGTTTTGCAGCTGGGCAGGAGCCCCACAGCCTACATCCGATGCCCCAGCTGACCGCTCGCCTGTCATGAACAGCACAAACCCCTGGTCTGGGTTGCCTGAAATGGGTGCTTCCTTCTCAGCACCCACTGACCCTCAGGAAGAGCCTCGGTCAAGTGCCATGTTGCGGCGCCAGCCACCGCAATGCAGGCCTGGCAGGCGGGGCATGATGCGGTCATGGAAGTCCTGAGTGCTTCATGGTCTTCAGGGCGGTTTTGTCAAAGCCAGCTCTGCTAAGCACGCCTGAGAGCAAAAGAGGGGTGGGGCCCTCATGTCCCTCCCATCTTCCTTCTCACCTCCTTTTCCTTTCCTTATGCTTATTTTGAGGAGCCGCTGTGTTTTGGAGGGCATGCACCCCCAGGCATCATCCAGGAGACTGGACGTTGTGATCCTTATGGTCCCCTGTGACGCTGAGCACACAGGATCCTTTATACCGTGTGTTAGGTGCAGGGACAAGACATTCTTCCAGCCAGGCTGCTGGAGTAGGGCGACGGGCAGAGCAGACCCTGCAGATGGAAAAGACGGAGGCCCAGGAAGGACTTAAGTGGTGATGTATAACAGGGAAGACACAGGCAGAAGGGAGGTAGAGATCAGTTTCTGTGTATTTGCTTGTTTGTTTGTTGTTTTTTTTACTCCGTGTATCTTAATTCTTCTGCAGCAACCTTAGTGTATGGGTACCCTTCTACCCTTTTTGGCAGGTGGGAAACTTTGGTATTTGTGAGTCATATAGGGAAGAGAAAGTGGTCTGGCTTTCAGGACCTTAGAGGGTTAAATGGTCCTCATGGGTACCTGGAGCCAGAGGACGTGGGGCTCGAGGATCTCCACCTTCCTCTCTAAAGGATGTATGCACAAGAGAAGCGTAAAAATGAGAAAACCTCCTTCCAGCATGTTCTCCTAGGTCCCCCCTTTCCACCACCATAGCCACTCATGTGGGTGCTGGCTTGAAAAGACCAGAATCAGGAGATAAAAGACAAAGAAACCTGCCACTAACTAAGGCATTGTCCTGGAATATTACTGACCTCAATTTTTTCTTTTATGAGATAAAAACCGAAATCATGCTATTTGTCTGGAGATCTAGACAAACCAGATTCCCCGTTACCAGAAGGATCACTTGGCCCCTCTGTCTTAGGCCTAACATGAATGAGTCAGATGAATATCAAAATTTGGCAGGCCCTGCGTATTAACAGGGAGAAAGGGGAAGACAAAATATTATAAAATGTGTGGGTTCTCACCAGATGACTGTTTAAAAGACTAGAAAATGCAGAGGCGGGAGGAAGATGGGGGAGAGATATCAACTAGTACATTGTTGACTCATGGCTGTCCAGCTTGGGCTGGAAGTACTGACTGGGCCCCACCTGCAGCCCAGGCATCACCTGTGTTGGAGAGCTAAGCATGGCTTATACACACTTGGGTCTGCTTCTCTGTTTCCTTACTTCTTGGTTTATTTATATGCTAATTCCTTATCATTTGATTTGTTTTTGCAAGTATGCTTTTAAGATGAGATGAAAGAAGAAGGGCAGAGTTAGGCCTATGGCAGTTGTTGGAGCTGGTGTTCCCTTAGGAGCTCTGCAGGGGCTGAGGAAGAGCTGGAGGGAGGGGGTCTGAAAGGTGGGTGGAGAGTGAGTACTCACCATTGGCTCCAGTTTCCTCTGTCCCAGGAATCTGGGGAGACACATCCAGGGAGCTGGAAGCAGAAATGCCATTCTCTTCCGTCTATTGAGTGAAATTTTGAAATCTAACACTTCCCTCAATCTCCAGGTTCCACCCCTAAATGTATTCCACTCATCTCCCCTTTTACCCAGTCCCCACGTCTGATCCAGAATGAGCTCTGAAAACACAGATTGTGTCACTCCCCTGCTTAAAAATCCCATAGGAATTCCTGCTGTGCTTAGGAGAAAATCCACCCTCCTCACCGATGGTGGCCCGCAAGGCCCAGCATGATTTAGCCCCACCTAGCTCTCGAAACCCACCTCCTTGTCTTGTCCCCACCAGGCACCTTACTCCAGCGGCACTGGCCTTATTTCTTTTCCTGGAACTCTTCGCGGTTCTACTGCTTGTTTGCATTTGTTGCTTTTCTCTGTGTGGGATGTGCTCCCTCCTCCGGATCTTCGGTTGGCTGGCGGATGCCTCTCATTTGGGTCTCCACTCGAATATCATCTCCCAGGCCAGTCGAACCCATTCCGCCCCTCCCTGTGCCCCATTACCATCTCTCTTGTGTGTGCTGTTCATTTTCTTCATTGCACTGATGTCTCTGGAACAGTGTATGTGTCATTTGTGGTATTTACTTTTTAAGCTTCCGTAATCCATCCCCAGACCCTAAGCTCTGTAAGAAAGGAGGATTTCTGCAGCACCGCGTGCGGCAGCGCATGGGCAGCTCGAGAAAGAACTGTCCCATAAACAAATGACCAAATGAACGACAAACGACAAACGAAGGGGTGCTGCTCCCCAGCTCTGCTTTGGGGCTTCCAGATCCTGAGCGTGCAGGACATTTCTTGTCTCTTAGGTCTTAAACGCTTGCCAAGGTCCAAAGAAACACGTAACCCTCCCATTTTACAAATGAAGAAGTTAAGGCTTTAAAGAGGTTACTTGATCTGCCTCCAAGCACATAGTGAGTCATCTCAGGACAGCTGGGAATGGAGACCAGTTCTAGCCAATTTTAAAGCTCCTTGCTCTATCACCTCTAATACTTGGTGTTGTGTAGGAGGTGGCCAGGAAGGCTGCTTCGAAGAGGGGCGTAAGTAACTCACGGAGAGAATAGCACAGTGGTAAAAATAGGTACTCTGAGACCACACAGCCTGGACTCCAAGCCTGGCTGTACCCTTTCCTCACTTCGTGCCCTACCACATTTCTGAACCTCTCTGTGCCTTGGCGCCTCCATCTGTGAGATGGGCCTTTGAACAGCACCTGCCTCCCAGAGTTGCCGTGGTGATGAAATGGAATGATATGCATCTGGTGAGGGTAAGCGCTGCATCAGGAGACTTTCCTGCTCTGATGGCAACTGTCATCATCCTGCAGCTCGCCCTGCATGTTGCACAATCTTCCTCGGGACCCTTGAGAACAATCTGGTAGCACGTAGGTCTCTTTGGAAACCGCCCCCCCCCCCGGTCTGTCTCTCAAGACCCGCAGGAGCTTTCAGAAGCCGTCTCTCCGTCCCAGGTGGCTTTGGAGGAGAGTGGTAATGTGCAGCCTGTCGTGCGGCAAAGGAACATAAACTTTAAAAGCAGAGAAGGAAATGGATGAGTTTAGTGACACAGAGTTGTGGGAAAAGCCACCCACTACATTACATTTCTGCACAAGAAAAGAGCTGTAGACAAAGTGGGAATGAATGACTCTGGGCTGGCAAAGACATCATGGAGCAGAGCCCGTAATGAGCCAGTAGCCCTCTTTTATTTCTAGCATCAAGGAAAGTGTGGCTTTATTATTCTTTTCATAAATGGTCTCAACTCATTTCGTTGTTGTTGTTGCTTCTTGTTCACAAGCAGTGCAGCCAATATTCTTGGTACCTGTGCTGTGCCCAGCACGGACCTTGGCCCTACAGCTGGTCCAGTGGCTGGAAACACAGTTACAGAAAGGGCGTTCCGGAGAGGTCCTTGGGAGCTGGCTCCCTAAACATGCTCATTCACAGAGGAGAAAACTAAAGCCATGATGGAAAGGGACATTTATTTATTCATTAATTCAGCCATGATTTATTGAGCAAGTTCACGAAGCCCCAAGCTAGGGGCTGGAGGAAATTGAGAGGTGTCCCTCTCTCTGAGTAGAGCAGACACAATTAACACCTATACAAGTCTGTTTAATGGAGGCTCACAGGCAAAGAGTTCAGGCCTGAGAATTTCAAGTGTTGAGTTCCAGTCTAAATTGCCACTTTTCATCTAAACTCGAGGGATTGACTGAGATCAGTTCCTCAGCTGTAAAACAGGGGAGATGGTGTCTGGCCTGTGATGCACACTAGGATTTTATGAGCACCCACATAATCATGACACGTGCTGATGCTTGATGGCCTGTAAAGCAATTTGTAGATGATGCTTTGTACGGGTGGGATGATAATTTGCAAGTAGAGAATGGCAACCACTGGAATAATGTAATGGGAAAATGAAAGAGACCATTGTGGAGGGCAGATTGCATGTTGGGGAACCAGCAGAGAAGAGCCAGAGGTCACTCCCAATCCTTTATTCTAAGGGCTGGTCCTTTGTGCCATTTGGAGTAAATAAGAAAGGATTCCACTATGGGGAGTAGCTCATTGAACTGGGCAGCAGCTACCACTTGATCAGGACAGATGACGACTCAGGGGGTCTTGAAGGCTACAGAGGGCTTGACCAGTTGGGTTCTACCAGGAAGGGTGGACAAGGCTGAGAGAACAGTGCCAAGAGTGATGTGGCAAGTTCAAGAAACAGGCTGTGGCTGCAAGGAGAGGCCTGGAATAGGTGGACGTGGTGGTGGGAGCCATTGTACAGATAAGTTGAGTGCCAGCCAGAACCTGAGCTAGGCGGGGGGATGGTGTTTGTGGGAGCCATCTTGGGATGAATGCTTGGTGGCACCTGACTGGGATCCCTCAGTGACAAATGTCATTGTTAGCTGGGGTCAGTCTTCTCCCGTTACATCTAGTCCTGGAGGTCATCGACAGCTTTGTGAAGTGTGCAGTCAATTCTGCATAAAAGGTGTTCACGGTGGGAGTGTAGATAGCACACACTGTCCTACAAAGGCAGATGGAGAACATGCATATCGCGGAGGGGAGCCATGCCGTGAGCATCTTCCCAGGGAGCAGGAAAGCTGGACCTTGCTTCCCAGGAAGTCACTCTGCTCACGGGGTGCCTGGTATTACAATCCAGCCCTCCCGTCACACCCTCCTCTGTCCAGGCTCTGGGGAGCCATGGAATCCTAAGGCTGGGGCATTTCATTCTTGAGCAGGGGTAGATGGGTTGTACTCATAAGACATACACTGTTAAGCTCCTGTGGTTTGTAGAATCAGCCATGTGTATGGGACAGCTGGGACAGTGATGTAAGAGGCCCTTTGCGGCAACTTCAAGGATGTCTCCACCTGGCTGTCACTCATAGACCTCAAACGCACTGTGTCCAAAGTGAACGCATCATTTCTTCTCCCTCAAAAATGTTTGCACCTTATTTAGGCTGATATTACCACCCAGCTGTCCAAGTCAGACCCTGGGAGTTAGTTACCTTCAACACTTTCCTGTCCTGAAGCCCCAAGCCCCGTATTCCCCGAATTCCCTAAATTCTGCGCATTCTGCTTCCTGTATGTGTACCTTGCTGTTGTCCTCGTGCTGGGTCCTCTGTGCCCTACACCCAGCAGACTGCACAGTCTGGTACTCGGTGTGTGGCAGGCCCTGGGATGGGTTCGGAGGTGTATGAGACGAGATGTTGGGGGAAGAGACTTCATAAAGGGCAGTGTGAAGCTACTGAATGAATTTAGTGTTCTCTGCTCTGCAGCTCAGAGGGCAGAGGCAAGCCCTGACCAGGACCAGGGGGAAAAGCAGAGGGCCTTTTGGCTTAGTCTTTTCCCTGCCAGCAATTCCTTTCTTACACTTAAAAAACAAAGCACAAAAACAAAAACAAACAAAAACAAAAAAACCCAGAGATTCATTTGAAAAACTATGAAAATAATGTTTGTGTTTCATTGAAAAATGCAGAAAACAGCTAAAATACAAGCTGAAAGGTTTCTTATAGACTCAACCTCTGTCTTGCTACTATTAAAATTTTGTGTCTTCTGTAGCAAGTTTTCTTCTTCACAGTTACATTTTACGAAACTTGAGATGCCCTTGGCTATACTATTTTGTACACAGCTCTCTCTCTCTTTTTTTTTCTTTTTACTAAAGGATACCATAGCATTAAAAAAAAAAAAAACAGCAACAACGGCTCTGTTGTTCTTTCTCGTTATAAATGGAATACATAGCTATTTCAAACAATTTTACAAGATGAAAACTAAGTGTAAAGCAAAGATCACCTACTGCTCCCATACCTGGAGATACCTTCTACTAACACTTGTGCTTATGTTCTTTCAGAAATTTGTGTTCATATGGACAGATATAAATATGGATGGAGGGGGAGATGGGCTTGATCTTTAACCTGCTTTCCCCACTTAGTACCTTATAGCTCTCTCTTACTTAAATATATTTTGATTACTGTGTATTTTTTTTAACGTCTATAGGATATAACTGTGTGATAGGACATCTGTATGACTTGAAGTTAGTCCAAAGGGAAGTTACTTTGAGTGATATCCTATATGGAGATATCATCATCTCATATTTATGGATATTTAGTTTGCTTCTCTATTTTAATTTCAGACAGCAGAATGGTGAAAAGGCTTCCATGAGCATATATGTGCTGTAGTCCATTTATTTCCTTGGGATAAAGTCCTAGAAGTGAAATTGCTATGACAAAAAATGTGAATGTTTCACTTTTGGGTCTGTAGATGTGGTTGGCAGAATTATCAGATGACCTCTGATGACCTATGTCTTGGTATAATTCAGTCCCCTACGGTGTGGATGGGGCCTGTGATTGCTTCTAACCAGTAGATTGTGGCAAAAATGGGGTTTTACTTCTGTGATGTTACATTGTTTGGCAAAAGTGAGGGAATTTTGCAGATATAATGAAGATCTCTAATTAGTTGACTTTAAGTTAATCAAGAGAGAGATTACCCTGAGTGAGTCTGATACATCAGGTGAGCTTTTTAACAGAGGCGCTGGAAATCAGACTGTCTGTCCTGCTGGCCTTGAATCAAGCTCCCATGAATCTAGCTCCAGTGCAATGAATTCTGCCAGTAATCACGTGAGCTTGGAAGAGGACCCCAAGCCTCAGATGAGATCCCAGCCCTGGCTGCCACCTTCACTGCAGCCTTGGGAGACCTTGAGCAGAGCAGAGCACCTACCTAAGTCCTGCCTAGACCCCTTGACCCAGTGAGTCTGTATAGTAATAATATTTGTGCTGTTTGGGGCTGATAAATATTTGGTGATTAATTATGTTGCAGTAGAAAACTAATATAGCATAGGAAAACTGCCTCTGATAACTCAGAGACAACTTAACAATCCCAATCAGTATGAGAACTCCCGTTTCCAAGAATTTTTGCCGACAATGTGTGTTTCCAACCTTTTACATCTTTCTCAATCTAAGACTGAAAAAAAAAAAAAAAAGAAACTTGTTTAATTGGTGGCCCTCAATTACAAGAGAGGTTGCATATTTTCCATATTTTTATTTATTTTTTAAAGATTTTATTTATTTATTCGACAGAGATAGAGACAGCCAGCGAGAGAGGGAACACAAGCAGGAGAAGTGGGAGAGGAAGAAGCAGGCTCATAGCGGAGGAGCCTGATGTGGGGCTCGATCCCATCACGCCCTGAGCCAAAGGCAGATGCTTAACCGCTGTGCCACCCAGGCGCCCCAGTCCATATTTTTATTTTTATTTTAAAACTCATTTTTAGTGTATTGTCTTATCATACCCTTTGCCTATTTTTGAATATTTTTAATTGGTTTGGGAGACCTCTTTACATATGTGGATGAGAGGAAAGAGAAATATAGGTCTTGTTTTATATGTTATAAATGTTGCAATTACATTTTGTTTCTCCAGCTTGAAAATTTTGTTTTTATTTCAGATGTTGCTTGTGGTATTTGGTGAGGAGGGATTTGAATGTTTTCTCATTCTCTTGAGGTTTAGAAAGGCCTTTCTGGTAGTCCATATGGAAGACGGACTGATAGTAAGAAGTGAGGAGGCAATTACATTAGTTCAGGTGAGCTGATGATGAAGCCTGAACTGCCTCAGGTATTGTAGAGATAGAAAAGAGGGATCCGAGTCCAGAGACATCTTAGAAATGAAGTTTGTGAAGTTTGGTATACTCTGGACTGACTTTTTGTAGATGGGGAATAGGAAATTCTAGATAAAGGAAGGGAAGAATGAAGGGGGGGGGGTAAACAGAAGGGGGAATGAACCACGAGAGACTGTGGACTCTGGGAAACAAACTGAGGGCTTCGGAGGTGGGGGGGAAATGGGATAGGCTGGTGATTAGTATTAAGGAGGGCACGTATTGCATGGTGCACTGGGTGTTATATGCAAATTATGAATCATGGAACATTGCATCAAAAACTGGGATGTACTGTATGGTGACTAACATAACAAAATAAAAACTATTTTAAAAAAATAAAAAATAAAAATAAATGAAGTAAGTGATGTGTGGTCCTGCCTGTATCAGTAGGTACAAAGGTCACTGAGGAAGCTTCTCTCCTTCGAATCTATACCACCAGAGACACATCCCCTGAGACCAGGCAGCAGATACCTCTGCTGTGATCACAGTCCTGCCTTTATTTCCAGTGAGCGGATGAATAAATCATTCCTGGAGGCTCTTCTTCCCTCCCTAAGAAACGAAAGCTTTACTCTTTGCTGTGTTCTCTTTGAATCCCTGTCACCAGAGAGACCTATGGTTTTGAAGCTAAGCGGATTGGCAGGGATGTTTGCTCCAACAGGAATCCACTTGGTCATGCCTGGCACAGGATGGGTTTCCCCTGACACCAACTTTGTGCATTCTTGTCTGCAGGCAGGGATGGGGGCAGGTGGGAGAAGTGTTCAGCCTTGCAGGGAACATCCTTCACATGAAAATTTCCTGGCAGGAACAGAGAAGGTAGACTCATCTGTTCCTAGACTCTAGAAGATTCTTCACACCATGCAGAATAAATCTGTAATGGTGGAAATGAAGATCTGGCAGGTAGAGGGTTTGGAACATGCTTGGGGTCTCCCGCTGGTGGGAGTGGAGGGGAGATACCAGAGTAACAAAGCTTAGGTCTTGAAAGTCTTCTGACACTACTGAGCTCAGGTGTGGTTTATTAAAAACCTCACTTGGTCCCTTGGTTTGTTTAGTGCAGAGGTTCTCCATTGAGGGCCTTCGTGCCCCTGCCCTGACAATATCTGGAGACATTTAAGTTGTCACAACTGGGAGGCTGCTGCTACTGGCATCTAGTGCGTACAGACGAGGGATGCTTATAAACATCCCACAGTGCACAGAACATCCCCTACAGCGAAGAATTATCTGGTCCCAAACGTCAGTAGTGCTGAGGTTGAGAAACCCTGTGAATAACTGACCTCCCCAAATCCTTTACATTTTCCCTGGGGTCTCTTCTGGGTACTGCTTGGCCTTGTTGGTGCTGAGTGTGAGGTAAGAGTGAGGACCCAACACTCCCAGAGTTCTGGCCGCAGGTAATACTGCTCGTTCTAAAGCTGGAGAGGAGAGATGAACGAGCTAATCCACTTGGGAAGTACAGCAAGATCTTTCCTCTCAAACTCCATGGCTGACATTTATAAACATTCACTATTGTCTGGCAGGGTTCCCATGTTGTCTGCCAACCCACGGAAGTACTGACATCAACTTTGATTGTGGTGCTCCATTCACTTTGCCAGATTGAAGCACTGTGTCTGTCAGACGAGGTCAGCTATGGGGGGAGGGAGGAGGCTGGAGTTTTGAAATTCTAGAAGTAGATAAATATTTGATATGTCTTAGCTGAAGCTGGACATTCTGTACATGAGTCAGAACAGACTATTTGGGTTCTCAACTCCTGGGACAATGCTCCTTTAAAGCAGTCCAGAGAAAAGGTGAAACTGTGATAAATTAGCATTAAATCCTGTCTGTATCTCAAGCATAATATCCCTTCTCTATATGGACATGTGCACGTATATATACTATATACACATGTTAAGGATTTTTTAAAAAGATTTCAGATGGAACACTGTGTGTGTGTGTGTGTGTGTGTTTCTTTTTTATGTTGATGTTGGCAGCATTTTTTTTTTCCTGTCCCAAGAGAAAGAACAAACATTACAAGGAATAAAGACTGGCCCTAAACTGTCACTCATAAAGGATACCCACGCCTCTGTTCTGTTTCTATGAACCAGTTTTACAGGAAAAAAAAAGGGGGGGGTTGTGTGTGTGTCTCTCAAATCTGTTTCTCAGAAATGGTCTCGGTGGCACAGAATCTGGATTGACAGCAACAAATGGGATTTGCATGGAGGCACTGTCTCCAGCCCACAATCCCGAGAGGGTTCTCATCCTCATCATTCTTAATCCCCCTTGGCAGGAGCCACCTCCTGTCTCTCACTCCCCTCCCTTAACATCAGTCTCCCGATACTCCTGCTTTGGCTGATCTGTTTCTCTCTGGGCTTCTTGTCTGGGACTCCTTCCCCCTTCCATTCAACTCCTGCCCCCCTTCTGTTAGGGCAATTTTATTCATTCCCCAGGCTTCAACCGAGTCTACAGATAACCCCTGAATGCATGTCTCCAGCCTCAATCTCTCCCTGAGCCCTCGACCCACTGGCCAGTGAGATAAAAACACATCTCCTACCGGTTTCTGCTGCTTCTAGCAAAGGAGCCGTTCCCTATCCATCCAGTGTGAAAAACCCAGACTGGGGTTCAACTTCTCTTTCCCCCTTCGATTAGGAAATGGTCTCAGAGTAGCTTCAAACACGTCCCTTCCTCGTACTGCTGAGGGGGCTACTGGGTCCCTGGTGCACTCAGTGCCGCCATCGCGAGTAGGAGAGTTGTCATTATCTCTTGTCACTATTGCCTTAACACAAGTCTTAACACGGCAACTTCCCGCTCCTCACGAGAGCTTATGTTTGTCGGCAGGTGTGGAAATCGCGCCTTCCTCCAAATCTAGTTTTCACAGACCAGATAGGCAAGCTCCCCAGCTCTCCTAACGGCTCCCAATAAGCCATGCAGCATGATGACACTGTGTGACCCCGGTGTGCGGCACAGGACCCAACACAGCTATGAAGACAGAGTAGGATAACGTAGTAGGCGGTGACGCGGAGGGTGGACAGGGCAGGAGCTGGTGTCTAAATGAGGAGCACAGCCTCCCTTCCCGCTGCTTTCAGCGTAGAGCTTCAAGGCCTGAGGCGGTCAGCGGCTGGATGACCACTAGGTGAGGAAGGCGTGCGGGGGACGTCGGCCTCCAACCGCGGCTGGGTAGGCACGTTTCTAGGATCTCGCTTCTCGGGTGATTCTGAGATCTATGGTCATCCCGAGGCCTGGGCCGTGCAGACGCATGAGCACCACCATACATTCCCTGTGCTGTTGCTTGGTCAAAGGCTCCCCAGTCTTTTGGTTCCATCCATTAACGGCCTGATGGACCATGTAGCCAGCTCAGTGGCTGAGTTTTTCACACACGGGAAGTTCAGCAACCATTTCACTCCAGTGACAGTGGAAGAAGCATTTGGAGGTATTCCTCAATGTCATTTTCATTTTCAAAGACACAGAAAACTCCTAGAGGCTGCCTTTCAGATCCTTGATTTAAAGTGGCAGGGACTGACGGCAGAGTTGGGCAGAGTCCTCAGAGGCCTCAAGATGGAGACCTGGAAGCTGAGCTGGACGGTGGGCATCATATGGTCCATGCAAAGGGCAGATGCCCGGGGATGGACCAGACCTTCAGACTGGTGGTTTCACATCTTCTAAGCATGACATACCTCCACATCTTCTTTTCTCCACCTTGTTTTGACAATGCCTCATCCACTTATGGCCTCCCCAGCTTTGCCAAGTTGAGGGAGGAGGGAGACCCAGAAACTCCAGGATGAGTGGTTCCTTGTCTCTTGGCCTGAAATCTCAGGACTGTGGCCTGTGACCAGATGTCCTGATGAGCAGCTCCGTGTGCCCTGGGTGTGTCTTCGGTAACAGCTTCCATTCATCTCTGTAAAGTGCTCTAACGGTGTGAGCAAAGACTAGGAAGAAACGGCCTCTCCTCTGGGCAGAGACATGCAAGTGGAGATTGCTTACTGAGCTGGTCAGGCCCTGGATGGCATGTTGGTCAGGATGGAATCCCGGGAAAGAAACCCTGACAGCAACCGTTGTCTACATATGGGACTTGTGTTCATGTCCTGTGTGCCCTGTGCTTGGCTTTTTATATGCATGACTCCCACCAAGACTCTCCAGCACTCTCGAAAGCAGTTGCGGTCTGTTTTACCCATGAGAAAATTGAGGTTCGGCACGATGTAGCCAGGCTCTAAATATTGGACAAGTGAGGTTCAGGTCAGTGGAACAGGATGAAATCCATCGAGTGATACCGTATTTGAGCTGTTTTCCTGATTCACGGGCTTGCTTTCATGCTGCTTCAAGCTTTCATGGTTTTGTATGACAGTCTTGATGACTGTAGTGTCAGTACACCTAAAAAAAACAGTGATGGGGTTTTCCAGGATGAGGTAGAAGGGTGGTGGAGAAGCATTAGACTTCCCTGCTTCCCCCACCCCAAGGAACACACACACACACACACACACACATACACACACACGCACCCCTATTTGTTTCTGTCCTGGGTCATATAACTAGTCAGGGCTGAACCAGCACTTCCATCTTAAGCCAGATCGCTGTACGGAGCATCACCTGATATATCTTATTAAGCATCTCCTCTGTGCCAGGCCCTGTGATGGGTCCAGTGAGCTACAGATATCTCAGGATTGTGAAGCAGAAGCTGTAGTTCCCAGATTAACATTGTACCCATCCTGAACTCTGGTAGAACTCTGTTTTTAGACTTAGCTTAATATGCACACTTGTCTGTCTTGTTCTCTCTTTTGCTTTTGGCATTACATCATTTTTTTATTATGCAGTTAGATTTATTAATCTTTTGCTTAGTGTTCCTGGGTTTTGAGTAAAGAAATGGAAAGGCTTTAGATGCCCTAAGGGTATAAAGGAATGCACATATATTTTCTTCTAGGATTTCAATGGATTAATTTTTGCTTTCCAATTTTGATCAATTTAATCTTGGCATACAATGTGTAATATGATGCGTTTCTGGTAAAATCCATCTCTGGGATGCCACTTTCAATATACTAAATCCTTGTGGCATTTGGATCTATTTTTAGACTGTCTAATGTTCCATTGGTCAATTGGTCTGTTGGTATGACAATTGATTGCCGAGGTTTTAATTATTGGCTTTTTATATGTATTACTTCCATTTAAGGTATTAATTTAAAAAGTTGGGAAGGCTTACCTACAGTTTATTTTCTCTATTCTTGCTACTCTATTTTCCCTAAACTCCTTACAATGAATAAAAAGCTCTCTTTCATCTAAGTGGGACAGATTCATTTTCAAGACTCAACTAAAAAAAACCCTCTGCTTTGGGGATCCTTCCCTGATGTCCTCAGGCTTTGTTAAGTTCCCCCAACCCTGGTTTGTTACTACAGTACCCTGTGTGTCCCTCTGTCACCTGCTCATATGGAAAGGGCTTGTGATTGGCTACTTTTCTGTCTCCTCCCACTGGGCTGCACTCTCTTTGAGGGCATTACCTAATCACCTTCACTGTTGCATCGTTAAGCAGAGAGCACAGTGCCTGTTACATAGTAGCTGCTCAATCTTGTCATCTATTGCTACATAATAAACTACCTAAAACTTAAAAGACACAGGGAACAATGTTTATTTTTTACTATCGCATTCTTTTTTTAAAAAAAAAGATTTATTTATTTATTTGAGAGAGAGAGAGAAATAGGAGGGGATGGAGTGGAGGGGGATGGGGGAAGGGAGAGAGAATCCCAAGCAGACTCCACACTGAGCATGGAGCCTGACATGGGGCTCCGTCCCACGACCTGAGACCATGACCTCAGCTGAAACGAAGAGTTAGAAACCCAACCAATTGTGCCATCCAGGTGCCCCTATCTCTTATTGTCTTGTGAACTGTGATGGGACTCAGCGAGGTGGCTGTATTTTGGGGATCCTTTGTGTGGTTCCTCCAGACAGTGGCTCTTAGCCAGGAGTCATGGCTAAGGCTTCTTCACTCCCAAGCCTGGTGGTTCATGCTGGCTATCTACTGGGGCCTCAGCTGGGGCTCTTGGCTGGAACACCTACTACTTATGGTTTGTTTGTGTGGCTGGGATTTTGAGGAGCAAGAGAGCCTGGTGGAACCTGTATCATCTTTTCTGACTTGACTTCAGAAGTCACATTGAAGCATACCCCTCATACTTTTCCCGACCGAGGCAGTCTTGGAGATCCACCCAGTTTCAAGAGGGCAGGGCATAAACTCCACCCCTGGATGGGGAGTGGCAAGGTCACAGAGTAGAACTTGTGGGGTAAGTGATAAGATAATGGCCATCTTTGGAAAGTATAATCTGCTACAGTGCTCAACAGGTATTTTCAAATATTTATAAATACATGATTCAAGATCACTGAGATGGTTACATTCTGGGCTCAGACTTGAACTAGGACTTCTGATTGATCAGCAAGAGAATAGGTACCTGAGGTGAGGGTGCTCCCTGCCCCCACCAGGGTTGGGTGTTGAGCCAAGCTCCTGGGAGGTTTTCCCTTTAGTTTCAGGAGCTGCATATGGATACGTGCAGTCATGTAGGTAAAGCATTTTGAGTTTTTGATCACAAACTTCCTCTCCCCTATTCGAAGTACTGGGTTATCAGGGTTTGTTTTTCCTCCTCTACTTTCTCAAGTAAGTGCTTTGAAGAAGATGCATGTAGGAGAAATGACACATTAAGTATTTCTGGTGTTAAGTGGGGTTTCTGCTCAAAAGGAGAGTGCCGTGTTTATGACTGGCACACAAATTGAAGAACTGAGCTTGCTGTTTGAACACTCGACTTTATGGTTTTTGCTGTCAGAGCCACCTCTCACTACTGGAGAAAGCTAAAGGGTTTGAGGAAGCTGTCCTCATTGGTTCCCCCAGGTGAAGATACTTGGGCTGGCAGACTGTGGCAGGAGATTAGATGAGAGAAGTCCCCACCCCCGGGGAGGACCTGCTGAGTCTCACCCAGTCTGATGGACCCTGAGATCCCTAGGATTCGGAGTGGATGGGAGCTGGGAGGGTGAGTGTCACTGCTGTTTGCGTCTCAGCGACAGCCTTGAACCATCCAGTACCAGTTTCTGCCCTGGGAGATAACCCACTTGCGGGAAGTGGGCCTCTGCTGAGACTATGTTTATTTTTTTAAATACTTATTTATTTATTATTTTAAGGAGGGGGAGGTGAGGGGAAAAGGGAGAGAGAGAATCTTACAGTCCTTACTGGATGTAGAGCCTGATGTGGGGCTCGATCCCATGACCCTGCTGAGATCAAGACCTGAGCTGAAATCAAGAGTGGGATGCCCAGCTGACTGAGCCACCCCCCCCCCAGACTAACTTTAACGAATGTGGCATTTGTCATAGAATCTAGGTTCTGGATCCAGATATTCTGGGCTCAAATCCTAGCTCTGCTGTTTACTCACACTGCAGCTTGGAGCATGTGACTTCACTTCTCGGTGCCTCAGTTATCCCATCTCAGCAACGGTCATAGGAGCACCTACTTCCAGACGTTGTGAGGATCTAAGTACGGTAATTAGAACAGCGCCTGGTGCGTGCTGAGCACTGAGCAGATGTTAGCTCTTATTTTCACAAGGGCTGTGATTGTGGTTCTCATTGTCATTATTGCTTATAAACTGCTCTCCCCAGACCTCTAGACCTATAAATCGCATATGTACTGTTAACTTTGCTAGTAGCCACATTAAAAAAACAAAAACAAAAACAAAAAACCAAAAACAAACAAAAACCAGGTTCAGTTGGTTTTAGTAATATATTTTATTTGACCCAATATACCCAAAATTTTATTTCAGTGTATAATCAATATAAAATTATTGGTGCATTATAAATTTCTTTTTTCATACTAAGTCTTTGATCTCTGATATGACTTTCTTATAGCATTTTTCAGTTTCCGCTGGTCACATTTCAGGGGCTTGGTGGCCCCATGTGGTTGGGGGCCACTATATTGCACAATACCATGAATTCAGGGGCAGCTGGCAAAATGCCCTACTAGGACAAAGGGGTGTATTTCTTTTGAGTACCTACTGTGTGCCAGATACTTTACGTGTAGTGTGTAATTTAATCATTATGACCATCTTGCCTGCAGGTATTTTACAGATAGATTCCTCAGAGAGCTAATTTACCCAAAGTGACACAGTTAGACAGAGGCTGAACTTGAAATTAGGTGTGTGAGACTGAGTCTGTTTTCCTTTGGTGAGGTGGTAACTAGAGGCTTGATTTTCAGGTAGTGGCACATGAGGGCCATCCAAATCCAAGACACACTCACATAGACACACCGTAATGCTCGCCGGCCTTCTTTGTGACACATTTGAGTAGAGCCAGCTGCGCTTTGTCACAAGCAGGCCAAGGACTGAGTCCGGGTCTCAGGTCAGTGTTCAGGAAAAATCTGGGGCTTGGGGCTGTGTCTGTGACCGAGTCATGACTCCCCAAGGCTGGGATCTGGGTTCAGTCTGTGAATAAGAATTGAGTCTGTGACCAGGATCAGAACTCCATGTGTAGCCAGGTCAAAGTTTGACCTAAAGCAGAGGTCAGGGCTCTACGTGGAGTCAAGGTCTAAGTTCATTTTTTGTCCAAGGGGCAGAGTGGTACGTGCAGCAAATTCACAGGAGTTGAAGCTTGTAAGGTCAATCCTGTATGCCAGACACCAGGCCTGCCATTGCCTTTGGAAATTTCTAAGAGCAAGAAACTAGGAAACAATGCAAATGCTTATTTGGGGGCACAGCTGCAGTGAAGGTGAGGGTTTTAGTAGGGGTGGTAACTTCCCTGCGGAATGTTAGGGGTACATGGTGGTCTGATGCCTCTACCACGTCCACCCTGGGTGGGACCGGGATCTATGAAAGTAGATTCCAGTTGCTACATTGTGGGGAGTGGTCATGGTGAGGTGGAGAATGGAAAGGGCAGACAGAGCTTACAGGGTGTCAGCTAATGTGGCTGGATTATGGGGTGAATCAGGGCATTTGGGGAGCCTAGGACTTGGCATGCCATTTGCTCCTAAAGACCAAGCTGAGTGTGTGTGGCGGGGGGAATACCACCAGCAGGGTCCCAGAAGGTTGTGTTTGTCAAAAAGAGTCGAGTACCAGGCAGTGGGCCACAAGGGGTCACCTCAGGCACAGGTTAAATAAATGATGGTCTAGCTCTCCAGTAAAATATTATCCAGCTGGAGAAATGAATGAGGAACAATTTTCAAATATATCATTAGGACAAAAGCAAGGTGGGGACAGGATGTTTACTATGCTCTCTTTTGTGTAAGAAAATGTGGAAATAAAAAATATATATAAATATAAATGCCAAAGGATTACAAGATACTAATAAAAGCAGTTATTATTACCTAGATGTTGCTGGGGAGGGTCGCCTTAACAAGGAGCTGACTTCAGTTCAGGGAACAAGCCACTCCCCAAAGTGCTGCTTCTCCCCACACTGGAGAGCGGTGGCTCTTCATTCCTGTCACTTACCAAGGTCCACATGGTCATTTGCGGGTGGCAGAGAGTGGGGGAGGAAGGGTGAAGTAAAGGAGCCCTACCATTGGGAGCCAGGTAATCTTGACCTACTGGAAGCTCTTTCCTTGTGGTCCCCTCCCCACAGCAAGGTAGAAGTGTGTTTGTGAACCTGACCATTACACTGCTTGCTGCTTCTTAGTTTGAACTAAAATCAAAATGATTCTGCAAGAAACCCTAAGCAGTGAAAAGCGATAGAGCTGAACATTCATACACTGTAGGTATTTCCTCTGGGGTGGAGGAGGCTTGTGTGTGTTGTTGTTGTGGCTGCCAAAAGTCTGAAGCAAACTGTTTCCAAAAAGTATTGTGCATTTGTAATGGAGTTTAGGATCGCTTATGTTTTTATTTGACGTATACATATTTCATGAGAACAACACTGAACGTGTATTTAATCAGGATTTGTAAGGAATCACAGGTAATCCTTTTATGTTTCTTCTTTATATTTCTGCATTATAAATTTGCTTGACTGCACATACCACAAAAAATATTGAACTGAAAAGACTGACAGTGAAGTTGAACTAAATGAGAATATCGACATTCTGCATGTGTGTGTGCACGTGTGTTACGTGTGTATATATTATATGTTACAGATATATTAAAAGTATATTTTTCATTTGGTGGAGGAGGGATAAATTATTCAATGAACTATGTTAGAGGACTTGGCAACTATTTGAGGAAAAGTAATTATACCTGCACCTCACATGAAACTCCAAAAAAAATAAAAATAAAAAATAATAATAATAATAATCCCCTAAGAATTACTATTATTAAATATTAAAACTGAAATTGTAAAACAATTTGAACAATGTGTTGGTAAATATTTAAAAAGTCTTGTATAGGAAGTTATTTCATAACTCCTTGCCTTAGATTTTTCCATCTATGTAAGTGTCTGTCTTAAAGAATAGCTATAGGGATCAAATGAGTAATCCATGTAGTGTAATATGATATGAGTAATATAAGTCTTTAGAAAAGTACCTGGCATGCGGTCAGCACTATATAAGTATTAACTATAATGTCTTTTTCTAAACGTGATATGTAATAAAGGAACTAAAATGGTAGATATGACTATGAAATTTTAGAATTTCAAAAGTGGCACATTAAAATTCAACCCAGATGACAGAAAAAAAAAAAGGTAAATATTCTATTTGGGTAGTTATTCCAAATCAACAAGAGGAAAAAATTCTCTAAAGTTATTCCAAATCAATATAAGAAAAGAGGTAGACTTCTCAAAGGAAATATGAACCAGGGCTTCAATAGGCCAATCATAAAAGAAGACACTCGTATTAATTCATTCTTTGAGCAAATATTTACCATGTGCCCAGTATACGTTGGGCTCTTCAGGATGTTGGGGTGCAATAATGGGGGGAACTAAGCCTCTGCTGTCAAGGAACTCACATTGTAAGAGCCAATAAACATATGGACAAGGAATCCAGTTCACAAAGAATCAAAGAAATGCAAAATTAAACAAAGAGTGAGTCATTTTTTGTGTACCCAAATAGCAAATATTTTTGAGTGATTTTATCATATATCAGTGATGATGTGAGGAAACTAGCACTCTTACACCTTTATAATGGGAGTCGGAACTCGCTCAGTGCAGTCTGTAGGGAATTTTGTCAATAAGTGCTAAAATGTTTTTAAATGTGTGATTCCTGCAATTCAACAATTTAACTCATAGGAAGTTATTTTGAGGAATAATCAGAAATACATAGAAAGATTTCTATACAAGAACATGTGTTCATTGATTCGTTCATTTACAAATATCTATTGATTGTTACTACGCTCAGGACACTCTTCTAGGTCCTAGGGATACAGCCCCGATAAAAGTAGGGAAAGTTCCTGTTCTTTAGGAGTTTGTGGTGTAGTATGGGTTTTTTGTGTTTTGGTTTGGTTTGGTTTTTTGTTTTGGTTTTGTTTTGTTTTGGTGGGGAGATATGAGGCAGGCAAGCAATAAACATATACACTCACACATATATTTATAAAACCAATTTGGAGATACAAATATAGATATAGAAAGACCTAGATAGATACAGATAGATGGTGAAAGTACTATAAAGCAGGGTAAGGGGGGAGGGGTGCTCCCCAGCTCCCCAAGGGTGCTGACATGGAGGGAAAAGAGGTAATATCTTTCTTACATAAGGAATTAGAGGAGACCTCTCTGATTAATCGATATCTGTGCAAAGACCTACATGCATTGAAGGACTGTGCCATGCTGATATCTGGGAGAGGAACATCATCCTAGAGAGGACAGTGAATGCAAGTGCCCTGAGGTAGAAGGAGCATGTTTGGTGTCTTCTCTTTGAGGAGGAACAGGGAAGCCAGTGTAGTTGGAGTGGGGTTGGCTGGGGGAAGATCAAAGATTAGATCAGAGACGTGCAGAGCGCAAATCACGTAGAGATTTGTGGGCCATTCTGAGGGTTGTGAGACCATTAAGACAACTGGCTGATGCTTAAAACAATAGTTACTCCTTTACTAGCTCATGATTTTTATGGGTCAGGAATGTGGGAGGGGCTCAGCTGGGAGGTTCTTCTGCTCCACGTAGCATTGACAGAGGTCACTCAGGTATTCACCTGGAAGATGAACTTGTCAGAGTTCAAGATGGTTTCATTCCTTTTGGCACCTTTGCAGGGATGGTTGGAAAGCGGGGCTCAGCTGAATGGGTTGGCTGGAGTGCCTGCCTACGAACCGTCTAGCATGGTGCTGTCTGGATAGTCAGCTTTCTTTAATGGCAGCTCAGGGCTCCCAGAGAGTGTTCCAAAGGGCAGGAAACAGAAGCTGGAAGTCTCTTACAGAAATTGGAGAGAGTCACTTCCTGTGTGTTCATACAGTCATACAGCCAGTCTGGTATTAGTAGACGAGGAGGAGAGCTCACCTGTCATGGGAGGAATAAAATTGACAGCCACGTTTAGTCTACCCTATAGAGTAAGAGAGAACAAAGGGCCAAGTTTATTTCAGTGTTATTTAAAATTGTGACAATGTGAAAATAACCAAAATATCTGAGAAAAATGGCTAAATATATTTCATATGTATTTATATCCACATAGTGTAATATTTGTCAACCAATAAAAATGTGTATTTAGTGAATACTGATGAATGAGGGAAGATAATGCAGGGTGTGCCTGTGTGTATGTGTGTGCATGTGTGTATGTATGCTCGTATGTAGGGGTGTGCCTGTGTATGTTTGTGTGCCCATATACACACTTCTCGAAAAGCTTTCAGGCAGGGAGGGTCAGTGTTCAGCTGTGATCACCCTTTCAGTAGTGATCAGGGCATCTGTGGCCCTCTTGCATGGCCATTTGGACAGAGTTCTGAATGTGAGCCCTTTTAAAGTCTTCCTACTGACAGTTAAACAGGGACTATGGATAACAGGAAACAAGCAGGCCTTTGCTCAAATGATGGAGCAGACGGAGTGCCATTGTCATGACCTTAAACTGGGTGTGTATTTGATTTTATAACCACTTTTTTGAAGCTCCCTTAAGAGATAACAGGCTCTCTTAAGAAAATGTTTCTATTGTCAAGATACCATACTCAAGATCATCTCTGTGGACCTGGTAGTCAAGGAAGTCTCAAATAGTCTCATTATTCATTCATCCATATGGTCAGTGGTACCATACAATTAAAGGTGTAGGACAAGGAAGGGGAGGGGGGAAGCTCTATATGCTAGATATTCTACTAAGCCCCAGAGAGATGAATGAGATAGGTTCTTTGTTCATGAAGTGTTTGCTGTGGAACCAGGTCTGTCATCTCTGGAGGGTACAGAGTCAATTATGCAGTTCAAATCAGGATTCTGAAAGTGAAGTCTGGAATATTTCATAGGTTTCTCATCTGTGTGTATGTCCAGCTCTTTGAGCAAGCTAGCACTCCTAATTCTATGCATTAAACCACCAAACGGTAGTGGCAGACCAATAAACAAAGGATGATCACAGAAGACAGCCATGGTTGTCAGCATTTTTGGGATTTCTCTGCAAATTTCAAACGTCAACCCATCTTGGTGAGTAAATTGCAAAAGATGCTCATCTTTCTGACTCATCCAGCCCATACGGGGATAATGGCTCCCAGGCTAACTTAATTTTAGCCTTGTCCAGTGTCTGTGGTTTTGTATACTGCACAAACATAGATGGTAGCCTAGGCACCTTGGATCCTTCTAGGTCATTCGTGTAATCTGCTCTGATCCTTTTTCTGCCAATCTTTGCTCTGGACTGCATGGTCCAGAGTGTCATTCCTTCTCTAGCCTTGGGGCTCCATCTGGCAGAAATGAGGCTCTCCCTGAAAGTATCCACCCCAGGCCTTGCCCTCAGGAACAGCCCTCCACACCAAGTCTGTAAATCCTGTCCATACCGAAGCAAAGGGGGCCTGCAGACAGGACCGAAACAGGTGCCCCCCTCCCTTCTGTCCACAGAAGGGAACAGATTCAGATGCATCTATGGGGACCAGGGAGTGAGGGCTGAGCTGACACTCTGCTAGCAAAACTGCTATTGTTATGATCAGCGCTTAGTGCTTAACAAGTAACCCCAAGTGCTGGGTCCACTTGGGAGAATCAAAGCCAGGATCCCAGCCCCTTTGTTATTTCCCTGTGCTGTTGAAGGTTCATTTAAGTTATTCGTTTAGGGCAGAATTTAAGCTTTTTATTGATTTGGGTGGTAAATTGCCCAGTAATGCTCCAGCCAGGAGCCAGATAGCAGTAAAAGTTCCACCACACCTAGCAGTACCCCTTCCACCTCTCAGTTACTTCCAGCTACAATGGTGATGTCTTAAGCATCTTTGCTTTTAGATGACACTTCTTTTCCAGTTTACTGAGAAATAATGGACATACGTCACCATGTAAGTTTAAGGTGTACAGCATGATGGTTTGATTACATATATTGTGAAATGATCACTGCTATAGGTTCAGCTAACACCCATCTCCTCATATAGATACAATAAAAAGAAAAGAAAGAAGAAAGGAAAAAGTTTCTTTTGGTGATGAGAATTCTTAGGATCTACTCTCTTAGCAACTTTCCTGTTTGTCACACAGCAGCACTGGCTACAGTCCTCATGTTGCCCATTATATCCCTAGGACTGATTTGACTTTTAACTGGAAGTTTGTACCTTTTCACCCCCTTCCTCCAATTTGCACCCCCTGCCTCTGCTAACCACAACTCTGATCTTTTTATGACCGATTTTTAAAAAACATTCTCATTCATTCATTCATTCATTCATTCGTAGATTCCACATATAAATGAGTTCATACAGTGTTTGTTATTTCTTTGACTTATTTCACTTTGCGTAATGCCTTCAAGGTTCATTATGTTGTCACAAATGGTAGGATTTCCTTGGGTTTTTTTAATGGCTGAATAACATTCCATTGTGTGTGTGTATGTGTGTGTGTGTGTACACAACTTCTTTATCCATTGTTCACCGAGGAACATTTAGGTTATTTCCATGTCTTTGCTGTTGTAAATAATGCTGATATGAACATGGGGTTGCAGATACCTTTTCAAGTTAGTATTTTTGTTATGTTTAGATATAGTCCCAGAAGTAGAATTTCTGGATCATTTGGTAGTTCCATTTTTAATTTTTTGAGGGTCCTCCATACTGTTTTCCATAGTGAGTGCACCAATTTACAATCCTATCAGTAGGACACTAGGGTTCCCTTTCTCCACACCCATACCAGCATTGTTATCTTTTGTATTTTGGTGATGGACATTCTGGTAGGTGTGAGGTGATATCTCATGGCGGTTTTAATTTCACTTCCCTAAAGACTAGTGATGTTGAGCGTCTTTTTGTGTGTGGTTAGCTTTTTTTCGCTCTTCTTCGGAGAAACGTCATTTGGGTCCTTTGCCCATTTTTTAATTCGGTTATTTGGTATGTTTTGCTGTTGAACTGTATGAGTTCTTTATATGTTTTGGATATTAGCCTCTTCAGATATATGATTTGCAAATATTTTTCCCACTCTATATAGGTTGTCTTTTCACTTTGTTGATGGTTTCTTTTACTGTGAAGAAGCTTTTTATGTTGATGTTAGTCCCACTTGTTTATTTTTTTTATTTTGTTGATTGCGCTTTAGATGTCATATCTAAAGAAATGATTGCCAAGACCCATGTCAAGGAGCTTTGTACCTATGTTTTGTTCTAGGAGTTTCATGGTTTCATATCTTACATTCAAGTATTCATTTCATGTTAATTTTTGTGAGTGGCATAAGGTATGGGTCCAGTTTCTTTTACATGTGAATATCCAGTTTTCTCAGCACCATTTATTGAAGAGACTCTCTATTCTCCTCCTTTGAGTATTTTTGGTTCCCTTGAAAAAAATGCTAGTTGACTGTACATGCTTATGTTTATTTCTGGGCTCTCGATTCTGATCCGTTGGTCTGTTTTTAAGCCAGTACCATAGTGTATTGATGATTATAGCTTCATAGTATAGCTTAAAATGAGGAAGTGTGATGCTTCCTGCTTCATTTTTCTTTCTCAGGATTTTTATTTTTATCTATTTTATTTTATTTTGCTATTTGAGGTCTTTTGTGGTTCCATATAAATTTTAGGAGTGGTTTTCCTATTTCTGTAAAAAAAAAATGCCATCAGAATCTTGATAGGGATTTTATCAAATCTCTAGATGGCTTTAGTTAATATATACATCTAAAAACATTCTTTCAGTTCATGGACATGGGATACCATTTCATTTATTTGTGTCTTCTATTTCTTTCATCAGTGTTTCATAGTTTTCAGCATAGAAAGCTTTCACTTCCTTAGTTAAATTTATTTCTAAGCATTTTATTATTTTTGATGCTATTAAAAATGGGATTGACTACTTTATTTCTTTGTCAGAAATTTCATTGTTAATTTTAGAAACACTACTGATTTTTGTGCATTAATTTTGTATTTTACAACTTTAATTCATTGATTAGATCTAACAGGTTTTTTTTGTTGAGTCTCTAGATTTTCTGTATATAAAATTATGTCATCTGCAAATAGAGACAATTTTACTTCTTCCTTTCCAATTCCAATACCTTTCATTTTGTTTTCTTGCCTGATTGCTGTAGATAGGATTTTCAGTACTAGTTGAATAGGAATGGGAGTTGGCACTCTTGTCTTGTTCTGATCTCAGAGGACTAGCCTTCAACTTTCATCACTGAATATGATGTTAACTGTGGGGTTGTCATATATGGCCTTTATTATGTTGAGATATGTTCTTTCTGTGCCTAAATTGTTAAGAGTTTTTATCATGAATGGATGTTGAGTTTTGCCAAATGCTTTTACTGCATCTACTGAAATGATCATATGGTTCTTTTCTTTCATTCTATTAATGTGATGTATCACATTGATTGATTTGCATATCTAGAACTATCATTTCATCCTAGGGATAAATCCCATTTGCTGTGGTAAATGAGCCTTTAATGTGCTGCTGACTTTGTTAGTATTTTATGGAGAATTTTTGCATCTTTATTCATCAGGGATATTAGCCTATAATTTTCTTTTCTAGTAGCATCCTTTTCTGGTTTCAGTATCAGGATAGCTTGCAAAATGAGTTTGGGAGTGTTCTGTCCTCTTTGGGCTTACATTTTCTATAAATGTGTGGTAAAATTCACCAGTGAAGCCATCTGGTCCTGGGCTTTTCTTTATTGGGAGATCTTTGATTACTGATTTAGTCTCCTTACTAGGAATTGGTATATTCAGATTTTCTATTTCTTCCTGGCTCAGTCTTGGTAAGTTGTAGGTTTCCTTTTTTTTTTTTTTTTTTTTTAAGATTTATTTATTCATTTTAGAGAGAAAGAGTGTGTGTGAGTCAGGGGAGGGGCAGAGGGAGAGAGAGAGAATCCTCAAGCAGAAACCCTGCTGAGCACAGAGCCCAGCAAGGGCTCAATCCCAGGACCCTGAGATCATTACCTGAGCCTAAATCAAGAGTCAGATGCTCAACTGACTGAGACCACCCAGGCGCCCCAAACTGTATGTTTCTAATAATTTCTCTGTTTCTTCTTGGTTGAATGTAGTTTTGGCAGATAGTTGTTCAGAATAGCCTCTTGTGAGCCTTTGAATTTCTGCGGTATCAGTTGTAATGGCTTCTTTTTCATTTATAATTCTGCTGATTTGGGTCTTTTTTTTTCTTGGTTAGTCTAGCTAAGAGATTGTCAGTTTTGCTTAACTTTTCAAAGGACCAACTCTCAGTTTGATTGATCACTTCTATTGTATTTCATTTATTTTTGCTCTAATATTTATTATTTACTTTTGTTAACTTTGGGTCAATTTGTTTTTCTTTTCTTAGTTCTTTAAGGTGTAGAATTAGGTTATTTGGAATATTTATTGCTTCATAATATGAGCATTTATTGCTATGAGCTTTCCTCTTAGAACTGATTTTGCTGCATTCCATAAGTTCTGCTATGTTGTGTTTCCATTTTGTCTCAAGAGAAAATTATTTTCCCATTAATTTCTTCTTTGATCCATTGGTGGTTTAGGAGAGTGTCGATTTCCATATGGTCATGAATTTTCATTTTCCTTTTGTTATTTATTGATTTCTAGTTTCATGCCATTGTGATTAGAGAAGATACTTGGTATGATTTCAGTCTTCTTGAATTTGCTATGACTTGTTTTGTGGCCGAACATATTGTCCATCCAGAAACTGTTTGATGTGTGCTCGAAAAGAATGTGTATTCTGCTGTTGTTGGATAGAATGTTCTGCATATGTTTATAAGGTCCATTTGGTCCATAGTGTTCAGATTTGCTGTTTCCTTATTCTCTGGATAATCTAGCCATTATTGAGAGTGGGGTATTAAAGTCCCCAACTATTATCATATTACTGTTTATTTCTCCTTTAGTTCTGCTAGTTTTTGCTTTATATATTAGGTGCTCTGATGTTGGGCACATAAATATTTGCAGTTGCTATATCTTCTTCTTTTATTATTAACATATAATGTATTATTTGTTTTAAGGGTACAGGTCTGGAATTCATCAGTCTTACACAACACACAGTGCACACCACAACATATACCCTCCCCAATGTCCATCACCCAGCCACCCCATACCCCCACCCTTGTCCCCTCCAGCAACCCTCAGTTTGTTTCCTAAGATTAAGAGTCTTTTATGGTTATATCTTCTTGATGTATTGACTCCTTTATCATTATATAATGACCTTCTTTATTTCTTTTTACTATTTTTAGTTTAAAGTCTGTTTTTTCTTATATAATAACCACTCCTTTTTTTGGGCTACCATTTGCTTGAAATGTTTTCTTATATCCCTTCACTCTCCAACTGTATATGTCTTTAAGACTAAAGTCAGTCTCTTGAAGGCAGAATATTGTTGAATCTTGTTTTTTTATCCATTCAGCCATTCTGTGTCTTTTGACTGGAGAAGTTAATCCATTGATGTTTAAAGTAATTATTGTTAAGTAAGGACTCACTGTTGTCATTTTGTTAAATGTTTCTGATCATTTTGTAGATTTACTGTTCCTCTTTTTTTTTCTTTTTAAATTTTTTTTAAATTTAAATTCAATTGAGTTAACATATAGTGTATTCTTAGTTTCAGGGGTAGAATTTAGTGATTCATCAGTTACATGTAACACCCAGTGCTCATTACATCAAGTGCCCTTCTTAATGCCCATCACCCAATTACCCCATCCCTCCCACCCACCTCCCCTCCAGCAACCCTCAGTTTGTTTCCTATAGCTAAGAGTCTCATGGTTTGCCTCCCTCTCTTTTTATTTAATTTAATTTTAATTTAATTTTAATTTATTTTCTATTTTATTTTTCCTTCCATTCCCCTGTGTTCATGTTTTGTTTCTTAAATTCCACACAGGAGTGAAATCATATGGTATTTGTCTTTCTCTGACTGACTTATTTCACTTAGTGTAGTACTCTCTAGTTCAAGCCACATAGTTGCAAATGGCAAGATTTCATTCTTTTTGAAGGGTAATATTCCATCATATATATGTACCACATCTTCTTTACCCAATCATCTGTCAGTGGACATCTGGGCTCTTTCCATAGTTCAGCTATTGTGGACATTGCTGTTATAAACATTGGGGTGCATGTGCCCCTTTGGATCACTGTGTTTATATCCTTTGGATAAATACCCATCAGGGCAATTGCTGAGTCATAGGGTAGCTCTATTTTTAACTTTTTGAGGATCTTCCATACTGTTTGCCAGAGTGGCTATACCAGTTTGCATTCCCCCCAACAGTGTAAGAGGGCTCCCCTCTCTCCACATGCTCGCCAACACCTGTTGTTTCCTGAGTTGTTCATTTTAGCCACTCTGATCGGTGTGAGTTGGTATGTCATCATGGTTTTGAGTTGTATTCCCCTGATGCTGAGTGTTGGTGAACATTTTTTCATCCTGCTGTATTTTTGTGTGTTTTGATGTCTTTTGATATCAGTAAGCTAGTTGACTTCTTATCAGGTTCTTTTGTGTAATTACTATAAGATTTTCTGTTGTGATTACCATGAGACTTATATAATATGTCTTAGAATTATAACACCCTACTTTAAACGTATAACAACTTAATTTCCAATAGAATCAATACAGTTTACGCTTTTACTTCTTTTCCCCCATCATATATGAGGTTAGTGCTGTTACAGTTTTACATGTTTTTTTTTTTTTTACTTTTTTTCAAGATTTTATTTATTTATTTGACAGAGAGAGCACAAGTAGGCAGAGTGGAAGGCAAAGGGAGAGGGAGAAGCAGGCTCGCCATTGAGCAGAGAGCCTGATGTGGGGCTCAATCCCAGGACCCTGGGATCATGACTTGAGCTGAAGGCAGATGCTTAACTGACTGAGCTACCCAGGTGCCCCACAATTTTACATGTTTTTTTAAAGTTTACATGTTTTTTTTTTCCATTTAAAGGCAATGCAATTTTCTCTACCTAAGGGCTCCTTTTATATTCTCTTTTCAAATTTGATTTCCTCTTCTGTGCAAACTCCTTTGTAAAGGTTACTCCTATTCAAGAATTGGGGATAGGGTACTGATATAATATGACTTTGTGACTTAGCGCATTTTCCTGTCCTGTGACTTTACACCTGTCTCTTCTTCATTCACTATTGGGAAGGACCATTTAATTCGGTAAATATATTTTGAGTACCTAGTAGGTGTTAGCCACAGTTCTAAGTGGTTGGGATATATTACCAAACAAAGCAGACAAATCCTTGCCTTCGTGATGCTTACATTTTTGTAATAGAGACAGAAAATAACCAGTAAACATATCAATGAGTAAATTTTATGATAAACTAGATAGCGGTAAGTACATTAAAGAAAAATGCAGCAAAATAAGGGAGATTGGAAATGCTTGTGGTAGAAGTGATTTATAATTTTAAAAGAGAGTGGCTAATCTAGGCCTTATTGAAGATGTCATGTATTGATAGATTTGAAGGAGGTGAGAAAAATTTAGTTAAATCAATCTTGAAGGGTGAGGCAGAGGGGAGGAGGGAAGCCTTTCCAGCATAGGGACAGCCAAGGCAGAAGTCCTGAGGCAGGAGTATATTTGCTACATTCAGAGAACAGCAAGGAAGCCAGGGGCTGAGTATGGGAGGGGAGAGTGGAAAAAGACGAAGGCAGGGGTAACTGGAGACCGGATCTCGCAAGGCATTAAAGGCCATTGTAGGGATTTAGGCTTTTGTTCTGCATGAAATGGGAGCAGTCAAGGTATTGAATAGAAGAGGGAGAATTTTGCTTGCAAAGTTGAAAAGATCCCTCTGGCTAGAAAGTCATTTCATATCCAGGATCCTGATGATGGTAAACATCCAGCCAACACGTTTGCTGGTGGATTGGTGGTGGAAATGAGAGGAAGAGAGAGGAGTTAGGCCTGGGTTACTGGAAGGATGGAGTTGTTGCGAAAACAGATGGAGAAGAGTACAGACAGAGCAGTTTCATGGGGGAAGACCAGCAGTTTAGTTGTAGGCATATGAACTTGGAATATCCCCCAGATAGCTATCAGACAACATGAGACATGAAAAAGACAGCTTCTGAGTCAAATGGGCCTTATTTGAAATCACACCTCCAGTGCTGGTTAGCTCTGTGACCTTCAGAAAAGTACTAACATCTCCGAGTCTCAGATTTTATGCTCTTACAATGGAGACCATTCTGTCCATATACACTGCGCTGGAGATTGAGACCATGGAGGGGTGTGTCGTGAAAGCAAAGTGAGCTTTAGAGATGAGTCACTGCTTGGTCTATTTCCAGAAACACTAGGGATCAAATCTACTCTCAACTCACAGGCTCTCCAGAAATTCCCTTCTCTCACTCTGGCCTCAGGTTCCTCATCAGTAGGTGAAAGTTGACATGACTAACTTTTCAGGCCTGCCTTGGCGCTAAGGTTGCATGAATGTGAGGACCTTGGAGTTGGAGGGGCTCGCTAGTATCCTGCCTCACTCTGGAGTTTAACACAGGTATGTGCCTGGATGTACACACACACACACACACACACACACACCCCACACCCACACCCACACCCAGCTCTGGCCAGACCCTTTTTAATTAGAGGAACACCAATCTCTATGCTGTAGATCTCCTTCCTCTGTGGCCCATAGTCTGGCCACCTGATCCTTCCTGGTGGCCACACCAGACAGAGCAGTGTAGGCAGTATAACCACAGTCAGTGCCAAGGGCATGAACCCCTCACCTCTTTTCAAGGGTTCCCATAAGAGAGGAGGTAATAAACATCATAGATCTGGAACACCATCTTATTTACACTGAAAGGAGTCCAGGTCAGGAAACAAACAGGTTTGCATTCCTTCCAATGTCCTCAGACATGCGTGCTTAGCTCTCCTTCCGTGTCCCTTTTCCCCTCCCTTGTACCTGTACCACCACCTAGGCTCCTAACTTCCATGCATCTCTTTGGACTTGATCAATTCACCTCCTCTTGGGAGGTTGTGACCCCCTGATTGCTCTTGTATGGCTCTTTTTTACTAGTGAGTCATTTTAAAACTAGTTGATTTCCTTGCAAACTGCATTATGCTTCTGTGATCCAATTTTGCAAAAAGCCTGATGTTTCCTTTCTGTTCTGTTATAACAACTGTTGGTGGTAAATTGACCTATCTAGCTTTATTTTTTTAACTGTCTCTATATTGGTCCTCTTTCTTGGTGCTGGCCTGTTTTTCTTCAGACTATTAAGTCTGTTCGTTTCTAAAATACTATTTGACCTGAACATTCTAGTATACTTTATTGTCAGTTTTATTCTTCTTCATTTTACTCCCTAGCATCGTCCCTGACCATCCATTTATCATAGCATTTACCACACTCTGTCAAAACGGCCTGCCTTCCCCACCAGCCAGCGAGGCAGGAGTTGGGAACTGGCCCCCTCTCTGTGGGTGCAGAGGCCAGTCCAGGGATGGGAACACATGGAAACTCAGGGAACATTTGTAGAATGAACGACTAGGTGAGGGAATTAATAAATTAATAATCGTTCAGAGGAAAAGATGATGGTGAATTTACTGACACTCCTACCAGTTGTTAAACAAGGAGGCCACTAGAATAACGTGCCTCTTCTGTTTTTGGCAGCCTATTCATGCAAACCAAAACCCAAGCCTGTGGATGCCTCAAGGTTATGAAATCAGAGCGGTAAGGACAGCCAATCACAAACAGCCAACTAGGCTTTTAGCTATCGGCAATCAAATAATTCCCTTCCTTTGCTTCCATGCTTTCTACATGTAAGTCTCTCCCTGGTTCCTGTTAGCAGAGTACTCCTAACCACTTCTGGTTTGGTGCTGCCCAATTCTATGCTCAGATAAAATTAAAAATTTTAACATGCCTCAGTTTATTTTTTAAAAATTCTAAAATATGTGAACACGTTAATGCCTTTATGTCTCTCCAAACCCTAGTCCATCTTCTAAAGCACAGAGAGTTCTGGAAGCTAGGTTATTCTGCTGACCAGGAAAACCCCAGACCTGTATGTTCCAGAGCACACCAGGCCATCTAGCCGTGCCGACCACAGCATGAAGAGCCATGGGAACCCCTGCCACAGCATCTTCAGGTCCTTGGGGAATGGTGGGCACCTCGATATTCTTTGACTTCATCTTCCTATCCTGGGTTAATTGACTTACCGACACACCCAGCTGGTCAGAAGGTTTCCTGAGCACTGGCTTCGGACGGGTCAGGTGTGCTGCAAGGTGTGGCTACATTGCTAAGAGTGAACATAACTCCCTTCCACACACTCACGGTTTCTCAGACAAGTAAACTGAGGGTCTAGAGGAGGCAGTCCGTACCAACTCAGGACAGAAGACGGGCTGCCCAGGAGAAGTGATGTGTGGGTTGTGGGATGAGTCTAGTGAGGCTAGAAAGGGGCACAGTATGATGGAGACACAAGCAGGTCCATGCTGGATGATCTAGGACTGAAGGCCCAGGACGGAGAGATCACCCAGTGCCCCAGAGGTGCTTCCACTGGCTGGATTATGGAGCATGAAGGGTGGAGGGGTGGGTAGGAGCTGATTTCTCAAGGGGCTGGTTGGCCAGCCGAGAGTGTAGATCTCATCGCAAAAGCATTGGGGAGCCCCTGATGATTTTTAAGCAGAGAGGTGACATGATCACAACTGCATTTTGGGTTGCTCGTTCTGGCTGCTCAGTGGAGGGTTATAGGGCACAGAAGTGACTTCAGAATGTCCAAGGAGGCAACTGTTGTGGTTGTGCAGGCAAGAAGGGATGGGAGCTGGAGAGAAGGGGACAGATTCCAGAGATTTTTAGAAGTTAAAATTGACAGGCCTTGGCAATTTGTTCGATCAGGGGTTTGGAAACAATAGCCTCTGGACCCAGTCTGGCTCAGTGCCTGGTTTGGTAAACTTTTATTGGCACAAAGTCACACTATAGTGGCAGAGCTGAATGGTTGTGACAGAGACCCTCTGGCCTGCAAAACCTAAAATGTTTGCCATCTGGTCCTTTACAGAAAATATTTGTCAACCCAGGGTTAGACGCAAAGCCCTGGGAGAGGTGTGAGGGATAGGAGGGATTTGAGTGTGCCTGCTGCTGACACCGAAACCTGGGAGGTGGGAAAGGGGCTGTCCTGTCCTGTTAGCCATGCTTCAGCCTTGCTCCTTAACTGGGTCCTGACACTTTGCCTGGCTCTTCCCAGCCTCCTCCCCAGGCAGAATGGCCCTGCCCTTTCTTCTCTGCCTAGCTGGAACTCTGCTGGGATTTGAATGTTCTGCCAAAGCTGTGACCTTGGCTTCATTTGACTGCACAATACTTGCAGCCCCCTCCTCCCTGAACAGAGGACTGAGCCTCCCAGCCAGTGCCCATCCTTCTGGGTCTTTTGATGCACTTGCAACCCCCACCTGGGACCGGAACTAGATCCAGTCAGGTTCCCAGCCCCACAGTCCCTATACCCTAGCACCCCCCCCCCCCAATGAAGCTGGGCTGTTGAAGCTCCCGCAGACAGACTTCCTGAGCCTGTGCTGGTGGACTGGAAAACCCCTGGGCTGCGGCGCCCTTTGGGCTCTGTCCCCCTCCTTCCCTGCTCTCCTGCAGTGGTAGCCTGCAGGCACAGGGCTGGGACTGTCTGTCTCAGACCAGAGAACACCCCTGCTGTCTCTTTCTAAGCAGGTCACCTTTGGTGGGTGTGTAAATTCACTTTTCTACTTGTCAAAGTGACATTTTCATGATGCCCCAAGCTATTAAGTGGCATCTTCGGGTGCCCACTTTTTAACTAAAGTGAAATAGGGTGGAAAATGTCAATAGTGATAATGCACCGTTATGTCCCCAATATCCCTTGGTTGAACACATGATGGAAATGGCACAAACTCAGAGCCCTTTGCAGGGAATTGCCAGTTAGAGAATTTGTTCAGACTTACGGGTTTTTAACTATAAACCTCGAGGGCCTTAAGTTGAATACCTGCTACCACAGCCCTCTGACTAGGGGGTGTCGGAGGCTCAGCCTGCAGTGCTCTGGTGGGCTCCGCAGCCCTGGCCCAGGGCCGCATGCTCAGAGCTTCCTGGCTTTGGAACTTAAACCGGCTTGTGTCGGAGGTATGGGAGGAGCCTACCTTGCTCTGCTCTTAGACCATCATGCAGATAATGGGGCTGTTTTGCATCCCCCTCCCCACACACACTCCAAAGCAGGAGGGCCTGCCCTGGTACTTACACAGACAGAAGTTTGAGTGGAAGGAAGGAAGGAAGGAGGCAAGCAAGCAAGCAGGGTGTGGTAAAGTGTGAACTTGAATGGTGGGGTGGTTATGGGGTAAATGCCCCCAACTCCACACTGGGCTACAGGCCCACAGTTGCTCCCAATCTGAGAATGACCGACGCTGGCTTACTTCCCATCACAGTGCTGTCAAATGCTCTTAGTTGAGACCCCTCTCTGGGGCCCAGCAGCTTGTGTCCTTCTTCTAGAAAAACTTGTTCTTGCCCAGGAAAGATACGGCATTGAGACCATCACAGGGAGGGCAGGTGCGGCGCTCATCTCATCAGTAGAGAGGCCCAGCTTACCCCCCGGGGGTTCCTGGCAGTCCCATTCCTGCCTCCCTGCCAGCCACTCCCTAGCCAGACGCTTGCTGTCCCCCTGAGAGCAGACCTCCCACATTCAGCTCCACTGCAGCCTGGAGGCCTCTCTCTCCTTCTGAGGGGTCTCATCCTGCAGGGCAGACAGTGCCTCATTTCTCTTGTTTGCATTTTCTCTTGGGCACCTTGCCAGGGTACCTCCCGCAGCTACATCTAAGGGCCCAATTTCTGCAACATTTGTTGTTAATTTTAAATAATGCATTCTTTAATTTGACAAACATCTGTTGAACAAAGATGCTGGGCCCTGGAGATGTGCTGGCAAACAAGACGGATGTGGACCCTTCCCTCACGGAGCTGATATTCTAATGAGGGAGACCAATAGAAAAAAAAATGCTAATAACTGCAGATTTTGTTTATATAAAAAATGAATCTCTTCTGTTAGAAGTCAAGGTAGACATCATCTNNGGGGGGGGGGGTGTTAGTGACAGCAAGGGGCATGGGGGGAGGTGTTCTGGAATGCCCTAGAAGTAGAGAATATTCCGTTTCTTGACTTAGGTGCTGTTTGCGCAGGTGTGTTTAGTTTGTGAAAATTCATAGGGATAATGTTATGTGCACGTTTTTGTATGGATATTAAGCTTTGATTAAAAGTTAATAACTAATTAAAAAGTTAATTATAATCATGGTGAGTGTTAAGAAGGAGGAGAGCAGAGTATGAGAATGTATCAATGGATCTTGCCCAGATTTGGGGGGGGGGGTTCCTGGGAAAATGGCGTTTGGCCTGAGCTCTGAAGGACAAGAGGGAGTTTTCTGGGATCAAAGGGGAAGGTGGGGAGCAGATTCTGTCAGAGGAGCCAGCCTGTGCAAAAGCCCTGAGGTAGGCAGGGGTAAGGCCTTTTAGCAGAACCCCGAGGGAAGATCTTGTGACCAAGGCAGAAAAAACAAAGGGTGAGAGGTACCTTTGGGGGCTGAGGTCAGAGGCCAGTCAGAAGAGACAGGGCTTGGGGCCAGGATAGGGCTTGTTCTCTTTATGTCAAGAGTAATGGTAAGTCATAGAAGGGTGCAAGCCAGAGAGGGATTCTTTTTCTGCTTCCTGTGCTAATGGCATCTTTGTGGCTCCTGTGTGGGGGATGGGGCTATGGCTCACCAGAAGAGAGGCAGGGAGGCTAGGGAATGGACTGGGTGTACTTCCAAGGGGAGGAGAGGGTGGCCTGGGCAAGGGTGGAAAGAGGATGTAAGAAGCGCACAGCCTTCCAGGGCTTGGGATCCCCTTTCCTGGAGCATTCGCAAAAGATACCCTGCAGCCCTCTTGGAGAGCAGTTTAGCAACATCTATCAAGAGCTGTCAAACACCCTTGACACCCTTTGACCCAGTAGTTCAAACTTCAAGAATCTGACCTAGTAGAAACCTAGTAGAAATCTGAGTTTAGAAGCAGTTCCATTTACAAGGGTGTATATACTAGTTTTCTAAGGCTGCTGTAAGGATTTACCACCAAGGAAGTGGCTTAAAACAATGCATATCTATTACTTGTGGTTCTGGAGGTCAGAAGTCTGAAATGTGCCCTATGGGGCTAAAATCAGCATGTCAGAAGGGATGCATTCCTGAGAGAGGCTCTAGGGGAGAAACCATTTCCTTGCTCTTTCCAGCTTTCAGGCCTCTTGTATTGCTCAGCTTGTGGTCTGTTTGATTGATTCTCTGTCTTCAAAACCAACAGTGTAGCATCTTTGACCCTTTCTTCCTTTCCCTCCCTTCCTCCCCTTCCCTTCAATTATTTCCCCTTCCCCCTGCCCCCATCTTTCACTTTATAAAGAGCTTCCTGCTTACACTGGGTCCCCTGGGATAATGCAGCCTAATCTCCCCATCTCAAGATCCCTCATTAACTTAATAACTTAATTAACTTAACCAGTTAACTTAATCTACAAAACCCCCTTTGCCAGGTAAGGTTACCATATTCACAGATCCTGGGCTTAGGATGTGGTTGTTGCCATTTGGAGGGGGGCGTTGTTGTATCTACCTCAGTAGTCATCCCTGCATTACTATAGTGGAGACAGATTAGAAACAACTGAAGCATTCCTTAAAATTAAACAGTTAAATAATTTCTTCCTCCTCATCACCTCTGCTGCCATTAATGTGTTTGTGAAAAACTGCTGGCCGTCGCCGATGCCATAATATTTGGTAGAAAACTGTGCAAATTTGAAAAAGTATTATGCTTTGCATAATGTGCAAAAAAGTTGAACAATTATGAACGAATAGGATTTCAAGAAAATAGTGGTTCACATTTGTTATACCTGGTAGTTGAATCGTGTGTGTGTGTGTGTGTGTGTGTGTGTGTGTGTGTTTCTGACTTCCTGCATTTCACTCATTTTCATAATAAACACATTGATATTAAAAAAAAAAAAATCTACCAACATTGGCAGAGAGGGAGGGAGTGGAAGCAAGCCAGCCTGGAGTTAGCAGAGATTAGAAAGAACCAGGACAAGTTCTAAAGACTCCAGACCCAAAACAGACTGTTGACCCAGTGCTCTAAAAGTTTAAACTCTCCATTCACCTGTTGAGGTCATGGTGTTAGGCATCGGTCCCTGTGAGGGGCCTGGGGGTGAGAGTGATAAAGGTTTGCTTCCCTAGTGGAGTTGTGGACATTTCTTAGTTGTGATGATCAAATTGCTACCCAAAGCTGATCCTGTTTCTGGAGGCATGGTCTGAGTCCCTGCAGTAGGAGCTCCCTGAAGGCAGACTGTAAATCCACCCAGCACATATGGTGTCACTTAGTGGTTCCAAGCAAGGATGGCTACGTGTTAGCGATGAGGTACAGGTGAGGTTCAGTGGGGTGGGGTCCGGAGCCGACGACCGAGAAAGAATTCTTGAGACGTCTTTGGTGCAAAATGGTGGTTTATTAAAGCACGGGGACAGGACCCGTGGGCAGAAAGAGCTGCTGCCCCGGGGTTGTGAGGGATGGCCCATTATATACCCTCAAGTCGGGAGGGGGTTAGGGATAGCGTAAGTCTCTACGGAATTTTGGAAGCAAGGTCTCCAGGACCTTGAGGGGGCTAGCTACTGTTGGGAAACGGTCATTTATTACCGTCTAATAAAACCTTAGTCATGAGACCCTTCAGATGTATATCGGTGGGCCATATGCTTGGGGAATGATTGCCAATACGTATCTTGGGGGGTTAGAGATAAAGGAAGTTTCCAAAGGAATTTTTATACGTTAAAGTAGACTGACAGGATCTTGGTGGAGGGCAGGGAGTCAGGCTAGGACTGCCTTTTGCTCTTAGTAAAGTATTGACATCCAGGCAGCTGAGTTCCTAGAGGAATGTCACCATGCCTGTTTCAAGGACTTGTCAATGGGCTGTAGGTAGTAAGGACTCTTTCTTTGTCCTTTAGGGCAGCCAGGAGTGCCTGAGGAATGTTGCATACATCCCATTGTGTGTGTGTGTGTGGGGGGGGGGTTGCAGGGTGTCAGCTTCTGCTTTGTCCTCAGCTTGCCTTCCATTCCCTCATCATTAGGTACAAATGGACATCTTTAGAAATGTCCACTGTTAAGTATACAGCAACTTGACCACACTGTGCTTGTTTGTACGTGCAGTTAAAGCTACTCATTTGTAACCCGCAAAGTCACAAATGTGTGTGTGTGTGTACACATACATATATACATACATACATAGTCACCTGGTTTCTAAGGGCAATGAAACTTTGTGTTCTTCAACTAAAATGAGTTCATTAGGAGAGCTTTGAGGATCTAATTCATTACTCCTAGAGGTCTTCGCCGTCTTGCCAATACCAATGCTCTGACCCTTTAAGAAGGTGCCAGTGGATTTGCATACTTACAAATAGTGGGAATCTCCACAATTTTTGGAAAGGGTATTTTGTTAAATGTCCTGAGTGTGTTCTTGGGCAGTTGTAACTTTCAGTGACTCTTTTTCTTGCATTAATGTATCTACAAAATTAGTTAGGTTTTACTTTTGTTCTTGTGTAGTTACTGCATTGTTACAGTTTTGATGATTGTTACAATTCCTGTAATTCACTTTTAACATAATCACCAAGTTCAGTGTCCGTTAGAAAGCGGGACAGGGAAGAATAGAGAAGCTCTGGGGCTTTACTTTGCCTCTTCAAGTTAGCTGTAGGCAGAAAAGTTTGGGAACCACTGAGATAGGTGACCAACGCAGGTGGCAGGAGATACAGAGTAAGATGACAAATAATGTGAATTTCCTTGGGAAATCTTCGGTGGCATTTCCTGAAAACATGTAAATGTAGGAGTAAATGGTGTATTAATTACGAGCCTCTCACCTTGGTAATTAAGCAATAAAGGCCCATCAGGTAGTGCATTTGTGGGCGATTAGAGCTGTGTTTGGTGGAGTCAGAAACTTGCAGCTGAAGATTAAGTGGTTTTCACCACCTGAGAGATGCATTAATCACCTGGAGCTCCCCTACCTGGTGGATTTGGTTGCTTATTTGGAATGGCATTTACGCATTACAGTGAGGAATGTATGTACATGCTGAGAGAGCTCTGGAGTCAAGGATAGTTCCTGAGCAAGGACAAGCAGGGTTTTCAGGTATAATATCCTGAGTCAGTATGGCATCTGCCCAGGGGTCACCTCTGTGCTACTTTTGGGAGGTACAGAAGGGGGAGATGACATGCACGCCCTCGATGTCCCACCAGATGTCAGCAAGTCTTCCAAAGGATGAAGAAAGGCAGTGTGGGGTAGGAGAAGCACATCCATTTTAGAGACAGACAGACAGCTCTGAATTTAAATACTAGCTTCTGCCCTGACTGTGAAGAGTTACTTAGTCTTGCTGATCCTGTTTCCTCTTCCCCAGCACCGGCATATTAATTTGCATTAGTCAGCTCTTACTGTGCAAGAGACATCAAGCACAGAGTATCCGGGGCTCACAACAGTGAGCATTTATCTAGCTGATGTGTGTGCACGTCGGGGGACCCCGGCTGTCTGTTTACACATCTGCAGGTTGCTGGGGGTCAGCTGGTCTAGGTGGCTGGGCTGGCTCTATGTTTTATGTCGTTCTGTTGATCTCATCTGTTCTTGAGTCTCCCTTCCTCCTCGTGGAAGCAGTGAGCTAGTCAGGGCCTCATCTTCTCATAGAGGAGCTGAGGTACAGAGGCTGAGCTGCACACGGGAGCCCTCTGAGGACGAGTGTTGAAGCAGGCACATCGTCACCTCTGCCTCATTCTGTTGGCCAGAGCGAGTCACGAGGCCAGGCCCACAAACCGGGCCATTCCTTCAGTGAGAGGAACTGGAAAGTCACTGGGCAAAGGACCCTGATAAAGGGGGGGCGACATTTTTGAACTGCTAGTGTAACCTACAACATCTTTTTTTTTTTTACAACTGTTATTTTTTTCTGGAGGCGCTTGTGTTCTATAGAGTTTTGAACAAGGCAACTTTGTGCAATTCAGAGCTTAGCGAGCGTGTCCAACACGACATAGAGAACCATGTACAATGCACAAAGATTAATTCATGGCAATTATAAATATTACACAGGGAAAGTAGTGGGTGCTAATAGGGACTTCTAATAAGGGGCTCCAAGGTGAAGTGTTGAGCAGAGTACCTGGAACATGGTAGGCATTCAGTAAAGCCAGGCCACTGTGTGTGTCTGTGAGTACAGGCATCTTATAAAGAGTCCGGGGGTGCCTGGGTGGCTCAGTTGGTTACGCGTCCAACTCTTGGTTTAAGCTCAGGTCGTGATCTGCAGGGTCTTGAGATTGAGCCCCGTGTCCGGATCTGCACTCAGTGGGGAGTCTGCTGGAGATTCTCTTCCTCTCCTTCTGCCCCTCCCTCGCTTGTGTGTGTTCCCTCTCTCTCCCTCTCCTCTCTCAAATAAATATTTTAAGAAAAGGCTCCAGCCCAGGTGGGAGCTGAGTGCATGCTCTTCTCACCGAGCTGTGCGTGCTGGTGTGGGGCTGTGAGGCGGCTCTACAGTAAAGGACAGTGTCCTCCCTCCGCAGCCCCAGACAGCTCCCCAAGTGTATGGTGCGCCATTTGTAGAAAGCTCACAGTGGGCATGTATCTTGTGTCCCACATGAGCCCACACTGGGATCAGAGTCTGAGTATTCTGCTAACCTGGTCATCTTGTATCCTGCCTTCCCAGGCGTCTGACAGCGTGAATTGATGCACATGGAGGGTAAAGCTTCCTGAAAGGGGAAGGAGAAGAGGATGTCTAGAGGGGACGCAGAAGAGATGGGGAAGAGAGGAGGGCTCTGGGCAATGTCTTCTGCATCATGGTAACTGTCTTCAGAGGGACATTGTGTGAGACCTTGCATACAAGCCATGCTAACTCAAGGCCAAGTGATAATGTGTGGAAGAAGAACACTGGCAGGCCTGTAGGTGAGAACCCACTACCGTTTGGCCTCTGGGAGGTCTACCTCTCTGGCTGCTCCAGGGGAGCACAGTAGAGAAGGAGGCTGAGCAGGAGGAGCAGGCGGAAGTGGGTTGGTAGATGGGGTGCCAGCTTAGGCATTGGGCTCATATTCATGTGATAGCATAAATCATTACGTCATCCAATTAGGGCCTTCCAAAGATGTTGTCATTCCCCCGGATTTCCTGCGATTTTCAGTATCCAAACCTTTTCAGCAGCTCTTTAGTGAGCACCCATTGTAGGAAGGACTGGTCTGCATATTTTAGATATGACAGTGAACAAGGCAGGGGCTGCCCCTGCCCTCACGTGGCTTGCAGTTTCCCGGGAAGGGAGGCATTGGACAGCTGATGTAATGGTGGATTATTTATTTATAGTAATTGTATCTTACATATCTGGGGCTCAGTTTCCTCATCTCTGAAGTTGCAGTGGTAACAGCTGTTGTCAGGATTCACTGAGCTGTTCGCTGTGTCAGGTGCGTAGCAGCATGTAGTGAGAGCTGAAATAGCACCCTTACTCCCAGATGATTCCAGGCTGCTGGAAGGATCCTGAATTTAGCAGTTCAGACTGCTCTCTCTGGGCTGGGTGGGGCCCTTCTGACCCCAAGCCCCAGTCCCAACAACTGGACTTCCATTTACAGCAGTTTGTTTGAGCTCTGGCATTCAGCTTTTATTTGAGGTCCAACCCAGAGAGGCATGGAAGAAATTGGATTTATTTTTATGACAGTTCTTAGTGGAGACTGGCCATCAATCATATGTCAAGATGCTGCTTTGAAAGAAAGCAGGTGGACTTTGGAGACCAGGCTCCACTTACAGAGTGTGCCATGGTAAACGCATCACTTAACTCGCTCTGCTCCTCAATTTCTCCCCTCTAACATGGGGCGATAATAATACCAACCTTGGAGGGTTCCTCTGGAATTCAAGGGAATAGTAGGGGTGAAAGCCCCTAGCACAGGCTTGCCGGCAGCCATGTGCTGATAGAATTGTGATTACCTTGATCAGCATGAGAGTGGAAACGCAGTCCTCGGATTCAGCCCCTGAGAGGGACCCAAGGAGAATGGCAGTCAGGATTAGCATCAGAGTCTGTGAGGCTGCTGTCCCGGTGGCATCTGGCACGTTAAGTGGGGAAAGAGTCATGGAGGGCCTATCACCATGAGCGGGAAGTGCATGCATATCAGGGTTCCCTGCTCCCTGGCACATCCAGCTTGGCAAAAGCAGGCAGCATGATGAAGTGTGGAGACCAGCATTCTAAGCCCCTGCCCAAGTCCATGAGAAACGAGTCTTTGTTAAGAAACAAGCAGAAGTGTATGTACTTCCAGAACTGGAGAAGCCGTACAAGGGTCTAGATATACTCTAGAAGAGCTTTACACCTCGCTTCGCAGGTACACCCCTGTGAGATCATTCAAGCCGATTTTTGTCTTAAGATGTTTCCAAGGCGTGCATGCAACAGTGACAGTGGCACTGGGACAGCCTTGTAGTTACTAAATACTCAGTGCTGGCACTTGGAGTCCTGAAGCAAATCAGACCCAGTGCACCTTCCTGCTGGGGTCCCAGGCTGGCCTGCAGCGCTCCGCGCCAGCCCTCTAGAGTGACTCAGGAGCTCAGGCAGGGACTTCAGCCTGTGCTCTCCTTTTGAGTTTGCAGGAGGAGGCCAGTCCGTCCTCGTGGAACTCAAAGGAAACTAGTACACACATTTACTGATTCAAGAGCAGTTCATCTCCAAGGTTATATTTCCAAGGAAGAACAAGCAATTGTTACGGTCCTTAACCGAAGGCAAAGGCAGACCTCATTTAGAGGTGATTGCTGCATCCTGGGGACCAGCTGTATTTGCTGCCAGCCACAGGTTAACGACAGGGCACCCGTGCCAACTCAGAAGGCTCCTAGACCTTTCGGTCCCTGGGAGGAAATTGCCCACAATCTTGAAGAGTCATTATAAAAAGAGGCTAGAGAGTGGGTGGAGCAGCATGCCTGTGTTTTGCTTCCATGGAGGAGGAAGCCAGGAAAAGAGGCTGTCACTAGCCACTGGGATCCAGTCAGATACCTAGAAACGGGCCTGGGTGGGGGTGTCCTAAATGCGTGGGCTCTGGTCCCTGTCCTCCAGAAGCTCACAGTCTACTGAGGGGCACAGCATACTCTCAGTGGCTTCCAAGGAGAATCCCGATGAAGGTGTACTTATGCTGATATATGTACATGTCTCAGGGTCCCAGCTACAGGTCGATGGTATGCTCAGTGGGTTAGCAAAGGGAGTTTAATGAAGGGCTGTCTGCAGAGATGGAGGCGTGATCTCAACCAGGGGCAGTTTCGCCTCCCAGAGAACATTGGCGATGTCTGCAGACATCTTTAGACACATTCTGATCACAGCTTAGGAAAGGTGCACGTGGGGGCCAGGCATGCTATGAAACGCCCAGCAATGCACAAGACAACCCCTCCAGCAATGAACTCTTCAGCCCCAAACACCAGCAGAACTGAGGTACAGAAACCCTGCTGGGGAAGAAGGTAATCATCTCCCAGACTGTGAAGAATCAGGGAGAGAATGATTGTCCCTCTTCCTGTCCAATAATCTTGTGTCCACCCTTCTGGTTGGCCGAACCCAGTCGGATGCCAGAGACAAGCGATCCCAGTGGGGCAATCCACGAAACTTCACTTCTTGAACACTGGTTGTGGATGCCAATATGCAGTGTAAGGCAAGAGGGTAGAGGGACCAGACTCAGCCTATAAACGGCAGGTGAGCCCCGGTCCTCCTCAGACAGCAGGACAGGTGCTCAGCATCCCCATGCTGTCCTTTTTTTCTGGCTTTATTTCTGCTAATGTTCTTTTAATGTTTGTTGTCAGAATGAGGGCAGGCCTTGGAGGTGGGATTTTTCTCTAAGTCAAGGGAAGAGAGAGTGTGCAGGATGCCGGAAGAGAGCTCTGAAATGCAGCTGAAGTGTCTCATGTGGATTTTCATACAGTTCAAAAACTTCTCACCTCCCACCCGGCTTGGATGAGAAAGTAAGAATTAAGGAGCTGCAACATTTTTTTCTAGCACAATGAACTTTAAAAATGGAATTGCTGTGCAAAGCAATGACTGATATTTCAGTAAACAGGCTAAGTACAATTGCATTATGGTTATTTCAGCTTTGACATTTCTCTGCATTTAGAATAGCATCAGCAGGCATGTTTGGAGACCTGGTTGTTCTCTCTTCTCAGAGTCCAGTATTTCCAAGGTAGGGGTCAAAGAGCATCAATAGAAGGTACTGGAAGGTCAGGCCATGCCCTCGAGCCTTTGCATTCCATTCTCTTCCTGGGCACATACTACTGCTCCCTTAATAATAGCTGTGTTCCTTTAGACACCATGGGGCAGAAAATATGAATAAGCTGGAAATCTATTCAGTGAACTCATGGGAAAAGAGGCATGACACGAGGCGCAAGAGAATGTATGTTTGTTGTTCATCTAGTGGGTGCCAGGCAGTCTGCCGAGTGCTTTCTGTGAACTGTCTCTGTTGCCAGAAACAGAGCTGCTGCCACCCACCCTCACTCCCCTTGATCTGTGGCCTCTGGAGTCACAAAGAGAAAAGTGGTGAGGACAATATCCTGGGTAGCTTTCCCAGGGGACTTAGATAGCTTGGATTTCCTGTCACAAAGCAGGCCATGTGGCACTAAAATTAAGCCCTGCTCAAAGAGCAGGGTTTTGCAAAAATTTATATAGATCAAGTCTCTTTGTACAATCCAATAATTTTCCCAGTTCCTCTGACTTTTTGTCCCATCAGTATGACAATGCACAGGTCAGGATAAGCTCTGAGGATACTTTGAGGACAGTTGGAAGGACCACACATGAACATCGGACCTTTGTCCTCATTCTGGATGTGTTTGTTCTCATAGAATTCACCCAGCAAGCTCATGCAGCCTTGATATGGACCACTGGCCATCATTTGACATCTTCTGTCTTGATCATGGTGTTCCCAACTCATTCACACCAAAGATAATTCTCAGAGTCTTGGGAATGCTGAGGCCAAGTTGGCATGGATCCCAAGGATCTTCTTTATAGCCAGTTAGCTTTGCATCAGTCACAAACTGGCACTAAACAATAGCCATTAAGGGATATAACTGGGTTGCAGGTGGTTATATCAAGTCATAATTCATAAGGAGAATCATTCTCATTAAATAATGATAAGCATGTCAGTAAATCCATGAGGGTGAGGTGGATTTGACGTTAGTGTCTACTAATGTCAACCCAGCTCTGTTTGGGAATTCACTGAACATGTTAGTCATTACTGCTTGGAGAGGACCTTTGCCTGCCTTCCCAGAATCTATGGAATGGATCCCAGACCCTTCCCTCTGTGCCATGTTAGTTCATTTCCCTCTTGACGGGGTTGTTAGGACCAACAGTGACAGTCCCAGCCACCTTTCCATTAAATACATGATTCATTTAACCAAAAGAGTATTTATATCTGTAACTGCTAAATGTGCTGGTCATGGGCAAGATGGCCTGTGGGTCAGACGAATGGCTGTTCCAGCTTTGCTGAGCACTCTTGCCTAGGCATTCCAGAACCAGAGCCGGTCCAGTAGAGGAAACGAGGTGAAGCAGATATTTCTGGTTCTTCACTATGGCAACTTAACCATTTTCCTTGTATGACTTTTTTTTTTTTTTTTTAACAATTTTATAAACCAAAAGTTGCTGCTTAAAATGATTCTTCTGTGCTCTAGCCATTGATTGTCTGGGCCCATTTGTTCTTCCAATCGCAAGGAAACAGATTGGCCAGTAGTTTGACCTTGGGCACCAGGGTTGTCTGGGACTGGCTGCCCGAGGCTGGTTGATGTCAAGAGAGGTGGGGTTATACATCGGCAGAGGGATGGAGACTCTGAGGGAATACCATATCCCTACCACCTCTCCCTGGCTTTGAGACTTCCCTATGATCTGGCGAATTGTTTTGTTGAGGCCTCCTTTACAGAGCAAAGGGTTAAGGGCAGAGCAGCCATTCTCTGCATTCAAATTGAAACAGTCATGAGCATTTGTGGATATTTGTTTGGAGAACAGGGACTGTCTACTTGTTCATTGCTGTATTCCCAGAGTCTAGCACAGTAACTGATATATAATGCTCATTCCATATATAATTAAATAAATGAAGGAATCGCTGAATGAGTCCTGGGACGAACACTTAAAGGAAGCTTTTGAAGGCATTGCTCAAGACCATGCAGCTTGTCCATGGAGGAGCTGGGATTCCAACCCTCACTTTCCTGTCTCTGTCACAGTCAGTTGCCTTTCGTGTTTCAGGACACGAGTAATTCCCAATCGAGAAAAGTGCCCAGCAGAGCAGAAGTGCAGGGGAGAGACACACATTCCCCGTCATGTGACTTGGGTAGTCTCAGATGCTGGTGAGGTTGGCCCTGTGGTTTCCCCATGCACATTGAGTCTGGCCTCTCTCTGGGTATCAGCAAGCGCTTTCTTGCCATGAACTGACAAAGTAACGATGCGCACTGAACTTCTTTAACCACGATGTGCAATGCGTTCGCAGCCAGTAGCAGAGTTCTGTATCTTCATAGACACCTCTACCGGGGGCAAGGCTCCATGCCGCACACAGATTCTGGGTGGGGAAAAACCCTCAGTTCGGACCTTGCCCCTGTAAGTTTTGAGACCTTCTGAGAGTTACTTCACATCTCTGACCTTCAATCTCTCGTCTCTATAATAGTGATAACAAACCACCTCACTTCACCATCAGGAGGCTTGACTACTCAAATATGTACGAGTTCAAAAAACAAAACAACACACGAAAAAAACCCCAACAACACCCAAAATGGAACAAAGTAATGTACAAGTTCTGGCAACGCAGTGTCATCCCTGGATTCAAAAAAGCAGGGCTCACGTCACCCGTGTTCGCCGTCCGTGTGATTAAAAGGAAGCTGCTCAGCTCTGAGCCTTAGCCTTCTCATCTGTAAACAGGAGGTGACAATAAGTACGTCCTGGCTTGGGCCGCAGGCTCCCTGCAAGATTTGAGTGAGAGGTAAATGACTAGTGGAAGGATTCAGCTGCAGGCGTGGGCACACTTGCCTTCAGCTGCACGAGAGGACCCCGTGCCTCAAGTAACTGGGGGGGCCTGTTGCTGTAGGATCTCAGACGTAGGATGTGCACCTGACCAGGACGGACAGAAGCACTGTGCCAGTGTGACTGCCGAGTTGGGCAGCTCCCTGCCTGGGAGGCCGGTGTGTGCAAGCCCAGATGGAGGGTTTCCAATATAATGTGTTCATGACCACTTCGTGGATGGGTGACTTTGAGAGAGTGACATCACTTCTCTGGGCCTTGGGTTTTATCATCTCCTTCTGTTCTTTGTGGGAATGTCACCTTCTCAGAAAGGCTTATCATATTAATTGGCTTTATGGTGGTACCAAAAATTAAATATAACGTTGGCTTACACAAGAAACATTTTTTTTTCTTCTTGCTCACATTCCCTGCAGACGTGGGCCTGCTGAGTCTGTGGCTTTGCTGCTCGTACTCTCCCATTCCAGAACCCAGACAGAAGGTCCCGTGTCGATGGCGGAAGGCAGAAACGGGAGACTGAGCCTAACACACACGTGCGTTCAGGGCTTCCTGTTGGATGTGGCATGTGTCACATCTGCTCACATTCCATTGGCCAAAGCAAGTCCTGCAGTGAGCCTCCTGTCTTGGGGCTGGGAAGACATACTGGTCACATGGCAGGGGCAGGATGGAGAATGTCCTTGGAGGGGAGGAAGTAATAGATTCTGAACAATGACACAACCTACCCCAACTTCCCTGGCTACCTCCTGTAAAGTTGCAGCTGCTCCCAACACCAGCATGCCTACCCCGGCCTCGGTCTCGTTTTGCTCTTATGCTTTGTGAGGCACTGTCATCTTTCTATATAATTTAGTTACTTAGTTTTTAAATTGTCTGTCTCTCTGTATCTGACCACTCTCCAATGTCAGCTCCCTGAGGGCAGGAATTTTTATCTGTGTTTTTATGCATGCATCCTCCGATCCTGGGACAGTAGCTTAAATACTTTGAGCCGATTCATCACTCCATCTGTTGTTATCTGACGATAGCAGTAGATGATATGTACCAAGCGCCTCCCTGCGCATAGGCTCCTCTCTTCCAGGCCCAGCACATCTGCACCCATTAGTTCGACATCTGTGCCCAGGTGCCCTCGTAGCAGTGCCCTGAGTTATTCTAAAAGACACACTTGAGAGGTTGTTTGTCATCCTGGCCCCACAGTCTGGTCTGCTGACAAGTACTCACCTCCCTCTGTATGTAACATACAGGGCTAAGCTGTGGGGATGGACAGCGCCCCCTTGGCACCTCTCTCTGTCCACTATCAGAATTGTTGACATAGTTTCTTCCTTCTCTCTTTTGGTGGGAGTAAGAATGCCTGTTTCAAGAAATCTAAGTATAAGAACAATCCCAAACTGCCCTCACCTTTAACATAAAGGCTTCAGTGCCTTATTTCCTGCATTCCATAGGTCTTCAACTTGGTTCTTTTCATTGACAGATGAACACAAGTTTGACCAGTTTAAGTCCGGTGAGCATCCAGTGAAGGCTAAAAACTGACCAAGTTCAGTGATGCTGAATGATTCCCGTCATTGCCTGGGATTTAGGGGACTGTACTTCTCATCACAAATCTGAGTGCCTCTGTATTTTCACGCATTCTGTTTCCACAGAGTAATAGCTGATGACAACATCGATAAAAGATTTCAAATATCCATTTATTCCAAATCTGCTTCCTGAGCACCCACTAAGTGGCTGTTACTCCAATAGGCAGTTGAGAACCGGTGGTGAGCAGGGGAAACAGCCTCCCTACCCTCAGGGAGTTCGCAAACCCTCTGGGGAACCACTTGCATCAATAATATTGTACAAAGAAGTGATACAGCCGGCGTTTAATCGGTGGATGGCAAAAGCTGCATTGTGTTACAGCTCTTAATTTTTTTTTTCATTTGTTAATGCACAGAGCTTAAGTTGTGCAGAGAAAATGTGTTTTAAGGATGTTCCTGAATAGTATACAAGAGGGAGAACTGTTCGAAGTTGAACAAACAAAATGCAAGGAGTGACTGTGTGTAATTATGAATTACTTTCTCTTCTTCCAAGAGCTTTTCCTGTCTGAAAGGCCACAAGTATTTTCTTACTTTAGATAAAGTAAGAGTGGCTCGAGGAGGAAAGAATGCCCAGACCTGCTTCTTCTGTCCCTTTCCATGGCTCTCGATGGCATATCCTTCTCGGTGGGCCGAGCCAGAAACCCTGCCATCACCCTAGATTGTGTCCTCTGTTCACCCCACCTCCGACTAGTTACTCAGGCCCACGGATTTTACCAGTCATGTCTCCTGCGTCCACAGCACACACACACCCCCGCCCCCGCTGCTGCTAAGGCAAAAGGATTCAGCTCTGTCCTGGGATATTGCAACAGCCTTCCTGCCTGAGACCTCCATCTGAGGTCTCCAACCTGGCTTCCAGGTTGTTCTAGAAAACTCCAATCTGGCCACTTCAGCTTCAAATTCTGTGGGTTAGAGAAGGAAAGTAAATGGATGTAAGCTGAGGTGGGGGTGGGGAGCAAAGGGTGCAGGGAAGTAAAAGTGAAGGCCCGGGAGAGCACATGAGTGTGTGGGACACGAGGGAGAGTAAGCAGAAGCAGCGTGAGGAAGGAGAGCGCGTGGGGAACAAGAAAATAAAAGTCGAGTGGAGAGGAGAAAGCGAGAGTGTGTGTGGGAGAGAGAGAAAGAGAGAGAAGGGAAGATGGGGTGGAGGGAGAGGGGAAAAGTAAAAGTGAGTCAGGGAGAGAAAGAGAAAGTAAACATGAAAAGTTGAGGGAAACTGTAGCGGGAAGGACCAGACGGAGGAGGAGTGAGTGGGAAAGGGAGAAGATGAGAGAGACAGATGGAAGCCGTCTCCAGGACCACGCGGCCCGGAGCCCCTCGCCACAGTGCTAGCAAGCTCGCGGGGCTGCTTTTCAACTTCACGCGGTCCTTCTGAGGTTTCTCCTGTGTCAGGAGAGGGAGCCCTGACGCGCCGTCTCACACGCGCCATCCCTGCGCACTGGGGGCGCCTCTCGCGGACGAGGCTCTGTTCACGCTGGCATCCTGGCGGGTGGAATCTCAAGCCGCCGAGGTTGATGGTTTGGGGACTGGGTAGGGGACCTTATTTGGAGACGAATCATTCCATGAGAAACGTTTCCCGCGAACCTAGTTCAGAGAATGTGAGTTATTGGAATGTACCAAGAATGGGTTTTCCCAGAGAAAAACAGGGAGGATGGTACCACCCTAACCAAATTGGGCTCTCAGCCCCCATTTCTTTGGCAGGAAACACCTATTAAGTTTCTCCTTAGCCCTTGCCCCAATTAAGCTTTGTGTTTAGGGAGACTCGAGGTTGAAGTCTGGGCATGAGTGCATATGGACACTGACATCAGCAGAGATGTAAAAATATACATGCGAACAGCTTGCTTTTCTACATGTTATCTTCCGTTTGCTTTCTCTTGCTATAGATTGGCTTCAGACTGGAGGTGGGATGTCAGGGCAAGTCATTACTCTTTAGGGACAAGAGCAAGTGCTAATGTCAGAGCGAAAGTGCAGTATTTCAACATGCCACAGAAAGAAACCACGTCGAACTGGACTTACTAATGAATGCCCAAACAGAATGCATTACATAAAGCTAACGCACTATCATTTTTCTGAAGGAAAAGAATATTTGGTGTTTCAGGCTGTGTCAGTCCTTGAGGCTACATTTTTCAAAAAGAGCTGGATTGAATAATAATAATAAAAAAAGGTTCGTGGTCTTGTGAATAGGGTTTCCATAAGTAGAATAGAATGCTTTTATTTATTTATTTTTGTGTGTGTGATTTATCATTGGCTTGCGCATGGTAATGTTTAAGTAGTCAATTTCAAATTGTTCCCAAGTCAGGAGTTCTCCCACTGCCTCATTTATTCCTTTGACGAACAGTGTCTAAGGACCTACGGTATGCCAGCTGAGTGCCAGGAATAAAGAAAACAGAAATAATTAATACACGGCCCCTCCTTTAGTGTGCGTATACACCAGTGAGAGATTCTGAGCCATCCCTGGAATAGTCCCACAGGACCTACACATCCCTCGACTGTCTCCAAAAACCAAGGATTGCCCTAATACTGTAGTCTAGGTCTTAATTCCTGTTCACTCCAAACATGACAGGCGGAGATAGCATGCTGTAAACATGCCCTGTGGTTCATTACATCTTCTTGATTCCTTCTGAAATATCTCTTGGACTTTTCCTCCCATGTACATGGGAACCATCCCTTCAGTCTTTGACCGCCACTGCCCCTCGTTCGTATTATAGACACAGGCTCCTAACACACTTTACTCCTCCACGCTCAACAGACCCATCTTTTTTGTTCCTTAACCACAATACAGTTTCTTCTTGGTTTGTAAAAGGAAGACATTTTCTGTGGAATAATTGGGAAAGGTTTAAAAAAGCAAAACGTAGCAGTTCTACCACTCAGGGTTAATCCTGATAATTCATTCTCTTCCCTACATTTTTTTCTACAGTGCATACATTTCTCGCCAAAATTGAAATGATGGAGGGTGAAGCTCTCCGTACACTCTTTTTAAGTAGATCAAAGTAGTTTTTCATATTGTCAATATTCTTCTGAAACATCATATGTAAGTTGAAATAGCATCTGGTTTATGGATAGCCTGTAATTGATTGGACTAACTCCCAAACAAAGTTGTGTTTTTTTGTTTGTTTTTTTAAATTTTCCAAAATTTTCACCACCATTAAAGGTATGAGGAGAAGCATCTACATTTTATATCAACTTATTATTTAGGATAAAGTACAAAAAATTGAAATATTGAGTAAAATTATATGAAATCATGCCACCATTGGATTTTATCTCTTTTTTCATCTTGGCCAAGAACAAGAGCAAAATACATCTTTTGTTTATAGTTGCACTTTCTTAGTTAATAGCGATGGTGCCCACAGGCCATCAGTCATCTGAATGTCTTTTCTAAATATGAACAATCCATTTATGTCCTTTGCCCGTTTTTAAAAACTTCCCTGATTGTCTTGTGTTTATTGATTTGTAGAGATCTTTACATAAAAGAGAATCATGGTGTTTCTTCTGTTACAAATATGGCTCTTACTTTTCATTTTCCTGTTATTTGTATTGTGTTTTAGATACACAGAAGAATTTGATTATAATGTCTGTTACTAAATATTCTAATTACAAAACGAAGCACATGGTCAAGCCAGAGGACTGAGAAAGAAACAGAAAAGCAGAAAGGCAGAAAAACCAGCCAGAGCTCAGCAATTTTGTCTGTGTATTCAATATTCTTTCATATCCTATGAAGATGGTACATACTGAATATACATTTTTGTAGCTTTTTTCACATATATATTTCATAATTTTATTATGATAGCAAATAATCTGTTACAATAATTTTTTTTATAACTGAGTAGGATACTCTACATAGATCTTCATCTCGCAAATGTAAGTCCAGTAATTGCCAAGCACTGTGCTAGCTTTGAGGATACAGCTGTGCATAAAATCAACCATTCTCTGTGGCCTGGGCAAGGAGTTTCAGGAGAGCCAGGTGTGGGAAAGGAGACTGTATAAAATGCCAACTGAAATTGTCTTGGAAGTCATAGAAAGCTATCTGAAGGGGGTGTACTAGTCAGGGTTCTCCAGAGAAGCCTAATAACTGTAGCTGCAGATATAGATGCAGATATAGATTTATTATAAGGAGTTGGCCCACACTGACAGAGACTGGCAAATCTCAAGATCTGTGTTGACAAGCTGGAGATCGAGGAGAGGGGATGGCGTAGTTCTGGTCTGACCACGCACAGGCTCTAGACCCAGGCAGAGCTAGCACTTAAGTTCCAGGCCCAAGGCAGGATAAAACGAATCTCCCATCTAGAAGGCCGTCATGACGGCTGGAGGAACTTCCTCTGAGAGCAAAATCAGCATTTTGATTCTGCCCAGGCCTTCAATTGATTGTTGAGTCCCACCCACAGCAGGGAGGGTAATCTGCTTTACTTGGTCTATCAATTTAAACATTAATCTCATTGAAAGACTTTGTCACAGAGATACCTGGTATAACGTTTGAGCAAATATCTGGGCACCCTGTGGCTGCGTCAAGCTGACGTATAAAATTAACCATCACAGGAAGTGATTGGTGTTTCCCCTGGAGCCTGAAGTACAAACACTGACCAGACCAGGGAGGTATAGTGTGCACGAAGGTGGGGGCGGGGGGTACCCTGTGCATCCAAGGGCCTGACAGAGAACCGGGTGCCTCATCAGAGAGGGGAAGAAGACATGAGGTGAGGAGGGAGACACAGACAGATGCTTGATCCTGGAAAGGTTCCAGGCCATGGTGATGAGTTGTATTTTCTCCAAATACAGTGGATAGTGTTAGGAGTGTTTGAAGCAGGGAAGTGATGTGATGCGGCTATTGTATTTGAGTGATCACTCTGACTCCTCCGGGGAGAACGGGTGGGTGGAGATGAACAGAGCAGAAGTGGGGAGGCCCGTGAGGAGGCTTGCGCTGGGATGGTGGTGAATTTTGAGTGTTAGGAGAGCAGGGGAAGATCTGTGTGACGGATTCCAGAGGTTTTCAGGACCAGGCATTTGGCTGGCTGCAGCAGGTGAGATGGAAGACAGAATCAGTGAGGTCTCTGGACTTTTCTCTGCGAGAAGCTAAGACACAGTGGCCAGGGCTGAGGTGCCAGCCCCAGGGGTGCACAGCTTGGGGAGGAGCTGAGGAGTTCATCCTGGCATGTGTGCCTATGGGACAACCATGTAGAGATAAGCAGGCAGTGAGGCTGTAGGCAGGGAACTCAGAGAAGAGGTCTGGTCTAAAGACATCAATTTGTAAGTGAGGACGGCTTGCATTTAGTGGGCACTTGATCTGTGCAAGGCACTAGCCCACGACCTCATCATGGATCGTCTCATTTTTATCCTCACCATAAGCCTGGAAGACAGGCATAGTTGTTGTCCCATTTTATGAGTGAAGACACGGAGGCATGGAGAGGTTAAGTAATAAGTTGAAGGTCACAGTGCAGAGAAGAGTATTGAACCCTGATAGTCTGTCTCCCGTGCCCTTGCGTGAGACCGCTGTGCTGTCCCGGCTCCTCTCCCTAGCACGGAATAACTTAATAGAGTGGGTCTCAAACATTAATGTGCATGATAGTCTCCTGGAGGACTTGGTAGAATACAGATTGGTTGACCTCACCCCCAGAGTTTTTGATTCAATAGATGTGGAGCAGGAGCCCAAGATTTTGCATTTCTAGCAAGTTCCCACATGATGCCAATGATGCTGGTCCAGGGCCTCACTTTAAGAAGCCACCGGTATGGAAAAAGAACAAGGAAAGGAAGAAGGAATGCCAACATTTAAGAAGAAGATAAAGGAGAAGTAGCAAGGGAAGGGCACTGACAGTAACTGGCTCAGGAATCAGAATGTTTTAGGAAAGAAGGGGCCATTTATGTAGAATTGTGGGGGGGGGGGGTCAGGTGAGCTAAGGATCAAAGAACATACTTGAATTTAGGGACAGAGGCCATTGGTGGCTTGGCGAGTTCATTAGGACTTAGGGATCAAATGCAGATTTGAGGAAGTTGAGAGGAGTTTAAGGAACTCTTTGGGGAAGAGATTTTGAGCTAGCCTGTCATTGAATTTTATTGTTATTTCCAATTTTCTTCTTATTACACCATTTCAGAGAGCATTGTTATACATGCATCAATGTAGACATGTATGATTCTTTCAGATACTTTCCTAGATACAGAGTTGCTGACTGAAAAATTATCCGTGTTTTTGAGGTTTTAGCTATAGATATAGACAATAGAGGCATTCGTCTGCCCTCTAAAGCCAGCTGTACCACTAGTGGAGTGGTACAAGGCAGTTCTTTATTGACCTGCCCCTTCACCAATACCTGGCATTATTTTTCATTTTAATCCATAACAATATCCTATGTCAGAAATCTTATTGTTTCAATTTTTAAATCTTTGGTACTTGAAGTGGAACAGTTTTTCATGTTTGCTGGCTACTTGTATTTTTTCTTATCTAAGTTAGAAATCTCATGCACATTTTCCTTTGGAGGCACCCATCTTTTTACTTACTGATTTGTGAGAACGCTTTATGGTAGCATCAGTTTTGGTTCGTTCTGTGTATAGCAAATATTTTCCCATTTAGACTTGTACTTTTGAGTGTGTTAGTAGTCTTTGATAATGAGAAGATACTCTCTTTTATGCAATTAAATTTATCCAGTTTTAATGGTTTGTCTTTGCAAGCTTCCAGTGCAAACATGTTTCATAAATATTTACCTAAATCGTGGTGTCATTTTTTTGCTTGCTTTTATACTATGCCGAGAGTTTTATTCCATCTGGCATTTGTTTGGAGGCAAGGTAGGATATTTTTCATATATTTAACAAAATATGCCAATACTATTGAATAATCCAACATTATTTAGCTGCTTTGAAATGCTACCTTTAGATTCTGAATTTTTATTTATATTTGTGTCTAGATGTTACAGTCTATTCTATATATGCTTCTGTAGCTACAGCCATCACCCCTCTCAGTGAGGGCTAAGGAGGTATTGTTCTCCTGTATCTGATTCCGAGGGTGTCTGAAATTTCTCACGGAGTTCGTTTGAAAGTTATTGTTCTTTTCTTCTCTTCTTTCATTATGGTCTTGTCATGATGAATCCAGCCAAATACTTTGAAGCTTTTATCCTGTTGCAGGTTTCCCTATATTTATTCCCTTAATAATTTCCAAGATGAACAGAGACTGTTGAAAAGAATGGTCCAGAGATTAGAAAAACTTATGCACAGCAGTGTTGGAGTTATAGGTTGCTATTGATCTGTAAGGGGTATTCCTGTCAGGTACCTGTGGTAATAAAGGTTTAAGACCAATCATATTACCCAGGAATGGAAGCTACTTAATAATAGAAGAGGAGTGAGAGTGGAACCTTGGTAAATCCAACAAATAAGGTGTCTGGAAGGCCCAGAAAAGCAAGAGGTACTTGACAGGGGTATAGAAGTCAGAGCAATATTCATCTAGGAAAGCCAAGGCAAGAGAGTGTTTCCAGAAGGCAGATCTAAGGCCACCAGATCCCCGTTCAACAAATAAGGCAGCGGAAGCTTTTCTCGGAGTTTAAAGAGCAGACCATAGGTCAGCAAGTTAGAAGTGGCCAATGCATAATTTGAACTCTGAGATTCAAAACTTCTTTCTTTCACAGATGTAGACAAGAACACCAAACTAGCTTATTACACTAAATAAGCATTGACTAACACATTTTGCCTAAGGGGAAAATGCACTTAGTCAAACAAACAAAAAAAAGTCTCTGTTTAGCCATCCATTTCAAATTTTTATAGAAAATTGTGTAGGCAGCATCAATTATGCTTGGGCAAATTTAGACTAATTAATGGGTTGACTAAGATAATTATTGAAATTTGTCTATGGATGAAAAGAGGAAAGATGAACCATTTAAATTGCTTTTTGTGTGTGCCTGATGACTATTTCTAAAAGAATGAGACCACTGGGAAGTGTATGAAATGGGAGTGGCCCAGCTCTTTGCAGGGTATGATGATAGAGTAACAAGGCAGATGTTTTAATCAACACATCAGGATTAATGCCTTAAAAAGTCTAATATGCATAAATACAAATAACATACACCTTCTAGAGAAAGATATGTAATTTATTGAGGGTCAGTAAGGTACAGGAATTCTTCCAGATGTTTTATGTATATGAATAGCTTTCATTTGTAGCCCCATGAAGAAGGTATCATCCCCAATTTACAGACGAGGTTCCTGAAGCATGGAGAGATTAAATAGGTTACCAATTGACATATCCAACAGGGAGGAACTGAGTCCGATTCCAGGGCCCACACTCTCGTGGGCTCTGTCTCTTCCAAGAAGCCTTCCTGGGTGGTAGGTAACTTGTTAGGAGGCCACTGCTCTAAGCAGACTTGGACTCATTGAGAGGTGCCTTCAAACCCAAGTGTTTGACCTACGCTGTGTCATCCTTATTTGCTCTAGTCCCACCAGAATTTGGAAAGATATTTTCTGGGTATTCTTCTTCCATTCCATAAACCCAAGTTTGGGCGGTTTCTAAACATTGAATCTACTGTGGTGGACGGAACTTGGTCCATGTGGAAGCAGTTCCAGAGTGGAATGTCCAACATGCTGGGAGCCACGGGCCCCCCTTGAACCAGTCCGAATCCGTGCCTAGGCGAGAGACAGCATGGCTCCGTAGGAAGTGGCTTGGCTTTGGATCAGGAAGACAACTGGCTCTGCCACTGACCGGCTGTGAGATCTTGGGCAGGCCATCTGTTCCTTTGATTCAGTTGATAGAAACCTGACTCAAAAACCTTAACCAAAAGAGTAACGTTATGGCTTACATAATTAAAATGTTTGGGGTAGGATTTTCTGATGTCTCTCTTCTGTTTTTCCCTCTCCCCTTCTTTCATTCCCCTTCTCATTCACGTCATGGCTTTCCTCTTTGGCACCTTCAGTTGCTGGGGGATGTCCCTTCCACAAGCTGGGAAGGTGGTGTGGAGATACCTGCAGTCTTTCACGACAGACTCTTACTGCCCTTGCTGAGGTCACACCAGCGCTGCACAGGCGCTTAGCAACCCACCAGGGTAACTCAGAGAAGGAGAGTAACAGTTCCCCAAAGAAGACAAAACAGTAGATAAGTATTCATTATGGAGCCATCATTTCTTCATCTGCAAAATGGGCCTGCAAACTTGGCTGTGGGTGGAAGGATAATAAGTGGAGAATGCTTAACACATAGTTATTTAGTGAATGGCTCCCATTTTTTATTTTGAACCAGCCTACAGTTTCCCTGAAATTACAACATCTCAAACCGTTTATAGTTCATGCCCATTTTTAATTGGAAGCAGTCTTGTCTTTGTCTAAGTGCTTTTGATTAAGTTCAAAATGATCCATTCAGAGAATTACTGACATAGGTCCTTGAGATAGAATGGGTCTCTACCCTTGTGAATGTCCCGACCTGGTTGGTATCACAATTGTCCCCAGTGCTGTTGAGATGTCCTAGGTATGGCTGATCAATGGGAGAGAAAGCAATGGGTCCTAGCTAGGTGCTGGAAGTTGTACGTAGCATAAATGACAACCTTTCCCTCCCATTCTGTAGCTGTGGAGCGGGACTGTTACTGAGGGAAACGTCTTACACAGGGTTCTAGGCAAATGAATACATGGGTGCCTCTTCACATGGATAGTTTTACAATATTTTTTCCAATATTTATTGCAGAGAGGTAAAATGAAACTGACTTTCCTTTTGACCTCTAGTGTAGGTAGTTAATGATATGCCTTTGTTTATGACATGTAATCACATCGTTCTGCAAAGGACCCCTCTCTGATTTCATTTAGTCACTCCCTTATACCCCTGTCCCTCTCTCCCATTTCCAACACACTCCCACTGTCTTTTTTAATACACCTAATTTACATTTCTTTGTGTTCTGGAAAAATGCACTTAATTGAGTATTTTAAATTTACACAAATGAATCATTTATATCTCACTCTTTTTCACCCTTTCTTCAATCGGCACTGCATGTTTCCAGTTCCATCTGGGTTAGTATACATGCATTTCACCCACTACATCTAACCCCGCATGATTTTTTACACTTTCCTTATGCGCTGTCCCGGAATGGGCCCAGATTTCCTTCAAATCACCCCCACTGCGTATGACATCGTGATACACGTTCACTCGTGCAGATCTGCGAGAAGATCTCTGGACTACACATCAGGGTCTGAATTTCTGGGATCATAGATCATACTAGTTGGTGTAAGTACTGATGATTGTTTTCCTAGATGGCTGCATCTGTCCCAGAGTCATGGTGGAGTATTCCTGTCTCCCCCACAGCTCTGGCTTCGCTTAGCATGAACTATCTCCTATACGTGTTTGCCAGTCTATTAAGTTTTTAAATGCCAGTATTGTTTTAATTTTCATTTCTCTGATTGCTAATGAGTTTGAGCATTAACCCAGTGCTTATTAACATTTTAGGTTTCCTCTTCTTTATTAATTGTCTATTCATATAACTTCTGCCTGTTTTTTGGAAGAAAGATTATCTTTTCTATTAAATTTTCATGAGTTGAATTTGTACTCCAGATATTATTCCATTTCGATTTTAGACATCGCCAAGTATCTTATTCCAATCTGTGTTCTGTTTTACTGAACATAAATCTCTAATTTTTATATAATAAAATTCCTCGTGTGTGTGTGTGTATGTGTGCGTGTGTGTGAGTGATGTGTGCCTTTAAAGTTTTAAGGAGTCTTCCCGCTGTTAAATCACAACGATAGTCTATATTTTCTTCTGTTAACTTTACTGTTTTACTCTTCACGTTTTGGTATTTGATCCACTTGGAATCTGCTTTTGTATTTTAGTTTTTCCCGTAGTGTGAACCAGTACCTTCAACACCTCTATTAATCTGCCGTTGCTTATTCGTTGGTATGCAATTTAATCTTTGTCACATAACGCGTTTTTATGTTTTCACTGGTTTGTCTTAGAGCTTGCTGCTCATTTCTAATATAACTATACCTTTTCGTCTGTTTCAGTATTGGACAGGGCAGGCCCCTATTCCCCACCTTAGGTAGCCATGGACTTGTTCTTTCTTCTGAATTTCAAACCAAGTTTATCTAGTTCTTTAAAGAACCCAATTAGGTTTTATGAGATTACATTAGTTTTACAAATTGATTGAAAAAAAACTGGCATGCTTGTTATATCGTTTCATCCCATCCAAGAACATGGAATGACTGGAGTTGTTCAGTTTTGCCATGTCCGTTATTAGATTTTTAAAAGTTGTCTTCGTATATTTAGGTCTTTGAGTTCTTGGTTAAGTTAATTCTTAGATATATTATGGCTTTCATTGCCGTAGTGTATAGCATCGTTTTTACTGTTGGTTATTGATGATGTTGAAAACTGCTATTGATTTTTCTGAGTTGATATTGTATCTGACTATGTAGTAAACTTTTATTGATTCTAGTATTTGTTGATTGTGTTACATTTTCTGTTACAATTTATTATCTGCAAATAGTGGCAATTATATCTCTTCCTTTCTAATATTTACCCCTCGGTCTGTTCCTTTCCTCATTCTTTGATAAACAGAACAATGATACTGGGTATCTTTTCTCATTATCAGTCTCTTAAAAGGAATGTTTCTAAAGTCTCTCAAAAAGGTGTACTAGTTATTACAGGTTTTAGGTACATATATTTAGGTATATATTCTTAGTTTGCTTAGAGTTTTTAATCACAGGTAAAAATTGAGCTTTTGATCAGTTTTTTTTTTTCTGTCTGGAATAATTGTATGATTTTTCTTTTTCAGTTTATTAATGATGTGGTTTCTTTTCCTGAGACTCTTCCTGCTTTTCTGTTTGTACAAATTATATACCTGTTTCCTTATGTGTAAAGTGAAAGATCTATTACCTGCTATGAATGTAAAGTCTCTAGCCACCTATTTCTAACTCTTTCATTTTACCAGTGTTTCTGCCACATACACATGGCAAGCCTAAGTCACTCATGTGAATTAAGGAAAGGGGTAACATGAACAGAAGTACATAGTATCACTCAGAATTAATTTTAATATTTGTTGGTTTCCATATCAGGAAGACATTTGCTACTTTTCTGAACTTCTTTCTTATTCTACAACATCTAAGAGGGCATATTAAAAAGTTTGAAATTAATTTGGCCCATTGTTGTTCTCTAACTATGTAATACATTTCCGAGGCTCAGCATTCACAAGGTACAAAATAGTGTACAATACGAAGTAACTTTCCCTCCATTCTATGTTCCTCAGTGGCCCAGTTCCTTTCTCTGCAATTAATCAATGTACAGATTGATAAGTAGAGAAATATTTATGCACGTGTAAACAGATAGGTGTGTGTCACCTCTTAACACTTTCTTTAAAGATTTTATTTATTTATTTATGCATTTATTTATTTATTTAAGAGAGAGAGAGTGGGGGTGGGGGGGGCAGAGGGAGCGAGAAAAACCTCAAGCTGATTCTGTGCTGAGCATGGAGTCCAGTGCCTGGCTCAGTCTCATGACCCTGAGATCATGACCTGAGCCAGAATTAATAGACGCTTACCTGACTGAGCCACCCAGGTGCACCCCCAACACTTTTTTGTTTGTTTGTTTGTTTGTTTGTTTGTTTGTTTAAACAAAGATGTTAATCAACATGCTGTCAGGCACCTTGCTTTATTCACTTACCAGTATAGCCTGGATATCATTCAGTTACATAAAGAGCTCTTTTAAATGGCTGTTTAGTTTTTCATGATATGGAAGTAATGGATTAAGAGTCCCTGACTCTTAACTACAAAACTACAGAAGTAGTGTGCAGTCATTTGTTCTTATAAACATTGTTTCATGTATGTGTGAGTGTATTAGTAGTAAAAATTCTTAGAAGGAGAATTGTTGGTCCCAAGGTGGTTGCAGATGTAATTTTCATAGATTTGCCCAATTATCTTCTCCATGGAGATTGCATAATGTTGCAGTTATTACAGAAATACTGGAGAGAGCATGTTTTCTCTACATTCTCACCAACAATATCTATTATACATATATATATTTTTTTACTTCTTCAGTATGATATGTGAAAATTGTATCTCAGTAAAATGTCATTTTATATGCTGGAATTGTAAATTAATTTGAGCATCTTTTCAAATATTTAAGAGTCATTTATATTTTTCTTCCCCAGGAGCTCTCTCCTGTGCCCATTTTTCTGTTGGGTTATTGTTCCTTAATTTAATGATTTGTGGTAGTTCTTTCTGTATCAGGGAAGCTGAGTTATGATTGACTCCAGTTTAAAGTCTTTTGACTTTGCTTCATAGTGGTCTGAGCCATGCACGTTGTTTATTTTTTTTTAAATTTTTATGTCATTGTATCAATTTTTCCGCTTCTGGACCTTGTGTCATACTTGGCTCTCTCCCACTCCAAGTTTATCAACAAACAAAAGTCTTTTCTGCTACTTTTAAACTTTCTTCTTTTGCATCTTTTTGGCCCATCTGAAGCTCCCCTTTGTGTGAGGTATGGATCCAATTCTATTTTCCCCCTAAGTGGCCACCCAGCACTTTTTACTGAATAATGTATTTTTCCCCATTGATTTTTGTTTCACCTTTATTATAGGCTAATCCGTGCTGTATTTTGATCTATATTTTTTAGTGTATTCCATTTGCCCACTTGAGCACCAAGATCATAACAGCTTTATTTGCTGAAATTTAAAATATGCTTTAATATCTTGGAGACTGAATCGACCCCTCTTGCCCCTCTCCCCCAACCTAATGCTCTTCTTTTTCAGAGTTACCTGATATTGTCAGTTGTTCATTCTTCATATGAAATTTAGAATCATTTTCTTGGTATTTTTATTGGGATCACATTAAATTTTAATTAACCTCCGGAGTGTTGATAGCACATTTTAATTTTTTATCCAAGTTACATGTGCACACAGTCACATTGTTCTTCAGTGTATGTTAAAAGTAAGTGTAGGCCCCAGGCCCCCTCACCCAGGAGCCTGCACTTTTCACCTGCTTACGACTGTGTTAATTCCCTATTTCTGAATTAGCCACTTCTGTCGGTACTTGTAGTTTCCCCACTTTGTCATTACCTACTAACTTCTCCTGAGGAAGGTAATTTAGCTCTCCCTGCTGTCCGGCGTAATACACTCACAGGCATCCTTCCCACCTACCTTCCCCACGCTTCCAATAAAGCTTCTATCCTAATTTTGGTTAGATCAACATTCAGTGTTTACAGTATTTTGACTATGTAAATGCCATTCACAATGAGCCATGCAGTAAATTATGATTATTTTCCCTTCCTGCACAACTATTATGTTTTCCCTGAAGCTAATATTTGCCTTGTTTATGGTTTGTTTGCTCCATTTTTATGGTTTTGTTACTAATTCAGCCCAAACTCTTTGGCAATTATCTGGAGTTCTTGAGATAGTCCGATGCTTCAGTTATTTTTTTGACTTCATCCTCCTACATAGAAAGCTCTCCCAGTGGGGCGCCTGGGTGGCACAGCGGTTAAGCATCTGCCTTCGGCTCAGGGCGTGATCCCGGCGTGATGGGATGGAGCCCCACATCAGGCTCCTCTGCTATGAGCCTGCTTCTTCCTCTCCCACTCCTCCTGCTTGTGTTCCCTCTCTCGCTGGCTGTCTCTATCCCTGTCGAATAAATAAATAAAATCTTAAAAAAAAAAAAAAAAAAGAAAAAAAAAAAAAGAAAAGAAAAAAAAAAAAAAGAAAGGTCTCCTAGAGCCTCTAGCCTGTTCTGGTCTGGGCGCACTATGTCTGGTGCATGGTGGTTGTCCTGGGATCCTCCTTTACCATCCAATGAGCGATTCCCTCTGCTGCACTCCTGTTGTCTTAGGCTCCCTTTCTCTTACTTTACTGACTTGTCTTGGAGGAACACTTCCTTCTGCAGTTTCCTAAGGAATGTATCCAGGAGATCAATATGCGAAGGCCTTCCATAGTCAGCCCTTACACTAAGTTAGTGATTTGACCGTAAATAATTTCCTTCAAAATTTGAACACATGGTTCGATTACATTCCAGCACCCAGTGTTGCATTTGGGAAGACGAAAGCCATTCTGGCTCTTGGTGAGGTGCTCCCCACTTCCTGCCCACACTTGTAGGATGCCAGCAGTGGCTCATCATTCTAAGATTTCACAGTTACACGCCTGAATGCAGACCAGGTTTTGTCCATTTATTTAGTCGGGCGCCTGGCGGACTATTTCATTCTGGCAATATGCATCTTCAACTTCTAGGAGATTTTCTTGAACGCATTGGCTGGTTAGTCCTTCCCTTCATTTTCTCTGTTGGAGCCGCTGGATTGGTCCTCTTCTGCTGCTGTGGTTACTGTGTTCTGTATCTTTGGGGTGTTTTTTTGTTTGTTTGTGTTTTCTTCCTTTCCTTTTTTTTTTTCCTTTTGCTGTGCATTTTCAAGGGACCTGCTCAACTCTGTCTTCTTGACCCTTCTACTGAGTTTTAGTATATAATACTGCATTTTTAATTTTCAAGTGCTCTATATTTTCTTCTGAAAGTTCCTTTTTCTTCTAACATTTTGTTCATCATTTCACAGTGTGTTCTCTTACCGCTCTGGGAGTGTTAATAATAGTTTCGTTTTTATTTTTGTTTTAATTTGTCTTCACCCCTAAGAGTCCATTTCCTCCAAGATCCTTTGTTCTGCTTGTTTTGATTTCTTTCTCTCTCTGCTGGCTGTTTTCCCCAGATATCTGAATCTGGTGAGAAATGTTTAGACTTAGGCTGAGGCACGTCTGATGGAGAAGTTGTCAATCAGCTGGGAATGAAGGAAGCACATATATTGAGGTTCATCTCTGAAGATAAAGAAGGGGATGGTGACTCTGGTTTTTGGATTCCCCAAGGTCAGAGACACACAGTAGGAACCACAGATTTTAGGAGGAAGCACTCTAGTGTGGGAGATACTGGGTTTGGGTTTCCTGTGGTGTATGGCTTTTTTTCACCTGGTAAAAAGTTGAGCAAGTATAACCAATGCTGGTGTGTGGTATTCTCACATAATTCCCTGGCAGTGCAAAGTACACATTCCCTAAATCCACACCCTTGAGCCCAGAGCCACAGTAAGTGTGCACCCAGCCCCATGCCTCATCTGGAGATCCAGAGGCAGGCAGTCTGCAAGTTCTGAGAACCTTCCTGAGTGTCAACCACTGTAATTAGGATCTGAGGATAGAGTAGTGAGAACAGCACAGTACCTGACCCCGAGCTCCCATTGCCAGTGGAGGAGACTGGTTCATAGTGTGAGTAAAACAGAAGCTTGTACATATCACCGTAGAATAACAGAGGAGGAAGATTAGACATAATTCCATGGATTGGCAACATTTGGACCTTTTGTTGGAAAGTGAATAGGGGTTTGCCAAATAGAGCCAGCAGGAGAAGAGGGGATTTTCAGGGAAGCAAATGGCATAGATCACAGGGTGGAAGTATGAAAGGGTCTAATGTGAGGGGTGGGCAGGGAGAGGGTTTATGGGGCAGAACACAGGGCCCTGGAAGTGACAGATTACTATCGGTGAAGCAGCCCAGATGAATAGTTAGTAGTATCTCTCTGTCTTTGTCTAACACACAACATAGTCACGACTCATGCGAGGGATAAATGAGAACATCAGGATGTCCCTGTGGAGGCCAACTGTCTTACCCTCCCTGTACTGAGCAATAATGTGCCTGATGATGGCACAGGTTAGTCCCCATGTGGCTTGATGTGCAATATTTTTGAGTGGCCAATTAATTCTGCTAATCACATTAGTGACAATTAGCAAGATGCTTCTCTGATTAGGGGGCTCTGGTCAAGAGGCTCTTACGTAGTTGCATTTGCTGAAAAATAAGTCCCCTCTTTGCAGAGCCTCATAATTTCTGCCAGCAGGGGACATGAGATTTAGCCCAAAAGAACCCACCCATTTACTCCCTCTCTGACCACCAATGACTCTTGAAAAAGGAGAGACCATCTATACTCAGTATTGCTCTGATTTCACAGAAGACTGGCAGAAGGAACCCTGATGCAGGTGTGTTTTGTTGGGTACCTTGGAGTAGTTCATTGGGACAGCAGTGGAGCATGGGGATATCAAGCTAGATAGCCCTGCGTTGAACCTAGCTGCAGAATTTACTAGCTCTGTAATCTCCGACAAGCTTTTATCTGTCTTGTTGTTTTGTTTTAGCTCTGTGTCTCACTTTGCTTATCTGTAAAATGAGGACTGTTAATAGGACTTTCTTCATAGGGATATTTTGAGAATTAAATGTGTCAAGGCATTTAAATGCTGGAATGATGCCTGGCAGATAGGGAGGTAACGCTCAGTGACCATTTCTGTTATTATTGATTCAGGAATCTACGGGGGAAACTGAGATATTTGGATCAACAGGCCATAATAGTGGTGAACTTCATGGTTGTGAGCCAGACCCAAATCTTGTGGAGTTGCGTTCCCTGCTCTGTCTCAGATACCAGTAAAGAGCACGCCTTCACCCTGAAGTTCAAGCATGGCGCACCGTGCTGCCCGTGCGAGCGGGTCTGCCCACTTTCCTCACTGGGCTGTGACACGGTGAAAGCAGACAGCACATCTTAATCCCCCCTGCGTCCCCAGCACCGCACGAGGTGCCTCGGATGTGGCAGGGCTCCGAAGTCTTGTGGAAGCAATGAAAAGGTGGAAAGGACAGTCAGTTTTCAATCCTGAACCTGTTCCTTCCTAACTGGGCAAAGTTGTGGAAGCTCAGCTTCACTGTCATTATCAGCACAGTGAAAAGGATCGTTCCTATTTTAGTTTAAAAAAAAAAAAAGGTGGCATGTGAAAGTGTACCAATTAGAGTAGATACATATCAACTTATTTATTGACTGATTTAATTTGGAAGAAAATGAATACTCAGACTTAGCACCTAATATATCATCATCATCATCATCATCATCATCTTGCCTTTGTTAGTAGGTACCAAAGTCCTATGTGGGCGTGTATTCACATGCTTAAAAAAAAATTAGAACAGATCAGATAATACCAAGTCCACTTAGGCCTGTGGCCCTCCCTCAGGCTTCCTGGGCACCATGCTTATGGGTGGAAGAGGCTTAACCCCATGCATTCCATACATGTATATGTGAAACCTATTGTCATGTTTGAAGTTTTTTTTTTTTTAAACTGAAGTGGTATTTGTTTATATTGTAGAACTTTTTTTTGCACTTACCTGTACTTCTTGGAGAATATTCCACAAAAGGATGTCCCATAGCTATTCAGTCATTAATCCATCAGTAGACACTGAGGTTGGCTATATTTTGCCCTTAACAAAATAAATGCTTTAATGACCTCCGCCAAACTGCGTCTTGGGGCCACAGGGAGTTTCCCTTGGGCAGCGATAGAGAAGCGGTATTTTAGATGTTACTGAGTTTTGACAAGTGGCTCTGCTAAGTGGCTCCATCCGTTCACTCCGGCACGAGTGGAATAAGAGTGTCTCTTCCCCCCATCTTTGTCAACACTTGGTATTACACGAATATTTTCATTTCTGCCAATCCAGTGGCCCCACAATGGTATCACATCGCCCAACGAACTGAGAAGTTGAGCACTTTCTCATGTGTTGTGATAGGTGCTCTGTGCATGTCCTCACTGAATCTTGAGACGACTCAGTGAGTGAACTGGTAGTACCCTCCTTCCACCGATGGCTAAGCAGAGCCCACCACGGTAGGTCAGAGCATCCCCACGGCCCACAACGTTAATGGTGGCGCAGTGTTCACACACAGGAGAGCAGATGTCTCCTGACAGGTGTGCTAAGGCAGAGCAAAGGAGGCCTAGGAGCTGAGAGCGGAATAAGAATCACTGATAAGAAGGCTGGCGCTGGTGGCCTTAGGTCCAAACCCGGGGCTCCCAGGTCACCAGCTGTGCGCTCTCGGGCGAGTCATTTACTCGCATGGGAATATCGGTGTTAACATCTGTAAAATCAGAATAACGTGAATCTCGTGTGGTTGCTATGAAGATTAAATAGAACAGATGAGACACAGGCAGCTTTTGAGAAATAGTAGCTGCTTTTTTTTTGCTTTGAAAAAGAAAATTGGCCTGGCACACGGGAAGCTGTTGCTTATGGAAGAGTTAAACGTTGACACCCTTGGATCCCTGCTCCCACCAGAGCTTCAGGCTTAGCCTTTGGAGGCATTCGCTTTTGCCTTAAACCCTGAGAGTTATTCTTTCCTCTCTGCGAGACTTGGAGGAATAACTGGAATGGCCAGTCTTAGTGAGGCCCCCTAGCCTCCTGTTTGGTAGACAGAGTGGACCTCAGCATGTCTAGTTTACAGATGGGATCACTGAGACCCAAGATGATGAAGTCGCTTCTGACAGCCCCTGCTGTGTGTGTGTGGGGGGCCCTGATCGGTGCCAGCTACTTCTGGTGGTGTTGGAGTGGGTGCTGGGTCTCCCGCTCCCAGCCCTTTCTGAATCAGGCCCACTTCAAAGCTTGCCCCGCCATGGGGATGAGAAACAGAGGCGCTTGGCCTCTTCCTCCAGGGCACCATCACTGCTGGACCTTTCCCAGGTATCGACTGCCTGGTCCCATCAGCCCCTCACTCTGATTTGGTACCGTCCTCAGGCCGTGAGCCCCTTCTCTGCCATCAAAACTTAGCACTCACAGTAGCTGCCAGGACAGCTGTACTTCTATCATGTGCTTGCCATGGGCCAGGGACTTTGCAGACGGCTCCTCATTCACACCAGCATTCATTGACCTCTTTCCTCCTCTGTGTTCTCGTCTGCACCGTGGGTCTTTCCAGCAGGGCTGGCTCCGCGTGGGTAGTAGGAAGACTCAGTGAGAGACTTGGTGCACATGAGGTGCAGAAACGGCTGTGTCGTGGGCCTTCATCAGACCCTGCCCGTTGTTGATAGGCTCCTTCTGTCTCGTCAGCGTATGTCGTAGGCACGACGGTTAGCCCTGCTTTACAGCAGAAGCGCCTGAGGCGGAGCAGTCACAGAGCCGCCAGTCAGTAGGGAAGCGGACCTCTGCTCCAGCTCCGGAGGCTGAAGAGCGAGAACCAGCGTGGCTCGCGGCATCTAAGTCGCTAGTGATGATGTTGCTTAAGAGGCAGCCGGTGTCGTCTGGGTGCCGTGTCCAGCCCTGCACCTCTGATCTTGTCCTTGATGGCTCTGTCATTGTGAGACGCTGTCCTTGTGGATATCCACGCACACTCTCTGCTGGTCTCTGTTTACCAAGGACTCATAAGAACTCTAGAGTCTGCCATCAGAGTGGTGAGAGCTCCCAAGAGAGGGAACCGCAAAGACAGTGGCCGACTCAGCTATTGAGACATTCAAGCAAACACAGCATGTTTGATTTCTGTCCCTGACACTTAACCTCACTGGCCTGAAGGGAGGGAATGCAGACCCCTGTTGGGCCACCTTCGGCTTCCCAGTGGGGCTAGCCTCCCCTCTCCCAACCCTCATTCCAGCCCAGGTGACCTTGTCTTCCCTCAGTGTTCTGTGGATCTCCATGGAAACTCCAGGGTTGGTCAGGGAGGGCAGCCAGCTAAAAGGGGCGTTCACAAGGTTGCCAGCTGCTTGAGAAGGTGGCCAAGCTTCCAGCATTTGATCAGTAGGAGAGGAAGGTGGCTAATACTTGGGACATCTCAGTGTCACACCCTATGTACCTGGTTCACCCACACATTTGCCGTCATCTTCAGATTACCTCAGGAAGGCCACGCCCCTGTCCATGTGTAAGCAGGGACACTGGGACAATGAAACCAGATGCGGGTATAGCATTTTCTTCCATGACCTGGGGACTCTTGAGGCACCTTAGATCTGTCCAAGACATGGAACCTTCACAGTAACCCCTTGAGCTGGTACTCTTATTTATAATCATCCCCATTTCATAGATGATGAGACTGAGCTATCAAGAGGTAACTTGCCCATGCTCACTCAGCTGGGAGTGACAGAGCCAGGGTACCAACCAGAGTCCATTCTCTTCACTGTGATGCTCAGAGTCCGGGCGCAGGCACACTCAAAGCCAGACCTTCATGTCCCAGGTGGATGATCGGCTGAAAGGTATCAGGTGCCTTGTCAGCTCCCTCTGTGGCTTTCAGAAAGAAAAGCAAGATCCTCTAGAGGGATACCCACTGCCTGGCCAGGAAGGACCCAGGGTTGAGAGCCAGCAGTGTGCCCATGTTTGATTACCCAGTCCTGCAAAGGAACACCGAATCTGTGGAACAGGCCAGTCCACGTTCCTCCGCTTGATTTCCTGGAATCAAATTAGGCTGGTGAATAGGCCAGTGGCGTTTTCATCAATTTCTCAGCCTTCCCTTGGAACTGAGCCTGATTTCCTTGGCATCCCGCAACGCTGCCTGCTGTTTACTGAGCAAACCAGCTCCTGAAACCAGTCCTGCTTTAGTAATGCAGCCGGGCAACGTGGTAGAGGGAAGATTACAGGTATTAGAGGCCATTTAGGATCATTTAGAATCGAGCTGTTTTCTGAGCAGGCAATTAATCCGGTTGCATTAAAGGGAGCTACTGGGGCTCCCACACCTCTCCCTGCGTTAAGAAGGGGATTTGGGAGGCTTCTGTTAAATGACTTTCGTAGTTGGCTCTGGGGCTCAGTGGGACATCTTTCTTTTGTGGGAGGCGCCAGGGGCTTCTCCCCCCAGAGCTGTGGGTCTGCTTTGGGAAGGAGGAGAAGTCCATGTTGAGAGGATTGGAGACCATGGCTGGCCAACCGTAGCACCTTCCAGGGTCTCAGAAAAGAAGCTAGAGGAATGGTCTCAGGTCTGAGGAGATGGTCTGGGTCCCAAAGCAGCAAATACACTTTCTCAAGGCCTTCTCCTTCATATAAAATGGAGCTGGTTACAGTGGGTGTAGCCCTTTAATAGAAGGGTGTGAAGGGGATCCCTGAAGGACTCCAGAATTATGCCATTCACTGAACTTGTGTATGCATTATATTAGCCTCAAAAACAATCCTATGAGGTAGGGACTACAGAAAGGAAGCTGAGGCTCAAAGAACTTAATACACTTGGGACTTGAACCCATGAGCTCGTAGTGGCAAACCCTATACGGCAAGCTGTACACTTCCTCCATTGGCCCCCGTTCCCATCCTAAGCATGAGACAGACAAAGGGTCACGCAGCATGGCCTCCTCTTCCCTGCAGTCTTGTGTATCTCCGAACCAAGTTACCTACCCTGTAACTGTCACCACATACCACACTACTGTGAAATCCTTAGTTTGGGCATCTGTCTCCCCAGGCTCCCTGGAGGGGTCATGCTCATCTTTCCAGCCCCAGCATCTGGCAGACAGACAAAAGCATTGCTACTCAGGGAACACATGCTCGGCCAAGTCTTCCCTATTCTGTGTTTCAGTTTCCCTTTCAGTAAAGTTAGAGGGTCTGACCATGCGAGGTCTGGGGTCCCCTCCATCTCTGATGTGCTGTGAAGCTATTGCAGCATAGCCAACATCTATCCAAAGTAAAGACTGTCTTCTGACAGTGAGTGTCTACTCACCCTGGGGATCCAGGATACTGGGAATCCTTGCTTCTGCACTTGGTCTCTTGCATGTAGCGTTATTTCTGAGCTTCTACCCATAGTCTGGATTCTGTTGACAGCTTCTTGTTGTTGTGGTTGGCTACACTCCAAAATGAAAGTGCCAGGATTAGGAATCAAGAGGGCCTCGTAGTCAAGAGGCATTCAAGACATATTTGCTGAATGATTGCCTGAGAATGGCTGTTGACTTTCTTATTAACGTCCTCGGGTAAGTCGGGCACATCTACTGTCCCAGAGTAAAAACTATCACCAATAAGATGGGAATCAATTTATAGAGGCCTTCTTTCTTTCCCATTTTCTGGTGATGCCCTTTTCACTCTTCATAATCCCTTTTAACAAAATACATAGACTGTCCTTTGTCCACCCCCGCCCTTTGGTAGATTTTCAATTGGCTATTATCTTTGTTCTGTTCTGAATATAAGAGAAGATATGCTCATTGCAAAATACTAATAACATGTCAGAATCTCTCATCCTAGCTTAAACAGAGAGTTTTACCCCTCAAGAAAGCACTGTTGGCACTTCAGCATTTATTAATGCCTCCCAAACTTTCAGATTTGTTACCAACTTTCCTAGATGCCAAAAAAATGTGCTTCCAAACCAAAGGTGGGTCAAAGCTCTGTGCCACCAACAGTTAGCAGCCGGAGTTGTGCTTGGTCATTTTAGTTGTAGCAATTGTTTGCTTCTCCATCTCTTAGGCATTTCCTGTGTTTTGTGTTGATTTTGAATGTGTGGGTCACCGTGCTGAGTACTGTGTCATAGGGAAGATTCTAGGGTCATATTTCTCTCAGTGTGTTCCAGGGATCCCAGGTATCGAATTTATCTTGTGTGCTTGTTTAGAAAGCACATACTTGGGCCCTCCCCCAGCCCTACTGCGTCAAAAGCAGTGCTTATGGCTGGTGACCTGACTTGAATGCCTGAATCCCTCTATTCCCTTTCTATCTGGCCTCAGCTGACAGCTTGGTGCGACGATGCAACAAGCCAGTGGGTCAGAAAGAAGCCTTGGTACACAGGGAAAACACAGGCATTCTCACAAACATGAAGGGGAAGACAAGACCATACTATACTCAGGGCATCTGTTTCTCTTTCCTGTATTGATCTGGTTAACTCCTCTTCTCTCTGTGAGTCTGATCCCCAAAGTTACCTCCTCTTCAAAGCCTGCACCAAGATCTCCAGGCTAAGCTAACTGCTCCCTCCTTAAAGCTCACACAACAGCTTATACCTCCTTGAAGGGATATTCTGTTGAGAATATATGTGTCTTGCTCTCTGGTGAGGTTCTGTGCTCTTTATGGAGGGGAGCAATGGTGCGTGGGGCTGGGCTTGCAGCGGGCATACAGTAACTGAGGAATGCATGGCTGGGTGACTTAGTGAGAGTTCATAGGAGTGCTTGGTTGATCCCCACATTCTGCGAAAGAGGGTGATCCTAGAAAGTGTGGTCTCCCTCCAACATTATTTATCTGGTCTTGCTTCAGTGAACCATCTCTAATTTCTCCCTGAATCTTCGGAAACTGCCTCATCAGTCTGTGTATGAGCCCTTTCTTTTCTCAAGATAGATGAAATCAATTAATAGCTAGAAGCAAATAGCACATCCCCAGTCTTGTAAACGCATCGAGTATCAATATAGCTCAAGTTAACAAACAGGCTTAATTAGCTCATGGACATTGAAGACCTCCAGCAACATGTTCCAGCCGACATTGGGTAAAGAAATGGAAGGACCGGAAAGCACAGAACAGGGGAGGAGGAGGGGAAGCTAAATAAACCCATTTCACAGTAGCTCAGGTACTAATATTTCAAGAAAAAGTTCGTTCCTTGTCCAAATGACAAACCCAGCAAGTCGTTTTGACCCTAATAACTTGTTCGGAAGTAAAGATGATTTATTATGCCAAGATTTCTTAATACATCAAAAACTAATGATGGACTACACAGTGGCTAACTGAACATAAAAATGTATATAAAATAAAAAGTCTGTTTACTTTTGTAAAAAGAAAAAGATTTTTAAATGTACTTTTTATTAAATTTCACCCCAGAAAGTGTTTCTAAACTTCATGGTAGCTACCATCAGCAGCAGCGTCTGCTTTCCTCTCTTCTTTCCTCCACATTTGGGGTCATCCTTGCTTCCCAGGCATCAGACTGCTCGTCAGACAATGGCAGTCTCAGGGCACGTTCATTCATGTGACTCCCTAAGGCTCAGCAACTTCAAGATGCCCTTCCTTAGTTTGGCCAGATAGATGCTGACCTCCTTCCTGGGGTTTTGCCTTTCCTCTTCTGAATCCAGCAATTACATTCCTACAGAGTAGTGGCCCTACAAGGGCCGTGCACTACGCTAGACACTAACTCCATCTCCCGGGTGAGGAAACTGGATCAGAGTTAGGCACAGAAAGTGGAGCAAGGAAATGTGGAAATAAAACAGTCATTTCTGATTCATGTAGAGGGCTATACACTTATCTAACTTCTTTGCACAAGAGTGAGGCCTGGCAGGAAACTTAAGAGGATTCAAAAAGACAGTTACGACAACTCATGAGTGACAGGACCATAAATGGATAGAGGCCAGGTTTTATGGAAAAAGAAATTAGGGCGCAAAGCCGATAGGTGAGATACACTGTCAAAGAGCAAGAACCCCATTGTTTAAAAAAAAAAAAAAAAGAGAGAGAGAGAGAGAGAGAAACTATCCCAGAAAACTCCAGGACCTATGGCCACAGTTGTGTAATGTTGAAGTAGAGACGTCGAGGACTATATAACCATTACATGCAATTGAGTTTATATCACAATGTTTATATTCTAGGTATTGAAAACTGTGATCCTATGAGGAACCAGATAATAAGCTATTTTTAATGACTTCTCAGTGTTTTTACATAATTACAGTAAGAACGACTTATAGCATTGGCCATCACAAGGATGAAACTTGGAGTTCTGTGTAACATTCATATGGTCCGTTGGAGACTCAGAGCTAAGACAGCCAGGCCAGCAGCATCAGAAGTGGGAACGGGTACGGAAGTCTCCTTAGCTCCAGGCAGGCGGGTTTCAGTTTAAGAGCTCTTGTCTTTGACACAAAACATGTAATCATTTTTTTTATCTAACACATGCTTATTGGATATCTACCACCTGCCAGGCCCTGTGAGGAATGCAGGGCATAGAGTAGCGAATATAAATAAAGATGACCTGTTGCTATTACAGAATGTATATAGCAGAGTGATTTGGCCCGTTTTGAGATCTGTGAAGTCTTCCCACATAAATGGAAATTGGGTTGAGTTCTGTCTGAAGGGCGAGTAGGCCGACGGGTAAGAAAATGCTATTTCAGTCAAAAGGAAGCAAATATGCAAGGGCTTTAGGGCTGGAAGAAGCAAGGTACATTCCATTAACAATAAGAAAGCCAGTTTGAGTAATGGTTCGAAATCAAAGGGGCCAGCAGAGCCAGATCATGGGCCTACTAGACCATGTTAAGGATTTTGTCTCTAGCCTAAGAACAATGAGAAACCACTGGAGGATTTTAAGCAAGAGAGTGACATAGCTTTACATTTTAAAATATGCTATATTCTACTAGCTGTAACTTGGAATTCATTTTTCCATAGAAATAACTTAATAAATAGTAGCTCTGTGAAACCAGAATAATGCTATTAGTACAATGCATCCAGCTAAACAGCCTATTGAAAAGCTGGCCTTGGTTGCCAGCTACCATTTATAACTTGGTTTCTATAAGAAAATGCATTCCAAATTCCAGACAACCTAATTACAAATGACATTTTGGGGGACAGCCTGTAATCTGTTTAGACTTGTGAAAAGCCTCCAACATGTTCCATATCAAAGGTTGTTAAGAAAGGTGAGTAACAGACTTTTGGTTTTGAGATAACAGAGTAAAGATCCTTCTGCCCCCTTCTGCTCTCAGAAATTACCCCTCCATTAAAAAAAAAAAAATCAGAAGAAAAGGAAACGCAAGTGCTATGGTAAAACTAGGGAGACTTGATCATGCTGGAGAGTAACTAGGACGCACGGCTGCAGGGTGCAGACCAAGGATGTGGTCAGGTGCTGAGACAAGATGTCTATGGCTAAAGACCTCAAAAAGTGTCAGCAGGAGAGCTTCTGAGATTGGTAGTATAACCTAAGGGGCAAAACTAATAATCCTTTTGATGTCAGTGTCAGGAATGGAGTACACAGGGGTGGGACAGTCCTTGGATACGATTTGGCACTACAGCGAAGCAGTGAAGGAATGACTGAATAAAAACTAAGGAGGCAGTTTGTTTTAGTGCATTAGGTGGCAGAAACCTTGACCTTTGCTGGGTAAAAAAAATAAACAAACATACCCAACACTACAGCATAAATAATTTTACCATGAATTTGGTAGAATTCCTGTAAGCTTAGAGCATGGCCCTGCCCTACTTGCCAGTTAAGCCTTCCATAAATAGCTAATGCAAGTAAACCTCAATCAAAGATTGGTAATCATACTTCTTTTAAAAGGAGCTAGTATGAGTTCTACACACACAATAAAATGAAGGGAAGGAAAGGAGAGAAGGCAAGTAAACACATGCACGCACAGTGCTAGAAAGTATGACCACAGATAAAATGAAAATTGGGCCAAATGTGTCATCATTAATTTAAAAGGAAATTAAGTGCTTACCTCTTCATACCACAACTCAACACAGAAAAATCAAGCAGGGGATAAAGCATGATCTTGCTTTAATGAGAAATGAGGTGGTACCACAAAATAAAACCATCACAGAAACGAAGAAGCCATACCTGAATCATTAAAAAGGTGAATGGACAGTCCTAAAAATATTAAATAACCTAAGAGTGGGGAACATGAAAGGGAAATCCACAAAATATTAAAAAGCATTAAGGAGGAATAGTAAGCATGGAAGACAAAGGAATTCCAGTATACACTAAGGGTGGTACCAAAGAAGAGAACTGAAGAATTATAATTCAAAAAAAATTCGAAGGTTGAAAGCAAGAATATGCTCCAGAAATTAAAGGAGACTTAAAGAATGAAAGATCACGCTATGTTCTAGGAAAACATTATTCAGAATAGCCAAACAAATATATTTCATCATGAAGTTAATGGATTTGTAGTCTAAACAAGGAGTCACTTGCTGTACAAGTGAACCTATCAAGTGGCCTCTAAAAAAAAAAAAAAATAAAGGCTTTCCATAGAAACATTACATGCTAAATGACAGTAGGATAATATCTTTAAAAGTTTCAGAGAAATAAAGTTTGACCCTCAAAATCTGTAACCAGCCAAACTTCCATTTACATATAAATGCAAGAGACAGACATTATTGAACACACCACAATTCCAGGAGCACAGGCCCCACTCACATTTCTTGTTAAATTATTAGAGGATAAACTTCAGCAAACAACAGATAAATGGATTCAATGTTCTCTGCCTAGCCTTTTTGCTGTAGCTTCTCCATTCAAAAAAAAAAAAGAAAAAACAAAAACAAAAAACCCCACCTCTCTTGGAATTAAAATTACAGAAATGGAAATGTGGAAGTTACCCACTGGACTTCCATTATGGCCAATATTGAAAATAAGGTATTCTTAAAATATCCTCCTATAACAATTACCTATTTACTGGAAAATCACAAGTGTGCTCTTAAATGAATAATCATGCTTCTATAATTAAAGGAAATACTCAGGGACAAAAGTAAAAAGAGAGCCAGGAACAGAGTGGTAAGTCTGTGTAAAACACTGCTCCCCCTAGGTAAATTTGCCAGTAAAAAGAACTCAGAGCCTGAATCTTAATAGCCATAGGGTGAGTTAGAAGTAAATCCCACCTTCGGTAAAACTCACACACTTGAAATGGTATACCCTCAGTGAAGAGCCAAATAGAGGGAAAAAAATATTTAAAACATTTAAAGAAAAGAAAGATGGTATAATGGATCAAAAAAGCACCAACTGTTGATGAGGCATATTATAAAAAGCATCAAATATAATTTAGATATGAAATTACAAACTCAGTGGACATGTTACGGAGGAAATGAGACATACATGAGAAGAGAAGTAATGACTTGGAAGATAGAAATAGCAAACTACCCTAAATGTACTCAGGAAGACAAAAAAGGCAAACAAGAAAGAGGCGTGAAGAGACATGAGACAAGGATGAGCAAGTCCCACATACTCGTGCTGTAAGCGGAGTTGGGGAGAGGAGACAATATTCGAAGAGATACAGCTCAGGATTTTCTAGAACTGATGAAAGACAATTCTTGGTTTGAAGAAGCCCAGTTAATCCTCAGCAGGGTGAATTTTTTAAAAAAGAATAAAAAGATATCTAGACTTACTATAGAGAATTTTAGAGCGCTAACACAGTGGTCAGAGAAGGCTGGAAAAAATAGATGACCTTACCATGCACAGAATGACCAAGCAGAAGCAGCTTTGTCAACAGCAGCCATGGGAGCCAGAGAACAGTGAAAATTCTGCAGAGTGCTGAGAGAAGGAGAAAAAAATTAAACCTAATTCACATACTTAATTGAAAATGCGGGTGAGAGAACGATACTCGGATGAACAAAAACCGAGAACTGGCCACCGGTGCAGTCTCACTGTAGGAAAGTCAAAGTTTTAATTCAGGAAGGAGAAAAATCCATCCACCCCAGAAGAAAGGCCTCATGTGTAAAAGAGAAAAGTGAGCAAGGAAATTGGTAGACAGTGGGAAATCTAAGTAAACTTTGACTTTATGAAAAAATAGTAATGCTCAGTTTGGTGTGTACCTGTGCTGAAAATATGACAGAGCTAAACTGTTGGACAATAATAACATAGAAAGTGGGAAAGAGTGCACTGATAAAAAGTGTTCTAACATCCTTGAATTGTTTCATAAGTGGGGTACTGAAATATTGAGACTTTAAGTGAAATATGCATTATAAAACTTTAAAAGATAAAGATTAATTTTCAAGATACTAGAGAGAAAACTGAATTTAAAAAAGGGTTAAAAATTATTTAGAAATTTCAGGGACAAAGTAAAAATGCAAAATTAGATGAGGAACTAATACCAAACTTTCTACTAACCATAATATATGTCAACATAGTACTAAGCTCACCTATTAAGAGAGACATTGTCAGATTAAGTTGTTTTTAAAAATACCAAAAGCTACATACTGGAAAATGACACTGGTGACTTAGTTTTTTAATCTTCCCAAATTCTCCCATATAAACAGACAAAAGAAACTCAAATAGCAAAACAACAACCCATGGATAATATCTACAAAATACCTAAGTGACAGACTACTCTCATGAATTACAAATTATGAGTGAGGAGGGTCAAACCACTGACAGCTAGGATGGACAACACTGAGATATATTCCAGTAAAATTTCTGGACTTTAAAGGAAGGATAAATTCTTGTGCTTCCAGGCCAAAAAGGACTAAATCACTTACACAAAGGAAAGAATATCAGATTATTACCAGACTGACAGCTACAAAGCACTCAGGGTTTCAGGACTGTGCAGGGAGCAGGAGAGGAAAGCAGTGAAGCATCATACGGACCTCAGGATCAAAAACAGCCAGCAGGTACCCGCTGGAAAGCTTGAAAATCAAAATGAGAATAGTTGCTGAATACTGGGAACAATCTTGCACACTCCAATCGTGGATGAAAACAAAGGGTCAGCAGTAAAGTGTAAAGCATCTGGAGCAGTCTGGACCCTTTGAACTCCCAAAAGTAGCCAGCCAAAGCCCCCTCCCAGGAATAAATAGTGGGATTAAGAATCAAAATTGGGCAGTGCAGAGACAATAGTGACAGGAAATTGAAGGCCCAGATAAAAGAATGTGAGAAAAACAGAGCTGGGGCATTCTCAGAAAGTAAGCCACCGTACTTTCTAACATTAAACAAAAACAGCACAAGAGAGCTCTGTGGAGTTAGACATTAAATTTTCAACTACATCCTCTTCTAAGTGTTCAGGAAAACTAATTGCATCTAAAAAGGCAGAAAATGATTAGAATTGAAGCAGATATCATGAAACAGAATAGCCTCCCTCCAGATAATAAAAGCATGCCAGAGAAATGTTCCAAGTCAAACGAAAAATATGATATACTATTTCAAAGAATGCTAAAGACATTAAGAAAATGATAGGAGATATGAAGGAACAGTAAAAAATCAGAATTAGAAGAACCCAGAGTGAGGTCACAGGACTCAGGAAATAAACAGAAATTTAAGAAGATATATTTTAGAAATGAAGAGTAAATAAGTAACTGAAGAGTAAATCAATACAAAGGATCATCCCTGAAGAAAAACAGGTTAAAGGAAGGAACTTTTACAAAAGAAAGAGGTAAATGGATTAAAGAGAAAATGAAAAATTTCGAAGACAGGCTTAGATCATCATAAAGTAGAGTTCCCAAAGAAGAAATCCAAAGCAAGGAGACAAGTACCCAAAATGACAATTCAAGAGAACTTTACCTAAATAACAAAAACAGCAAAAAATTCCTTTTTGAAAGCATACCATACCTACTTGAGAAAATTGACTTGGAATGGTCAACACTGAGACATATTTTAGTAATTTGATTTTTACTTAAAAAAAAAAAACACAGAAAACCTTTGTGCTTCCAGGCAAAATGACTAAGTCATATATAAAGGAAAGAAAATCAAGTTATTATCAGACTTTTTGACAGCAATACTTTATGCCAGAAGGAAATGGAGCAATATATTTATGATACTTATGATACTCAAAAAAATGTGAGCCAAGCACTTTATACACAGCCAGACTGACTTTTAGCATGGAGACTACAAATTGCTATCAACAGGCAAAAAATTAGAAGATCTCCTGGGTTCTTCTTGAAGAATCTCATCAAGGATAAGCTTAAGTCAGCCAAGATGATTAGAGAGACATCAACAAAAGGGCTAATGGTAAATATTAAATAAACATTTTAATGGGAAAAGTATAATATTAAATGGCTGTGTGTCTGACTGTGTGCATTCAGTACAGTTAAGCACGCAGAAATATAGGAAGAAGATCTGTGAGAAAATTTTACTGTTTCAGTAATCAAATTAATGGAGCTAGTGGTGGTATCATCACTGTTATCCTGAGACTGTCAAATATACAATATGGAAAAAAGTACATGAGTGATTATATGATATCCTAATTCTAGTTCACTTTTGTCTCCTTGAGAACCAGGATTCCTGGAGAACAAAGGCAATACAGTTATAAGATGGGAGAGAGAAAGTAAAAACCTTGTAGTCCTGACTTCAAATCAGAACTGTTACTATGAATTTAAGAGCTATTTATCTCGACTTCATGTGAAATGGCCGGAATTAGTAATGCAAGAATGAACACTGCTGGATTGGGATCAAAAGTAACAGAATGAACTGACTGATAAGCCAGATAGATAGATAGTTAGATGATAGATAAGTGATTGATAGGTAATCAGCTGAGGTATATAGATGTGTGTGTATACATGGGTTAATATACACATACGTATTTATTTCCAAGAACTGTCTAGAAGCAATGATAGATACCCCAGTAACGGTGAACTCCTCTAACACCCAGATCTTGGCTCCTAAATACCATATCGCGTAAGACCTCCTTAGAGAAGTAGTTGATTTAAGAGCTGGGGCAGAGAAAGTGTAGATGAAACCAGAGCAGGTCTGTAGATCCAATGACCCAGTGTTTTAACAAACAAATTATACTGGAAAAAAGAGGAAGTGGGATGAAGGGGAACCTACAGACCAGAAGAGACTTAAGGCATTTCTTCTAAAGGAAGCAAACAGACAAAAATAGGGGTGAAAACTAAAGTTGGTATTTGGGGATGAACATTGGGAAGACAAAACTATAGATGAAATCAGAGTGATTATCATAAGAGTTGGGATACTGTTTACTTTTCAGGGAAAGAAAGAGGGTTTGTAACTGGAGCAGGGCTTCTGAGGGTGGCTGGAAAATTTATTTGTTGACCCAACACTTGATATCAAGGATATTTGGTTCATAAACATTTATTTTGCTCTGTGTTTGTTTTATTCAATTTTCTTTATTTGTACTACATTTTACAACAGAAATATTCTGTTTGTTGAAGTTGCATGTGCTTTAAGAGACACATGCCAAACATAAGGATGCAGAGAGACTGGAAATAAAAAATGAGAAAATGAGCACAGTTTTTAAAAAAAATAGAATAAGACATTATGGGCAAAAACTATCCAAGAGAGAGCCAGTGTAGCTATAGTAATATCAGACAAAACAGACCTTAAGGCAAAAAAAAAAAAAAAAAGTATGTGACGATGAAAGGATAAATTCACTAGACAGATATAATTCTAAATGTGTATGCACCAAATAAAGCAGCCTAAAACATATGAAGTAAAGGCTTGACTGTACTAGCAAGGAAAATGTTCAAATGAACCATCATAGTAGGAGATTTTACATGTCTTAGTAATTGATATATTAAGCATATACACCATTAATTGGGATTTTAAAAGATTTGAGTAAGAAAATTAATAAGATCTAACAAATATAAAGAATCTTACAGTCAGAAATGAGAATACATATTCTTTTCAAGCACACGTTGAAAGCTTACAAAATCGATCAAATAAGGACTCAACAAATTTAAAAACATGAATACAAACTCATGTATATAGACACCTCTCCTCCTATCCAGTGATCTCTTGAGATCCAATGAGAGGGACAGAGAAAGATAGAGGAGATTGAAGTCAACAACAAAAAATATAATCCTATATATTTATAGCACATATTTTTTGAATTCCAAATGATTCATGGATTAACAATGAGATGATATTAAATGAAGATATATTCACCTACTGTAAGTAAAACTACTATAAACATTTGTGTATAGTTCTTGTGTAAACACTATTCATGCACAAACCTAAATATGAATGTTCATTACATCTTCATTTGAAACAACCAAAAACTGGAAACAACCCAGATGCCCTTCAGCGAGCAAACAGTTAAACCCAGTGTGGTACGTGCCTACCCTGGAATATTACTCAGCAATAAAAGAGAATGAGCTGTGGAGACAACAACCTGGAGGAATCCCCAGAGAGTTAGGCTGAATGAAAAAATCCAGTGACATACTGTATGATTCCATTTATGTAACATTCTTGAAACGATCAAGTTTCTGAAATGGTGAGCAGATTAATGGCTGCCAGTATTAAGAGAATGAGGGTGGGAATGTAGTGGGTGTCACGGTGGAAGGGCAGCATGAATGATCCTTGTGGTGACAGAAATGTCCCATTTTTGACAGTATCAATGTCAACAACCTGGTTTTGATAGCTTATTATAGTCGTGCAAGACGTTAAAATGATGGGGAGTGGGGGCAATGGATGAAGGGTAAATAGAGTCTTTCTGTAACTATTTCTTACAGCTGTATGTAAATCTACAATTATCTCAAAATTTTAAAAAAAATTAATAGAAAATACATTTAAAACTGCGGATGAAAGCGTGTGAAATACAGCGAAAGCAAGATTTATAGTCTTTAATCCTTATCTTCAAAAAAGCCTGAAAATTAGTAAACTTAGCCTTTCAAACTAATAAGTAAAAAAAAAGAAACTGTGAAATAAGTTCAAACAAAGTAAGAGAATGGAGATAAATAACACAAGAATAGAAATTAATGAAACAGAAAAATATACCATAAAGAAGACGAGCAAAGTTGAAAGGAAGAGCAAGAAGACTCACATGCAGGGTTAAGGGAAACAATGGTTAATCTGCAAACATGGCAATTTAAATATAAGAGAATATTATGGATAACCTTACTGTGATAAAATTGAAAACTTAGGTAAAATGGATAATTACAGGTGAAACAAAACACTAAAACTATCTCAAAAAGAAGTACCTAAACTGCATTAATTGTGGACCATTAAAGAAATCTAGATATAGAAACCGAAACAGGGGCACCTGGCTGGCTCAGTCAGGGGAGCATGTGACTCTTGATCTCAAGGTTGTCGGTTCGAGCCCCACGATGGGTATGGAGATTACTTAAAGCTTACAGAAGAAAAAAAAAATCAGAATGGCAGGAATATATCCAGAACAAAAATATAAAATTCTTCAGGAAGAGACCAAAGTTTTCCAATTAGACTTTTTTTTTTTTTTAATCTAGCTCTAAGCTGTTTTGAGGAGTCACAGGTTAAAACATAAAAGATCATGGAAAGATTGAAGATAAATTAGTAGAATAGGGTATATCAGGAAACAAACTAAAAAGGAAGTTTATATTACCATAGATAAATATACCCATTTTATACTGATATCCTGACAAATATTCCATTCATCTTGAAGATAGAACCCATTCTAAACTGGGTATGCCACTGTTAACGGGGCTTTAAAAATACAAAGCACATGTTGTTGGAGCTACTAGGAGAATGTGACAAATGCATCATTACTGTGGACAATGTCAACATAACCCTCTCTCAGTAAGTGATGTTTTAATCAGAATAAAAGCATTATTAGTATGGCTATTCAGGCAACACAGTTACAAGAGTACTCAGTAACTGGAGACGACATGTTCTTTTCAAGCGTTCATAGGAATTTATTTAAAATGACCATGTATTAGGCTTGAATCAATTCTCAATACGATCTGTATCACACAGACTGTGGTCTTTGATTTGTGGCCAGGGAAAAGAGGCAGAGCTGAAATAAAAGCATTTATTTGGGGGTCTCAGAATTGCAATTCACAGAGCATGGATTTGAGTAGCAACCCAGATTGTGTCCCACTGGGGAACAAAAGTCAGGGGTTTTTAAGGAAAAAAGGGAATGCTTCTATATGTTGGTTACAAAGAATTTTGATTGCAGTTGGTGACAGAAAACTAATCTTGGCTAACCATGATTGGCTGCTGAGGCTATCACTAAGCAAAAGTCTGTTACTTTAGCAGATTGTAGGTGTTTCTGCAGAGTCCTTGGAAGATTGGGGTTTGACCCAGTTTAAAAGTTCGGGCTTCCACCCAGTGAGGACATGCATAAAGCCCGCCTCCTTAATGGCCTCCCAGCCCCATCTTAAAACCTCTTGACATAACTAGCTCCATTTTATTTCACCTTTCACAGATTATAAAGTAATTGACATAAAATCAATAAAAAGATAACTTTATAAAACTCTACATGGGAATTTAAATCCCTCCTAACTTACCAAGGGATCGAAGAAGAAATCACAATAAACATTGGAAAATATTTAGAACTGTACAGTCATGAAAATACTGTATTTCAAAATGCATGAAGTGCTGTTAAAGCAGTATTTGGGGAGCAATGTAGGCAATGCATTGTTTATGTTAGCAAAGACCTCAAGTGAAATTTAATGGGCTAAGCATTTCACTTCAAAGTTAGACTAAATAAAGACTATAGAAAGGAACTAGAGTAAAGCAGAAACTAAATGGAGTACAAATGTGCAATAGAAAGATCAAGAAAGTGAAAGTTAGTTCTTTAATAAAAGCTGCAATAATTGGCAAGCCTCTGCCAAGATTGAGAAAAAAAGACAGTACAAATAAACCATATTACATATGAAAAAGAAGACCGTAATAAATGTATCAGTGATATAAAAGGTAATATAATTTTCAGGCAAATCTGCAAGATTAGGTGAAATGAACACATTTTAGAAAAATATAAAAACTGACTAAAGAAAAAATAGAAAATCTAAACAGTCCTGAAAATCTGACATTAAATAATTTACTTAATAATCAGTAGCTAATACCCCACAAAGAAAACAACAGGTCCAAATGGCTAAATAGGCAATTTTTATGAAACATCAAAGGAATAGGAGATTCTAATCTTATGTAAAATCTTGCTGAGAAGAGGGATAGCAGAAACTTTCCCTGATTGATTTTACATAGCAAATATATACTTAATGCCAACAGTGTAGGTAAGATCATCATGAGAGAAGAAATCGTAGCTCAATTCTGTCAGGGAACATTCAGAAACCAAAAATTTTTGCAAAAAATTTTAGCCAACTATATACAGAACAACATGATGACTTAAGGTGAGTTCGTTTTTCAGAATGGTAGCTTATCATGTGGATAAAATATTTAAATTAATATGAGAATTTGCCACCTCTGTAAATAAGAAAGTTTAAAATGTGAATAACAGGTTGTATTCTGACTGGAATTCTCATATACTGTAAGTGAATCATGAATTGCTAAAAACACTTTGGAAAACCAAAATCACATCGCAAGATCTAACAAAGCTAAAGATACACATACCAGCAGTTCTACTCCTGGGAACAAATTAACAGAAATGAGAGCATAAGTACACAAAAAGACTTACTCAGAACTGTTCTTGGCAACCATATCCCCAAACTGGAAGTTATTTAAGTATCTACCAACATTAGGATGCATGAATTGTAGTCTGTTTACAAAATGTAAATCTATACAGCAAAGAGAGTGAGGAAACTGTAACCATGCTCAACACAGATGTATCTCAAAAACATAATACTGAGCAAAACAAGAGATGTAAAAGAATACATTCTGTGTGGTTCCAGAAGTGTTAAAAAGATAGAAAACTGGTTTATGGTAAAAGAGTTCAGCATAACGGGTACCTTTCTATGGGGCACTCACTGATGGGGGGCAGTTCTCACGTCATGGTGATGTTTTGATTCTTAGTTGGGGTACTGGCTACTTGTGTATGCTCTTTGAAAATTCATAAAGCTGTGCTCCTATAACTTCTGTAGTTTTCTGTATATTACACTTCAATAAAAAGCTTATAAAGATCAGTTGCATTTCTATATCCCTGCAAACAGAAAAATACTAAAAAAAAATAACCTGTTTAGGATTGAACACTTGTACACTCTTTTTATGAAGAAAATTATATCATTTTATTGAAAGTCATTAACTATGACCTAAATAAATAGATATGTTATTGGTTAAAAAGTCTCAATATGTTTAAGATGTTTGGTTTTCCCAAACTAATCTATAGATCCAATGGTAATTAAAATAAAAATCCTAATGCAGCTGGACAAGTGGATTTTCTAATATATTCAGAAGAAGAAAATTATGGAGGGTGTTTCTCTCCCAGTAACAAAGACATACTTTAGTAGTTATAGAAATGAAGAAAGTCTGATTCTGATACAGAGATCAATAAATGGAAAAGGATAAAAAGTCCATAAATAGGACCATACACATTATGGAACTGGTTTTTAAATTGGTAGTGAAACAATCCAATATGTAGCAGTGGGATAATTGATTATCCACATGGAAAAATTGATTTGGATACTATCTCTCACCATGCACGGATTCAATTTCTGTTGAATTAAGGACTCACATATCAAAAGGAAACTTTCCCATTTTAAGAAAAATGTAGAGAAAAAGATGACTGTGGGTTAGAGAATGATTTCCTAAATATTATGCAAATAGTAATGTGGATAAATTCAAATATACTAAAACCTTGCATTTTTGTTCCTGAAAAGGCAGTCCAAATGAATTTAAACGATGAGCCACACACCAGGAGAGAAAATATTTGCAACATACAAAGCCAACTACAAATAAGCATCTGGAATGTATAATGGATCTCAGTGAATCAATACAATCAAGGCATTTACAAAGAAAAGAAAAGAGTGAACAAAGAAAAGACATTTTATAAAATGTGAATGACCACAAAGAATTGAAAAGTGCTCAGTTCTATTAACATCATACAAATATTATTAAAAGTACTATATGATATGATTACACATCCTACATGTAAAGAAACATGAAAAAGTCTGACGTTGTCAAACATGAGCAAGAATGTGGAGCAACAGAGTTACTGATACAGGGCTGGAGGTAGGTGTAAATTGGTAAAACCACCTTCATGCAATTTGGCATTTTTTTTTTTTTAATCAAACTAAAGATGGATATATCTTCCATCCTAGCAGTTTCGATCTGAACTGGCTGACCTAGACAAACTCACTCGTGTAGATCATAGATCATGCACAGTCTATTTTTAGCGGATTTGTATGTAAAAACTAAAAATTAGAAGCAATCCAGCTGCCCACATCTGTAGTAAAATGAATAAGTTGTTTACACGCAATGGGTTACTATACGGTAGTGAAAATGAATAAACAACTGCTGTAAATATTAAAATGGATGAATTGGAAACATTGGTGAGAGAAAAATGCAAATTACAGTGGAATATGCATTATTATCATTGTGATTTCATTGACATAAAGGTAAAAATAATCATTTCACTTATTTATGTGTATAAGCCGTTTTGAAGGCTTAGCACATAAGTCAGAATAGTGTTTGCCTCTAGGAGTAGAAGAAATACCAGTTAGGGGAGGAAAACAAAGGAGACTTCAGAGGTATTGATGTTGTTCTGTTTCTTAAACTGTTGGTAATGAGTGTCCTTTCTATTATTCTTAAAAAGTTTGTGTGTACCGTATATATATCCTGGCACCAGGATAGCATATATCCTGGCACCTGGAAATTGAGAAGAAATGGCAATAAGGAATTTTCTCACAGACCTCTCAGGAAAAAGAAGAAATCAATACTAAAATTACAGAATACCCCAAAAATGACAACGAAAACAGTGTATATCAGAAATGATGGCATACAGCTAGCACAGCGCACTCATGGACTTAATTTGTACTCTTTCGTGTTATGTTGTTTTTTTGGTTTTTTTTTAGTCCAGTGTATAGTCTTTCAGGTTTAATGTGTATGAATTAAGGAGCTAACTCAGGAAATTAGAATTTTTCAACAAAATAAGCCGAAGGAACAGAAATTAATAAAACAGGAAATGTAAATGGCTTCTTCAAGAACCTAAGGAGTAATTGACCCAGCAATTGATCTTGTACCCAGAAAACACTCAAGAATCAATGGAGGATACAAGAAAAACACAATAACAACAACAGCAATAACAAAACAGCATAATTAAAAGAATGAGATCCAAGTATACTGACATATCTGGAATGATCCATAGGATGCATCGCTAATGAAAAGAATCAAAATGCAGAATAATGTATACACCCAACTCCCATTTGGGTTAAAAGATAAAATATGTGAAAATGGTTTCTCAGTGGTATGTCATTAAATTAGACATGTACCATTCTGTGACCCTGCAGCTCAACTCCTACGTATTTATCCTAGAGAAATGAAAAGTTATGTTGACACGAAAACATGTACATGGAAGTTTTTATCAGCTCTATTTGTAATTACCAAAAACCGATGGCATCAACAGATTAATGAGAAGGTGAAATGTGGTGTACGCTGAACAATGGAGTGAATCTGGAAGCATTATGCTGAGTGAAGAAGACAGTCTCACAGGGTTACATATCGCAGGACTCCATTTATGTGATATTCTGGAGAACTATGGTGATGGAGAAGAGACCAGTGGTTGCCAGGGGTTAGGGATGAGGGGTGGAGGACGGTAGGGATGTTGTGACTTATGCAGGGATAGTATAAGGGAGTTTTTTGGGGGTGCTGAAACTGTTTTGTATCCTGATAGTGTTAGCAGACACCCGAAATCTGTCTATCTCAAAATTCATAGATCTGTAGCCCACCAAAATAAACCTTTTTGTATGATAATTTAAAATAATTACATGTAGAAAATACATTTAGATGTTTAAGTACAGAAAATCTCTGGAAGGCTGCACCCAAAAATGCTAAGAGTCATTGGCTCCAGGGAGAGAAACAGGACAGATGGCTCAGCTCAGGGAGAGGGGAGGAATAGAGCCTTTTTCTCTTTGCCCTTTGTACCTTCTGAATTTTGTATCATGCTCATGCCTGATACTGAAACTTTGAATGGTAATGTACACGCTACAAAAGTTAAATTTTGTTCTCAGTGAAAGACGGGAGGTTCCTATGGAAAATGGAGCTGCTTTATTCTCATCGGTAAGACCTTGCCAGAGATTGAGAAAACAAGAGGTAGGTCTGCAAAGGTACTAGGTAGATAGAAATATACCTCCCTAAGATGTTGCTCTCTAAAAATAGGCTCTTTCCCAGCTTCTCACCATTTCTCACCAAAATCATAGCAGTACTCATCAAGTTGGGAGTATCCCATCCTGATCTCCAAATATATTTTTGTGGTCCCCACTTCAGGGACATAACTGGAATAATTGTTTCAGATTCTCAAGTGAGGACTAACACATTTCACTCTTCAATTCAGAGACCCTAATTATGACAACAGAACTATAAGCAATGAACTCCCTATACAGAGAAATTGGTGAAAACCTTTAGTCACCTCTAAATAAGACGAAGGTCTCTGTCCTGGTACCATTCAAATTTCTCTTGCGCTCGAGTGTTCAAATTCGGCTTCTCCTAGACTTCTCACTGTTCTTGCCTCATGCTGGTCTCTGCTGGGAGTCTGCCGTAACAAGACCATTCTTATTATTTGTGAAACAGGCAAGGCCTTTATTAATGCTTTTGCTCAAGAATTATTTTAAATTCTGAATTTCTGTGAGTGCTGTAGCTGAGGAATGGAGCTTTCCTCCAATTCATTCTGCAAAATGAATGGAGTGAAATGCTTTCCCCACTTTGCTTGTGAGACCCACAGCTCTGTTACTTGCATTCTAAGGGATTTGTCTTTATTCTCTTGCCAGCTGCCCCTAGATTCTGCCCCTTTGTCTTGATTTCTTGCCCAAGGAGATAATGGGAAGGGTGGTTGTACCGCATCCTTTCGGGCTGGAAAAATCGCTCCCTTTTTGTGGATCTGTGCTGCTGTGTGCTCAACATAGCACTTCTTGCATAACCAGTAAACACCTTCCCTCCTACTGTGTGTGTCTCTTTGCTGTAAGCTCCTTTTTTTGTTTGTTTTGTTTTGTTTTGTTGTTAAGACTTTATAGGGTGTGAATTCATGCATGTGGAAGGTAAAACTGCAGGTGAATTTTAACCCAACAAAATCCCAGGAATATATTTTAAAAGAAACAATCCAGATTATTCAAGAAGAATGTAGGCTACAAACTACTGTTTCTAAGGAAGGAAGGACCCTAGGAAGGCACCATCCTGCAAACTCTGGCGCTGCTGTGGTCCTACGAGCCACATAAGGGGCTGGGTGATGGAAATAACATGGTCCTACACTTACGCAGGGTAATGGTGTTCTTGCTTGCAGCACGCACCATGTGCCTTTAAGGTCCTTGTCTCTTGTACATGATAAATTCTAACTAGAAACAGACAACCTCCTCTGTGCCCAGCACGGGACCGTGTGTTTTCACATTCTCAAATTCTTCATTTTTTAGGGCAACCGCATTTTATAGATGTGGCTCAAAAAATGGGGTAACATGTCCTGCTACAGGTGGAGGGCCCCAGGACTGCTGTGTCAGGATTAAAACCACCCACACCCTTCCCCACCAAGGAAGGAGGAGTCAGCCGCAGTGGGAACAGTACTGGTTGTCCTTGGAGCGCCAATCCTAAGTGATGCTCAACAGTTACTTGCTAAATAAATGGGAGCTGATCGTGGTTTCCCATCCCGTCAGTTGATAAAATGGCAGAACAGCCTCATCTTATATAGAGAAAGGAACTAAATTGCAGAGCGATTCACCTATAACAATATAATTTGAATCTGATTATTTTTAAAAAATATCCTCGACTCTTCGGCAGAGTGAGATACAACGAGTATAAATAAGGGTCCCTTCCATATCAGGCGCTGAGAACGAATCCACACGACGCCTTACACCACAAGGCAGTTTGACTAGAAACGTAAAGTAGGCAAAGGATGTTAGGGTACCATGTGAGGGGAAGCAAGTAGGCAAAGGATGTTAGGGTACCATGTGAGGGGAAGCAAGTAGGCAAAGGATGTTAGGGTACCATGTGAGGGGAAGCAAGTAGGCAAAGAATGTTAGGGTACCATGTGAGGGGAAACAGGTTGAGCATATAGTAGCCCAAGTATCCAGTCCAGAAGCCAGGTCTGTTAAGTTAAAAATGGGTTTATGGGACGAGTAACAGCAGCAGTAACAGCTCACTTGTTTAGAGGATGGACCCTGGGGGCAACTGTCTGGCATCTAACTCCAGCTCTGCCACTTACTAGCTGTGGGACCATGAGCAGGTGGCTTAACCTCTCTGTCCCTTAGTTGACTCCCATTCACAGTACCTATGTTGGTATGATTGAGGATTAAATGAGTTAATATTGTAAATCACTTAGAATACTTCCCAGTGCATAGTAAAGGCGGTTTAAGTGCTTGTTAATAAAACTACTTTTCAAGGATCTTTTTGTTTCTTCACAGAGACATTATAAGAAATCATCATAAGGCATTTGACAGATTTGGAAATTCAGCCTAGAGGGGCCATGTGACCAAGCCACTGTCAAACTGCTGGGATTCCAACCCGGTCGGCTCCACCCCATCCCCAGCTATGCCTACATGAAACTCATTAGAATCCACACTTGGAACACCCTTCCCTTCCACTGCGCAGCCACGACGAAAACAAAACCAAGCAGAAATGGTATTCTGCGTGTTCCAGCTTAGCCTTGTTTTTCTCGACATACCTAAAAGCCAAAATTAAAAAGGAAACAGAGAGATAATCACACACACACACACACACACACACACACACACACACACACAAAGGGTAATTACTGATTTTATTAAAAACATCTATCACAGAAGCACATAACCATTGTTATTTTGGGCCTGGGAATACAATGCACACGATTAAGTCATTTGATGATTCAAGATAAAAGTATGATTAAATATGTTAATGAAAGTGCCAGACTATATCAAGATGCACACCCCCCCATTGGACTTGGAGAGAGGTCGGGCTACCTTTGTGATCCCTTTGTGAACTTTCTCTTCATCCGGGTTTTTTTAGAGAGTTAGTTATTTTGTGCTAAACAACAGCAACAACAACAACAACAAATCCTCTGGGTACTGAAATTCTATGTGATCCCTGGGGCCTGGTTGGCTACCCTGGCCTTCTGCCCTCTGGCTGCTGTAACAGCTTGTTTTCATCGTCCTCTTAGTGGAATTGGAAACTGGGCCCCTGACATTCTCCTACCAATTTCCTCTGTTCTCAGGTCTGGAGGGAAGAGGACAAAATGCAGCCAGGAGGGAACTAATATACATCAAGGCTCAGCTAGTGGCCAGGCGTTACGGGAAGGCCTGGGCATTTGGGCATTTCTTCATCCTTATCACGGATCTTCTTTTAACAGAGAAGACCAGAGCTCAGGGGTGCTAAATAATTTGGTATAATCATTAGTGAGCTTTTCAGATATTTTTTGTTCTCCTTCTGGGTGTATGATATGATTACCCTTCTCTGCCGGCTTTGGTTAGGTGTATTCATGTGAGTGTAAGTGACATGTATCTTATCTAGGTGGAAGCTTCAAATGCTACGTTATGAATCACATGTCTCTTCCTCTGTCACCCACTTCATCATTTTGTGCCCATGTATAATTAGGGTGAGCAGAGCCCACTTCTAACCTTCCCATGGATATACAGCATGAGTGAGAAATAAATATTTGTTGTTGTCAAGCCACTAAGATTTGGGGCTTGTTTTTTACCACAACATAACCTGGCCTGGCCTAATTAATACACGTCAGTGTATTGAGGTCCCACAGCTTGGGTGAATGCAGGAGCTGGGATTTGAATACAGCCTGTCTTCTTTCAAAGACGTTGCTCTTTCTGCTGCACCAAAGTCTTTTAATGAGACACAGTCCGACCCTAGGATCCAAGAGGCACAGTGTCTTCTACTGCCCTCACCATGTGAATGATGAGAGACACACACATACATAGCCCCTGGTCAGAGGCTTTCCATGGGCCACTGAGGATCCCAGCAAAGGAAAACACAGGACCCAGAGCCTCAAGGTCAGATTAAAATGTATCGACTCATTTTGTAACCTTACATTAAAATCACCTAACTTCAGTTTTTCACATATATATTGGAAATGATACGATCTAAGATTTAAAATCCATGGCCTGTAGGGAGCCTGATTCTAAAAAGAGATGCTCATTTTTTTCTCAAGTCAGGGATTTCACAAGATATACTGTGTGATATTGTTCACTGCCTTGAGTAGTAAAAAAATTCCAGAAATACCTGAAACTGAGTGGCAATAATCTGAGTCCTGGACGAAGAGTGCAGGAAGGAGGAGAAAGTAGGAGGAAAGGACTCTGAGAATAGATTCAACCGAAGGCATCAGTGCGTCCATGAGGAAGTAGGTCAATAAAGAAAGCACAAGAGAAGAGCTGGGATTGTATGACTGGTGAGTCTGTATGGCTGTCGGCTCACAGAATAGTGTGGATGGGCAGTCTGGCTTCCAGATCTGTTTCACAAATCAGTGGACTGTTTTTTTCAAATGACCTGCAAACCTTATCAATAAAATATTTCTGAGCACACTTTTCCCATATATATACACTTAACTGATCAATGTATATGTACATTACTAGAATATTGCACTGCGTGCATTATGTATACATTTTGTGTACATTAAACATATACCAAAGGGGAAATGTTAAAGGGATGAATAAATAAACAGAAATGGATGATCTCAGTGGTCTTTCCACACCCTCCAGTGGATGGTGGAGCATAGGTTAGGATATCCATAACCCACAACTGAGTCAGTAGCTTTGTATCTTTCTGCCTAGAAGTGACTTTGTTGCTACCAGTTAAAGAACCCATGGGGAAGGAAATTAGGGAAGCTTTTCTGCTGCTTGTTTTGACTCAACCTTTCACTGAGCTTAATGTTTTACAAAGGACAGTGAACAAAGTAAAATATTCTTTAATGAAATTCCAATGGAAAACACAGTCAAAGGGCAAATATAACTCTTTTTTTTTTTTTTCTCTTTCCAATGTCACAGAGGGTTGTGAGCCATCTGTGTCCCTTGGAGACCAAACAGAAAGGTGGGCACATCTTGTTGATATGCAAAGAAGTGCTAATTTACACATTTAAAACAATAGTTCCTGTTGCTCATATCAAACCCACTCTCCACATAGGACCCTAAAAATCTGTCATCTCAATAAATAACTAGAGAGTCCAATTTGTCACATAGCCATTTAAAATAATAAAGTCATGAACTCTATTAAGCATTTTTTTGAAAGTTGATAATTCTTTGATAGTGCAGTATGCTTGGTGACTCAGTTGTTTAGTTGGATATAAAATAAGGAGAGAGAAAGGGAGGAATCGCCTTCAGTAGAAACTTGAAAGTGACTTCCTTGTTGGTAGGTAGTTGGTATTTGAATTCCATGAGATAGTATATTGTGAGTACTCCCTGCCCAGCTTCCGGAATGTAGGACATGTTGAACGGATGCTATGTGAATGCATAAATTTCAGGGACATTTCTGCATAATTTATCCCTGATGACCTGCAGAGTCTAGTAAAATATTTCAAGTTCAAAGGCTAGATTTCTAATAAAACATAATTAAAAACTCAATAATAAATTTAAAGTAAGGCAGAAAGGAAGAAAACATAGAAAAAGCAAGGCAACATGCAATGATAAAACTTTTAATAGCATTCTCAACAAATATAAATGGGCTAAACTCTTTAGTTTAAACATAAAATTGTTACATTTTATTAGAAAAAAAATCCCAACTTACACAATTTTCGAAGAGTTACACTTAAACCATAAGGATATGGAGAGATTGAAAGTCATATATGGGGAAAATATAACAGGAAAACAGTAATAAGAAAAAGCTGGTGAAACCATCCTAAGAAAAAATATACTGAAAGTAAAATGATAAATTAATACTTTATTAAAAGAGGATTTGATGTACTTCTCAATTTTTAAGATTTGTTTATTAGAATTCCAGTGACTCTAAATTTCTATGCACACGATAACATTATCTCAAAATATGTGAAGTCAAATTTGACAAAGCTGCAAAGAGACAATTTCAGGTTTGTTAATGGGAGATCTTTACTATTCACGCATTCATCATTAAACAAATGTTTGCTGAGCATGTTTTATTTCAGGATTCCTTCTAAGTGCTGAGGATGAATATATCTACAATCCTATTCTTTATGAAGTACACATTCTCCTGGATGGAAAAGATAATATATTTAATGTGTCAGCAGTTGATAAATGTTAGAAAGCAAAAATAAATGAGGATAAGAGGACAGAAAATGATGGAGCAAGGGGGTTATTGTATAGATTGTGATGAAAGTGGAACTCTTTCATAAGGTAACCTGAATAAAGTAGGGGAGAAAGGAAGGTACATCGTTGGAATAAAAGCATTTCAAGTAGGGAAAGCAACAAGTATAATGGCTCTGAGGAGGAGTTCTTGACCTGTTCTAAGAACAGCAAAGATGCTGATGTGAACAGAGTGCATGAAGGAGTTCCTGGAGATGACATCAGATATACATCTCTCCATAACTGACAGACTCAGCAGGCAAATAATAAAGAAATAAAATATTTGCATGACACAATAAGACTGATCCAATTGAAAAATAGAAAATGCTTATCCAAAGATTAAAGAATATACATTCTTCTCAAGAACAAATTAATACAGTTAAATTGATAATAAAACAACAAAAACTTTGAGTCAGTATCACACAAATTATGTGATCTGATCACAATGATGGATAATCCTTTTAATGTACTGTTGGATCCTATTAGCTAGGATTTTGTTGAGAATTTTGGCGTCCATATTCATCAGGGATATCGGTCTGTAATTCTCCTTTTTGATGGGGTCTTTGCCTGGTTTGGGGATCAAGGTAATACTGGCCTCATAGAATGAGATTTGTAGTTTTCCTTCTGTTTCTATTTTTTGAAACAGCTTCAGGAGAATAGGTATTATTTCTTCTTTGAATGTTTGGTAGAATTCCCTGGGGAATCCGTCAGGCCCTGGACTCTTGTTTTTGGGGAGGTTTTTGATCAGTGCTTCAGTCTCTTCATAATTAATCGGTCTGTTTAAATAATCAATTTCTTCCTGTTTCAGTCTTGGTAGTTTATAGGTTTCCAGGAAGGCATCCATTTCTTCCACATTGTTTAATTTATTGGCATAAAGTCGTTAATAAAAGTTTCTACTGATCCTTCCTATTTCACTGGTGTTGGTCGTGATCTCTCCCCTTTCATTCATAATTTTATTAATTTGGGAAAGCTCTATTCTTTTGAATAAGTCTGGCCAGTGGCTTATCGATCTTATTTATTCTTTCAAAGAACCAGCTTCTAGTTCTGTTGATCTGCTCTACTGTGCTCCTCGTTTCTAATTCATTGATCTCTGCTCTAATCTTGATCACCTGCCTTCTCGTGCGTGGGTTAGGCCTGTTCTTCTGTTCCAGCTCCAGCTTCTTGAGGTGAGAATATAAAAACTGCATTTTAGATTTTTCTATTCTTTTGAGTGAGGTTTGGATGGCTATGTATTTTTCCCTTAGGACCACCTTTGCAGCGTCCCATAGGTTTTGGACCGATGTGTTTTCATTCTCATTGGTCTCCAAAAATTGCTTAATCTCCTTTTTAATTCCCTGGTTTACCCATTCTTGAGCAGGATGGTTCTTAGTTTCCAAGTGTTTGAGTTTTTTCCAAATTTTTCCTTGTGATTGAGTTCCAGTTTCAAAG
>NW_024424675.1:30944531-30946366 GCF_017311325.1 Ursus maritimus | reverse complement strand
GGAATCGCCTTCAGTAGAAACTTGAAAGTGACTTCCTTGTTGGTAGGTAGTTGGTATTTGAATTCCATGAGATAGTATATTGTGAGTACTCCCTGCCCAGCTTCCGGAATGTAGGACATGTTGAACGGATGCTATGTGAATGCATAAATTTCAGGGACATTTCTGCATAATTTATCCCTGATGACCTGCAGAGTCTAGTAAAATATTTCAAGTTCAAAGGCTAGATTTCTAATAAAACATAATTAAAAACTCAATAATAAATTTAAAGTAAGGCAGAAAGGAAGAAAACATAGAAAAAGCAAGGCAACATGCAATGATAAAACTTTTAATAGCATTCTCAACAAATATAAATGGGCTAAACTCTTTAGTTTAAACATAAAATTGTTACATTTTATTAGAAAAAAAATCCCAACTTACACAATTTTCGAAGAGTTACACTTAAACCATAAGGATATGGAGAGATTGAAAGTCATATATGGGGAAAATATAACAGGAAAACAGTAATAAGAAAAAGCTGGTGAAACCATCCTAAGAAAAAATATACTGAAAGTAAAATGATAAATTAATACTTTATTAAAAGAGGATTTGATGTACTTCTCAATTTTTAAGATTTGTTTATTAGAATTCCAGTGACTCTAAATTTCTATGCACACGATAACATTATCTCAAAATATGTGAAGTCAAATTTGACAAAGCTGCAAAGAGACAATTTCAGGTTTGTTAATGGGAGATCTTTACTATTCACGCATTCATCATTAAACAAATGTTTGCTGAGCATGTTTTATTTCAGGATTCCTTCTAAGTGCTGAGGATGAATATATCTACAATCCTATTCTTTATGAAGTACACATTCTCCTGGATGGAAAAGATAATATATTTAATGTGTCAGCAGTTGATAAATGTTAGAAAGCAAAAATAAATGAGGATAAGAGGACAGAAAATGATGGAGCAAGGGGGTTATTGTATAGATTGTGATGAAAGTGGAACTCTTTCATAAGGTAACCTGAATAAAGTAGGGGAGAAAGGAAGGTACATCGTTGGAATAAAAGCATTTCAAGTAGGGAAAGCAACAAGTATAATGGCTCTGAGGAGGAGTTCTTGACCTGTTCTAAGAACAGCAAAGATGCTGATGTGAACAGAGTGCATGAAGGAGTTCCTGGAGATGACATCAGATATACATCTCTCCATAACTGACAGACTCAGCAGGCAAATAATAAAGAAATAAAATATTTGCATGACACAATAAGACTGATCCAATTGAAAAATAGAAAATGCTTATCCAAAGATTAAAGAATATACATTCTTCTCAAGAACAAATTAATACAGTTAAATTGATAATAAAACAACAAAAACTTTGAGTCAGTATCACACAAATTATGTGATCTGATCACAATGATGGATAATCCTTTTAATGTACTGTTGGATCCTATTAGCTAGGATTTTGTTGCTGGAGATGACATCAGATATACATCTCTCCATAACTGACAGACTGAGCAGGCAAATAATAAAGAAAATATTTGCATGACACAATAAGACTGATCCAATTGAAAAATAGAAAATGCTCATCCAAAGATTAGAGAATATACATTCTTCTCAAGAACAAATAATACAGTTAAAAAAATTGATAATAAAACAACAAAAACTTTGAGTCAGTATCACACAAATTATGTGATCTGATCACAATGATGGATAATCCTTTTAATGTACTGTTGGATCCTATTAGCTAGGATTTTGTTGAGAATTTTGGCGTCCATATTCATCAGGGATATCGGTCTGTAATTCTCCTTTTTGATGGGGTCTTTGCCTGGTTTGGGGATCAAGGTAATACTGGCCTC
>NW_024424675.1:30737753-30944506 GCF_017311325.1 Ursus maritimus | reverse complement strand
GGTGTTCCGGAAGTAACAGTCAAGATAAGTGTGTGGGCTTGAAAAAAATGATACTTAAAATATTAATGAGGAGCCAGAATCTCTGGGGGTGGGAGTGAAGTGCAAGACCATGCGAAATTAAAAATCACTTCTTAGATCAAATACAGTCTAAAGCTAGATGCTCTGACAGCCAGGAGTAAATGTAGAAGAACAAATCGATGGAGTGGAAGGAGATGGGATGGTAGGAAAGAAAGGAAAAAAAGAAAAATGAAACTTAGCTCAAAAAAATCCAATCTCAAGAATGTGGGATTCACAGTGCTGACTATTAAGCGTTCAATGTCAGAATCATCATCCTGAGAGTGGAGAAGAGAGAAGTCTAAAAGAGATATCTGATCAAATTGCTATTCAAAAGAACTTCCCTAATCTGTGAAGCAGCATTGTCAAGAGAGCCTGAGAAGGACCTCCAAGATCAATGAGAAGACCTACACCATGTACATCATAATTGCAATTCGCAAATAATGAGATCCAAGGATACTATGCGAAATTGGCCAGGGGGAAGAGAATCTCGCGTGCAGAGGGCAGGAACATCAGAATAACGTGGACCTGTCTGCAGAAACCCCAACAAGCCAGGAAGGGAGTTGGCAAGACATAGCTGCAAACTCTAACTAACGAGAGAACATGCAGCCAAGGATCAGCACACATCCAGCAAGACTGTCATTCGAAATTGATGTAGAGACAAAGGACTCTCAAAGACTGTAGAAACTGAAAGAATATGTGACCACCAAGCCAGCCCACAAAAGAAATATTAAGGGTTCATATAAAAGTAAAAAAAAAGACCCCAAGAGTGATACAGAAGAGAAATTTAAATCTTTAGAAACAAAGACTTCACAGGTAACATGACATCATTAAAATCCATATCTCTCAATAAATCACTCTCAATGTGAATGGCTAAATGCTTCCATAAAAATGCCACAGGGTTGCAGATTGGATAAAAAGACATGACCCATCCATTTTGCTGTCACACAAGAGAGACTCATTTTGAACCTAAAGATACATCAGGCTTTGAAAGTGAAGGGATGAAAAGACCCATTTTCATGCCAATGGACTCAAAAGAAAGCTGGGGTAGCAATTCTCATATCAGACAGATTAGATTTAACTGTGGCCTTGGTGAGAGATACAGAAGAACACTATATTATTCTTAAAGGATGTTATCCAGCCAGTGGAAATGACAATTATAAATACATCTATGCCCAACAGGGAGTGCAGCTAGATACACAAGCCAACACTTAACCAGAATAAAGAGACATATAGATAATAATACATTAATAGTAGAGACCTCAACACATCTGCTCTCAAGCAGCCAGGGCAAGATCCACTAAACTGAAGAAAATCAACAAGGAAATAAGAGCTTTGAATGACATACTGGACCAAGATGGACCTCATAGATATATACAGAAGACTACTCCTAGAACAACAGAATACTCTTCTTTTCGAATGCACCGTGGAACTCTACTCCAGAATAGACCATATGTTAGGTCCCCACGAAGCAAAATTCTCAACGATATCAACAGACTGGAGATGATTCCCTGCATATTCTCAGACCACAATGCTTTGAAACTGGAACTCAATCACAAGGGAAAAATTTGGAAAAAACTCAAGCATGGAAACTGGGGCTTCATCTAGCCAAAAGTGGGTAAACCAGGGGAGTAAAAGGAGTTAACAATTTTTTGGAGACCAATGAGGAATGAAAACACATCGGTCAAAACCTGTGGGACGGCGCTGCAAAGGTAGTCCCTGAGAAAAATACATAGCCATCAAACCCTCATCAAAGAGAATAGAAAAATCTCTTTTGTGAAGTTTTTTATATTCCTCACCTCAACTTTGGAGCTGGAACAGAAGAACAGGCCTTTCGCCTTGCGAGAAGGCAGGTGTGATCAAGATTGCGACAGAGATCAATGAATTAGAAGCGAGGAGCACAGTAAGAACGAAATCAACAGAACTAGAAGCTGGTTCTTTTGAAAGAATAAATAAGATACGATAAAAGCTGCCACTGGCTGAGCTTATTCAAGAATACATGAGAGCTTTCCCAAATTAATAAGTGCCGAATGAAAGGGGGAGAGATCCGCGACCAGCACCAGTGAAATAGGAAGGATCAATGCAGAAACTTTTTGTGGAAACTTTATGCCAATAAATTAAACAATGTGGAAGAAATGGATGCCTTCTGAAACCTATAAGAAACTACCCAAGACTAAAACAGGGAAGAAATTGATTATTTAAAACATGAACCGATTAATTAGCAGAGACTGAAGCACTGATCAAAAAACCCTCCCAAAAACAAAGTCTCAGGGCCACAGCCCGGATTCCCCCAGGGAATTCTACCAAACATTCAAGAAGAAATAAGCTGCCTATTCTCCTGAAGCTGTTTCAAAAATAGAAACAGAAAGAAAACTACAATCTCATTCTATGAGGCCAGTATTACCATGATCTGAAACTGAGCCAAAGACCCATAAAGAGAGGAAATTACAGACCGATATCCCTGATGAATATGGAGCGCTTCAGGATTCTCCAGCAAAATCTATAGCTAATGAGGATCCAACAGTACACATTAAGAGTTATCCGTGTCATTTGGCCAGTCAGATCATAATTTGTGCTGAAATGCTGACTCAAGGCTATTATTTTATATCAATTTAACTGTATTAATTTGTTCTTGGAAGAAGAATATATATTCTTTAATCTTTTGGATAACATTTTCTATTTTCAATTGGATCAATCTTATTGTACTCATTACAAATATTTTTATTTCTTTATTATTTGCCTGCTAGGTCATCAGTTATGGAGAGATGTATATCAGTAATATCTCAAAAGGAACTTTCCTTTATGCACTCTGTTCACATCAACATCTTTGCTGTTCTTAGAACAGATAAGAAACTTTCCTCCTCCAAAAAGCCAATATACTTTATTTTGCTTTCCTACTTGGTAACTTTTTTATTCAACGATGGCACATACGCTTTCTACACTATTTATTAAGATTACCTTTATGAAAAATTTACTTTCATCACGTCTCTTTAATAACCCTTTGCTCCATCATTTTCTGCTGCCTCACTCTTATCCTCATTTATTTTTTTGCTTTCTAACATTTATCAACTGCTGACACATTAAAATATATTTATCTTTTTCCATCAAGAATGTGTACTTCATAAAAAAGAATAGGATTGTAAGATATATTTAAAAATACTCAGCATAGAAGGAATCCTGAAATAAAAGAAACATGCTCAGCAAAATATTTGTTTAATGATGAATGCGTGAATAGTGAATCTCCACGTGTAACTCAACTGAAATTGTCTCTTTTGCAGCTTTGTCAAATTTGACTTCCACACTATTTTGAGATAATGTGCTCGTGTATAGAAATTTAGAGAAGTCACTGGAATTCCTAATAAGCAAGATGCCCAAAAATTGAGGAAGTACATCAAATCCTCTTTTAATAAAGTAATTTGACATAATTTTTACTTTCAGTATATTTTTCTTGGATAGTTTCACCAGCTTTTTTTTCTTATTACTGTTTTCCTGTTATATTTTTTCCCTATACTTTGACTTTCAATCTCTCCATATCCTTATGGTTTAAGTGTAACTCTTAAATTGTGTAATTTAGGAAGTTTTTTCTAATAAAAATGTAACAATTTTTATGTTTAAACTAAAGAGTTTAACCCACATTATATTTGTTGAGAATGCTATTAAAGTTTTATCATTGCATGTTGCTTGCTTTTTCTATGTTTTCTTACCAACTCTTTACTTGCTTACTTTTGAAATTTATTATTGAGTTTTTAATTATGTTTTATTAGGAAATCTAATGCTTTTCGAACTTGAAATATTTTTTTAGACTCTGCGGTCATCAGGGATAAATTGTGCAGAAATGTCCCTGGGAAATTTATGCATTCACCATACAGCATCCGTTCAACATGTCCTGCATTCGGAAGCTGGGCGAGGGGAGTACTCACAATATACTATCTCGTGAATTGAAATACCAACTACCTACCAACAAAGGGAGTCGCTTTCAGGTTTCTACTGAAGCGATTCACTCCTACTTTCTCTCCTTATTTTATATCCAGCTAAACAGCTGAGTCACCAAACGCCGCTGCACTATCAAAGATTATCAACTTTCAAAAAAATGTAATAGAGTTCATGACTTTGTGTTTTTAGTGAAACTCATGTGACAGCAGGTGGACTCTCTAGTTGTTGTGAGACCCGGCAGATTTTGCTCCAGTCCTATCATGTGAGTGGAGTTTGTATGAGCAACAAGGAACTATTGTTTTAATGTAGCAAATTAACTTCTTACATATCAACAAGATGGCCTTTGCTACATTTAGTCTCAGGAGACACAGATGGCTCTCACAACCCTCTGTGACATTGGAAAGAAAAAAAAAAAAAGAGTTATATTTGCCCTTTGACTGTGTTTTCCATTGGAATTTCATTAAAGAATATTTTACTTTGTTCACTGTCCTTTGTAAAACAGCGTAAAGCTCAGTGAAAGGAGTTGAGTCAAAACAAGCGGCAGAAAAAGAAACTTACTGTTTCCTTCCCCAGCGGTTCTTTAACTGGTAGCGACGCAAAGTCACTTCTGGGCGAGAAAGTTTTCTGAGCTACTGACTCAGTTGTAGATTTGTGAATATCTAACCTATGCTCCCACCATCCACTGGAGAGGTGGAAAAGAGATCCACTGAGATCATCCATTCTGTTTATTTATTCATCCCTTTAACGCCACTTCCGCTTTGGTATATGTTTTTAATATACACAAAATATATACATAATGCGCCAGTGCAATATTCTAATATTATACATATATGATCGATTAAGTGTATATATATGGGAAGGAAAAGTGTGCTCAAGAAAGAGGAAATATTTTTGTGTGCAGTTTGGTCATTTGAAAAAAACAGTCTACTGATTTGTAGAGGCAGATGAGCCAGACTGCCCATCCACACTATTCGAGCGGCAAGCCAGCATACACAGACTCTGATCCTTACAATCCCCAGCCTCTTCCTCCACATGCTTTCTTTATTGACCACTTCCTCATATATGGACGCTACTGATGCCTTCGGTTTGAATCTATTCTCAGAGTCACTTCCTCCTACGCTCTCCTCCTTCCTGCATCGCTGCGTCCAGGACTCAGATTGTGCCACTCAGTTTCAGGTATTTTCTGGAATTTTTACCTACTCAAGGCAGAAAGTAGACAATATCACACACAGTATATCTTGTAAATCCTGACTTAAGAGAAAAAGAAAAATGAAGCATCTCTTTTTAGAATCAGGCTCCCTACAGGCCATAGGATTTTAAATCTTAGATAAATATCATTTCAATATATATACTTGAAAACTGGTCGTGAATTTTCGTGTAAAGGTTACAAATAGATCGTCTGCTGGCTGACCTTGAGGCTCTGGAGTCCCTGTGTTTTCCTTTGCTGGGATCTCAGTGGCCATGGAAGCCTCTGACCAGGGGCTATGTATGTATGTATTGTCTCTCATCATTCATGGTGAGGCAGTAGAGACACTCCATTTCTGACAATTTGGTTATATCCATATCCATTAGTTCTGTGGCAGAGGCCACAGACTCTGTATCTTTTCTTTGTTGGGGGAGGATTCCTCCTCCTTGTCATTCTGATGAGGAGAGGTTGCGGGGATGCCCAGAGCCCAAATTATTGACTAGGACCCAAGCAATGTGCACTTGTTTTATAGGGACCTTAGGGACGTGGGCTTCTTGATTTTTCAGCCTGCCTTCTGGGGGAGGGGCCTGCCACGCTGATATTCAGGCAACCCTGTTTGGGTAGAGTCTCCCTGTCCCCTGCGAGGGGGGATGGGGATGGGCACAATGTGAGCCAGTATTTCCGGGCTTTTGTTCTCTGGCGGCTTTCCCTGGCGGTTTTCTGTGCCTCTTCTGAGAGTCAGGGCAGCAGTGGCCATATCCTAGCCTCTGTCTCAGAACAGAGAGATCACAGTCCGCTCTCCACTGAGCTCTCCTGGCCACTTAACTCTGTTTCTGTTGGTGCTGCTAAAACCCCCGCAGCGTCCTGGGTTGTGTGCCTCAGCCCTCGCTTCCAGGGCTGGCACGTCTCTGTCCTTTGTGCTTCTAACACCGCCAGCAGCCCCTCGTTCCCGCGCATGCTCCTTAGGTCCCTGTTTCAGTGTGGTTTGCACATGCTCTGGAGTGCTGGCTTTCAGTCTGGTCGTGCACGCTCCCGAGTTCCCCTTTTCAGTCTAGTTCCAGTGTGCCCTCCAGAGCTCCCTCCGGTTTTCAGTTTGGTCGCGCGTGCTAACAAGCTCCCGGTTTCAGTCCAGTTCCAGTGAGTGCTCCAGAGCTCCAGTTTTCAGTCTGGTCACGCGCGTGTTCCTGGGCTCACGGTCTCAGTCTGTGCTCTCATGGGTGCCAGTCCACGAGTCCGGCCGGCTCCCCAGTGCAGGTGGCTATTGCTTCCTGGTGCCGGAGCAGGGCGGCTCCCTCCCCTTTCCGTTTATCTTCCTATATCTGTGCGCAGATTCATGACTCCCTGCTTGGTCCCTCAATACTCAGCGCTGGAGATGTTCGTTTGTAGAGATCTGGAAGTATCTTCCTATCTCTCAGGCTGATTTTGTGGGTGTTCAGGATGATCTGGTGGATATCCAGCTCGATTCAGGGGACCAGAGGAAAAAAGGTCCCCACTCCTCCACCATCTTTTTCTGACCCCTGATCACAATGAAATTGAGCTAATAGTGAAAAGCAAAAATAAAAGTTATGCTTATAAAAATCTATATATTTCTTCTTAGAATTAAAAGATAATGACAATAATACAAATAAAACTCATAGGATTTGGCTACACTCATACCTTGAGAGAAATTTATAGGTTTAAAATGAATATGGGGGTGCCTGGGTGGCTCAGTCGTTAAGTGTCCGCCTTCGGTTCAGCGTGTGATCCTGGGGTCCTGGGATCGAGCCCCACATCGGGCTCCATGCTCCCCTGGGAGCCTGCTTCTTCTTCTCCCACTCCCCCTGGTTGTGTTCCTTCTCTCGCTGGCTTTCTGTCTCTCTGTCAGATAAATAAATAAAATCTTTAAAAAAATAATAAAAAAATATAATAATGAAGAACATCTAAATATTTAATGACTTAAGCATCCATCCTATAAGGGTAAGAAAAGAACAATATATTAATATTGATTCTTTCTAACAGAAATTAAGAAATAATAGTCATACAGACATTAAATAAGAATTAAAAAAGCTACAACAAAGTATATCAACAAAGCCAAAACTCTTTTAACATATATATTAAAAAAAGAATACCAAGCTCCATCTTTTTTCCCCTCAAGAAAAAGAGTTGGCATAAACAAACAATATTAGGAATAAAAGAGGACATCTAAAAATACAGCTGATATTAAAATAAGAAAGCGGTTATATGATTGGCAATACCAAACAGCCTGAATTACCAAGCACTGGCAACTATTTAGAACAGCAGCAACTATTTTAACACTCCTCATGAGACTGTAATTTGCTGTAACCACCTTGATAAACAATTTGCTTTTACCTATTAAATTAAAGATGTGCTTAACATAGCACCCAGTAATTTCACTGGAAAGTATATAACCTGGACTAGAGAAACTCTTGCACGTGTATTCTCAGGAGGTAAATACATGAACATTCAAAGCAGCTTTGCTCACAAGAGCTGAAACGTGGCACCAACATAAATGTGTATGTCAGGAGAATTGATGAGTAAATTGTAGTTTCTACCCATTCATATAATTCCATCTTCTAGGACAGTAAAAAACAAGTGAACCAATACAAAAATGAGTTATCCAGTATGGATGACTGTCATAAACATGATGTTTGAGTGAAAAATATAAGGCAAAGAATATACTTCAAAAACATGCAAAATGAAATAGTATCTGGTTTGGGGATATACTTGTATATATATGTGTATATCTATTAAAACTCAGGATAGTGGTCACCTCCTAGAGGCAAGATGGAGGAAATGGGTTACAATGGATTTTAAATACATTGATACTGTTTTCTTTCTTAATGTAGGTGTTGCATACACAGGAGCAAATCTTATTATTCTGTACATACACATTTTAAATTCTCTTTATATATATAATATAATTTTTATTAAAGTATTTACAATGAAAGAATATCATAAGTAACATTTTGTCAGTAAGTGAAACTAAGACAAAGAGTATCCTTTTCTTGAAAAATAAAACTTCTGAGACTGACCCAAGAAGAAATAGTATTAAAAAATATTCAATCAGGAGTTGAATTCAGCCAAACATTTAAGAGCAAAATAGGTGTATGTATGTATTTTTTAAAAATATATATGTTTTTTGAAAACTCTCCCAGAGAATGAAAACTAAAGAAATACTCCCTAGTTTGTTTCATAAGGCTAGGATACCTTGATAACAATTCCACATTAGGACAAAAAAAAATCAAAGGGAAATTTTAGCCTAATATTTACCTGTAAATGGGATTACACTCAGTGAAGAATGTTAATAAGTGGGTGTATACATTGGTACAACGACTTTAAAAAAACTGAAAGTATACAGAAGGGAACAGGAAACTTTCTCTGTTAAGAACCAGATAGTAAATATTCTAGATATTGCAGGTTAGAGTATCTCTGTCATAACTATACAACACTGCAATTGCAGTGCAAAAACAGCCATAGACAGTACGTTAAAAAAAATGTAGCTGTGGTCCGATAAAACTTTACAAAAGCAGGTAACAGGCTGAATTTGGCTTATGGGCTATAGTTTGCAGATTCTTGGTTTATATAGAAGCTAAATGTATACTGCTCTGTGCTCCAGAAATTCCACTTCTAGGTATATTTCCAGCAGAAGTACATGTGTATGCTCACCAAAAGATGTGCAAAGGAATGCTCATAATAGCACTATTCTTTTTTTAAAAAAATTTTGTTTTAATTCCAGTATAGTGAACATACAGGGTTATACTAGTTTCAAGTGCACAATATAGTGATTCAACAGTTACATATATTACTGAGTGCTCATTAAGGTAAGGGCACAGTTAATCCCCTTCACCTATTTCACCCATCTGTCCCCCCTCCTCCCCTCTGATAATCGTCAGTTCTCTATAGTTAAGAGTCTGTTTCTTGCAGGGCCCCTGGGTGGCTCAGTCATTAAGTGTCAGCCTTTGGCTCAGGGCGGATCCTGGCATTCTGGGATCGAGCCACACATCAGGCTCCTCCGCTGGAAGCCTGCTTCTTCCTCTCCCACTCCCCCTGCTGTGTTGCCTCTCTCGCTGGCTATCTCTATGTCTATCTCTGTCAAATAAATAAATAAAATCTTAAAAAAAAAAAAAGAGTCTGTTTCTTGCATTTTCCCTTTTTTTCCTTTGTTTTGTTTCTTAAGTTCCACATATGAGTGAAATCATATGGTATTTGTTTTTCCCTTATTTCACTTAGCATTATGCTCTCTAGCTCCATACATGTCATTGCAAATGACAAGATTTCATTCTTTATGACTAGATAATCTTCCATTCTATATTTTTACCACATCTTTATCCATTCATCTATTGATGGGCACCTGGGCTGCTTCCGTAATTTGGCTACTGTAGATAAGACTACTATAAACATTGGGTTGCATGTATCCCTTTGAATTAGTGCTTTTTTATTCTTTGGGTAAATACCTCATAATGTGATTATGGGATCATTGGGTAGTTCTATTTTTAACTTTTTGAGGAACCTCCACCATATTTTCCACAGTAGCTGCACCAGTTTGCATTCTCACCAACAGTGCAAGAGGGTTCCTTCTCCACATCCTCACCAACATTTGTCGTTTCTTGCGTTTCTGATTTTAGTCATTCCATGTGTGAACTGATACCTCATTATAGTTTTGATTTGCATTTCCCTGATGATGAGTGGTGTTGAGCATCTTTTCATTTGTCTGTTGGCCATCTGGATGTCTTCTTTGGAAAAATGATGTCTTCTTTGTTTTCTGCCCATTTTTACTGGATTATTTGGGGGGGTATTGAGTTGTATCAGTTCATTATGTATTTTGGATACTAACCCTTTATCAGATATGTCATTTGCAAATATCTTCTTCCATTCTGTCAGCTGTCTTTAGTTTTATTGATTGTTTCCTTTGCTGGGCAGAAGCTTTTTATTTTGATGTAGTCCCAGTAGTTTCTTTTTGTCCTTGTTTCCCTTGTCTCAAGAGACGTATCTAGAGAAATGTTGTTACAGCCAATTCCAGAGAAATTACTGTTTGTGTTCTCTTCTAGAATTTTTATGGTTTCAAATCACACGTTTAGGTCTTTAATCCACTTTGAGTTTATTTTTGTGTATGGTATAAGAAAATGGTCCAGTTTCATTCTTTTGCATGTCCAGTTTTCCCAACACCATTTGTTGAAGAGTCAGTCTTTTTCCCATTGCATACTCTCTTTCCTTCTTTGTTGAAGATTAATTGACTGCACAATTGTGGGGTTTTATCTGGTTTTTCTATTCTGTTTCATTGATCTATGTATCTGTTTTTGTGCCAGTACCATACTATTTTGATTACTATAGCTTTGTAATAGAATTCAAATCCAAAATTGTGATGCCTCCAGCTTTGCTTTTCTTTTTCAGGATTGATTTGGCTATTTGGGGTTTTCTGTGGTTCTATACTAATTTTAATATTGTTTGTTCTAGTTCTGTGAAAATTGCTGTTGTTATTTTGATAGGAATTGCATTAAATATGTAGATTGTTTTGGGTAAATTGGATATTTTAATACTATTTGTTTTTCCAATCCATGAGCATGGAATATTTTTCTATTTGTTTCTGTCATTTTCAGTTTCTTTCATCAGTGTTTTATAGTTTTCAGAGTACAGGTCTTTCACCTCCTTGGTTAAGTTTATTCCTAGGTATTTTATTATTTTTGGTGCAATTGTAAATGGGGTCACTTTCTTTTTGTTTTTTTCTTTTTTATCTTTATCTTTTTTTTTTTTTTTTTTTTTTTTTTTTTTTTTTTGCTGCTTCATTAATGTATAGACACACAGTGGATTTCCATACATTGATTTCATATCCTGCAACCTTAGTGAATTCATTTATCCGTTCTAGTAGTTTTTGGGTAGAGTCTTTAGTCTTTTCTATATACAGTACTATGTCGTTGGCAAATAGTGGACGTTGTACTTATTCCTTACCAATTTGGCTGCCTTTTATTCTTTTTTCTTGTCTGATTGCTGTGGCTGGGGTTTTCAGTACTATGCTGAAGAAAAGTGGTGAGAGTGAACATCCTTGTCTTGTTCCTGACCTTAGGGGAAAAGCTCTCAGTTTTTCACCATTGAGTATGATGTTAGCAAAACAGCACTATTCTTAATAGCTAACTACTTGGAAAAAACACAATTTCTTTCAGTAATAGAATGAATAAATTGTGGGAGAGTCCTACAATGCAGTATTATAAGGCAATGAGAATAAATGAAATAATGTTACATGTTAACACTATGATAAAGTCTCACAAATGTAATTATGAATGAAATAGATGCACAGTAGATATTTATGATTCCATCTATGTAAAAATTAAAAAACAAACAAAAACTAACATATTACCAGTTAGGGTATTGAATGTCCTGGGTGCAGGGGAGGGGGGAGGAGTACGTGGTAGTGAGGGAGCATAGTGGGGCTTTTGAATTGCTGGCAAGGTTTTGTCTGTCAGCATTGGTGCTGATTACGTGGAAACATTTGTTTGGTGGAAATTTACCAAGATGTTTATTTTTTATTTATGGTACTTTTCTGCATGTATATATCCGTTAAAAGTTTAAATTTAAAAAGTAAAAAGTAAATAGATGAAATCAAAGTTGTGTTCATTAAGAAAATGTAAGGACTATCTAACAGTGGAAAATATGTTAATGTAATTACCACATTAATCAATCCAAATAGAAGACTCAAAGCTGAATAGATGCATTAAATCATTTGCTAGAATTAAAAACCCATTGATAATAAACTGAAAAAAAGCTCATAAATCTAGGAATAGAAATTAACTTTCTTAATCTGATAAGGGGCATCTTCAAAGATCAGATGGCAGGCATCAGAATAAAGGATGAAATTTGGGGCACCTGGGTGGTTTATTCAGTTGAGCCTGCTTCTCCCTCTTCCTCTACCCTCACCCCCACAGCTTGCTCTCTCTCGAGCTCTCTGTCTCTCTCTCTCAAAATAAATAAATAAAATCTTTAAAAAATACAGCATAAAATTTATAAATGTTAACCTTCAACACCAGGAAAAACTGAGGAAGGAATGCACCAATGCTGTTTCTGTATAGCATGGTATTAGAGACAGCCAGTATGGTCAGGGAATTCTTTTTAAGGGAGAAAAGTATAATTACTGGAGAGGAAGAAAAAAATTTGCCACTCACATGTACCATGATTGTCTAGAGAGGAAAAGTATTACATTATGAATATACAAGTCTATAATTGTAGCAAATTATAAGTAGTAAAGCGTTGTATCAATGTTGTTAGATATCAGAGCAGTATAAAAGTCATTTACTAAAATGATAGAAGCTGCAGGAGACATATGTAATACCAATAACATATAGGGTTTCTTTTTTTACAATAATATAATTTTTGAACCTGCAAATCAGTACTTTGCAATTCTGAGATACATATATGTGGAATGGAAACATGAGTAACTGCATGAGAATGCCTAACCCTAAATCCACTGTCCAAGGTGCTAGGTTTTGGGGTGTTTATTATATTTTAACTTACACCTTTCCGTATGCATTAAATTCCTCATACTGAAATTCTTTTTAGAGCTAAGCTACTTCTTCCTCACTGGAGCACTGTGACTCCGATGGCAAAGCTGAAAAAGACTCTGCACATATTTTTCAGAAAAACCATTTGTGAGGGGTCTGCGTGTCTCCTGACAGCTGCCAGAGAATGTTTTTTCCTCCCTCCTCGTTGTTGATTCTTTGGGCATGAGGGGTAGGATGGCACACAAGGACCTGCGAAATAAGGAGGGAAGGTGTGTAGGTGCAGTGAAGTCCTTCCATTTGCCCGCCCTTCCTCTTCTTTCGGGAGCTGAGCCAATGCCGTGAAATAGGAATTGTGAGGATGCAGATACAGAAGGCACTTTCCGATGAGCAGGCGAACAGAGGCAGTAGGTCTCGGTTCCCAGTAAAAGTGCTGGACCTGCTACCAGACGTACCCAATGACAGAGGACAGTTGGAACAAAGAAAATAGGACATGGAGAACATAGCATTTTTTCTGGATTATTTTTTGCTCTTGAGTTTGGATGGATCATCTCTGAGTCTCATTGTCCTTATCTATACGAGAGAAAGTTGGACCTTTGATTTTAAATTCTTTCTTGCTCTGACAGTTTATGAACCTAACACTCAGGGACCTCAGACTCCAGTGGGAAAGACAGGAAATGTACAGAAATATTTCGAGTTGTTAGGATGACAGAGCCTGGTATCCAGGGAGAGGTGCAGACACTCTTGGGAGATCAGAAGAACACCCACTTGTGCCTGAGGAAACGGGAGGTTTGTAGGAAGAGATGATGCTACATTTAACCTATTTTTTTTCTGTTTTCTTTTTTTCTAATTAGAGAAGTAATTTTTGCTCATTATAGGAAATTTAGAAATCACAGAAGATTGGAGGCAGAGAAAAACATTTATTCCACATAGCCATCCTGCCAGCCAGACATCTAGCCATCCAACTATTTGACTACCTATGATGTGCCAAGTGTTGTTTTAGGCACTAGAGAAACAGCACAACAACAAATACACAAAGTTCTTTTTCTTCTGCAGTTCATTTTTCGGGGGCTAGGGTAGGAGATTTCAGGAAAGTAAATAATTTCATAAATTCCATAATGAATGAGATAATTTCTGCACGTGACAAGTGCCAAGAAAATAAATAAGATAGATGTGATAGTGACGTGGTAGTTGGGGAGTGGGTAGTGTTTTTGATTGCGGTCATGGAGGGCCTTTTTGATGATACATCACTCATGAACCCAGCACTTAGAATTAACCAGTAATTCCTGTGGGTTTCCTTTCTCTGTGTATTTCCTTTCATGGGTGCTTGCTCACCCACCATCCCCCCGGCCCCCGCCTTAGGAAAAGATGTTTCTTCCCAGCCCCAACTTCATTACTCTTTATAACTAGGACCTCCCCATGCATTGTCATAACGTTTGCAGTGAGAAAACTTGTTTCCCTAATTTTGAAAGAGATCAATAAAAACAAATTAAAACAGAGGATTAGAGGTGCCTTTTCGCCACATTATTTTTCTGAGAACAAAAGATGTAGTGATCTCATCGTTATTTCTCCAGAGGTCTCTAACCATAATATAAAGCCATTTAGTGCAGCTTAACATGGTAATAACTCACTGCTTTTCTCTCATTACTCCAGGGGACTATGGGGAGGGAGGAAAAAGCAGGTAGATAGGGTGGGGATGAGTGGGAAAAGCCCACATCTCCTCATTTAAAGGATACTATAACTGGTATCTTGCTTGGCAGTCCATCTTAGGGTGGGACTTCTCTGGGAGGAAGCAGGATAGGATCAGCAATGTAGGGGGTATGTGTGCCTCCCTAGGAAGTGGGGAATTGAGGTGGGGTGGTGAAGAGGAAGAAAGGAGCTAACAGTGTGAAGGCACTTGGACAGGGACAAGGTGCTGCATCTAGGAGTGTTTCTACCCTGGGACAATCAAGAATGGCTGTTCTGCTTCAGATTCCAAGCGATTGAAAGGGATAAGTCCACCAAGTAAGAAAGGCGTAGGGGACTTCATTCAGGAGTCCCCAGGGTCAGCCAGAGGACTATTGATTGGATGGATGTGTTCAGGAAGCATACAACTTCCTCCCTCTCAAGGCTCTTGTGGGCTACGTGAAACGTTGTTTATAAACCCTATAGCTCAGTGTGGAAGACCAAGGTCTAGCACTGCGATTAGACACACAGGCCCTGGAACCCTCTCTGAACACTTGTTTCCTCATCTGTAACATTAGGATTTGAATACCTACCTTATAGAGTGGCTGTGAGGATGATGACATGATGCAGATACCGTGCTTGGCACAGAACCTTAGAATTTACATGGCAAGAGCTCAGTAAATGCTAACTCAGGTAATGATAATAATGGAGAATTTCTTAAACTAAAAATGAACCCTAAAAATTCTCCTAACCTCTTTCTTTTGCTGATGAACACACCGAGTTCTAGAGGTGAGTCACTAAAAGCATAAACTTAATAGACACATCTGTGTTTATGTGTCAGCTCTGCCTTGTGCTGGGTGCATGGTGTGGTCTCTGCTTCTAGGCTCTCAGTGTTCTCATCCGTACAATGGGACATTGAGACTTGCAACTGTGAGAAGTAAATGCAATTTAAGCAAGGTGCTTAGTCAAGTGCCCAGCATGCAGAATTTAAGATTTTACATGAAATGGGTAAGCATTCACAAATTATGGTTGTTGTGATGGCCGTGGCCATCATTCTAGATGCAAACAAGTTAATGACCAGATTAGGAGATCAATCTGTTTAAACAGAATATCAAGTAGACAAAAAAAAATAAACAGAGATGTTGAAAATCTGAAAAATGTAATTCATAAACTCAAGCTTGTGAATATATTGGCAAATTAATATTAAATAATTTTAATACAGAGAACCCTATACCCAAAAAGAGAAAACACATCTTTTGAGCGTATACAAAATAATAACAAAAATAGAATGTGTTAGGCCATTAAAGAAGCCCAGTTAATTTCTAAAGAATCCATATCACACAGACAATGTTTCCCAACTGTTATACAATAAACTCAGACATTAATAACTAAAGGACAGCTTTAAGAATCACAGGAATTTGACAACTAAGTAACATATTACTAAATAACACGGGTTAAAAAGGAAATCACAAAGAATCATGGAGTGAATAATAATGAAAGCAGAGCGTGTGTCTATTGTAGAACAGAGCTACAACAATACTTAAAGGAAAATCTGGAGCTTTAAATTCATTTACTGGAAAACAAAAGTTAAAAACAAATGAGCTGGATATACAGATGGCAAAAAACCCATGAAAAGATGTTCAGCATCATTAGCCATTAGGGAAATGCAAATGAAGACCACAAGACATCACGCTATGTAGCTGTCTGAGTGGCTGATAGAGACACACATGATAGCACCAAGCGCAGGCGAGGGTGTGAAGGAGCCGGGTCTCTTGTGGGCATGTGAAATGGTCTACCCACTCTGGAAAATAGTTTGTCCGTTTCTTAAAACTAAAGACGAACTTACCCTACAATCCAGCCATGGTACTCTTGGGCGTTTCTCCCAGAGAAATGGAAATATTCGCACAGAAACTTGTGTGAATGCCCGTAGCAGATGTGTTCTTGACAGCCCCAACCTGGGAACTACCCAGATGTCCTTCAGTGGGTGAACGATCAAACAGACGGTGGGCCACCCGGACCACGAACTACTGCTCAGCCATAAAAAGGAGCCAAGTACTGAAAGAAGCAACAAATGCGATGTAGTCAAGGGAATTATGCTGAGTGGAAAAGAAAATCTCAAAGCGTGACGTATCGTATAGTTTCATTTATACACCGTTCTCGAAATCATAAATTGATGGAGAGCAGATTGGTGGTGGCCAGGGTTTCAGGTGATGGGAGGAGAGGGTGGCCTGTGGGTTAGAAGAGTAGCATGAGGGAGCCTTCTGCTGAAACAGTTCTGTACCTTGTTGTAGTGGTTTTTACATGAAGCTACACCTGTGATAAAATGGCATAAAATTAAACACACACATGCACAAATGAGTGCATGTATAAGTCTGAATAAATTCTGGACGGTGCCAACATCCATTTCCTACTCATGAGATTATACTAGAATTACACGAGTTGCTAAATTATAAGTGCTCGGGTGAAGGGTATGTAGGACTTTCCTATACATTTCTTTGCAACTTTTTGTGAATCTAATTATTTTACATGTTAAAAAATGAACTAAACACTCAAGAATATCAGAAAAAGCGCAAAGAAACAAGAGGAAGGAAACTGATAGGGATCAACAGTAATGGAGAGGAGTATAAAAGAATGAATGCTAATTCTGTGAAAAGAATACTAAACAAAGCAGACCAATTTAAAAAATGCAATAAACAGAATTATTCGAAAAAAAAAAAAAACCCAAGAATATAATGAACTATGTGCTATTAAGTTTGAAACTTTCCATTAAGTAGATCTAATTACAGAAAAACATAAAAGGACAAAATTGGCACGAGGAGAGAGAGAACGTTGAAAAGGACCAATAAGATGAAAGGATTTGAAATAGTAGTCAAGCCTTCCTCCTCAAAAATTCCAGGCCTACATGGTTTAAAGTGAGTTTCACCAAACTTTTAAAGAATACTTTATGATTTGCGCCATTTCTTCTTGAAAATAAGAGAAGTTGTTGGCTCCTCTGGTGACGTTACTGGACTCTTGACACCAAAATCATTGGTGGAATACCAGGAAAGAAAAATACAAGCCCTTTTCATATATGAATATATAGAAAGTGCATCCTAACCTAAATATTGGCTAATGAACCCAAGACTCCTTTACAAAAATAATAATTGGATTCATATGGGGCTTATCCCAGAAGCGAACTGGTTTCAATATTAGTGTAATTTACTGCATTAATATGCTAAAGGATAAAAATCACATGATTGTCTCAATCCATGAGATAAGGAATTTAATAAAGGTCGGTACCAATTTATGATGATTTTTTAAAACCGAGAAAAAAAGGAAAGGGCAACTTTTTTAAACTGCCAAAGTTTACAAGCCAAACATTATACTTAATATGGTGCAGTCCTTTCCAGATCAGGAAGACAAGAATGCCCACTGTTGCCAGTTGCTATTTAACATAATGCTAGGGTTGTTGGCCCACACTTTAAGGAAAGAAAAAGATGTAAGACGTGCAAGGATTGGAAAGGAAGAACTAAAACTCATTGTTTGTAGATGATACAGTAATTCTCCTAGAAATATATGTAAAATGGGAAGTAACAAGAGATTTCAACAAGGTTGCCAGGTAGAAGATCAACTTACAAAAATCAATAGCAAGCCTCTGTACCAGCAACAATAACCTCGAAAATCTAATTTGAAACAGTTACAAAACAAATTGTCAAATATTTAGGGTTTAACTAGACCAAGAATTACAAAAATCTCAATGGAGAAAACTTGAAAACTAATAAAAGACCTAGAAGAAGATCTGAATAAATGTAGAAACAGTCCATTGTCATCCCATATTTACCTATAAATTTAATGCAACGTCAATGGAAATTCCTATTAGATTTTTAAGGAACTTGATAAACTTTCTCTAAAGTGTATATAGAAGAATAAAGAGCCATAGTTAGCAGTCAGCATCAAGGAGGGATTTAAAAAAAAAAGGACTTGCACCAGATTTAAGTATTTTTTATATACTCTAAAGCCATAATTATAACAGCAGTGTGGTAACAGAAATGAGTGCCCCTCTGTCCCTCTCTCCCTCCCCCACCTCCTTCCTTCTCTCTCACCCCCCTCTCCCCCTCCCCTTTCCCCTCCCTTCCTCCATCTCCCTCTCTCTCTCTCTCTCCCTCCCCCTCCCTCCCTCCCTCCCTCCCTCCCGCCATAGGGATGACCACAAGGTGACTCTGCTCCCTCAAGCTTTTCAGGGTCCCAGGCTGAAGAAGGACTTCATTACAATAAGTGTTTCTGGTATAAGAGGAAGTGAGACAGACCAATCTGACCTGGGCTTTAAAGCTCTCTGAAAGTAATCGTCTCTTCTCACATATCCGTGGGCAAAAAGTCAGTGGCATGGACACACCTAACTTCAAAGGAACTGAAAAGCATAACCCGACTCTATGCCTGGGACGTGAGAAAAATTTAAGAACAGATGTTAGGTCTGTCATCTGGGAGAAATTTTTTTAAAATAGCAAAACATCATTTAAAAATATGGTTGATTTCAGTGCATCAAAAATGAAGGCTTTTTATTACAGATCACCATGAACAGAATTAACAGGAAAAAAAATCTGGAATATACAAAGAAGTCTTACGAATGAGTAGATAATTGAGCAAAGGATATGAAAGGGAGTTTACAAAGATGAAAACTAAAGCTAATGGATATATGAAGAAATCACCAAGCTTGTTAGTATTAGAGATATGTGCTTTAAAATAGAAATGGGAAAAAGGCTTTGTACCCATCGTATTGGCACAAATTTTTTTAAAAACTGGATATTGCTAAGTGTTGCCATGGTTGTGGGTCCATAGGAGCCTGTACCCACAGCTCATTTTGCTGTAGCTACTCTGGAAGCCATGGGAGTACTTTGTTGAATTAAGTTTACGCATATCTGTGAGTCAGTACTCCTGCTCCTGGGAATGTATTCCCCAAAGAAATTTGCACAATTCTCGAAGGGGATATGTGTGAGGAGGTCTCCTATAGCACAGTCTCTGATAGGGTTTGTCAGATTGAAGACAAACTGCATGCCTATCAGTGAGGAATGGACGGATCAGTTGTGGGGGATGGATGCAGCCCATGGAATGGTTGGCGGGGAGGACACAGCCTCCTGAGCCAATGTCAAAAGCAGCGTACTGAGCGGTGAGAAGATGAAAGAGATAGAACACAGTCTGATGTACATGATTAATACACATGCATGCTATCCCATTACACGCATTTTGTAAGAATTCATTCAAGCAAAAGAACATATGTGGAACATAGGATGTGTGTCTATGGAGAAGGGCAATAAGAGTCAGGGGTGTGGATTAAAAAATACAAAAATAAGCAGAACGATATTTGAGGGTTGAATTCATTTCTTATCTCTGCTGTAACAGATCAGCATAAAATCAACTGCTTAAAACAACACAAAGGTATTTTTCCAGAGGTCAGAAGTCTAAAATAGGTCTGCAGGTCTGGGTTTCTTCTGTAGTCCTTATAGGAGAATCTGCCGCCTTGCTTTTCTTATTTCTGGAGGCTGCCTGTATTCCTTGGCTTGTGAGCTCTTCCTCCAGCTTCAAAGCCAGCAGCATGGCATTCTCTCTCCTCCTCTCTGACCTGCTTCTGTCTTATGCAGACCCTTGTGAGTTCGCGGAGCCCACTCAGAAAACAAAGAACTTAATTTCAAGATCCTTAGTTTAATCACATCCGCAACTGTTTCTTTTGCCGTGAAAAATAACGTACTCACGGTTTGCAGGAATTAGAACATGCACATCTTTGGGGAGACGGGCATTGTTTTGCCTATCACAGGAGTTTTGGCTTGGGGCATAGGAGAGCAGGGCATATGGAGGGGTGTGGTCTGAGCCAGCATTTGGGAGGTGAGGACAGCAGTGAATTACCTGACCCAGTGTAACGGGTGGATCGAAAGGTTCATATTGAGATCAAGAAGGACTTCCAGTGATAGGGGTGCTTTCCCCAGGCCTTTCTATAAGACTTCCACCCCCTGTTTCCCAGGGACACAGCTCCTAATAGTCCCGAAAGCAGGGAGAGCAGACAGCTGCCTACCCCTCTTACCCTTCTGGCTTCCCTGAGACCTGACTCAGTTAGACTGTCCTCCCATCAGGGGACCAAGCCTATGCCATGTAAGAAGTGCTGGTTGGTCCTGTTAATCAAAACATAAATTCATACTGATCTGTGCTATTGGGTTATCATTCAGTCATATTCACTTCCTCCCCCTCCACTTTCCTACTGTGGGAAGAGTGGCTGCAGTGATGTCAGGCTTGCCCACATGACTTGCTTTGACCAACATAGTATTAGTGGACGTGACATGAGGGAGGTCTCAAGAGCTCCTGCACAGGTTGGCTTGGCACTGATGCATCCATCAGGGAAAGAACAGACCTGGAGCAGTTGCTGTCCCTTCAGCCTAGGCTCGGCCATACACACACATGAAGCAGACCTGAGCACAGCACAGGAGCCAAGCCTGGCGGAGCCCAGCCTAGATCAGACAGGCACATGCCTGAGCTCATGGATAAATGCCTGTTGTAAACCAGCGGCCTTGGGGGTGATTTGTGACACAGCCATACCCCACTAATATATGAGCACGTATAATCGTGCTTCAAGCTCAGAAGACTCCTAGGAGATAGTATGCTGAGCTCTACTGTATGTTTTATAAAACCATCAAAAAGGGTAAAATTACTTATTCAAGGTCACACATTTCATAAACAAATTTTGTTGGTCAGGAGGGAGAAAGTGTGAAAACATCAGGCACTTGAGCAAAACTCTTTGCGGGTGGAGGGGAGATGCGCAGTGGGGAGGGGATTGTGCCTGGTGACTCTGGAGAAGGGAGAGCTCCCAAGTGTCGGGGGGCAGCCCTAGAAGGGTGAGTCACAGTTGAATGTCAAGGGGAAAGACAGTTCTGATACGAAGAGTGGTCATTTGCTGGCTCTGTAAGAGCCTGTGGTTGCATTTGTCTCCCAGTGTCATGGCCAGGGGCCACCGCTGGTCCAGGGGCCAGCCAGGACACCCAAGTGTGCATTGTAGACCATCACCCCTGCTGAGAGGCCTTCACCCTGAGTGAGGGTGCCTCACCAGTGAGTGAGGCAGGCAGGCAGGGGTAAAGGGGTCTTCCAGCTACGGTTCCGCTGTGCTCCCTCTTCTACTGCGGTTCCCTTCTTGGTGCTTTGCCCCAGGGTGACTGGAATAGACGGGTATGCTTTGTCACCTGTCCTTTCTCAATGCCTATGTGAGTCCCAAATGAGACCCGACAGAGAATGAGCCTCCTTCAACTGACAGTGGTTTTTGTTTGAAATTTTTCCTTCAATTTAATTCTCCTCTTGTACGTTTCAAAGAATAAAGCTTTGGACATCATAAAAAAGCTTGGTAGGCATTTCTGGGCCTGCTGACACAGCAGGGCTCTTCAAGGCCCGCAGCCCTGAGTAGTGTCTATAGATTAATGCTATTCCTTGGGAGATCAAGAATGTCCTGGGGTGGGGGCTTCTCAGCTGTGAGCAGTCTCAGCATTTGAAAAGCCCCAGATCTGAATATAAAAAGCCAAACTCTCCAACTAAAAAGAGGAGGTAGTAGTTCTGGGAGAGAGGGACTAACAGTCCAATCAGGAGATACTGCTTTTGTTTATTTGTTTTACATATTCTAGAAACAATTTGATATAGTCACAGCCCTTCACCAGCATCACAGTGGTGGCATATTGGCTAAGGGGAAGACTCTTCCCTAATTCCACTGCCCATTTGTTTGCCAAGGAGGAGTGCGGCGTTCAGAAGGTTTAATGCCTCACCTGGGCCCAGTGCTCAGTGGCTCTTGACCATCAGAGATGTTCAGGTTTCAGCCTCTTTCCAGCTTTTCCTTTTAGTTTCCTGGGCTTCTTTTTGTTTTGCTTATTTTGTTTATTTATTTATTTTTTATTTTAATAAATAGACAAGGTAGACTTGCCATGAATGAAGTGTGAACTGAAGCGCAGAGGACCTTATGGGCTCACCTTCTCCTCCCTCCCACCCCGAAACTCTTTTCCTCTCTGGAAACTGAAACCGTGTAATTTAGAAATTGCTTCTCTCTTTCCAACCCGATTTCCTCTGCCACCAAAGTAATTTTTAAACATTCCAAAGCTTTTATTTTCAGGCTGCAATCTTGTGCCCGTGTCCATTTAATTCTTCTTGGCGTCTGAGCACCCGGGCAGTCACTGTGGCAGGAGGTGCGGCCCACCCCCCTGCTCCCCAGTTTAGCACTATATGCACCACTGTCTGTCCCAGCCTCTGCTGTGGGGTCCTGCATTGGTCAAGACCTAGTTAGCAGATAAATTACAACACTTATTTTAAGAGAGGATTGCTTGTAAGGAATTGTTATCTGTCATGCTTCTCAAACCGTGCTGAGGCAGCCCAGGACACCACAGTGAACTCGCCGAGGTATCACGTGAGGACATTGTAGATTTTAATCTTAAAATATCATGAAACACAATGTCCTCTGTCCAACACTGTACAAACTACTAAGTAGAGGTGGTCCACAATTTCAGCATTAGACTGAACGACGTTCCATGGATGCCATTGTATCTTTGCAATGCTGGCCTTCCAGTAGCTGGTATGATGAAAAGGAAGTATTGCACAAAAGTCCAACTAGAGCAGGAAATAGGAGTGGCTTGTTCAGTGCTCAGCAGATACATGCGACCCCATAGTAAGTAACTGTGGCTATTACACAGTGACATTACAATATTTTGTCTTTTGATTTGTGTGTACTGTTTTCTCAAACCACTGTTATGTTGTTAAGATATAAATACTTATTAGGTTGTTTGGACTAGCTAATAAATGAAACTGTTAGGTGTTTCTCTGGTTAGGAACTCTGTGAAAAATTACCCCAACAGCAAGGGCACCTTAACCTTCTGCTTAACTAGATACAAAGAATTGGCTAGGAAACTGACAAGATACAAAGGGAAGGTGAAGGTATTACACCAGTGTAGTCACCGTGGGAAGCAGGTGCTGCCAAGGGGTGGAGAGAATGAAGAGAATGTGCTGGAATCATAAACAATTAAAAGACTAGAAGACAGAGCATTTGTTGGCAGGCTGTCTCTGAGGCTGGCTCTTGAAGTGTTGGAGAAACCGCAGACCAGATCTAACTGCTGAGACAGACTGAACTTGCCCGGGGTGAAGAAGCAATGTTGGAGCGATGCACCCAGAGACAGGAAGCCTGCTCTTCCTCCTCCAGCCTTGCAGGGTCCCTCTATGGTCCCCCATTGTCGGGGATGAGCAATGGAGCCAGGTGGGGGAGCAGAGATCCTAGCCCCAGCAGCACAAGACAGTATAGGAGTGTTTGGAGCAAGAGACTGGCTCAGTAAGCATCCTGGGGTCCTTGGGTGGCAGGTGCTATGCTCACTCTGGGCCTGAGGTCCATGGCCCCAGTGGGTGGGTCCTTCTGGAGCTTACGTTGTATCTGCCTCTTGGTTCCCCATCCACACCCCAAGCTGCTTAGCTGTAAAACTGAGGGCATCTGCCCCTGTTTTATATCCTAGCCAAGTTCACGCATCCTTTCAAGGTAGGAACATGAAGCCGCACAGCTCATCCAGCTGTGGGTGAGATGAGCATTTGAGAGCAGGTTTTCCCAAAGCAACTGAGGCCCAGGGAATGAGGGGAAGCTGGCAGAAAGGTAGGAATAGAGAGAGGAGGGAAGAGTGACAACCTTCAGGCACAGTGTCAGCTCCTCAGTGTTGTCTTCCGTGACTGCCGTGCGGAAAAGTCCTGGCTTGCCATCTTCATCCAGCTCGCCCCTTCTCTGTTCCCTTTAAAACACATACTGCAACGTGCAGCTTGTCAGCCCGCACGTCCGATTGCCACTGTGGTTGTTTCAGTCTGACTCCCTTCCCGAGTTTAAGCTCAGGAGAGGCAGGGACCCGATCTGTTTTCGTTCACACTGTGTCCCAGCGCGTAGCCTGCCACCCCACAGGTGCTCAAGACATATTGAGGTACACCGTGTCTGGGAAAACTTGAGTGTCAATGAAGAGATCAGGGAGCCGATAGCAGGACCTGAAATCAAGGTGAGATGTTAGGCACAAGCCTTCCTGCACCCCCAGTCTCCCTCCCCTGCTGGATTTTTCTCTAGCACGCTTACTGCCAGCTGACGTTCTAATTTTGTGATTATCTCCTATATTATATCATCCCCCCTCTGCGCTAGAACATAATCCCCGCAAGGGCAGGGAGGATTTTTGAATGCTTGGCTCACTCTTACATCCTGTACAATACCTGGCACGTGGTGGGAGCTCAGAAATGTTTATTAAGACTGAGTCTGTCCAGTGCTTTACTTTCGGCAAAGAATACTCCTATCACGCCGTCACAGCCGATTTCGTCGTTCGTCGTTATTCCCGCTTACTTCTTAGGAATGGTAGGAGGGACCGTTCTAATGTTTAACATCCAGACTGGCCTAACTCATCACTGGGTAGGGGGGTGCTTGAGTGGGGGAGGGGGAGGATTGCTGCTCCCATGGCTTGTCTGCTCCTGCGTCAGAATCTTCACAACTATTTGCTCCTTTGATCTTGGCTCCTGAACTTAAAGTGTGCTGCCTCGTCTGCCTGGGGTTTCACCTTCCCACCCCCTAGCCTCCCTCCCCTGTTCCCGCACACCTTGCACCTTTACCTGGTTAAATCCTATTCATCATCTGCCCAAGGCCCCCTCTTTCAAGACAGCCTTCCTGGCTTCTGGACTGCATGTTACATTGTTGGTGATTTACTCTCAAATACTGAACAGTGGGACGTTAGGGATGAGTTCTAGGTTTAGCTATAGTTATAGGTTAAACCTAGTGCTTCCAGCCTTGCAATCAAGAACACATGGTTCATTGAAAATCTGGTATCCCTGTCAAGAAGCCCCTGCTCCGGAGACAATGCTACTCTGCCCAGGTGTTTCTGATGCCCAGTCTTGATCACTAACGCTCATTTTGTTAATTAGTGTACTAAATGTCAGAAATCCGTTGTTGCGGTGTTGTGGCAATTGTGGACCTGTTGACTATCATAAGTATTATGAGTGGACTCTAATTAGTGAAATGGAAGGTATTCAAAATATGTGGGCTGGCCAAAATATTTTTAAAGCTTTTTCCAGACATGCATAATGAAGAAGAACCCAGTAAGACTTCTAGCCTTGAACTTAGGGTGATTGATTCCCAAACAGCCCTGGTCACTCATTGGATAAGGAGTACTCCTGGTTTCCTGATGTGTTACCATTACCTGTAATGGTAATTGACCATTTGAGTCAACTGAGTCAAAACCAATTGAGTCAAAACCAATTGAGTTTGCCCCTGGCACAGAAGTAGGCAAACGACAGCTCTGGTGTTGGCTACCTGTTTTTGTAAATAAACTTTTATTGAAACAGCCACACCCATTTGTGAGCAAAGAGTCTGTCTGCCTTTGTACTCCAGTGGCAGAGATGAACAGTCACGACAGAGACTGTCTGACCTGCAAAGCTTAAAATATTGACTATCTAGCCCCTTACAAAAAAGAAAACAAAAACCTTTACCAACTTCTGCAAGGACAGATTTCTGGGACTTCATTGAACTTTACAGAATAGATGGTTTGACCTGTTCTGTGTCTGCTTGCTAATAAACATTTGTGTAATAAGTGGTCATCAGTGTCATAGAATTTGGCCTGAGACTTGCTTTCAGTATAACCTAATAATGCAGTTGTGGGGGAATCATTAACCTTCACTCACCTCAAATTTCTTTGGTGGCTTCTAGCGTCTGTGGAAAAGGATGTGACGGTTGTGCATGAGTCATGATTCAGTGGGCTCAGATGAGTCTCCAGCACTGGGCTCTGTCTTTCTGCCCTCTGCTGCCCGGAAGCCCAGCACTTCGTCTGCAGAAAGGCGCTTCGGGCTGCATCGTTCCATTCGTCACACTTCTTGGGTCTGCATCCCCTTCCAGAGCGTGAGTCTCACTCCTGAAGGCAAGGAAGTGCCTCTCTTACTCACAGGCACCCCGATGCCTGTCCCATCTCAGAGGTTCGAGGTGTGTCTGTAGAAATAAGGAATAGATAGAGCCGTGTCCGAAGGCGCATTAACGGAAGTTTGCCAGCTCCTAACCATAGCTGGTTAGAAGCATGAGCCCAACAACCAGCGAGATCGAGAACCAGGCCAGTAACCTACAGGACTCCTCTTTTCTTTTCTTCTCTTTTCTTTTCTATTCTGTTCTTTCTTTTTTTGTTTTTTAAGATGTTGTTTATTTACTTGACACAGAGAGAGAGAGGGATCACAAGTAGGCAGAGTGGCAGGCAGAAGGAGAGGGAGAAGCAGGCTCCCCGCTGAGCAGGGAGCCCCACACAGGGCTCTATCCCAGGACCCTGGGATCATGACCTGAGCTGAAGGCAGATGCTTAAAAAGACTGAGCCACGCAGGCGCCCCACTCCTATTCTGTCTTAATGGCTCTGCGTGCCTCCCTTCCGGAGGTGGGAGCTGTATTTGAGGGAGCACAGCTGTGTCAAGTACCACCCAAGAGCTTGGTGGAGACTCTCCTTAGTTTCCCTTAGAGCTCTGAAAGGCAAGGAGTACCACCCATGTTCTACATAGGAGAAGAAAATGCCGCACAGATGCAGATGGGACACGTGACTTGCTTTCGGTCCAGGTGTTCACAGAGCCAGTGTTGTTTTTACTATGCCATGGCGTCTCCAATGCTCAAGAGTAGTTTTTCATTAATTAACGAGCCAGTGAACACATACAGAAATTACCTTCTTTATTTCATTGCTACAAGAGGGTAGCAACAGAGTCACCTTCTCACAAGGTAACATGTTCCAGCCTCGCAGTTCTCTGTTTATCAGGATGAGTAGGACCTGGTGCCCCTGGCTGGCGAGTGTACCAGCATTCTCCAGAGAAGCCTCTGGATTCCTGTCCTTGCCTCCTTCTGTAAGATGTCCTTCTCTAATAGTCAACAAATTCTTGTCCCCCAAACATCTGCAATAAATTAAAGGAGGTGGTGGAAAGTAAGCACGAGAGTGGGTTTGGATGATGCTGGAAGGAAGATGGATTTTAATTTTGTTCCTTTTACCTTTTTATCCCTTCGTGTATCATTTCCATGCAGAAATTGCAAATTAATGGTCACATCGAAATATCTGTCAACGTATTACTGCTCTTGCAGTATCAAATTATACTGGCAATAATGTTTCCAGCTGCCTAGGACTCCATTGCAATTTAATTTGAAAGGAATTCAAATTGCATCTCCAAATGGATAAAAAATTAATTTTACATACAAGCTATCCACCTCCACATTTTCAGCCCCATGCCCCAAATTATCTTAATGTAGGTTCAACTTTGAACAGTACATATGTTCCAGCCGACTCCACATGCAAAGATGAATAAATAGAAAATTCATGATTTGGAAATCTGCTTTGCTGCTCTTTTTTTAAATAAGATGTTCTGCCTTGATTAAGGTCATTAGGAGATTCTATAGCTGTTGCCTTTGACAGCAGGAATAGAAGCTGGGCCCACATAGAACAAAAAAGCCTCAAATTCTGACTTAACCACATAACTACCCTTCACAATTGGAGTGTAAAGAGAGCCCGGATTCACCCCTTACGTCTTCTCCCTTGTGGCAGGGAGGAGCTTAATTCTGGTTTGGTCTTCAACAATCACCTACTTTCTATATTCACTCATTCCTCAACTTAGTTATTAAGCAGCCATGTGTTCTAGTTATGAAAATGAAGAGATCTAAGGGCTCACAAGGGAGCAGGTGAATGTGAACGGTGCCTATAAACGACTAACCTGCAGTTTGACAAGGGATATGGAGGAGATGTGCTGATGGGCTAAAGAACACATGATGGAGGCAGCCATTGCACCTGGGCAAGGAAGGCTTTTGGAGAAAGTTACAAGGAAAGTGTGGCATTGGCGCTGGGCCTGGAGTCCGTTGACTAGGGATTCGCCAGTGGCGTCCCAAGCAGCAGGAAGAACATGGGCAAGAGCAGGGAGGTATGGGAGGATTCAGGATGCAATACTTGGCTTTCCCAATGTAGGATTGAGGAGTGGGAAATGAGGAAGGAAGTTTGGAGGTGGGAGGATATAGGTTGCAGGATGGCCTCAGGTATTAGGTTGAAAAATGGTACTTCAGGAAGAAATGGTATGTTAGTAAGATCTAACGTGCAAAAGAGGAGAAGTGATGGGAGGTCAGGACCAGCCTGCCTTCCAGAGGGAGCTGTGGGAGTGAGGGGGCTTCTGAAGGCATGAGTCAGTCAGTCACATACAGACCCACATGCACAGCTGTCCCTAACCTGTGCATAAACATAATAGCGTCTGGGGCAAGAACAAATAGAACCTTGTGTTCCCCTTCCCTCTGACTCTACCCCTCCCCACAAAAAGCCTCATGCACACTTGTGTGGGGACTTCAGTCCTCATGTCCAGGTCTGTCCACTCCCCCCAAATGGCCATTCTTTGGTTACCCGTTGGGCCTAGGGATGCACACACAGGGATATAGTCTGAGGAAGGGCAGACCAAGGGAAGAGGTCCACACAGGCCCGAGAAATGAGTTTGGGGCACTGGGGCAGGGAATTCTGGTGGTATCAGGTACTTGGATCCTGGTCCAGAATAGGGAGCATGGGCTGCAGATGGATGCTTTCAAGGCCCACTGACTCCTGCTGCAGGAGGAGGGCACAGGCCGAGGAGTGCCCGTGTGGGCTCCTTAATGCACAGGGCTCAGGACAGGGCCCCTGTTGTCAGGTCCAAGGGCAGAGAGAAAGAACACCCAGAGGCCAAGCCACTTGGATTTTTCATCAGAGGAAGATTTTGCAGCTTCCCAGACAGGCCACGCTCTCTCCCCACTGTTTGTCTTCTCATTGGCCTGGAGGCTGTTACTTAAGAAGGTCATGTGGGCATGGCCTTATCTGGTGGCTGAAACCACTCCAGGCTCGAGGCTGAGACACACTTACATGGGGGATGTAAATTCAACAAACCGGTCTCCACCGCACACACAGGCTTTTCCGGCAGTTTCCAACTTGTTTGCACCGACCCCCGTGTAAACCCGGGACTCTCCATGCTACAGACAATTGCCAGAGCAGAGGCTGGGTTTGGAGGCTGAGGTTTCGGGGGAGGGGTCCGACTGAAAGCATGAAGCTTCCATCACACGTTTTGAAAATCCGTTTCCATTGTGTGGATTTCAGGGCATTCTTTTTGCTTGAATGCAAAGATAAATATGTTCACCGTGAAGGCTCCATGACATCGTGATGGGGACGAAACTGGGACTGTGGAGTCAAGGGTCTGAGCTCAGTTCCCAAGAACAGGTCACCATCTGTTCATCGCGGTTTAATACACATGAACTGGCCCCACGACAGACCCTGCACCATGTGTTGGGGCTTGCTGGACAAACAGAATGTGGTCCCTGGCAGCCTGGGAGGAGTGACAGATAAATGAACAAGCTGTTCCTAGAAAGCGAAACAAATGCTGAGTGGGCTGGACACCTGTGCTAAGTGCCGTGGGAGCCCAGAGCTGGCGACTGGGCTGTGTGGCTCTGGGTCAGTCACGTCCCTTCGTTGGCCTCGGTTTTCTCTGCCAGAGAGTTGCATTCAGCATGCAAGTGCCTACCCCAGAGTTACTATCTCATCAGTAGCCACTGTCTTTCCCTTTCTGGAGCGGGAGTTCTAGAACTTTCCAAACAGTTTCCTCCACACCTGTCTCACCCACAGCTCTACCGGACGTCTTGCCTTTTGCATAGGACCTGAGCCTTCCTTGATCTTCTTAATTTTCACACTCTGAAAAACCCCCAAAGTCATGCCTCAAGGTTATCAGTAACACACGTGACCATATTTCCCAAATGCCTTCTGCCTCTAGTCCCTGTGTTCCCAGGTGGTATTTCAGTGGCCCAAGGGAGGCATGCAGATCTCAGCCCTTTCTAGAATCCACAGGAGGTCCAAACCGTTTTGTGTTATTTTGAGGACCTTGTTGAAGATCTCGGAATCCCATGGAGAACAGTCACACCGGGCTTCGCCCCCATCTTCTCCTGTTCAATCCCAGCCGACAAGTGGATTCATTTTTCTCTTCCTCTGAAGCCTGAGCAGAACTGATCCCAAGGCCCTGGGGATGCAGCTTGTGCTCCAAATAAACTTCTTAAGGCATTTCTCCAAAAAAGGCCATTTTATCTAAGAGGAATGCCCGCTGTTAGAGGCAATTTTCTCTCTCCCTTTACAGCTCATTTTATACTCATTAACAGCTCTCTGAGATTAGTGCAATAATTTCCACTTTATAGACAAAGAAATGGAGGCTCAGAGATGAAGTGCCCTTGCCCGAGGTCACACAGCTAGTGAGTGCCAGAGTCTGGCTCTGGCCCCATCAGGTTCCGCTGTCCCCTGTGGCCTGACAACAGTGGCATGGGCTTCAGAGGAAACTAATGTTCCCAGTGCCCTGCCCTTCCCGCTCTGGGAGGGAGTCTCTGCTCCGGGGCAGGCTTGCACCATCCCTTCCCCTCTTGGGTAAGGCACCTTGGCCTGCTCCCTCCTTTAAGAAGAGCAGAAAGGTGTGTGAGTGCACAGGTGCCCAGGTGAGCTGTGCGGAGAATTCTGGAGAAGCCGAGACTAGTGGTGAGAAGACCGGCCAGTTGTCAACTGAGCACCAAGTGTGACTGAGTCCTGCATTGCCCTCTCCAGCCGGGCCTCTGGCTCCTGAGGGTCAAGCATTTCTGCCTGAAAGTTCTCAGCCTCCTCGCAGCATCCTTCCCAGGTGTCCTCAGGTTCGTGCTGACTCGGTCTCAGTGCCCCGTGGTATCACAATGCAGGGCAGACACAGGGGCACTGGACCCTCGCAGACTTCCGATCTCAGCCGTGCGCTCACCATGTGGCACAGCCCGCAGAGCTCTACTTTCTCTCGGACGACACTAGTGATGCTTTCCTCACAGATGGTGGTGAGGTCTACAAAACGGGGCGTCTGTCCATTGGCTTGATACTCCTTGGGGCCCTCCCGTGTGTGTCTCTGGGCTGGCCGTGGGTCCTGGGAGGAGCAGGCAATGCCCCTGCTCTCACACGCAGGGCTTACGTTCTAGTGGGCAGGAACAACTTTTGAAAAGCTGCCGACTGCGGAAAATGGATATAGAAAGGAACAGTGAAAAAGAGGAGAAAGAAGTAGCCACTGAGCTCTGCCCAGGGACTCAGCAAGGACATTTTCAGAGCGGAGACAAAGTGGGCCGCGAGTGAAAGCAGGAGAAGGTGTGGCCCAGCTCCAGCAGGGAGGGGAAGGGTCAGGCAGAGCGCAGGAGACAGGGCTGGGAGAGGCCGGCTCCGCTTCCCTCTTGGCATGCAGAGCACCTGCCCTGACTCTCTCTGCAGACTCCTCCGGTCGGGCATGGTTTCTTTGCACATTAGGCGCGTAGTCAGGTAGATCAAAGTTCAGGCCCTACTTTGCCACTTGCTGGTCTTGCTACTCTACACAAGTTCCTGGATCTCTCTGGCCTCAGTTTATTCATCTGTAAAGTGGGACTGGCAGTCAGTCCCTCCCTCACAGGGTCCCAACGTGATGCAGGTGATAGAACCCAGCACCATGGCATCTGGCCATCAACGGTGTTTTATTTCTGTTGTTTCATTTGTGCTTTAAGGGCACATTGGAGATCCCCCCCCCAAAATATTTAACATGGGCTGTAGTCCATCTTAAGATGTTTAACAAAACGGACAACTCTTGGATTTAAAAGGATCTTACATGTTGCTGTTCTCACTTTCTAAGGAGATGAGGCAAGAGAGCCCAGGAGTGATTATCTTATTGGGGTGTGGATCCGTTTTGAAGGCACCCCCGGAGAGGGAGCGTCGTAAGGTCCTGAGCAGGGCTGGGGGAGTTCTGGCATCTGGGCTTTGCAGAAACGCTCCAGCTGGGCGAGGCCGGTGGGGATGCGCGGACTTCCCAGGCAGGCAGCTTCTCGCTCATCTGTGCTTGTACGTTTGTCCTCATGCCATCAGGACTTGTTAAACCAGTCGGCCACACCGCATCGTAACCCCCCACTATGGGGACCACACTTTTCACCTTATTCTGTGTGGGCTCAGCACAATGGACCCTCAGCAACAGCTTGCTCAATGTCACATTTTCAAAGTCACCCATTTGCTTTTGGAACGCTGGCTCTGTTTTACACAAAGGACCTGTGAACATGAATAATTGGGCTGTACAAGTGACCGTGAACTCCTCAGTCGATCCAGAGCCAGGCTGCTTGCTGTCCCCAGCAGCACGGGAGCAGATCTGGGCTGGTTTGCCAGACTCCCTGACATTTCTGGGCATCCTTCTCAAAAGAAGACTGCTTGGAAGCGTGTTCCTTGGTAGGGCTCTGACACAGTTTACAGGACATTTTTCCCTATAGGGGCAGGTCAGGGAACTCAGTTTGCATCAAGTCCTGCCCTCTTTCTTACTGCTACATTGGCACGGGGGTAGCCTTACCCCTAAATGCTCTTAGGGAGATAGAATCCATCATTTTGCGTAAGGATGCTTCACAGCACTGCCACTTAGAAGACTTTCAGAGTAGAGACAGCATACGAAGCCTTATCATTTGTGTCACTATTCCTATTACTGCAAAAGAAAAACCACCATACACTGACTGCTTGTTAAGTTCCAGGTACAATTCTAACTGCTCTGCAAACATTTCATTTAGCCCCCCACGACCCACCTGTGAGGTTAGTATTATCGTTACTCCCATTTCATAAATGAAATAAAAGACAGACCCAAAGAAATGCCAGAACCTGGTAAAGTCCAGTGGGTAGTGTGGAGGGAAAATACTGATATAATCTTTAGCCTGTCCTTAGTTACTTCCAGCTAAGATAGTCAACACAAGAACTTAAGGGGATGCTGATCACAAAAGAAGTTACCCTTCTATTATAAGAAATGCCTAAGCTTTACAGAATGACTTCACATGTGGGGATTTTTTGTGTTTCGTTGGTTATAATCTGTTTTGTACAAAAGCATCTATTTTATATGAAGTATAAACAGAATATTGGTACTAAAATTAGACAGCCAATGTTATATATGGGGGTTTGGGGCCACGTGGGGAAGGATGGCACAGCAATAGAGTGTGAGGGCATGACCATATCTGCTTTCAAAGATTTGTTTATTTATTTATTTAGAGAAAGGGTGTGTGAGCAGGGGGAAAGACAGGGGCGGGGAGAGAATTTCAAGCAGACTCCACTGTGAGCACGGAGTCCGATGCAAGTCTCGATCTCACAACCCTGAGATCATGACCTGAGCCAAAATAATGAGTCAGGCTTGCTTAACGGACTTGAGCCACCCAGGTGCCCCCAATTCTGCTTTTAGCATGATGTCTCTGAAGGGGTCTGTTTGGAAAGAAGTGGAAAGGAGAGAAAGAAGGTCAAGAGCTATGGTTGCAGGCTAGGAAATGATGAGTCGTGTTGTCAGTGGAAGGAGGGGAAATTGCAAGGTGTAGTCAGTGGCGCCTGTGACCACGTGGCGAGACCGAGCCCTGCGTGCTGAGCCTGTGGCTGGATTTGCAGCGTGGCTAATGAGAGCGAGGGCGCTGATTTCCCAAGGGGAGAGGATGTGGCTGGACTAAACATAAGGCAGGTCAGAACTCCAGCAACCGTCTAAATTAGTATATCCCCGGAGTGTTGTGTGTGCTGTTGGTGGTATCCAGAGTGGTTTTTGGGGGGTACCCTGATGAACCTTTAAGAATTTAACAATTTTGCATATTTTTAATGGTTAACATTTATGTATGGCAAGTGATTCGGGGTTTCCCTTTATACAGTTACGTTTTCTTTTAGATGCCTGCATTTAAGTTAGAAAGAAGAGTTTGATTTACAGAAAAATGTTAATTAAATTGTATTCTCTGTGGCAATAATCATGAAGGCTGAGACTGAGCTCAGTTTGGAGGGCCGGTCCCCTCTGTTGTAGCAGAACGCCCACCGCTGCTTCCGGACAGTCCTCAAAGCCCCCGTGTCTTGTTTGTGTGTCTTGCAGACCCCGTGCACGGCCCGCAGAACGTGGAGATTGTAGACATCCGCGCGCGGCAGCTGACCCTGCAGTGGGAACCGTTCGGCTACACGGTGACCCGCTGCCACAGCTACAACCTCACGGTGCAGTACCAGTACGTGTTCAACCAGCAGCAGTACGAGGCCGAGGAGGTCATTCAGACCTCTTCCCACTACACCCTGCGGGGCCTGCGCCCCTTCATGACCATCCGGCTGCGGCTGCTGCTGTCCAACCCCGAGGGCCGGATGGAGAGCGAGGAGCTGGTGGTGCAAACAGAGGAGGACGGTGAGTGGGGTGGGGAGGGGGGTGCTTCCTTAGGAACGGGCAGTGCGGAACCTGTTACGGGGCCACGCCCATCAGTGATGCGGTTTTCTTCCTTCCTGCATCTTTAATTTCCTCCTCTAGAGCTTCCTCTTTGCCAGGGTCTTTAATGAAGGGCATTGCACAACTCCAGGGGGTGCTGTGCCCCTAGACACAGACACGCACTCAGGTTTGACCCTTCGACACTCCCATCCCTCTTCTCACTTTATGGTACCTTCGGTGTCCAGTGATTAACCACACCGGTGCCTCCCAGAGAGGCATTGTGTATTGTGGCGTTCAAGCGCATTGAATCTGGGAGTCAGACCACTCCAGATTCTGTAGGAGTTAAAATAAAAAAAATACACGTAAATTCTGTAGTTCCAGCATCGGATGCACCCAGAACCCAGTACTCACCCAGGTGTCCGACAGACAGCTCAAACTCAGAGCATCCAAACTGAACCAGTCTCCCCTTCCGTACTGATTTCTCATTCTGTGTTCCACATGTCAGTGAACTGCATCCAGTAGAACGAAGACCTGAAATGATCCTGGGATCCTCCATTTCATCTCCCCTGCCCTGCCCCCCAAGGTTCTGACAAGTCTGTTTCATGCAGTTTACCTCCCAGCATGCCTGTTACCTTGAGTCTCCAGGACTCCAGAACCACATGGAGCTCCTAGAACACATCACTTTTCCCACCCTCTGTCCTTGCCCATGCTGTTTCTCCTACTGCCATGGCCGCTCCCTCCATGTCTGTGAGACAAGCTGTATTCATCTTCAAGTCTTAGCTCCCATGCTCCTTCCTCCAGGAAGCTTTCCCTGACTGCTCCAAGCCGACTTGGGTGTTCCCTCCCAGGCTCCCACTACATTTTGCATGGAACTCCACCACAGCAGTTATCTCATTTATGGGACGACAGGACTTGCTGGTTCTAGGACTTACCTAGAAAACACTTTTCAATGGCTGTATTTCAGTTTTCCTTCCAGCCATGCTGTCTTTGGCTTTGTGGGGGCATCTTTAGTTATTTCTTTGGAATCAGACCATGAGGTATGGATTTGGGTGCAGGTGATAGATTAAAGAAGTTTTCCCCAGGGACTCTGGGAAGGGAGGTGGGGGCAGGACAAGGAAGGAGAGGAGGCTAAGGTGCTTCCTCTTCAGGCCATGTCCAGCAAAGGGGGCTGCCACCTGGTCCGCAGGAGAACTCTGCAGGGCAGGTCATGCATCACTCTTGTTCCCGATCAAGGAAGGAGCTGCCAGCATGATTAGGGCTGGGATGCAGGGGGAGGATTGGGAAGGAAATTCTTAGGAAGTGTTAGTTGTCTGCACATGCAGGCAAAAGGTGGAGGGGCACGAAGATGGTATAAAGAGATGGGAAGAAATGGGCAGAGCACTGTCAGTGTCAGCCACGTGAGGCACATAGCTCCACGTGACCCAGACGGGCCTTAGAACCTCCAGGCAGAGCCTCTTCCATGGCAATCCCACCTAGCACTCTTGTTTCACATAAGCAAGTTCAAGGACCCTGAGTGATGGCCCCCCCCGGGGTCCAGACCCACATCCTCAGCTGCACCGTTCCCTATGGAGAAAGAGAAAAGTTGCCAGCCTCTGCTCATCTTGTCCCCCAGTTCTCCTTTCCCCAAATCCCATCTTACAACTGGAACTTCTACACAACTCACCTACGTGGCAGACCCTTCGTGACCACCCTTTAAATTCATCGTCACACTGACTCTGCAGGACATTGTCCCTGCAGACTCTGCTTCTCTAGATAGTAATCGCAGTGGAGACCCTGCCTCTGTCGCCTTGGCCCCCACCTTCCTGCCTTGCAGTGAACCTCTGTCCTCTGGGGGCACAGTTCTTCCCTGGATTAGCCTCATCAGGCCACCTGAGGGCCTTGCTTCCTGGGAACCTGTTCTCATCTGACCGCCAGCAGAGGGGTGGGCATCTGATCCAGGCTTCCTTCCACAGCCCAGGAGCTGTGGCCCTGGGTTTGGCTGCAGGTGAAGCTGCCGGCCCTTTCCCTGAATGGCTCTGCTGTTTCAGAGATGCACAAGGCCTCCTCCGGCAGGTACAAGGATGTGCTGCTACACAGGGGGGGTGTGCTCTGGAGCCGCACACCTGGGACAGGCTGCTGACCCCCTCTGTGCCTCAGTTTCCTTGCCTCCGAAATGCAGATACAGATAGTGGCCACCTGATAGGTTGTTATGCTCACTGTGAAAGGAATGGTATATAAAGAAATTGGAATGCAGGCACCTGGCTGGCTCAGTCGGTAGAGCGTGTGACTTGATCTCGGGGTTATAACTTCGAGCCCCACGTTAGGTGTAGAGATTACTTAGAACTAAAATCTTAAAAAAAAAAAAAAAATTGGAATGATGTCCAGCAGGCTGTAGGTTTTCAATGACTGTGGCTGCCACATTTGGATTAAATCGCAGAAGAAAAAGATGTCTTGACAAAGGACCCTAGAGCGCAAGCAAAGCAGAAGGCTGCAGCCTGCCCTAGGACACCTCTCCGGAGCTCTAGACACGCACGCCAACAGGTTAGAGAAAATATGCCCTAGACTCTCAAGGCGTGGTGACACGGTCAGTGCCTGATCGGAGAAGCAGAGCCAGGGCAGGAAGGGTGGCTCAGTGGCAAGAGGTTATTAGACAGTGAGGAGCCGCCACTGTTGAAACTCAGCATGGAAACTCCGGAGTCCACGTCAATGCTAGGGTTTGGTCCGGGAGCATCTCTGCGTGTTTCCTCCAGGATGCTCTGCATACCTCGCTCACGCTGCTTTTCCAGGATTACCTACGTGTGCAACAGCAAATCCCAAGTCCCGTCTTTAAGCCATGCCTCAACCTCTCCCTTTCTCCTTCTTGTCACCAGAGCGGGGAGGAAAAATCACAAAGCCCTTATCAAAATAACTCGAGAGCAGCAATGCTTTGAAATTAAACTTTAATTAAGCACCATTAATAAAACATCAATTCCTACTCTGCAGAGACGTGTGGACATTATCATATTAAAAACAGCAACACCCAAGACAGCGGTCCCAGGCTCCCAGCTCGGGCCCTGCTGTGCTGAGGGAAGACTGCTGGGGAGCACGGGCCCCTCTCTCTGCTGGGATCAGGTTCCATTCCTCCTAAGGAGGGAAGAGGCACCATTTCTGTTTGTGGGGAGCTCATTCACCGCAAGGACAGGCTGAGGTGGGATCGTGGCTCTAGTGGATCCCCTCTCAGGAAACCACAGAGCAGCTTCTCGGATTGAGCTGCCTGGATTCATGCTGCTTTTGTCTCGGCTCCAAAATTGTCTTCTGGGGAATTTATAGATTTGGCAATTTCAGTGCCAAACATATATATATAATATATATTAATTTATATAATATATATATAAATATAAATATATATGTCATATATAAATATATATGTCATATATATATCGTATATATATCATATATATATGATATGTCTGAAATGGAGCTATCACATATAAAGATACATAAAATATTTTTAAATATTTAAAAGTAAATGGCAGAAGTCCCAACATCTGATCTCTCAACTCCGTGAGAGCATATGTTACAGCTATGATAGTATAGAACATCTAAGAAGCTTAGCATTGGTTGAAAAATAGTCAAGTAGACAATCCACATTCACATTTCCAGTCACTGTAAGCATGATTTTATGCGACAAAACCGGAAAAAGAGACTGTTTTGGCAAAACCGCCACATGGGTTGGTGATGTGTGTTTTCACTGTATCGTGTCTAGGGTTACATACTGTCAGGGAGCCCCTGACATGCTGCCTTTGGTCACTTAGATTTGAGTCCCTCTGCTGGAAACACGGTCCTTTCCCCTTTGTAGATCAGCTTCTCTGTGCAGTGGGGCTCAGAGGTCTGGTGAGTCCCCGATTCCCCCACGAACTTTTCACCCAGTGGTCTTAGCCTCCTTAATAATCCTCACCTGAATCGGTTACTACACTGGTATTTATAAAAGGATGAATTTTATTTTATTTTTAAAAAGGTTTTGTTTATTTATTTGAGGAGAGAGAGAGACAGAGGTAGTGACAGAGAGCATGAGTGGGGAGGAGAGGGAGAAGCAGGCTCCCTGCTGAGCAAGGAGCCCGATGCGGGGCTCGATCCCGGGACCCCAAGATCATGACCTGAGCCAAAGGCAGACGCTTAACCAACTGGGCCACCCAGGCACCTAAAAGGGTGAATTTTAAATCTGTCATCCCCTCTACATGTATTAATTAGTATTCTTCTTTACAGAAGGGTTTTCTCTCCCCATCCCCTTCCCCGTTGTTAGTATTCCCGTTGACTCATGGATCATTTGTTTTTGACTCCTTGTATTAAAATCCAGTGCTATTTATAATTCTCTTCGATGCTCACATTGTCTCATCTGTGGCTAGTGGCTTGGCTCCTAGGTTCTTTTGACATGTTCTCATTAGTCTTCCTTGCTTCTGCCATAACAAATTATTCTAGACCACCCTTGTAACATCTCTGCTCCAGTCCTGAAGTCAACCACTTGTCTAAGGATTTCTGGTTGCTTTCAGTGGGAAGTGGTATTTTGGCATTAAGATATACATCTTAGCTTGATCGATGGGGTGTTACCGCCTCTAGACTGTTCAAGGAGGTAGAACAGAGGGATATAATTTATCTGTTTTAAATCACAAGGTTGCACTGATTCAAATCACCTCTTAGCCTCATTCCATACATAGATCTCCTTCCTCTCACTGTGAGAACCCTGGTTCTCACCATCCACACATTTCTTCATTTGCTCCATCCTACAATGCATAATAAAAGAGTTTCAGAATTACAGTAGCAATCCCCCCAAAACAGGAAAGCTAGTATGTTAGGTTAAAGATTTTCTTTCGTTTTTCTCTCCTGAAGCAACCAAAATACCATGTTCAAAGGCTTAGTCTCTGATCTGTGAGGTTTTATTATCCATTTGATGCCCAGTTAGATTCGTTTGTTTCCATTTTAAGGTTTACCTCCCCCCTCCTTTTAATTTTATTGTTTTTAAAATCAAAACAGTTGCATGGTTCAAAAGTCAAAACTATAGGGGCGCCTCGGTGGCACAGTGGTTAAGCGTCTGCCTTCGGCTCAGGGCGTGATCCTGGCGTTCTGGGATCGAGCCCCACATCAGGCTCTTCCACTATGAGCCTGCTTCTTTCTCTCCCACTCCCCCTGCTTGTGTTCCGTCTCTCGCTGGCTGTCTCTCTCTCTGTCGAATAAATAAATAAAACCTTAAAAAAAAAAAAAAGTCAAAACTATAAAAAAAACAAAACAAAACACTCAGAGGTAGTACCACTATCTCCGTCTCTCACACTGTTCCTGTCCACACGCGGAAGGTCACCATTTTTATTCATTTCAGAGATGATTTTTCCCATAGTCGATTTTGCAAAAAACGGTAAAAATCATTTCTCTTTCTCTTATTTTTATATAAAGGATAGCACCACATGTCTCTGTTCACTTACTATACTCCGGAAACCACTGCATATGGGTGTGGATGGTTTGTATCATTCTGATAGCTGCATGAGACTCGTTATGTGCATATGCTATGCTTTATTCAGGCAGGGGGCAGTGGACACTTTGGTGGTTCCCATTACGTGCTATGACAACTAATACTGGAGCCAATAGCCTCGTGCTTACGCGGTTTGGTATTTGTGCAGTTGTATTTTCATGGTAAATTCCTACAAGTGGGATTGCTGGGGTCAAAAGAGAAACAAACACGCAGTTTTGTTAGATGTCGACAGACGCTCCTCCTCAGAAGTTGTATCATTTTACATTTTCACCAGCAATGTAGATTCCTTCATCTTAACACCAAATATGAGAAAGCAAACAATATTATTTTTCCTATTTTACAGTAAGGAGTTTGAGGCTCCCCTAGAATTTATAATAGGTATATAAAATATAATTGATTATAATTAATATGTGCGAAATATAGTAATACAATTGATATGTGATATGATTAATGACATATAATACGTATATTACTTAATATGGTAAATGGACTTGCACTGTAGGAAAGACTGACGTGTCTCAGGAATGAGTGCCTGTATTTTGTGTGCATTTCTAGAAGCCTCAGTATCTGGTTCCTCAGGTGATAGGAAGCTAGAAGGATGCTGCACGTTGCTAGAGACAGGTGCATGTATAGTAACAAGACACAACACATGAGATCTAGAAAAGAGGGAACTGAGAAGAAAAGTATAAAAGGCAGTAAATAACAAGGCAACCATCCGGAGTCATTTAGTGGAAGGGTAATAAGCTATACTTACCTTAGCAGGTCCTGAAAACATCATTTAACTAGAGCTCAGTACGTTTTTGAGGTTTACGAAGATGACCTTGAGATATGACACAAGGTGAGGAGAAATGCAGTTGTGGTTTGTGAATGCCTGTGTTGACCTAGGCCTTGTGCTGATATCCTTCATTCCTGCAGTGAGTCACCAAATCCTGCAGTGTTGGTGCTTTTTAATATGGCTTAGAGAACTCTGAGGCTCAGAGAGTTCAAGGAACCTGTCCCAGGCTGTCAAGCAACAAGTGGCAGAGCCAGTAAATCGATCCTGAAATCTCACCCATGATTTCTTTCCCCTGACCATCTATTAGATAATCCTACAACGTACCAGACCTCCCCCACCGTCTGTGCTTTATTTTTTCTATGGCATTCATCATCATCTGAAATGCTGTGTGTGCATGTGTGTGTACATAAGTCCATAGACACACACACGTTTATTGTCTGGCAAGCACATAGTAGGTGCTTATTAACTATTTGGTGAGCGAATGTCTCATATCAAAGTCCATGCCTCTTCCCCATATCCCAGGGCCTGCTTATATGCACTGTTTAAGAAGGGGAGGATAGGTGTGACGTATGCTCTCTGTACTCAGATCCAACTCATACTGACTTGCTAGAGCTGCTCCTTAGCCTCTTTTCTCACCTCTTAGTTATGTGATTCCATATTCATTGCTCAAAATTGTCACGTTGGCGACTTTACACCGTGGATACCGGCAAACATGTTGGTGTTTTGTTTTTCCTGGGAAGTTGGTTGTGAAACATTTACTGATGCACAACTGCAGAGTTCCATTAAAAAGATATATTCGTGGGGCGCCTGGGTGGCCCAGTCGGTTAAGCATCTGACTCCTGATTTTGGCTCAGGTCACGATCTCAGGGCTGTGAGATCCAGCCCCTGCTTAAGATTCTCTCTTTCCCCTTCCCCCTGCCGCACTCCTTGCATGCACTCTCTCTTAAAAAAAAAAAAAAAAAAAAGATATATGTATGACATCTTAAAATGTAAAAATTTATCCAGAAAAAAAATCTTTCCTTCCACAAGACTGGGACGTCTGTCATGTCTCCATCAGACACACTTATAGATTCTGGTGACCTTCAAACCATTTTCAAATTATTTTGACTGTTCTTAAGTTAGTTCTGAGTCTGTTTATAATGAACCAACCAGCCAACAAATATGGCCCCTGGAATGGAGAGGCCAAAAAAAAAAAAAAAGAAAAAAAAAAAGACCTAGACAAGAGAAACAAGATGGGAACCTCTGTTGACTCCGCAGAGCTCTGCTCTTTCTGCACGAGCTTCCTGCTCTCCCATGACTGCCCGCAGGGTTCACCACTACCAGCCCCACTTTCCAGATATGAAAATGGGAAGAAGAAAGGAAAACAGGAAAGGAGAAACCTTCCCTTGATTACACTCTGTCCCCCTTTATGTTGAAATGAAAATTTCCCTTAAATTACCACCTGACTTTTAGGCACAAGAAAACATCTGGTTTAATTACAGTGAATTTACATGAACCTACTGACAAGAAGCACAGTTAAAATTAGCAATTTTAGTGCGCTTTTTTTTTTTTTAAGGGAATGAAATTATAAAGTAATTAACCTTTGTTGTAGAACTCTGTCAGAAGGATGGAAAGTTCTGTGCTGTTAGATACAAGAAGAAATGAAATTGTGGGGAGGGAATATGTGGACTCATTAAAGAAGTATAAAGAAAAAAAAAGACTAAAGTAACACAGAATGAGAAGATAAGAAGAAAGCGGAATCTTTCTCCAAGAAATCTTTTCATGATAAGAGAGAGAGGGGTGGGAAGGACCCAGTTGAATCAAAAGAAAGTAAGTCTGCTCCGTTGGAAGGACATCTTGACCTGGAGAGCAGTAGTGTGGTGTGGCCAAAAGAGCCTTGGTCCGCAGCAGAGAGAACCTGGCTTTGCCACACACAGGTGGTGATAGTGTTTTTCAGCCATTCTGAACCCGCATCTACTAGAATATGGACAAAAGGGCCAATTCAGAAAATACTTTGGAGTACGAAGGATGTGGGCTCTATTCAGGCTCCATCCACGACATTGTTATGCAGCCTTTGTTACTCGAATACCTGGCACTGCAGTGTCCCTGTCAGTGAAATGGGGTGATAATATCACCAACCCCTTTAGAGTGTTCTACACGAAAGTCTGTATGTAAAGCCCTCAACTTACTCTCTGCCAAGAGGACACACTCAGCAGTGCGGCCAGTATCAGACATGGAACGCAGATTTTAATCAACAGAATGTAAAAAGAAACCAAAGCAAGGATCTTTGCAAAATATCTGTTAGTCATGGGCAAGGAGCCATTTTAGAATAACCTGTAATACCTCTGTAAACTCCATCTCAAATATCTCACTCTGACTCTAGAAATGAATGTGTGTGCCAGGGTTCCAATAAAATTTTATTTAAAACAAGCAGCTGGTTGCATTTGGCTGTAGCCGTAGTTTTCTGACCCTCGATCCACACTGATTCCCCTAATTATTTCCTCTAATATCTTGGCTTTACAATCCAGCAATATACTAATGGTTTCCCCCATTGGTGTCCAGGGCTGGACCTCTCCCCTGCCCTCCAGAGTCATTTATCCACCTGCCTCTTCAGTCTGGCCAGCTGGATTGCTAATCAGTCTCTGGAATTAAACATGTCCAGAGCTGACCTCCCGATCACCCCTCAGCCACCACCAAACTCTCTTCCCACAGTCTTCTCCATCTCTGTTAATCCCAACTGCCTTTTATTAGTAGCTTGAGTCAAAAACCTTGATCGCTCACTTTTATCACACCCAAGGCCCTAAATACTTTTCAACATGGATTCTCTGTGGTTGGCACCCCTTTGCTTTGGGCAAAGCAGCAGCTCTGCGTATTTCCCACATCCCATCCATCAGCACGTTCTCTTGGCTTATCCTTCAGTCAATAGCATGACCTCGACCATTGCTTACAGCCTTTACTCCTCGCTCTCTGGTCCAGGCCACTGTGATGTCCCACCTGGATTATTACAGTACTCTCTTAAATGATCATTCAGCTTCAGCTCTGGCCCCTACACTCTTTTCTCAGCACAGCAGCGAGGATGATCTTGTGAACCCATGCGGCAAATCATATCATTAGCCCTCTGCTCAGAACCTTCCAACGGTTTCTCATGTCACTGTAATGAAAAGCCCTAGTCCTTACAGTGGCTTTTGGGGCCCCACGTGGCCACAACTACTTCTGGCTGCCTCTCTGGCCTCATCTCCTTCTGCCTCTGCCTTACTACAGAGATCTAATTGTTGTTCTTCTCAGATATGCCAGCTGTGTTCCTCCCTCAGCACCTTTGTGAGGGCCATTTCTGCTGGCTGGAATGATCTTCCCCCAAATAAACAGGGTGGTTCCTTCACCTGTTTCAAGTCAATGTCACTTTTCAGGGAGATCTTCCTCGATCTTTCTGTGAACAACTAGAAGCCTCAGGCACCACACTGTCTCTCTTCTCTGCTTCACGTCTCTCATTAGCATTTATCATTGGATGTACTATGTATTTCACTATACATTTTAGTATCTGTCTTCTCTCACTGGAATGCACACGGAGGAGACCACTTTTTTTTTCTGTTTGTTTACTGCGTATTTTCAAGCACCCAGAAGAGTGCCAGGTAGAGAATAGGCACGCAGTAAATAAGTTATTGAATGAATGAATCTCGAGTCCTCAGAGACAAAATAGATTTTAAAATTATTTACCATAGAAATCAGAAGATGCTTGTAGAAAGTTATTTAATCTACTAAGTAAGTTATGGGAAGGATATGGCTTTTATGATGAGCAGTATAACACCATTCAGAAAGAGTAGAGGCAAGAACACCAAGGAAAATATGAATAATCCTGATTCTGCAGAAAAGCAAATTGGTGATCTCCAGGCTACACTAGAGCAGTTCTCAGAGAATGTGATGGGACCAGGGGGAGGAGCAAACACAGAGTAACACTACCTTTGTGCCAGGCACTTTGCTCAGCACTTTACTTGTGCTGATATATTGATGATTCAATATCTATCTACACAACACCTATGAAGTAGGGACTATTTTATCCTCATTTTGAAGGAAACTGGGGCACAAAGAGGTTAAGCAACTTGCTCCAGGTTATATGGCAAGCGATGGCAAGAATAAAACAGGACGCAAACCCAGGCAGTCTGGCTCAGTCTATGGTCTTTGTCATCGTGCAGTGCTGACTTTTGGGTTTACAGGATGGAAGTGAGAGTTGCCATTCAAGGTGGTGGTCTGATTCTTAAACATCTTCCCAAAGAACACCTTTAAACCTGCCCTGGGAACTAGAAGAGGCTGCCATCCCCAGGCCAGAAGAAAGGAATGCAATGCGGTGTTGAGAAAGGGGGACCTACATGGGGAAAAGATGACTGAGCTGTAACTTCATTGAAAGAAACCACTTCCTCACCCCGGGGCCCCAAGAGGAAAGGCTTCAAAGTCCAACTGCATTAATAACCTCAAACTCTGACTGACCAGGGTTCAAGGCAAGGGTGAGCTTATGGAGCTGGTGGACAGAGTGAGGGTCTGGAGAGCAGGGGATGGCATCTTTATATGTCAGTCCACAGTGCAGAGAATGAGAGCTCTCTCTCTAAGCCTGCATATGGTAAATAAGGAAAAGAGAGGGATTTAATGAGAGGCTGGTTTGGGGAAGAGATGCTCCAGTTAAAGATAGAGGCTGTGTTTTGGGTGACTTAAGGCTGCCCTTAAAGATATCAAACAGTTCTCTCTCTGACAAGAAGCTTCCTGCCGCCTGGCTATTTTCCTTCTCAAACCTTCCCTATCCCATCCTCAATCATGTAGACCTCTTATCTGGCCAAGTAATAGATGGGTGTATCTAAATTCTATCCTTTCCCTCTGGGTTAGAAATGTTTGAAACAGGGACTCCTATAATCACTAGCAGCACACATCTCGACCTACCAAACTAAACTATCTCGTTTCACCTTTCGTAAGGCTGCATAAGGAAGGATTATTGGACAGATGAAAACATCCTTTCATTCTTATTAAAGGGGACTAATCTGATAATGCAAAGCAAATGTCCCCTGAGCATTATAGCAAGAAGCAAGATTTTAAAACGGAATAAAACACTAATCCACATTCTCACCAGAATATATAAATAAATGCTGGGATAAAATGTGTACATGGAATGGAAGTCAATAATGTAAAGAGGTTAGTTCTCCCAGACTGATCTTTATAAAAAGAGTTTAGCACTATTTACTGTATTATGATTTGTATTTAATAATAAACCCTATAGTGCTTAGGGATGTATGTTTAGGAAATAAAATTATAATGAAAAGCAAGATTCATTATTATTATGAAGTTAAGGTTACCTTTTGAGGGCATAAAATTGATTATTCATAAGTTAATGAGATGTATATTTGTTTTATACACTTGTGCTTATTTCACAAAAGGATAAAATAAGGATACTGAATACCCTTTTATACCGATAAATTTTACCACATGTGGAATATGAAAAATTATTGGGAAAATATAAACTTTAAAACTTGACTCAGCACACACACACAAAACTTATGTAATTTCACAGCAAATGGAGAAATAGAATCAGTAGTTTAATAAACTTCTCAGCAAAGAAAACACCAGTTCCGAATGGTCTTAAAGTACAGACACTCAAGGCAGTGCTGTCTCCGATCTTACATATACACTTTCACAGAGCAAAAAAAGAAGTAATATTTAACTCTTCATTTTATGACACTTGTGTAACCTTGATGTCAAAATCGGACAAGCTTATTATCAGAAAAAGAAAAATTAAATGCATATACCCCCAAAAAATATTAGCAGACAATCCATTGCTGTATACAACTAGGAAAATATTAGTTTATTTTAGGAAATCAATATTGGTTCAACATTAGTAGATCCATTAATGTAATTCCCTACATTAAGAGAGGGACAAAAATGTATCATTATTATAATAGACACAGAAAAGCATCAGTTAAAGCTCAGCATGATTTAAAAAGAGAATATCCTTATATACCAAGAATAAAAAGGGTCTTCTTATCCTGATAAAAGGGAACTAAGAAATCTACAAACGCCATAGTTGAGAATGAAATAATAAAATCATTTTTTTAACATTGGAAAGCACACAGATACTTACCATTATCTCTGCTAAATATCATATTGATGGCTCTGGTTGAACACAGGAAAATTAAATAGAGTTAAAAGATTGGAAGAGAACGAAACTATTATCAACTGCAATGCTATGACTATTTACATAGATAACCCAAAGAAATTTGTACACAAATTATTAGAATTAAGAGAATGTGACATATTTGACAAAAGTTGGCATTTAAAAGCCAATTGCATTTGTGGTATGTTTTTAAAGATACTATTTACAATAGCAATAAGTAAGTGGTATGTTTTTAAAGATACTATTTACAATAGCAATAAAAATATAGGGTATTTAGGAATGAACCTAACATAAGATTTCAAGATGTTTAGTATATGTAAGTGTAGAAAGAATTGAAAGAGATTTAAAAAGACCTAAATGAGAGATAAGCATGTTTATGGGTGGGAAAACTCAATATTATCAAGACATGATATAGAAGGACATAAATCATTCCCATTTGATCTTTAGTTCATGCAATTCCAATTTAGAAACAAGACATTTTTCAAAAATGTACAAGGTCATCCTAAAATGTTTATGCCAGAGAAAAGGCAGGAATAGCTGAGATAGTCCTGAACACAAAGTACAAATCTGCAGATCTTGCTCTACCAGATATCAAGACTCACAAATCTTTGTTACTTAGGAAGATGTGGTATTGAAAGGGAGGAAGAGTCTAATAGAAAAAGTGAAGAAAACAGAACATAGAAGTAGACCCATGTGTGTATATGGAAATGTGATGGGAGGCAAAGGTATGATGGAGATCAGTGGAGTAAATAAATATTTCTTTTTCGTTAAGTGGTGGTGGAATAGGGAGAAGAATTAGAATTGGATCCCTGCCTCACACCGTACATGGAAACACAATTACAAATGAGTTGAAGACATTTTATGAAAGTCATAACTTTAAAATTATTTGAATATAATTTAAGAAAATATTCCTATGACCTAAGAGAAAATATTTCTTAAATAAGATTCTTTTGTTAGAGTTTATTATTTTTGCTTGGGTTTATCTGACCTTGGGATAATGATTCAAATGCAAGTAGTTGATTTAGAAAGTGGTCTGGGACACACTCATACTGAAGAGTGGAAGGGAAGGGAAGGAAGCCAGTATTGGTGTGTTATCAAGAAAATTACCTTGTGAATAACTGGGTTGTAAAATCGTGCCACTCAAAGTGTGATCCAGGGAACAGCATTGACTTATGAACTCTTCCTGGTCCATGACAAGATAATTATAGAAATAGAGATTCAGTATTTTGAAAGGAGGAGTTTGCATTTTTTTATGTTTTTAAATTTCGCCTTTACTTTTTAATTTTACTTTCCTATTTTTTGGTTTTGTATTTTATGATAATAATGGTCCACAACTGATTGAAAACAACAACCATCTCAACAACAATGATAGTCACTTTTATTGGAGATAGTTTGAAAAGTATTAATAGAATATGTCTCAGAGTTAACCCAACCAAGCAGTGGGGAGACTAGGATATTCATCCATTAACTTCCTTTCTTTCATTGCTTGAAGGATGTTTTAGGGGTGTTAACTCTCTGAGACTCTTGCTTGCCCTGTGCGGAGACCAAATTTGCTTTCACAGCCTTCAGGTAGAGTAACAGGTGTTTTGCAGTAAGCATTAGTGTATGGGCAGGGCTCCCACAGCATTTGCTACTAAGTCTGTTGGGTTTTTTCCCAGATTTATTGAGGTATACTTGATAAATAAAATTGTATATATTTAAAATGTACAACAACATGATTTAACATACATATACATTGTGAAATGATTACTACAATCAAGTTACTAAGTCTTTCTCCTTCTCTAGAAAAAATCTGATAAATTTGACTACATTAAAATTAAGAACTTATCTTTATCTGAAGGTAGCATAAAGAGAAAGAGAAAACACACAAACTGAGAGAAGATTTTTATAGCACACATAGCCAATAAAAGGATCAGTAAGAAGAATATACAAAGAACATCTACAAATCAATAAGAAAAGGACAGTAATATTCAATAAACATTAAAGATGCTTAGCCTCTTTAGTAAACGGCTAAAAGCAAATAAAACCTCAATGAAGTGTTAGTTTATGCTTACTAAATGGTCTAGAATTTTAAAATCTGACAATACTAAGTGTTTGTAAGGATTTAGAGAAGTAGGACCTTTCAGAATATTGCTGGAGGGAGTATAAATTGTTACCACCACTTTAGAAAACAATTTGACTTTACTCAGTAAAGCTGAAGACATTTATACCCTTAGTCTACCTATCCTATCCCCAGGTACACCTGAATGAAATCTTATAAATAGTCAACTGAATGTCCAACAATATTCATTGGAGCTGTGTTCTAAGATAGCTCTTCTGAGAAGGAGCTCTGTCCTCCATCTACAGTACGTCTCACCATCTACTGAATGACAAAATAAGACTGTATTCATAAAATGAATGAAATAAAACTACATGCATCAACACGGATGAATCTCAAACAATGTTGAGTGACAAATGCAAATCATATAATACAAATATTCTGTTTCCTGTACATATAAAGAAGACCAGAGGAAATGAAATGATATCTTATCTTGGGATACATGTATATATTTAGAACTCCAAATAAAAATAATGAGTCTGATTAACATAAAATTCAGGTTGGTTACATGATTGTCTTTTGTTTTTGAAAGGGGGAGAGAGAAGTCAGCAGTATGGGGCACACAGGGTGCTTCAGTGATACAGTGATGTTTTATTTCTTAGAGGGGATAGTGGGTACATGTGTGTTTCCTTCATAGTTATTTTATAAACTATAGATTTATTAGATGTACTTTTGTCTTCTAGATTTCACAAAAGAAGCTTTTTAATAGAGTCAAAAGTCATATGAACAAAAGCAGTAAAGTCCTAGGAATGCAATTTGTAAGAAATTTTAAAAACTTTTTAAGTGACGGACATTTTTAAGTGACATCTGTCAATAAGTGAAGATTTATATGGCATGATTGGTGGGAGGACCCATTATAAAAAGGTGTCATTTGCCCCTCAGAGAAGTGAAGAATACAACTAGAATAAAAGTTCTGACGGAACATTTTTGAAGTTTGTAAAATTTTTCTGAAGTTCTTCTGGAAAAATACATGGGTAGTGAGAGCCCAGGAAACTTTGCAAAAGAAGAATAATAAAAGAAAAGAACTTTTTCTGTCAACTATTCAAACGTATTCTATGAACACAGCAGAGAGATGAGATACTGTCAGAATAAGAGGCTGGGGCTCGCTGAAATAGAACAGGGAGCCACACAGCACATGTCAGCATATAAAATAATCGAACATGCTAGCAAAATGGCATTTTAAATCACTGGGGAAAGTTCTGACTGGTCAATTAATTGTCCTAAGAAAACTGTAAAGAACTATAGTTAGATTTCTACTTTGTGCAACGTATAAAATACATATCAGACGGATTCATGAGTTTGGTTTAAAAGGAAGGTGGGGGTAGATCACGTCGAAGAGCATACAGATGACTATTCTTCTGATCTGGGGCGAGAAAGAGAATTTGCTCCCAACTGGAATTGGAGGAGGAAAACAGGTTCCCTGAGTGCCAGCAGCTTGATGCTCTCACGCACAGCCTCCCCTGGATAGACCCTTGTGAAGACTGGCATCTGCATTTCTTCATTCAGCTCACTTTGCACCTCTTAAAGCTTCTCGAAATTCCTGACCGTTGGTAGATGGTTTCACCCTGGCTTCTCAAGAAGATGGAGCCCCAAGGACACCTCAACTTTCCGCTCCAAAGCAGCAGCACATCTTCTTGTCTTCTCTCACAAGAGGAAAGGTGCTTTCTCTCTACCCACCGCCATTCCTGTCTTTTCAGGACAGGACCACTCCAGTCATTTCCTGTGTCTTTTCCACTCTTCTACCTCTTACTTCAGTTTTGGGTTTTTCCTGGTTGCCTGCAATCCTGCCATAACCTCTCCTGCCTTTGGTGGGCAGGAGGCGGGGGTGCACTGCTGTGGTCCGTAGTCTATCCTTGCTCTTCCTGCATCCCTGCCCCTTACAGCCCAAATCGCTGACTTATGTGGGCACAGTCCCTCACCTTTGGCTCTCTCCTCCGCCCACAGCAGGAGGGCTGTGAGGCCACCTTTCCCCCTCAATTACTCTCATGTTGTTCCCAGGTAACCTTGAAGACAGTATATTCAGTTCTGTGACTATCCAGTCACATCTGTCACTATGAACCAGTCCCTTCTAGATTCTCCTTTGACTGCTTCCATGACAGCCTCCATTCCTGGTTCAGAGGTTCCTCTCTGAACATGGCTTCTCAGTTTCTGTTTCCTTCTGATTGTCAAGATTGTGGTTCCTCTTGACTTTGTTGGCTCCCCTCTAAGCAGTCACCCTATCTCGTCTCTCCAGCTGCTACTCAGTGTTGCCATGTGGGTGTTCTACACACACCTCAGACGAAGCATCACAAAACCCACCAGCTTCCTTTCCAAAACTAGCCCTCCTGTAAGGCTCCCTTTCATGAACAGTACTCTGACCCACTCCACGTGTCTAAAAGAGACAAGCTGGGGGGTCTTCCTTGACACATCGCTTCCCTGTTTCACCCTTACCCATCACCACCAAATCACGTTCGCTTAGCAGCTGTAAATCGCCTGTACCGTCTGCTTCTCTTCTGTACCACCATCTCCCCATTGATGAGTGACCATCCTTTCTTCTCAGGATGGCCTTGCTTCTTCCATTGTTGTCCTCACATAGCAACCAACCACATTCCAGTACCTCCCCTCTGCACTTTTGCCCTAGGCACTTTTACTAATCTATCGTCTTTTATCTTCCACTTAGTATCCTGATTTACCAGACTAGATTTTCTCTGCTTGTTATAATTCTCCCAATACTTTGTGCTCAAAGTCCTGATATTTATGGCAAGGATGAATAGATAAGGGAAAGCAATTAGAGATCTGACAACTTAGAAGCTTCTAGATACCTAAAAGATTCAAGAAGCAAGTGAAAAAATGACAAAAAATATTTGTAACCTATGCAAAAAAAAAAAAAAAAGCTTATGTCTTTAAAAGCAGATTATAATTACAAACCCATAAGACAACGATGGACAAAAATGAAGAGCCATAGAAGAAAATGAGAACAGGGTATAAAGAGCATGTTCATAAAAGAATCAATGCAAATGGCCAATTAAACTGAAAAAAAAAACTGCATCTCCAGTTTTCTAAAAAGGATACACACACGTGTACACTTAATTTTTTAAATAGTCAGTGTTGGCAAGGATCGGGAATAGTCATGTTCTTCTTCTGGGGAACCCAGAATGCTACAAACTCTGTGGAAGGCAATCTGACAGTGCGTGTCAAAAGCCTTAAAAATAAAATTGTTCATCTACTTTGACCCAATAAATTAATTTCCAAGAATTTATCTTAGGGATATCAGCAGAGTTTCATGAAAATACTTATAAGAATTCTCATTGCAGTGTTACTTATAATCATAAAAAATTCAAACCAATTTTAATGCCCAGTAATAATGGTGACTATAATGGGGCATTAAAATGCATGGCCCCAAAGAACATTTAAAGATTTTTTGAAAATCTGTGTTTCATTCAGTGATAAAAGAAGGTCACAATACAATATGTGCCGTAGGAGTTTAATTTTTAAAAATATGTATATGCATAGGCATAAAAATACTGGGAAAATATCTCTAGTTATGGGGATTATGAGTGATTTTGTTCTTTTCTTTTTTTACCCTTTCTGTGTATTCTTAATATTCAACATATTCTGTGTATCACGTCCATAATGAGAAAAACTAAATATATTTTAATTTAACAATAGGGAACTGATTGCAACATATGGCCAAGGCTATATTGAGAGAGGCATAGCGTGATGATTAAGAGTATATGCTTTGAAGCTCACAGACAGGTGTTCAGTTCCCTCTTTACAACTTAAGAGCCGGATGACCTTGAGCAAGTTATTTAATTCTCTTAGCCTCAGTTCCCTTATCAGCACAAAGGAGATAATACATACTGGGCAGAGCTGTTTTGTGGCTTAAATGAAATAATGTATGTAAAATTCTGATCAAAGAGTAAGTGCTTAGTGAAAGTACCTGCTTTTATAATGCCAAAATATAAATAGATCCGGTAATGATTTACATGAATTCATGATTCCCTAGGGGGTTGTAACTGGAAGTTTGGAGAACCATTTATTTTATGGTTCAGCATCTTCCAGACTGTCATAATGATGCTGGAATCCAGCAGGAGGATGGCAGGAAAACTGACCTGGGTACAGAAGCAGACTAGGAAAGGTTTTACTCATTAGGGCAAAATGCTGGCATGGGTCATTTATTCACCTACTCGACCAACCAGCAAATGGTTATTAAGCATCTACCATGTGCCAGGCATTGGAGACTTCAGCAGCGAGACAAACTAGCTGCCTTGTTGGAATGAGACAGACTTCTTGTAAGTGGATTGAGGTTTCAAGACACGTAGATCCTGTTGGATTCAGGATTTAGGAAACTGAGGAATAGTTGGAGCCCCCCCCCCCCCCACAACCATAGTTGGAGACAACTTGGCAGGGTCAGGAAAGTGATAGTGGGGCTCACTTTGCATTCCTCACTTACAAATTCTAAGGCAGGAGTGTGATTCTAGAATCCCACCCGCTGGGAGTGCTGGGGTCTAATGATGTCCTCCGTATGTTGGCCAGTTTAGTTCAAGGTCAGACTTGCTCAGTCTGCAAGATAAAAGGCCATTGGCTCTCCAGAAGAGGTGTTAGTAAACTGTGGCCCATGGTCAACACCAGCCTAATGCCTTTTTTTTAAAATAAAGTTTTATTGGAATGCAGCCACACCCATTTGTTTTTGTGCTACAAGCACAAAGTTGAGCAATTGCAACAGGTGCCGTATGGCCCACAGAGCCTGAAGTATTCATTATCTGAGTCTTTATAGGAAAGCTTGGCCAACTGCTGTTCTAGGTCGACGGGGCTGGGGAAATGGGATGGAAGGTGACATCAGGTTCCTAACTTTTCCCTTCTGTAGTTCCAGGAGCTGTTCCCCTAGAATCCATCCAAGGAGGGCCCTTTGAGGAGAAGATCTACATCCAGTGGAAACCTCCTAATGAGACTAATGGGGTCATCACACTCTACGAGGTAAGAAGACCCTTTTGCTTTATCACTTGGCTTGGCTTTATCCAGTTTACTTCAGTGTGAAGTTGATGAATTCCTCCTGTGTGCAGAGCTCCATTGAGGGCATGAAGGTGAGTGAGAAACACAACTTACCCAGAGGTTTCTGACAGTGTAGTGGGAAGAAAACACAAGGGCATACAGCTGAGCTGCTTGAGAGCCCTGGGGACAAAGAAAACTGGACATGCCACACGTTGAAGTGATTACTGATCTCTTGAAAGGAGTCGGCACTCAGGGAGTAGCCAAGAAGACCCGGCCTGGCAAATAGTAGTGACAGTTCAGTTTGTCCGGAAAACCCCAGGGCTCACGTGATGCTTATCCTGCACCTGTCGGTTTCCGGGCTTCCGGGAGAATCCCAGTGTCATTCTCTACACTGGGGCTGCATGATTCTTGAGCCTTAATATCGCTTTGCGGCCCCCACATATTTTATTGCTGCTCGGGTGATGGTGTCAGAAAGCCCCCTTCCAACATTAGCAGGGCCTTGTTGTATCAGAGGTGGAGCAGAACCTCCTCCAGCAGGAAGGCCTCCATCAAGCCAACACAACCTGGCTTCCTGAAAACTTAGAACAAAGCCTGTAGAAGTCCATTGCGAAACAAACTCAAACAATAGAGTTTCAAGAAGGTGGATCGAGCTGAATTCTAGTACGGAGACGCGGTCGAGGTTGACTCTTGCCCCACCCCGCATATTCTGAGACCCTGGGAGACTGTGGCACGCGCTGCAGTGGAGAGCTCAGCAGTGCAGAGGGAAGAGTGTGGAAGCCAGAGCTGCAGGGATGGAGCCCAGCATCCTGGCCACACCACCACGGTCTCACATGACCTCGGGCAGTTCTTCTCTTTCCAGGCTCGCTTCTTCCCCTGCAAAATGGGAGTGGTGAAGGTTGCTTCTGGGTTCCTCTAGAGGGCCTGAGGTGGGAAAGGTTCTAAGCATCCCCAGGCTGAAATGCTCTGCAGACAGTGAGGGCCTGTGCAGAAAGGTACTGAGAGGAGCTGAGGTGTACTGAGAGCGAGCAGGGGAAGAATATCCCCACGTAAAGGAGGAATGTTAAAGAGTATTGGTGAGGGAGAAATATTTAGGTAAGTTTGACGGGCACAAGAGCTCTCAGAGAGACCTAGAAGGACCTCAGAGCTCTCCGAGAAGGGAGAACACCGTCCGTCACGTACAAGAGCTAAAGGAAACCCCTTCAGAAAATGCCTTAGGTCACCACAGTTCGTGTTTCTCTAAAGAAGAGCTGTCTGAGGCTCCATCTTGGGCCACGTGGTTGGGAGAAGCTTCCTTCCTGGGGAACCCACTAGAGGAGGGGAGGGACCATACCGACCTTGCCCGCAGCACGGGGTCAGTAGTACCTCACTGGGGGAGAGAGGGACTGGATCCGCGACTTAAACAAGCCCCGTCATTTCAAATGTAGCTGTCGAGCAGATGCTGAATCGCGCACGCGCGCGCACACACACACACACACACGCACATACACACACACGAAACAGACACCTATGGTGTGTGGCAACCTGCCCTTTGTAAAGCAGAGGGAAGCGACCCAGAACTTAGGGAGTTAAGTTGCTTGGTCCTATTACGTAAATGGCTCTCTATGCCAGATGTTCAAGAGTTTTGGAATTCACAGGCCAGTAACATTTCAAAAGGTTTGGAGGACCAACATGCAGTTCTTTACCATTTTTTATTAACATCATTTCATAAAAGACATCATTTCAAAAATACAGAAAGGACATAATTTAAGAATAAAAGGCAGTCCTTCAAATTGAATAAATTTAGCTCTATGAATAACTCATGAGTCTCCTTATTTTCTCTCTTTTCGCCTTGAATTGAGGACAACTTTGTCCTGAAAAGGCCCTAGTCCTTGTGCCTAGCTGCACTTGGAAGCCACTGGGCTGGGTCATGTGCCAGGTGGAGTCCTATTCCTGCACAGACCAACTTCTTCCTTGGGAGCAGTATGCTTCTTCCTCTAACGGGATGTGTGCCGGGCTGGGCTGGGAAACCCACTCATGCGGTTCTAGGAGTAGAAGAGAGGACTAGATGGAGAGAGCAGAGGAGCCATCCCAGGCGTGAGTGGCACGCCCTGTTTGAGCAGCAGCTCCTGGAAGTCGAGGCCTCATTGTATGGCACACTCTCTGGAGCTCTGGGCACCCAGATGGGCACAGATTGGGACGGTGCGCCCTTCTTCTCACTTGTACGTGAGCCCCAAACCTTGCATGTTTTCAAAGGCCAGCCACAGGGGGTGCTGGCATTTCTCTGATGGGCTGTCCTGGGCAGAGCTCTGGCAAGACACCTTCAGATAGCTTTTTGGCTGTTATTTGGGCTGTGATTACAGAGAGCCAGAGATGGAGGGCTGTAGCTGCGTGACTTGTTTGTGAGCTCTGGGGGTCACCTTTCCAGAGTACGCTAAGCTTCTTGGATGTTGCTGTGAAGGGAGCCAAGGAGGTGGTGGGTTGAGGTCATTGTATTTTGAGCATAAACATGGCTGTGACCATGGGCGTCACAAGCTAGTGGGGCCTCAGAAGGTACGAATGCTGGCCGATGAAGTCCAGCAGCCTCGTCCTGAACCCTAGCTCTGCCACTTGCGTGCTGTGCAACCGTGGGTACGTCATTTATATCATATTGATTTATAAACGTCTATTTATGTTTAATGCTGTGTTTGGCATTTAGAAACAGCATCAATAGACGTTAGCTCTCACGGTACATAAAGATAAGGAAATTGAAACTCAGGTCAAGTGTGGAGACCAAGGTCATAGAGCTGAGGTGGCAAATTCGTGGGTCCTGAATTCAAGTGTGGACGCCTTGCCCCTTACTCGGTGTGGTCCGTGGACCCGCAGCATTGGCATTACCTGGAAACTGGTTGGAAACACAGCATCTCAGGCCCCACCAGACCTCCTAAATCAGAGTCTCCATGTTAGCAGGATTCCTGGGTGGTTCACATGGGCATGAAACTCGGAGAAGCACTGCTCTAGACCACACCACTGTTGAGAAAATTTCAGCAATTGATAAGAGACTGTGTCCTCCTGAGCAGAGAGATGGGGAGTCCCTTCCACGCTGGGCTCAACCCGTTCCTGCCTCAGAGAGTAAGCAGGAGACCTTGCTTTTAAAGACATTTATAACAGAGTATGTGTTTATGAGGCAATTTCCAAATTTAATTAGATGAAACCAATTTGATTTTTAAAATTAGGTTCTGGTTGTAATTTCTAGAGAAGAACCCATAAATTACAAATCACCCTCTTCTGGTCTCAAATAGTATATTTTGTGACAAAGAAAAATAGGATAACACAAATGGAAGAGAAATCTAGGATTCTCTGTACCATCCTATATATAATCTTGGATTTGGCAAAGTCAAAAGCCAAGAAAAGGGGCAGAGGATGTAGTAAAGGACGGTTATGACTATGTAAATACTGTACATATTATTCAGTGCAGTAGGTTCAAGTAAATTTTAAAAATTAGGTTTCCTTCCCTGTGAGTCTAAGTCACAGCCTCTGGGTTCAGCCTTGGACAGTTCTGCCAAATCTGAGTGGCTTTGATTATGGCTCATTCTGTCTCTGGGCTTATGTCCCCTCTTTGTAATACGAAGGTGTCAGATTATTCCAGGCTTCAACTGGGTAAGGATCAAGAGACAAATAAATCCATGTCAAACCCATAAAATCAAAGGTTTATACCTCATTTTGGAGTTGCTCTGCTATTGAAACCTTGCCTGTGGCCAGAGTCTTTGAACACAAAGCAGCAATGACACTTGAAGAAAAACAGCTAATGCAAAGGCCCTGGGGTAGGAATGACTTTGGCATGTTTAACAAATAGGAAGAAGGTCAGAGTGACTAAAGCTTCATGAGCACGGAGGATGATGATGAGACCAGGTGGGAAATGTGTGGGCAAGCTCAGGTTGTGCAGGGATTCTAGTGTTTGTGCTGTATCCTGAGAGAAATAGAAAGCCCTGGGAGAATTTTAAGTAGAGGAATCAAAGAATCCTATTTATATTTTTTAAAAGATCACCTGGCTTTTGTGTGGCTAATGGGCTGTGGGTACACAGACATCTTGGAGACATCTGGAAAATATGCCAAAGGGAAGGATATTTCCGTCACCTATGATATTGCAATGAGTGCTCAGCTATTTTTTTCAAGGATTTAATTTATTTATTTGAGACAGAGAGGTACAGGGAGAGAGAGAATGAGCAGGGGAAGAGGCAGAGGGACAGGGAGAAACAGACCCTCTGCTGAGCCAGAAGCCCGATGTGGGGCTTGATCCCGGGACGCTTGGATTATGACCTGAGCTGAAGGCAGATGCTTAACTGACTGTGCCACCCAGGCACCCCGAAGGCTCAGCTATTTATTGAAAAGTGAAAACTTTGTCACATCTGCCTCTTTTCTGCTGCTACCCTGGTCTTTGAGGCCTTTCTTTCAGTCAGGAGTTCTTACCTTGATGCGCTCCCTGGAGCCATGGACTGTGAGACCCTGGGCCTCCCTTCCCTGAGGAGTGGGAGTCTCACCCTGACCTAACGCCACTTTGGGGCTATGAAACAGTTTAGTTCTTCAGCTGTTAAGACCTCTCTCCCTACCCACTGAAGGGGCAACTCAGAGTGCTCATCAGAGCCCACTGAAGCCAGCCTCACCTTCCCTGTGACAGGAGGCACGGGGTGAATTAGACCATGGCCCCGGATCTTTGGGGATTTGTACTTTAGTGGGACATACAGAGTGTGCCTCTGTGATCAGTTTCCTAACAGAGTGACCCATAGTGCCCAGAGTTGGGTAACGTCAGAGGCCTCACGTCCACAGACCAGCAGATCAACATCGGACACGCAGAATCTCGGGCCCCAGCCCAGAGCCCACTGAATCAGAGTCTGCGTTTTAACAAGATCTCCAGATGATGCCTGTGCACATGCAAGTGTGAGCACCACCTGCCTCAGATGTCTTACGGGTGCACAGCTGGGACCGGGGACGCTCTGCTTGAGGGAAACACTGCAGGCCTTGAAGGAACAATCCTTCCATGTGGCCACTGAATGAATGGAGTGATATCCCTGCTCACATGGGACCCGAGGGCTGAGCAGCTTCACCAGGGACGTGGACATCGAGCCATTCCCCTAGACAGTTCCAGAGCCCTGCTTGGGTTTGAACGCGATAGCAGGGTTTCCCTCTCCAGGGCCTGCATGCGAAGGTTGGCGTGGCCTCTCCCACTGTGACTCAGCTCTCGTGAATGACACAACTGCCCAAAACAGACCATCGCAACTGCACACGGGCCCTTACAGCCAGAATGGGGTCACAGAGGAAACAATCCAGCCAGTTGTTTAAAAACTCTTCAATAAAATCATTCAGAGGCAAGCTGTTCAGAGTTCATGAAAAACAGTAATCAATACACATTTCAATTCAATTAATTGTTCTCGTCTCTGTCCAAAAATAAAAATCACACAGTGTGAGGGATTTGGGCCAGAAGATGTTACACTAGCAACTGGGTTAACGAAGTGTGAAAATATTTAAAATTCAGACACGTGAAGCTTCCCAGTAAGCCTTGCTGTGGAGCACTCAGAATCACCAAGTTTCTAATTACAGTGTATAAATCTGAGAAGCTTAAAGGGAATGAGAGGACCCTAATGAGGCAGGAATGGGTGTCTTGATTATGCTAGAGTTGATTGACATTTATCTTGCAAGCTATTCTAGGCGCCTGGCGTTCAGAGTTAAATAAAACACAGACTTCGCCTCAATAAAGCAAGGCGGCATTCCCGTGTGGGAGCGCTTTGAAAAGGTACGATAGGTCAGAGGGTTGTCAATATTTTTCCAGCATACAGATGGCTGAATTTGATCTGAGCAAAAAGCAGGGGCCCCAGAAATCCATATTCCGTCAGAGCGAGTTACAAGAAGGCTGAGACTGGGAGGCGTTCTGCCTGGGACTGGAGCGGAGAACACAGGGATGGAGAGAGGGGGGCTGGCTGCAGGCATGGGCCCCTCAGCAAGCTCTCACCGAGGGAGGCCGGTAGGAGGTGCTGACTCAGGTTGGATGTCCAGGAACACCTTCCTCCTGTCCTTTGGCTCGGCCACAGTGGCCTCTTAGGGCTCACTCTTCCCCAGAAACGTGCATGGCTCTGGTCCACAGAGGGACAGTGGGGGGCGATGGAATGCGGTCCTGATGAGCAGGAAGTGGTACAGGAGGAAGTGACTAACACAGCCCAAAGCAAGAATTTGCATAATTCAGGCTGGATCTACGTTAATTAGGATACACAATTTGCATAATGCAGGCGGTTATTGGGTATAACTTGAGCCAGGCTCTAACTAGGAAAAAAAAATAAAGCTCTTCTTTCTTTTGAATTGTTTAAGCCAGAAATGTGGGAATCATTCATTCCTCCCCACCTGCCATGCATCTCATGCTCTAGAAAGTTTAAGTGCTCCGCCTGCCAAAATAGACACAGGTTAGGTCACGTGGCCCCACCACCACCCTGCTCTGAGCAGTCACCCGATGCCTGGATCATTTGAGGACCTCCCTACCCATCCCCTAACCCCCACTCACACTATTCCATTGCACCCTTCGGCCAGACAGAACATCTTAACAGGTAAATTCAATCACATACCTTTCCTTTTTTGGCTCGGTCTTAACTTTGAGCCTTGAATGATCTGGCCCCTGCCTGCTTGCCTGCCTCCCTCTAAAGTCATCCCCTGCCCCTCTTCCGCTCGCCTTCTGTGTAGCAGCCCCCCTGGCCTTCTGTGATTTTTCTCAATCCCACCAAGTTCTCTGCAGCTCCTGTGGCTTTGGGAATGCCATTTCTTTTGCCTACAGCACTTGTCATGTTATACTTCTCACGACTGGCTCCTTCCTCTTATTCACCGCCAAGAGACGTGCTCCCTCTCCTGTCCACCTCATCCAGCAGCTTGCTTATTTCTTCCCTACCATACCCACAATCTGAACTCGTTTGCGTGCTTTCGTGTCATCTGTGGGACCTTTAGGCTCATAAGCGCGTGGGCCACGTGATGGGTATTTGATGTGCCAACTTGGCTGAGCCAAGGTGCCCAGATAGGAGGTCAAACATTATTCTGGATATTTTTTTGTGAGAGCATTTCTGGAGAAGACTAACATTTAAGTCAACGGACTTTGAGTAAAGCAGATGCCTTCCGTGGCGTTTGTGGGCCTCGTCCAGTCAGTCAAAGATGTGAATGGAACAAAAAACTGAGCATTCCCGAGCAAGATGGAATTCTGCCTGCAGATGACCTTCGGAATTGAATTGTGCCAGCGGCCCTTCCCTTGTTCTCCAGCCTGAGAGCCTTTGGCCTTGAACTGATACTAGCCATATATGTTTTTGCTTTTCAGTGTGTATTTAGGACCTAAACCAGAAGTTTGCACGTAGTATGTGCTCGATAAATACTCCTTGGGTGAATGTGTAGATTTGTGCTTTGTCTTAACAAGGGGTAATGGTGAAAGTTTTGTCTTAACAATTTTAGTGGTTTCAAGCTTGGCTGAAGATTAGAATCATATCTTGAGAGCCCCAAAACATATATAAATAGATAGTTAGATACATAAATGGATGGATGGAAGATGGAGGGATGCCTGGGTCTCACTGCAGCCCACATAAATCCGAATCATTGAGGAAGAGTCTTTATCCATGTGGGTTTTTTTTTTTTTTTTAAGTTCCTCAGGAAATTCTAACGTACATTCAGAGTTGGGAAAAAAATACTGCATAAAATGAATCCAATAAATCTACTCTGATATGTTATCCTAGCCAAATACCAATGAAATAACTACTATAGTCTTGACTCTGGCCTTCCCTTGTCTTCATTCGACTCTGCCAGAATCCAACATGACCTAACATGTTGGTCACCCATACACAGGCAGGTGCTGGGTAGTAATTATTTTAAGGCTCACATTCAGGAAGTACTGTGGCCTTTTCCCCCTCTTGGTTGCTAAAGAGTTTGTGGAGTAACCGAAGGCACACGGGGCCGCACCAGGCTGACAGTATCCTGCTGCGTCTTACCAACGGCATCTTGCAATTCTGATGCCGGAGCCCAGCACAATCCTTACCCTATGCATATTTTCCCTTCCCCGGTATAGGGGAAATTAGTTCTCCTGTTTATTTGTGAGATTAAAAAAGACACATGTACACACCAAACTCAATAGATCTGCCCAGAGGACTGCTTCTAAATCTTAAAAGTCAGGGCCCTGGGATGTCTGGGAGCCATTTTTCCTAACCCTCAGCCCATCACTCAACCTCCCCAGGATGTTGCTCTTCCAGAGACTTGAAAACTGCAGGCATCCCTGGGTAGAAGCCTTACGCAGGTCGGCTGGGCTGACAAGCGGGTTGACAGGTGTCTCAATAGAAAGAGCTCTGGGTTGGAAAGAATGATTTCGGGCACTCCCTGTCTGGAAGGAAAGGAAGTCGTGTTCTGATGTGAGTAAGTTACGTTTATGTAAGTGAGACCATTAGAGCTGCCTGTCATCCATTCGTGGAATATCAGTAATGCCTGTATATTTGCCTCAGGGTGTTTCTTTTTCCAGTTACAACCTGGGTGTTTGTGGAGGGGCCAGGTAACGTGACAGTAGGGTCTCAACAGATGCATCGCACTCGTTACCTGAAGAACCACAAATCGTGTTCTCCTGGCAGATTGGAAGGCTTTCGCAATAAACATGAATCATTGGTTTAGCTGTAAGAAAACAGTAGAAGTTGCTGCATAGAGAATATACCCGCGGCGTGCACGTGTGGATGAGTGTATTTGTCTTGGCGTGTGCGTGGATGAGCCCGTATGTGTGTGAGTTTCTGGGGTTGCACACTGGCACGTGTCCGCACATCTGTACTCACGCGTTCATCTGCATGTGTGCATAAGGCTGTCGGTGCTCAGTGGCATCCTCAGAATTGCTCTGTTTCTTTGGAGAGTTAGCTGTTGGAGACACCAGAGACACCAGGGGCTCTGTCTGTCTTCTCCCAGACTGGTGGAACTCCAGGCCACCTCCTAGCTGTGCCATAGGAATGTCATGGGAGAAGCAACCTGTTATTTCCGTAGGCTCTCTGCTGTTTCTCATGCCCTTCTGCCGTAATTCTTCTCTTAAGGAAAATTATGAATTAAAAACAAAAATCCACAGGTTAAACTTCAATCCCTGGCATTTGCTGTTGTCTCCGGAGAGTGGAGGGAAGGAAGTGACAAGGTAGTTCTGCATTTGGCACAACACGGGCTCTCCTTCATGTTCCTTACGTGCAGGGAACCTGTGTTTTGATGCGCTGTGCACCCAGAGGACCTTGTAGACGAACAGCTGTACACACAGCCACGCAGCTAGAGATGGAACCCCCTCTTTGGTTACATGGTCCTTTCAATCAGCTGTGCCCAGAGGCGGTGTCTAAGCTGCCACGTGCCTCTTTAAACATCATAAGCCATTCTCTTTTCATCTCCAATGTTTTACCTTGTTCCTCCTGTTGGAATTCCACCCGGACTGGGCAGTGCAGCATGGACTTGCTGCTTTTAACTGGCCGGCTCTTCTGTTTCTGTTGTGGTCAGAGCAGCCCTGTGTTTGGGACCCAAATGAAGGGTGATAGCAAGTTCTCGTCTGACATCAGGACATCGGAGGCTTCCTTCTGGAATCTCTGGAGGCTGGACTCTCTGGAATCTTCAAATCTGTGATTCAGAGATTATCCTTTCATTGGCCTCAGGAGATAGCCAGTGGATCTTCTCCCCTCACTCTGAGCTAAGGACCCCTTTTCTTTGACTGCTTTTTCTTCACGCTTGATTAGGAGAAAAGTAGTTCCTTAAAACTTAATACCCAAGTACAGAGCCTTGGCCTATGTCGTTATGGACTCAATGCATGCATGCATACATACAGCAGGCATACATTCATGCATGCCAGTAAGCATGCATACACACATACAAGGTCTCCTTCAGAGCCCTTCAGAATGTAGGTCATAAAAGTGGTCCTTGCTCTCTTGGTCTTCTTTTTATTTTATGTATATTTTTAGCATGCTTGTGTCATTTCAAGTCAAATAGTGAATTAGGCAATTAGGAAGTTTAAGACTGACTTTTAGTTTGCCACAGCCAAGTAATATATTTGAGTGAGTCCCTTTCCCTACCTGGGCCTTGGCTTTTATATCTAAGACCTGGAAGAATTGGACCAGATAGCTTCAAAGGATCCTTCCAGTTCTGACCTACCACTTGGGCCCCCCAAATTGAATTCTTTTTGCTCCTAGTTTCATGAAACACTTTCCTCACTTGTCTGTGCATGAGCCTCTTTTGTACCTACTCTTTATTTCATTATTGTAATAACATACCAGCTACCGAGGCAACCGGAACTTTGACAATATCTTATATCTACTCATGAGCTCCTTTCGTTTCAACCTCCTGACTCCCCCTGCTTTCCTGAATCCTGTATATATTTCCTTCTTATATAACTTTACTACTTGTATGCATTTCTTAAAGGCATATTATTTTGCTCTATTAGTCTCTTAGCTTTAATAAAAGATTATATGCAACTTATAAGTTGTACATTTCAACGCCATTAGGTTGCTACCAGTCATCCCTATTGATGCGTGCAGCCTAGCACATTCATCTGGACTGCTGCCTTCCATTGTGTGAAGATATTACAATGCATTTATCCATTAGTCTTTGGCAGGCATTTGGGATTACTTCCAGGACGTTGCCTTTGTCAACAGTGGTGATGAGCATCCTTGGGCATATCTGCTATTGTATATAAGGTTTTCTTCTTGAGTGTAAGGTTTTATCTTGAGTTTATATCCAAACTAGTCTCACAAACGTATACTTATCCCAGCAAAGAATAGGCGCTCCTATGATTCCAAATCCTCTCCAATATTTGGTGTCAGGATTGTTAATTTTGGCCAGTTAAATAGGTATGAAACGGAATCTCATTGTTGTATTGCTCTGTATTCCCTAGATTATTACGAAGGTCGAGTATATTTTTGTATATTTGTTACTCATTTGCATTTCCTTTTCTGTGGGATACCAATTCATATTTCTTGCCCACTTCTTATTGGATTGTCTGTTTTATTATTGATATGTAGCAGTCCTCTATATATTTTTGACACTATTTTGTCAGTTACATATGTGACTTGCCATTTTTTGCTTCCTGTAAAGTATCTTTTGTTAACAAAAGCCCTTAATTATATAGTATGGTCAGTTTTATCAGTCTTTGCATATTTAGTTAGCATATTCTGTGTCCTTCAAAAGCTCTTCACTAAACCAAGTTGACAAAGGTGATTCCCTATATTCCTACTGACAAGTGTATGGTTTTTCTCTCTTAATTTGAGTCTTTGACTATCTGCAGGTAATTTTTGTCAGTGGTGTGAGATGGGGTGCAAAATTCATTTTTTTCTATATAGATAAACACTTATCCCAGGTCCTTTTGAAAATCACCCCTCTTTTTCCTTGATCCACCTAGCCATGTCGGACATAGTCCAGAATTCCTTAAATGCGTTAATTTGTTCCTGAGCTCTCTGTTCCATGGGGGAACCACACATCACAACCACATACAGTCATAATTATGATAGTTCACATTTAATCTTGGTCTCTGACAGAGCCCTCTTCTCCTCGTCCTTCTTCAGAAACATCTTTTTTTTTTTTTTAATAATGATTTTTTATTATATTATGTTAGTCACCATACAGTACATCCCCGGTTTTCGATGTAAGGCTCGATGATTCATTAGTTGTGTATAACACCCAGTGCACCATGCAATATGTGCCCTCCTTACTACCCATCACCGGTCTATCCCATTCCCCCACCCCCCTCCCCTCTGTAGCCCTCAGTTTGTTTCTCATAGTCCATAGTCTCTCATGTCTTCAGAAACATCTTGATTATTCCTGCCCTTGGCTCTTTCATTTTAAGAATCTACTTACCAAATTTAATGAAACCCCCCGTGGTAGTTTTAGTCAGAATTGCATTGAACATATAGAACATCATGGGTGGTAGTTGACATCTTTACAATATTAAATCTCTATTTATTTAAGTTTTCTTTACTGTCTCCTAAGGTTTTATTATTTTACCTATAGAGAATAGTGCATTTCACATAAAATCAGAACTACCAGCTTAGGTCTCAAAGACCTTGTATCTTGCATTTTCTTTTTCTCTCTTGTCTCAATGGCCTTCTTTTATGTCCTCCAAATGCCACATTCCCTCCTACCTCAGGCTCCTTGCGTATAGGGTTCTCAGCTGACAGAAAGCTCTTCCACCTCCTTTCCCATGACTAACCCATCCTCCTATGACAGGGATCAGTGTGCATACTACTTCCTCAGAAAGGCCCTTCCTCACAGTTTTGTTTAAGTAGGACTCCACCCACTCACCGTTGTTCTCTAGCACTGTCTTCCTGTCCTGAAAACATGTGTCACAATTCATAAGCGCTGTCTTTATTTATAAATGTGTCTTCCTGTATTATAAGTGTCATGAAAGCAGGAATCATATCTATATAACTCACTACTTGAGAACTCAATGCTGTATGCAGTGCCTGGAAAACAAGTAGGCATGGAAAACTTTTTTTGTTGTTAATGAATGAAAGTTAGAGAGGTTCCTTTTGATGGTTGAGGTATAGTGATGGAGGTTAGGAGTAACTCTTGGCATCAATGAACTGACAGATACAACCTGATATGACCATATAAAATCCTACAATACTGGACTACGTGAGGTTCCAGTGACCAGTGAGTGTACATTTAACACATAGAGCTCTACTTCCAATAGGTAGATTCGTCAAGGTGAGGGGTCTTTTTTACAGCTACGTCTCAAGTACCTAAAACAGTACCTGGCATAAAGCAGGCTCTCCATAAATATTTGTTGAGCGAATAAAACTCTATTCCAAACTTGAATCAAAGTGCAGAGAGCATATTTAAATATCGACTTCTTTATGATGGCTTGATTTTTTTTTTTAAGAAATTATTCTTTCTTCATGTTAGGCACATTGTAACAACATTACATGGGGTTAGGGAGATGGAGAGAGGAAAGTAACCCCATTCCCAGGCCCTCACACACCAACAATTTCACATGGGTTTATTTTTTTCTAGTCTTTGTGCAATTATATCTTTTGCATGATTATGACCACATTGCAAAATTTGGGTTTTCGCTATGTCAAACATTTTCCAATTTCAGTGTAATCTACTTAACTATCCCATTTAATGACTTTCTGATCCCCTGAGCACAGAGACCGTATTTTACTTTCTAATCATTCTATTGTGGGGTGTGTTGACTGATCTCCCTGGGATGTAAGACAGAATTTTGGGGATATGGTAAAAATGACCTGCATCTCTTTAAACAGCTGGTTAGCAAAGTTTGAATTTCTGCTTTCCTTTTCCTTCTCAGTAGATCTGTCAGTAGCAAGCAGAGACTTTCATATGCCTTTCATCGATTCTAGAAGTGTACTCAAAATAATAGCCCTCTTCATTCAATAGGAATGGATCTAAGGGAGGAGATTAGAACAGTATGCACACATTTGAATGGAAATCTATAAACCCAAAGTTAGAAGGGGTAGTTCTGTTTTCCTTTTTGTTTTAAAATTTCAGTCTCCACTTGCTTATTTCCTAACAAATGGAGGTGAATATGGGGTATGTGTGTGTCCCCACTCCTCCCTAATACCATTCCCATGGCAGACATCAATAATCAATCAGGCCACACTCTTCCCTTGGACCTTAACATGGGCTCAGGAGCCCTCCCTCAGAGCACTGTAGGTGGTTGTCATAACGTCATCTTGATGCTTAACTGCCCTCTTTGTCCTTTCCCACCCTCTCTGTGTGAGCATACCATCTGCATTTCTGGAAGGCAGTTCCTTTGTTGATGGCACTACTGCTTGGGATAAGGCAACTGTTCTGTGACTTCCTTCCAAGGAAGATGCCAGAGGGGTGTAACTCCACACTGGAACGACTCATCTAGCGTGTTTTCACAGTTCTAACTAAAACACAGAGCCACGGGAGGACAGGAGCATGTGTGGTGGTTTCAAGACTGGGTTTGGAACTGCCCTTAAGGACCTTATAGGTGTAGCCTGCTCTTTGCAGTCCTCACCGACACATGAATTCTGTAATTTTAGCCTTCCCCGGCCAATTCTTTTAACAATATTACAGGAAGTTTGGGTATCAGAGAAAAGAATCGCGTATAATCACTTCCCCTGGCACAACAATCATTTTTCCTTATATTTTATCTTTAATATGCGTACATCTTTTACGTAACTATAATTACATAAAATTTGCTATCGTAATTTTTCATTAAGCATTTTATCACAATCATGATGCTTTTATAGCATCATAGAAACAGCTTATCTTTTTTAATGACTGCATGATTTCCCACTGAGTGTATATACCCTAATTTACTTATCCATTGCACTACTGTTTTTCTGTGTTTCTGGTAACATGGTAAAGAACCTCACGCACGTGATGGGGTTGTGTGGTGGAGGAAAGAACATGGCTTTCGGATCAGATTGACCTGGATTCAAATCCTGGTTTGAATATTACCTCTTAGATGGGAGACTTTTGGGCAAACTAACTGCTCTGAAATTGAGTTATATTCTTAAACTTTTTAAAAAATGCACATAGGAGAAGCAATATCCAAGCCTACAATTCAGGACTATTGTAAGAGTTAGGTATATGTCGCTACCCAGTAGCCATTCAGAATCATGGCTGGTTTTCTTCCTCCTCATTCCATGTATTTCTGTCTTAGACATTCCCTCACATGAAATTACAGGGTTGAACAGAATGAACACCTTTGTAACTCTTGATACATATTACCAGATTGTTCTCCAAATATGTGAGATTACACCAGTGTGAGCATGTGTTTTGAGTCTTGTGCTTTTATGTCAATCACTCTGTCTGAGAAGCAGGCCTTTGGCAGCCCACCAGAGATTTATGTCAGCTTTCATGATACCCTCAGAGCAGGCTGATGTGTGAGGAGCTCATCACACATGTTGGCAGATCCTTTTGCACTGTCCAAGGATGTGCCAGAAACGCTTTTGCTTCATCAACTCATTGTTCATTCCCTCTCCCCTTTGCCCTTAAGTAGCAAGGAAAGTGCCTGGCCTCTGACCATCTCCCAGAAGGTCCTGGGGGTCCCACCAGAACTCAGAACTGGGGGGACGCAAAGCTAGGTTGCTGTAGGCTCTGCCACCGGCCTACTCGGATACCCCACCAGGGATGCCCTCCCTCCCCTGGCCTCAATGAGCTAATCTATGGAAGAGCACTTGGGTGGCCTCGGAGTCTTAACCCACTCAAAGTGTGTCCTCTGTCATCAGTGTCCTCTGGGAGTCCTCTGGAAATGTGCCATCTCAGGCTCCACCCCAGATCTGCTGAGTCAAGGTCTGCATTGTTTTGAGACCCCAGGTGATTGCAATGCTCGATTGACAGGTAGAGCAGTGAATTCTCTTCTGGCCAAGATTTTCTGTTGTGCTAGAAACATTTTCTGGGAACCTCAGTTTAGAACCGTGTTCTCCCTGCACCGTGCCTGTACCATCTCAGGATTTCCCTACCACGCCTTGTGGGTCTGGGTCATAACAACCAATACCTTCTTCCCTGAGGTGACCAAAGCCATTTTGCTGAAAAAACAGATCTTACTAGTTACTCTCTTTTTTAAAATCCAGCTGTAGATCCCACTGGCTCTCTAGATAGTTTCTGAACCCCTCTTTGCCTTGACCAGCAGGTCCGTCTAAGAATGATGGACCCTTTGCTGGCTTCCCCGGCATCCTCTCCTTGTTCTATATCCCCCTTCCCAAAATTTCCCCAGGCTTTGCTTAACAGCCACACCACACTCCCCATGTTCCTCTCCTCCCTCTCTCTAGGGGCTCCTTCCCAAGCCTCCTTTCTTCAATTTAAAGCCTGTGCATCCCTGAGCACTCTGAAGGGCTTGAGTATCCTTCCAGGGACACTTTGTCCCTCTGAACCACCTGCATTAGAGGTCCCTTCTTGTTATGTTATTCTAACACTTACTGCCTTAGACTGTGATCATTTATTTCTGTATCTGTCTGCAGCTAGGCTCAGAATCCTTAGACTTCCAAGAACCCATTTTGTTCCCTCTTGAGTTCCCAGAACCTGGCGTATGGGGGGTCTTCCTCCTGGTCTCTCCATCCTTCTCTGCCTGCTCTCCTGAGATTGAATCTCAGACATCACTGAGCTGCCTTGTCTTCTTACCTTTTGTTCAGCAGAAGAGTGCGCTGCAGCAGATAGAAGGGGGAGGAAGAAAGGGGGGGCCATCCTTGCTCCATCTCCCTAGAGGAGTGTCACAACTTCTCTCAAGGTGACCTTCCATGTTCTGGAAACTGCTCCCTCCTCTACCCCTGTCTCATACTAAGTCACCCCCGTCCACTGTGCTGTGCCTGTTTCCTTCACCCCACCTACAGTGTAAATAGTTCCTTTATTAAACTTTCCTTGAATCCCCCATTTGTTTCCTGCTGGGACCCCATTGAGACCCCTGTTATATGGGTGCCACGTACCACTCAGAGTGTTTGGCATCACATAATTGGCCTCAAGCCTTAAACCCTTCAAAGCGAGGGTCATTATCTCCATTCACTACTGAGGCTTGGAGAGGGGACGTAACTTGCCTAATAAGGTCACAGCAATAGTAAGAGAAACCTGGATTCCTGCCTCACTGGATTACAAAAACTGTTCACTCCAAGAGTCAGTCATGGTGCTTTGTCTTAAAGAGCTCAATAAATAATTATAGGATTGAGCCAGAGCTCCCAGTCATGATCAGTCCACCTCACGGGGGTGGTCACGTGCTTGCAGATGGGGGTTCAATGAGGTCTGGAACCAGCATGGGCCTGGAAACTATCTTCAGGTCCTCATTGTGTCTTCCCAACCAGAACTATCAAATCCTGGAGGAGTGGCACTCAGGACAGGGACTGGCCCAGGGACACGGGTGGGAGGAAGCAGGTGGCGCCAGACTGGGAGCAGGGGGCTTCCTGGCCCTCAGCAGAGGGGGTTTCCCCACCATGACTCTGTTGGCAGATCCCATTCAGCCTGAACATTTTTGCAGCTCAGCAGAAGTATTCAAAGCCCTGGCTCTCCCCTCTTTTGCAACTGAATGGTGTGCATGCCCTGATGGCTTTGGGAGGGTTCTGACATGAATTTCTGACACAAATATGCACTGTCCGGTATGTCAGTATCAAAGGAAAATTACAGAAAGCAGATTGGCATAATATTTCTCCATACTGGAAAAAAGTGTCCCATTTCAAATCAATTTTGGAAAAAAAACACAACCTTTTCAAATATATGCAGAGCAGTGTCAAAATGGGCAGGGCTCCCTATAAAGGGCGCAGTTTATGAAGTTTCACATTTTCAAATCAATTATGATTTTTAAATGACAAGGGAAGCCTATCCTGGGCCACAAGATGCTGCCTTTTGATGATAGAAGGCTTCGTCTCGTGCCTTCGGTGCCTTCAGAGAACCCAGTGATCGTGTTCAGTTTGTAGTTTCTATGGAGCGAGTCCAGCCCCTAAGCGATGGTCTTTGCTGCTCAAGGCAGTGCTGCTCCCTCTGGAGTCCGTGGAATCCCACGCATGGGGCGCCCACACATTCCTGCTTGGAGACGTACAGGTTCTTCTGTTTGAGACTGGCTGAAGGCCTTTTCTGTTTTCTTTAGTCCTTAGCTTCTGTGGTGCTTTTTAACCTGAATACATTCTTGCTGTATAGTAAGTGCTTGATAGAGAGTTCTAGAAGGGAAGGGAGGGGAAAGGGGAGGACAGGAGAGAGAGCAGACCTGATGACCCACATCAGCTTCTTTCAAACCTGGCTGAGCTTGTAAACCTTCAAGTTTTGCAAAGACAGGGAGGTCCAGGTCCCCTTGAAGCTACTGAATCAGAAACTTCAATACTTAGAATTGGAGCCCCGAGGAGTCCCTTGTGCAGCCAGATTTGGGAAGCACTGAAATGTCTCTGGACTGCCTCCTGTCACCCCAACCTCAGCTCTGGCCGGGGCCTCAGCTTCTACAAAACTCCTGCCTCCGTCACCTGCTAGATCTTCCTGTCCTTGGTCATCTTCCCAAGATCCACCTCCCCCCCGCCCCCCGGCAGCCATCAGTGTAACCCATCAAACACACAGGCCAGCAGGTGTGGACAGCCTTGTACCAGCGGAACACAGTGTGAGCTCCTGACATGTTCCTCAACCTTCACAACCTTGTTCAGCTCCAGTCTAGACATCTCCTGCTTCCCTCTCTGTAATCCAGCAACTTCTTACGCAAGCTGTCCTTTGCCTCTGTATCTTTGTGTACATTGATACCTTGCCTTCAAGGCTCCTCTCCCTTACCCACTTCCTGTTTGCTAGGATAATGCCTTCTTCTCAGTCAGCTCAATCATCACCTCTTTTCAAGGAGATTGCCTCTCACCTCCTCCAACTGGTTTTTGCAGTCCCTGTGCAATATCCCAGGGTCTATTTGTCATTGCGTTGTAGTGGTACATGCGTGTGTGTGTGCGTGCATGTGTGTGTGTGTGTGTGTGTGTGTGTGAGAGAGAGAGAGAGAGAGAGAGAGAGAGAATGAGTGAGTCACTAGACCTCAAGGCAAGGACTTTGTCTTACCATGGTTTCCCCAACATCTAGAACAGTGCTAAGCACACAGTGGACGCTCAGGGTTGCTTGAGAAATGCATGACTTTTTTGGGCTTCTCTTTTTCTCCCAAACTTGACCCATATGGCTTTAGCTGTAGCAGTAAGTTATTTAAGATCAGAAATATGGAAAAGAAAAAGTGTTGCCCTAGTCCTTGTCTTCTACTCTTGGTCTGTTTCTCTTCTAGTCCTTGTCTGTTTGCCTAAGTCTGTCCTCTTCCGTGCCTGTATCACAGATGCATACCTTTCCTTAGCTGAGGATTCTTCCTAGAACCCTCTCCCTGTATATCTTGCTGCCATCCTAGAGTCCCTCCTGCGTTCTTGTCTTGGCAAGAAAGCCGTTGCTAAGGATTGTTTTATATTTGTGTTCTCACCTGAAGAAAGCATGCCCACGGCCGCGGTGACGGAGTCTATTTTGCCATGCCCAGGAGCAGTGCAGTTTGTTCGAATTGCTCTGCACTTGGTGTGGTCCGACGGCTGCCACATCATCCCCACAGACACCGAATCCAGTGACACCAGTTCATCGTGCCAGAGCTTCAATCTCACGTGTAAATGAGAAAATCATTCTCCCGCGAGGCCTTCAGCAGGTCATCCTGCTTGCTGTTTGAGGCTTTTGAGGCGCAGAATTCCCCTTCTACCGTCTTGCAGATTCTGTCAGACCAGCATTGCTCAGGTGGGGAAGAAAGCGGAAATGCAAACCATCAATTACTAACCTTGGTCCTTTCTGCCAGGGGCTCCAGAATCCATCGATGGGAAACATATATCTTGACCTGTAGGAGTCCTAGGGCAATGCCTTTGGTGTAACCTTGAAAGCTGCAACCCTGGCTTTGTCAAGTTTCTGTCAGTAAATTGAGAGTATTTGTTTGCACCGAGAAAGTGCACCTGTGACATTGGATTCCAGCAGAGGAAAGCAGGGTTTTCTTTGTTGAGGTTTGGAAAAGTCTGAGTATCTAAAGTCACAAAACAAAAATGTTTTGGGGGCAAAAACAAAAAAAAAAACAAAAAACCCCAAACACCCCACTTTGAGATTGGTCCTTTCCACATCCAGATAACATTTGGTTGGTTCAACAGATGCCAAATGAATAGAGACCTATTCAGGGAGCTGTTAAGTTGGAGTTTAGCACAAACTTCAAATTTGTTATAAAAACTTCATTTGTGTTCATAAAATGTAATCATAGTAACGGAAAAAGGAGACAATTTCAATTACTCAGAATCTCACATTTTTCTTTTTCGCTGTTTCCTCCTAGTCCCTGTCTATATGCATATGCAATTTTTATATGGCTGTAATTATTGCACCTCTATGACTTTAAATGCTTTTCCTCACTTAAAAATATATCATAGTTACAACATTATTAGCATTTTAATGGCTGCATGATGTCCCATCAAGTGGTGCTACCACAATTTATTTAGCCACCCCATCTGACACAGTCTCCAGTATTTCTCCTTTACAAATGAGGCCTCGGTGAACCTCTTCATGCATTTGCTTTTTTTTCCTATCTTTAGATTACTTCCTTTAAATAGTTCCCAGAGTTATGATTATGATGTCAAAGAACATAGCCACCTGACATTCTTCTGGGGTGACACTGCCCCCTTTCATGGTGCGTCGTATCAGCCGGCATCTAGGCTAACATGCTGTGAGCATGGAGGCCCAGGCCAGCAAGGTGCATGGCACAGGGTGAGCTCTGAAGATTAGGACAGACTGAGGGTGTGGTAAAGAAGGGACAGTGGACCATGAATCATGTGAAAAGAGAGAGATCCTGTCTGAACTTTGCCCCCCGCCCCTGCATAGTGTTGTGTGGGTCATTCTTTGGGGCCCCAAACCTTGCTTGTAGGTGGGGAGGATAATGACGACTCTGGCCAGTTGGTAGCCAGGTCATTGACTGTGATGGGGAGTGGAGGGCCCTGCGCTAAATACATGCACACAGCCTCTCAGCAGTCTTTAGTGTGTGGCCTCCAATGTCTCTGAAATCCGCCCTCATCTCTGCCTTTACCCCCCTAGTTGCGACCACCAGCATCGTTTGCCCTGACTACAATAATGCCCCAGCTGTTCTTGCTTCCACGCTTGGCCAGCACCTCCCACAGTCCATTCTACAGGAAGCAACCAGAGTTTTTAAGATATCAGTTTATTCATGTCACTCTCCTTCCTGAAACCCATCAGAGGAAATGATGGTGACATCAGCAATCCATTCCCCTCCAAAACCCTCCGAATACCTCCTCCCAACACATGGGATTTATTTATAGCCTTCTTGAAAACATACAGCCAAGAACTAGACCAGACCCAGGTGAACCTGGACAGCACCCAGGAGCTTCTGGCCCTTCTTCATGAACGCAGTAGGGTAGAGACATAATGTCCTACACACTTGGATTAAGTTCTTGCTCACAGGGTATCTTCTGGACATTAAACATGACTCCCTTTTGGTTCTGAAGGATGAGGGGACCAGAAAACTGGCTCAGTGACATGTATTAGTTTGCTAGGGCTGCTGTAACAAATGCCACAAACCAGGTGTCTTAAACAACAGAGGTTTAGTCCCGCACAGTTCTGTAAGTCACAAGTTCAAAATCATGGTGATGGATGATGGCAGGGTTGGTTCCTTCGGGAGACTGTGAGGGAGAACCTGTTGTCTCTCTCCTGATTTCTGGTGGTTGCCCTTGGCATTTGTTGGCTTGGGACCGCATACTTCCAGCTCTGCCTCAGTCTTCACGTGGCCTTCTCTTGTGTCTCAATCCTCCCTCTGACTGCCCCTGAAAAGGACACCTGTCATTGGATTGGGGGCCCACGCTAATCCAGAATGATCTCATGTTGGGATCCTTGACTTAATTACATCTGCAAAGACCCTTTTTCCTAATAAAGTCACAGTCACAGATTCCAGATGAACATATCTTTTGGAGGCCCACCATTCACCCATGACAGGTGGCAAACCCTCTGAGAAAGTACAGGGTGGGAGAAGCTTCCTTAAAACACCTTTTGTAGATGTCTCTAGAAAAGAAAGACAGACTGTAGCTCATTTTTCGTAAAAATCGGATCTAATCAGCCCTTTCACTTTGGGGGTTTATACCGGTGTCTACCTGATGCCAAGGAGAAGCAGAAACTAAAGAACAATCCTGCATCCACCAGGAAGATACCTATGCTAACTCTGAGCCAACTGTGGATGAGCCAGATGTGGCCTGGGGTGAGATTGAATGGTTCAAGACAGCGAAATACTCCCTACAGAAGGGATCACTTCTCTAATCAAGATCCAAGAACTGCCCTCTGGGGCTACTTCAGCCTTTGCCAGGGGCGCCTCCACACCTGCTCCTCTTTGGTTCAGCAACTACCAGGCCCCCCTCTAGACAGCGTTTCCCAAAATGCCGCCAAACGTCGTAAGGTCTAGGAGGTCCTGGACAATGTCAGTTAGGTCCTAGACACTGTGAGATGATTTCCTGTCTCCTGGGGAACTTCATACTCTGCAGACAGACCAAGACAGACCAGAGCCCCCTCCAAACAGATCCCTCAGTGCCTCAGACATCAGTAACCAAGCCCACTGGGTCAGGTTCACGAGCAGCGGGCTATTCTTCAAGGCTAGCTGAAGCCCTTCATGAAATAAGCCTAATGGGAAAAGAGGAAGGGAGCATAACATCAACAGCGATTAGCCGGGGATAAGGAGAATAGAGACTAATTATTTTTCCTTTATGTTTTGTTTGTTCTCTCTCTCTTTCTGAGTTATCTGCTGTTTCTAACAAGCATGTGTTTTGTTTGTAATCAGAACAAAAACTGTATTTGCATGGAGGGGGGCAGTGGGCACATGACAGAATGGAGCATAAGAGCTCAGACATTTATCTAAGTGGAAACTAGCTCGGCTTTCCATGGTCATGGCAAGTCCAAACTTTGGAGTTGTTAGGATTTGGACAGTCCTAGTCAGACCCTCCCATACACGTCTTCATGTCGTGGCTCACTTTTTCTCTTCAGAATTATGCTTGTTGGTAACAGTCACCTGTAACAGCTGAAGACACACACAGCCCACACTCACCCACAGCACCCCGTGTTCATTTCTGGGGCTGACGTAACAAAGTACCACAAACTAGGCAGCTCTAAACAACAGAAATTGATTCTCTCAGAGTTCTAGAGACTAGAATTCCAAAATCAAGGTGTTGGCAGGGCCACACTGCCTCTGAAGGTTTTTGGGGAGAATGTGTTGCATGCTGTTTTCTTAACCGTGGGCACCGCCTGCCGCCCTCGGCGTCCCTCTGCATGTGGCTGCATCACTGCCCCGTCCGCTGGTCTTCTCCTGGCGTGTCTGCGTCTCTTTTCCTCTCCTTACAAGGACACCAGTCGTACTGGATTAGGGCCCAGCTTCATGACTGCATCCTAACTTGATTATCTCTGCAAAGATCTTACTTTCAAGTAAGGTCGCAAGGTCACATTCACAGGTGGAGGGGGTTAGGACTTCACCGTTCCTTTTTGGGGATACACAGTTCCACCCACAACAAACCACTAAGCTCAATTATACCTTCCAGGCCCACACCGAGGCCTGCCCCCCCCAGACGATGTTTACAGTTGCTGGGGACAACTGTCTTTCCCTCAGACCCTCCTCCCTCCCACTCCCAGCCTGCAGTCAGCACACGGTAGCTGCAGCTTCCCCGTCCGAGCCTCGGAGAGATGCGCCCCACCCATGGCAACGTGGTCATGATTACATTGTACACACCCACACTTGGATTTGCATGGCCAGTCACCCTTCAAAACCACGCACCCTGCCTGTGTGTAGACAGCAGGGGAAGAGTCAGCATCTGGTTCAGCCCCAAACAAAGCTGCCCCTTCCCCTTAGGAGGCCAGAGAGAGGGAGAACCCTTTGCCAACATGCCCATCTGCCCCCAATTAGATCCCAGCCCACCTTTCACCCACTCTGCTCTCTTGGTCCTCCGCTGACCCTTCCCTTCCATGAGAGGAACCAGAGGATGAAGTGGCCAGATCTGGGAGTGGGGAGGGGAGCCGGAGGAGAGGAAGGGGAGGAGAGGGCCGTGGGGGTGGAGGAGCTCAAGCCTCCAGTTTCAAGGTCCACAGCATTAATAGCCAAGCCATGTGCTCGGGGCTGAGATGGGGAGGAGGGGTGTTTGCGGTAAGGCCAAGCTCTATGAGGAGGTGAGGGTCCAAAGCAGAGAGATGTGTAAATAGGAGAGGCCATAGTTACACACTTTACCCCCCAAATCTGGCCCTTTCTTGCTATCCCTAAACTTGTAGGCACCTCAGAGCTCCTGCCTACTGCCCTTAGTGCTGACCGTCTCTGGTGCTCAGGGAAGCTGTGTGCACATGCCAGCAGACTCCGGTGAACCAGGCCTGACCTCTGGCTTTGTCGCACACGGGGTAGAATAGACCTGCACATACGTTTGTGACACTGAAACGTAGGAAGGCATGGGGCCACGCACGATCCGTGTGCACACTTGTGCACTCGCAGCAGAAACCAGCCTCGTTAGAGACTCTCCCTGTGAGCAGCACACCGTGGGGGTCACATTCATTCATTTGTTGGCTCATTCATGTATTCAGTATTTATTGACCACTTACTATGTGCCTGGAACTGTTCTAGACAGTTGGAACTCTTCAGTGGACCAAACAGACACGGTGTTTCTCTTCTGGGAGCTGATGTTTTGGTTCTAATAGGGGGCTTTACTTGGCAAACCTTGGTCAAAGGCCAGAGGAGGCTGACTAGGGTTTTTAATGGCTTCTGCCTCTGCCTACCCCCAGACCACAACGGAGGCCGCCCCCGGCCAGCAGAGCCTCTCTCCCAGGGACTGGGCTGGGGTATGTGCTGTGTCTGGGACTTCTGTGACTTGGCCCGGCCCAGACGCTCCTGGAAGGCAGACTCCTCTCCCCATCTGAGCAGTAGTTTCTCTCAGTCCACATAGAATACTCCAGAGAGTCTAGGAGCTCCCCTTCCACATGCTGGTGATTTACATCTTTCTGTTCTGATCTGATTCAGACATTGATGCCGAGGCAAGCTGATGGCCACATTCCTCTTACCTTTCATGTATTAGCTACGGACCCACAAGTTCAAGATTGCTGGCTAGGTTAATTCCCTCTGCCCATGGGTTTGTTAACCATTGCTACGTTATGCCTAAAATAGTTTCTCACTCGGGATCTTCACTGTGGAGGCAGAGACCTAAGGGGAAGCACGTGGTCAGTTTTGGGGTCCTAACCCTGGGTCTCACCTGGACTTTGTACTGTTCAGTTCTAATGGAAACATAATGTCAGCCGTGGGTATAATGGAAAATTTTCTAGTAGCGGTATTTAAAAAGCTAAAGAGAAACAAGAAAAAAATGATTTCAATAATAATATATCTACTTAACGCAGTGTATCCAAAATAGTATCATTTTAACATGTAATTAATATAAAAATATTGAGATATTTTACACGTTTTTTTTCCAGACTCAAACTTTGAGATACAGTGCATATTTTCCACTAACAGCACATTTCAATCCATTCTAACTACATTTCAGGTGTTCAGTAGCCAAATTTCAGTTTCCTCGTGTGTACAGGAGTCATATGAATACCTGTTCTGTGTGACTGTGAGAACAAAATGAGTTTCTGTGCGAGAACTCCTGGAACATTGTAGAAGATCAATAAATGTCGAGCTTTCTTCACCTTCACGTTATTCATCCATTTGGAGCATGTTGGGCAGGAGTTAATGTTTGTTTCAAAATATAAATGAACTTTTAAAACATAATAGATATCAGCTTGTCCATTATTTTGTGCTATTTTGTTACTTTTCTCCAGCTATTGTTTTCTTTTTTATCTTATCCCTAAAACATCCAGGAAGATTACTCTCTGTGGGTGATTAAATTGCATCCTCCACCCCCCAAAAGAGATGTTAAGGTCTTAATCTTCAGTACTTATGAATGTGACTTAATTTGGAAATAGGGCTTTGCAAATGTCATTAATATGAAATCATACTAGATAATGGCGGGCCTAATCCGATAACTACTATTCTTATAAGAAGGAAATTTGGACACAGAAACACACCCAGAGAGAAGACCACAGGGCAACAGAGATTGGAGTGATGTGTCTATAAGTCAAGGAATGCCAAGGAATCCCAGAAGCTAGGAAGAGGCAAGGAAGGACCCCCCGCCCCCCGCCTTAGTCCCTGCAGAGAGAGCATGGCCCCACCCACATCTTGATTTTAGAGTTCTAACATCTAGAACTGTCAGAAAATAAATATCTGTTGTGGAAGCTGCCTTAGGGTCGTCGTTACAAGAAACCACCCAAGGAAACTAATACACTTTCAGTTAACTGCTTCTGGTTCCTCTCCCTCCATTCCATTCCTCAGCCCACTGTGCTTGGACTTTATCACCCATTAATACCGTGCTGTTGGAGTTCACCCTGCCCCTTACTCTCCCAGATGCCTGAAAGCATGAGTCCCCTGAGGAGCTGTGCGCCTGACCTCGATGTTGGAGATGCAAGACCAGGGAAGCTGGTCAGTCTCCAAGACTCCAAGCTCCGTGTGGCCTCCTGAGACAGGTGCATCTCTAGAACTCTAGAACTCAGTGTCCTCATCTGCACATGCCAAAGCAGAAATTGGCCTGACGGGAAATCCCCAGAGACTTGGAGCCTTGAAGAATAACCAGGTGGTTGGTTCAGAAATAGAAGAAGGAGTAAGAGGACACCCGTGTGTGTGTGTGTGTGTGTGTGTGTGTGTGTGTGTGTGTGTGTGTTTTTGCAGGAAAGAAAACACAGGGGATGCCCAGGAACTAAGGAAGACTCTTCACAAGGAAGAACACAGGTGTTTGTAGGGGTTAAGATCCAAGAAGGCCAGATCACAGAAGGCCTGGGGCATGGGGTCATCTGTAGGTTGTGAGACACTCAAGGATAGCTAAGATTGACCAGGAATTTGCCTGTTGGAATTTGAGCTTCATTCAGAAACACAAGACTCCATATTGTAGTATGAGACCCAGTTCTCCTTGAGGACAATGTTTGGTGGGGCGTCTGTCCCTTCACGTGCTGATGTTTTATCTCCTTTTTTCCTTCTGCAGCTTCTATGATACCCTGAGGTCAACTGTAGGCTTTGGTCACCTTTCTCTTTTCCTTTTTCCTCTCATAGAAACACCATTATATCCCTGAGACTCTGGATGAAAGGAAGAAGAAACACACCCACAATTGATCCCACAGACCCCCAAAAATCAAGCTGTTTCAAGGTCTTGCCCACATCTAGGAAGATTTTTTTCATGGTTACTGTGATATTGTAGATGCGATCTGATAACATACTTTCTTCCACTTAGTGTCATGTCAGAAACCCTTTTCCCTCCATGTTGCTAGTCTTTGTCATTATCTTATTCAGTGACTATGTAATATTTCATCAAACTGATGGACTCTAATTTACTTACCCATTCCCCTGTTACTGGACACTGTTCCTCTAATACAGATAATGCTGTTATCTCTATAACCAGTAGATCAAGCGCTGAGACAGCAGATCCAGCCAGAAGCAGCCATGAATTATGCATAGGGTCGGGTTGCAAGCAGTCTTTTCTCCTTAACTTAGGTGCAGCAAATAGGGCAGTGGGTCCCAGGGAGTGGAGAGGAGCTGAAGGACATGGAGAATGACAGGGGACTTTCGAAGATAAATTTGGGATTTTTTTTTATTATGTTAGTCACCAAACAGTACATCATTAGTTTTTGATGTCGTGTTCCATGATTCGTTGTTTGCACATAACACCCAGTGCTCCATGCAATACATGCGCTCCTTACTACCCATCACCGGCCTAGCCCAATCCCCCACCCCCCTCTGCTCTGAAGCCCTCAGTTTGTTTCCCGGAGTCCATAGTCTCTCGTGGTTCATTCACCCTTCTATTTACCCCCCTTCATTCTTCCCTTCCTTCTCCTACCGATCTCCCTGCTATTTCTTATGTTCCACAAATGAGTGAAACCATATGATAATTGTCTTTCTCTGCTTGACTTATTTCACTTAGCATAATCTCCTCCAGTCCCGTCCATGTTGCTGCAAATGTTGGGTAATCGTTCTTTCTGATGGCTGAGTAATTTTCCATTGTATATATGGACCACATCTTTTTTATCCATTCATCTGTTGAAGGGCATTTGACGAGTTTAGGAAGTCTAATTGTTTCCTGTGGCTTCTGCAACTAATTACCACAAACTTAGTGGGTTTAAACAGCAGAAATGTGTTCCCTCACAGTTCTGAACCCAGAAGTCCAAAATCAAGGTAATGACGGGGTCCAGTTTCTTCTGGAGGCTCCAAGGGAGGGTCTGCTCCGTGTGTCTCTCTTAGCTTCCAATGGCTGCCCAGGATCGGGGTCTCTGTCTCCCAATTTCACGTGGGCTCCTCCTCAGTGTGCCTTCCACCATTCTCTTCTTTTATAAGGATGCTCATCACTGGCTGTAGGACATACTGTAATCTAGGTCTCTCTCTTCTTGGAATCCTTAATAACATCTGCAAACACCCAGTTTCCAAATAAGGTCCCAGTTCCAGCTTCCCAGTGGGCATATCTTTTAGGGATCACCATTCCACCCACTATGGGAAGAGAAGGCATTTAGATTCGTGAGCACAATTGTATCTTGCAGGTTCCTGTTACATACATGTCACCCCACAATCTGCTTATCTTTACTCAACAATATATTAGAAACATCGTTCCGTATCGATGTATAGGGAATCTCCTGGGTTCATCTCTGTTGACTGCTGAGGGCTACATAGCGTGCAATTCACTGTTCTGTATGCTTGTCTCATTTTTCTTAATCCTGTGGATTAATAATGTTTCATCATTATAAATAATCGTGGAGATGAACTTCCTCAAGTGTGTATCACTACCTCCTGTGGACTTTGTCCAAGATATCTAATGAGTTGTCTTAATACCATTCATCAAGTATCTCTTCTCTAGAAACTTAATCATTACATATGTATATGTAGACATATAGAATATATAGGTCTGTGTATACTAACATTTGTTGAATATTTACTAAATGTCAGATGTCAGGCCGTATGGTCGCATTTCTATACGTTATTTCATTTAATTATATCAGAAACATCTGGAATAGTGACTGTTGTTATCCCAGTTTTCATCTACTGCATGGAAGAAAAATGCTTTCCAGAAAGGTAGTCAGCTTGCCTGTGGTCCCATAGCTACGAGAGGCAGAGCTGAGATTTGAACCCAGGGCCCAGCCATGTAACCACAAACTACTGTTGTCTTTTACACTGAATTTATAAATATAAATATATATATACACACATGCATATATACTTGCATACCTACATATATGTATATTCTGTTTCTGGGCAATAGATATATTGTCTATTGGTCTGTTCTCTATTACCATAGGATTTTAACCTTGTACTTTTATAACACATTACTAATAATCTGAGAGACTTATCCCCCACTTCCCATTTTTCAGAAGTTCCTTGGATATTCTCTTCTGTTTTTCTGGATAAATGGTAGAGAATTTTGTTAAGTTGCAGTATAAACCCTATTGGATTTATATTGTACCTGCATTGAATTTATATTAATTTAGGGAGAATTGATACCTTTACAATATTGAATTTCTTATCTAACAGCTAGTATGACTCCATAAAATCTTTCATGTTTCTGAATAGGATTTCATAGCTTTATTCATGTAAGTACCTCACATTTCTATTTAAGCTTGTTCCTAGATTTTTTTTCCTGACTTTCGTGAATAGAATTTTTCTTGCATTACATTTTCAAACTGATCATTACTTTCATTACATTTTCTGTTTGTTATACATTACGACACTATTAGCTTTTTATATTAATTTTGCAACCAGCTGCCTTTGTAAATTTTTCTAGTCTTTTTTTTTTTTTTTAAGATTTTATTTATTTATTTGACAGAGAGAGAGACAGCCAGCGAGAGAGGGAACACAAGCAGGGGGGAGTGGGAGAGGAAGAAGCAGGCTCATAGCAGAGGAGCCTGATGTGGGGCTCGATCCCAGAACACCAGGATCACGCCCTGAGCCGAAGGCAGACGCTCCACCGCTGCGCCACCCAGGTGCCCCTTTCTAGTCTTTTCTAATATGTTTATCAGCTGATTTGCCAAGGCTGACTTGCCAATAATAATAATTTTTTACCTCCATTTTAACAGCAGGCATATCTTTAATTTCAGCCTCTTGTATAATTGCCGTGGCAGTTATGTCTGGAATAGGAGACATCCTCGTCTTGTTCTGAATCCATCAAAATACTTGGGTTGTTTAAGCACGAAACATGAAGCAAGATTCAGATATGAGATACCTTACTTTATCATGTTCGAAAGTAGACATTTATTTCTGTTTTGCCAAGTCTTTTATCAGGGATAGATGTCGAAGTCCTTTAAAAGCCTTGTAGGGAGCTATTGACTTTCACACGGTATTTCTTGAGTAGTGGCAGGCCGGCACAGTGGGCAGTAAGCAGAGTCTCTACCCTCGTGGAAAGATACGGTGCTGGGCTGGAGGGGAGGTGCAGTCTCAGAGAACTAGTCTACGTAGGCAACTCTGAGGAGGTATCGTGTAAGCAGAGACCTGAATTCAGGGTGGGGTGAGCTGTGTGAGATCTTCAGAAAGATATCAAGCTGTGGAACCAGAAATGCTCAGTGATCTCCTCTTTGACCTCTCAATGTGATAATGAATGAAGGCACACTTCCTAATATTGAATCATCATGTACAGCCAAAGTAAATCTCATCTCATCACAATGTAGTTATTTGCATGGGCTGCTAGGTTGACCGTGTTTAATTTCGAATTTTTGCATCCATATTCGTAAGTTAGTTTGTCCTGCGGATTTTTAAGTTATTCTTTGTCAAGTTTTGTTCTGTGTGTTAGACTGGCTTAAAAACAGAAATTCTTAAGTCCTCTTTCCTTTTTCTGTGGCCTACGACCATTTCATTGATGTGGGAATTATCTGCTTCTTAAAAGGACTGAAAATATTCTCTCATAAAACCAGATGTCCCGGTGCTTTGGGTGTAGGAAGGGAACACAACTCACGTGGACATTCATTCGCAGTTTAATTTATTCTATGCTTATGGATTTATTTCCTTTTTTTTTTTCAGTCAAATTTGTTAGTTTCTGATTTCTTGAAAATTCATCCAGGTTTTCAACTAGGTTAGTGGTAGGGTTGGAAAAAATATTGTGCCGTATCATTTTAATTTTATCTTTGTCCATAGTCATTTGCCTTTCCTCATAAATAATTCTGTATGTAATAATTTAATTAAGGTTCCCCCCCAAAGTATTATTTACCTTTAATAACAATTGCCCTTTTAGCGGGACAGTGTAATGAATTTTGACAAATGTGTTCAGTTGAATGCCTGCTATCACTATCAAGATACAGAATATTTCTGTAACCCCAAAAAGTTTCCCTCTCCCCAGACCCTGGAAACCCCTGATCTGATTTTTGTCCCTATTGTGTTTCCCTATTTCCAGAGTGTCAAATAAATAGAATCTCACCGGAGGTAGCTTTTTGAGTCTGATTTCTTTCATGAAGCGCAGTGCTTTCAAGGCTTACCCACGTTAACGCATGTGTCAGTAGTTTGTTTCTTTTTGTTTCCTGTTTTATTGAGATATAATTGACATATAACATTGTATTAGTTTAAGGTGTACGACGTAATGATTTGATATCTGTACATACTGCAAAATGATTACCACCGTAAGTTTAGCTAACATCCATCAATTTGTTTCCCATTTGCTGAGTAATACTCCATTGTATGAATACACCAGTTCATCCATTCATGGATGGAAATTTAGGTTACTTCCAGTTTTGTCTACTATGAATATTTGTGTACAAGTATTTGCACAGACATATATTTTTATTTCTCTTGGGTAAATAAGCAGTATTGGGTTTGCTGGGCCATATATAAATTATATACTTAACTTAATGGGGAACCACCATTATGTTTTCCGAAGTGGCTATACCATTTTGTATTTCTAACAGCAGTATATAAAAGTCCCAGTCCTTTGTAACTTGTCAGGGCTTTCAGTTGTCTTTCCTCCTTTGCCTTTAGCCGTCTTAATAGGTGAATGGGTAAGGGGTAAGGTATCATTGTGGGTTTTTTTGGTTTTGGGTTTTTTTTAAGATTTTATTTGAGAGAGAGAGAGATTGAAGGAGCAGCGGGGAGGGGCAGAGGGAGGAGTAGACTCCCTCTTGAGCAGGGAGCCCAATGCTGGGCTTGATCCCAGGCTCCTGGGATCATGACCTCAGCTGAAGGCAGACATTTAACCGACTGAGCCACCCATGCGCCCCCATTGTGTTTTAGTTTGGGTTTCTATGACTAGTAGTGTTGAGCCTTTTTCACATGTTACTACTTTCTATAAATCTTCTTTGGTCAAGTATTTGTTCAAAACACCTGCCCATTTTAAAATGTGGATTATCTCATATTTTCGAGTTGTTAAGAACTCTTTATTCAGAATAGACGCCCTCTGTTGTCCTCTGTTACATGTGTTTTGTAAATATTTTGGTTCTGTCTGTGCCATCCCTTTTTATTTCCTTAACTGTGTCCTTTGAAGGGTAGAAGTTTTTAATTTTGGTGAACTCCAACTAATCAAAGGTTTTTTGTGTGTGTGTGTGTGTGCTTTTTAAGTCCTATCTAAAAAATGTTGGCCTAGCCCAAGGTCACAAAATGTTTCTTCTATGTTTTGTTTAGAGTGGATTATTGAATATGGTGTGAGGTGTTGTTGAAGGTCCTTTTCTTTTTTTAACCTGTGGAGGTCTATTTCAGCACCATTGGTTAGAAATACTACCCTTGCTCTTCTCTGATTTATTTCCTTAAAGTTTTGGTAGAATTTCCCAATGAAACCATGTGGGTTTGGCTTTTTCTTGTATGAAAGGTCCTTTTATTACAAATTCAACTTGTTTAATAGATATGGGGATAATTGGGTTCTCTGATTGTTCTTGCATGAGCTTTGATAGTTTGTGTCTTTTACATAGTTTATTTAATCTGTGCTATCAAATTTTATTAGCCTAAAGTTGCTCATAACATTCCCTTTTTTTCTTTTAATGTCTTAAACGTCTTTAATGATGCCTCCACTCTCATTCTTGATATTAATGATTTGTATCTTTTTTCTTTCATGGTCAGTCCAGCTAGAGATTTGTCAATTTATTGATCTTTTCAAAGAATCAGCTTTTGATTTTATCTTGATTCTTCATTCTTTTTCTGTTTTCAATTTCACTGATTTCTGCTCTTTATTATTTCCTTTCCTCTGCTTCCTTTATATTCAATCTTCCCTTCTTTTTCTAGGTTCTTAGTGTGCAGCTTACATTATTGATACAAGAAGTTTCTTACTTTCTAATGCAGGCTTTTAATGCTATAAAGTTCTGTTCAGTCCCCGCTTTAGCTGGCCCCCACTATCCCACCTAGGTGAATATACTATGTTTGCATTTTCAGTCAATTTGAAATACTTTCATTTCCCTTGTGATTTATTTTTTGGCCTTTGGTTATTTGTAAGTGTTTTGTGTGATTTACAGATATTGGGGGACTTTCCAGATATCTTTTTGGAATTGATTTTTAGTTTAAATCCACTTTGATTGGAAAGCACATTTTCTATGATTGCAATTTCTTTTATATTTGCTGAAATTTATTTTATAGCCCGGTATATGGTTTACTGTGGGGAGTGTGCCAGGTGCACATGAATACATATGTTGCTGTGGTTAGATGTGGTGTGCTCTAAATGCTAATTAGGTCAAGTTGGTTTATAGCTTTGCTCCCTCCTTTCTCTAGGCGTAATGGTTGTCTCCTGTTCTGTCAGTTATGCAAGCAGTATTGACGTTTCTAACTGTGACTGTGAATTTGTATATTTCTCTTTTCAGGTCTGTCAGCTTTTGTTTTATGTATTTTTGTTGTTGGGTATATTTTTGTTTTGTTTTATGTAGCTCTGTTATTAGGTGCATTTTAGAATATTTTTCTATTTCTCTTTTTTATTGACTTTATTAGCTTTTGGTTTATCTGTTATGTGTTTGTTTTCCAACCAATTCAATTTTAAATATGCCTTTGAATCTACTTTTTTACTACTTTTCATTTTATTAGTTCCTCCTTCTCCTTACCTTGGATTTTCATGAGGATTTTTTTTTTTATTTTCAATGTTTTGTTTTGTTTTTCTTTTTGAATTAAATGCCTTCAGTAATTTATTTTCACTCTTTTTGTATGTAATGAAATAGGCAGTTTTGGCAGCATTCCCTAAGTTTTTGTAGGAAACATAATAGTTATTGCTCTTTTCTAAAATTTCTGGAACAAACTGTGGTTTTGATTTTTTTTAATTAAATTCTGATTAGACTTTTTAAAATTCCCAAATGGTTTGCTTTTTTGTTTCTTTGTTCCTACTTGTGATTTCTTTCTAAATTTATTGAGTTCTCAGAGACTGTAATCTGTTCTGCTTTTAAAATTTTAAAGTTTTCTTTTAACCCAATCAGGTGGTGTGAAAGCAGTCAAGACAAGAGGCAACAAATCTGTATGACTATTTTCCAATAAAACTCTGTTTACAAAAACAGAAAGAAGGCAGGGTTTGACACATGGGCTGTGCCAAACACTGTCCTATAGGGACCAATAAAACATTAATTTACATTATCTTCGTTCTCTTATATTTCCTTTTAACATTCCTTCTGAACCTAACAGAAAACAAAATAAAATAGTCACAAATTATTTGAGACTGCTTCACCTTTTAAATATTTTGCCTTCTAATAACCTATTGGCATTTTTATAACTTGAGCTATTGTTATCAATTTGTACAAATACTACATTCAATTTGACGTTATTCCTGATTTAGTTCCAATTTTATTACAGTATAATAACTCCATTTTAGGATCTATCAATAGGTTACCATCTTTCCCCCTATAATTTCATTATTATATTGCAAGATAAATTATTCTATTTTCAGATTTAATTCTTTGGTCACCCATGTATAAGCAGCATGTAATTTTCTCTTAACAGGAAAGAAATTCAGGCTGGGTTTAACACAAAGGGTCCAGTTTCCTATTTAAGGGGTAGGAGCTAGCTCTTTTGGAGATCATTCTTTTTTTTTTTTTTTAGATTTTATTTATTTATTTGACAGAGACAGCCAGCGAGAGAGGGAACACAAGCAGGGGGAGTGGGAGAGGAAGAAGCAGGCTTCCAGAGGAGGAGCCTGATGTGGGGCTCGATCCCATAACGCCGGGATCACGCCCTGAGCCGAAGGCAGACGCTTAAGGACTGCGCTACCCAGGCGCCCCTTGGAGATCATTCTTGATATGCCTTGGAGATTCTCTAAATGTATCTCCAAATATCATTGCCAGCAGAATAGTTAGTTTTCTTTAACTTTACCATGAAAACCTTATCTTACATGATAACCAAACTTCTCCAACCAAAATATAGTTATGTCTCCATGAATTAAAATTCAACCTTTTGTTACTTACCATATACTCATAAAAAGTTAGGTCCAACTCTGGAAATCCTATTCTGTTCACTGGGTTATTCTCTGTTTCTGGGCAAATAATGTTTTATTTTCTTTATAATGACTTTAGTGTAAGCTTAATAAAAGGAAGTGGTGGTTCCTCATTCGTTTTATAGTTGCTTTTTTTTTTTTTTTCTTTAGTGATACCAGGTAGTATTTTTCTTTCTCTGTCTGGCTTACTTCACTTACATAATGCCCTCTGGGTTCATCCATGTTGTCAAAGATGGCAGTATTTTTTTTAAAACTATAAAAATGTCTTATAGTCTTTTTATTATATTAAATATATATTCTCATATATACATATATATGAATACTCCTCTATAGATTTAACATAGTCACACACACATCGCACACCACATTTTCTTTTTCCATCCATTTCTCTATCAACAGAAACTTAGGTTGTTTTCATACCTTGGCTATCAGGAATAATGCTGCAATGAACATCGGAGTACGGATTTTTCTTCAAGATGGTGATTTCATTTCCTTTGAATATATATACCCAGCAGTGAGATTGCTGGATCATATGGTAGTTCTGTGTTTAATTTCTTAAGAACCTACCATATCATTTGCCGTAGTAGCTGTACCAGTTTGCATCCCACCAACAGTGTACAAGGTCTCCTTTTTCTCCACATCTTAACCAGCATTTGTTATCTCTTGCCTTCTTGGTGAAAGACATCCTAGCAGGTATGAGGTGATAGCTCATTGTGGTTTGATTTGCCTTTCCCTGGTGATTAGTGATGTTGAGCACCTTTTCATATACTTGTTGGCCATTTGTATGTCTTCTTGGAAAATGTCTATTCAGAATAAGTTCTTTGCCTTTTTGTTCTGTTTTGTTTTTTGGCTATTGAGTTGTTCGAGTTCCTTGCATATTTTGCATATTAATCCCTTATTATATATGTAGTTCACAAATATTTTCTTCCATTTCATAGATTGCATTTTCATTTTAATGGTGGGTGTTTTTTTTTACTATTAAAAATTTATAGTCCCACTTGTTTATTTTTGCTTTTGTTGCCTTTGCTTGATATCAAATACAAAAAACTCATTGCCAAGACCAATATCAAAGAGATCACCTCTCTTGTTTTCTTCTAACAATGTTACAGTTTCTGGTCTTACATTCAATTTGTTAATCCATTTTGACTTGATTTTTGTGTATGATGTAAAAGAAGTATCCAGTTCATTCTTTTGCACGTGGATGTCCAGTTTTTCCAGTATCATTTATTGAAGAGTTTATTCTTTCCCCACTGTGTACTTTAAAGATTTTATTTAAACTACAGAGAGAGAGAGAGGAGTCAGACTCCCTGCTGAGCAGAGAGCCCGATGTGGGGCTCGATCCCAGGACCCTGAGGTCATGACCTGAGCCAAAGGCAGATGCCTAACTGACTGAGCCACCCAGGTGTCCCTCGCCACTGTGTATTTTTGACAGCTTTGTGAAAAATTAATTGACCGTATATGCACGGGTTTACTTCTGGGCTCTGTATTCTGTTCCATTGGTCTCTGTTTTTATGCCAGTACCATACTACTTTGATTACCAGAGCTTTGTAATATAATTTGAAATCAAGAAGTATGATGCTTCCAGCTTTGTTCTTCCTTCTCAGGATTGCTCTTTCTATTTGGGGTCTTTTGTGACTCCATATGAATTTCATGATTTTGTTTTCTATTTATGTGACAAAAGCCATTGGGATTTTGGTAGATTACATTGAATCTATAGATGGTTTTGGGTAGTTTGGACATTTTCTAATCCATGAACATGGAATATCTTTCCACTTATCTGTGCCTTCTTTGGTGTTGTTTTTGTTTTTGTTTTTGTTTTTTTTCCCCATCAGTGTCTTACAGTTTTTGTGCAGTTCTTTCACCTCCTTGGTTAAATTTATTCCTAAGTATTTTATTTCTTTTGATGCTTATTGTAAATGAGATTGCTTTCTTAATTTCTCTTTCCAATATTTTTTCTTAGCATATAGAAATGCCACTGATTTTTGTATATTGATTTTGTATTTGACAACTTTACTGAAGTTTTCAGTTATTCTGACTGTTTTGGTGGAGTCTTTAGGGTTTTCTGTATATAAGGTCATGCCATTTGCAAGCAGAGCTAATTTTACTTCTTCCTTTTTGATTTGGATGACTTTTCATTTTTTTCTTGCCTAATAACTCTGGCTAGGACTTTCAGTACTATGTTGAGTAAATGTGGTGAGTGTGGACATCCTTCTTTTTTCTGATCTCAGAGGAAAAGCTTTCAGCTTTTTACTGCTAAGTGTTATGTTAGCTGTGAGGCTCATCATATGTGGTTTCAATATGTTGAAGGACATTCCATCCATACCTAATTTGTTGAGAGTTTTTGATCATGAAAGGATGTTGAATTTCGTCAAATGGTTTTTCTGTATCTATTGAGATGATTACATAATTTTTATCCCTCATTTTGTTAATGTGTATCACTTTTATTGATTTGTGTATGTCGAACCATCCTTGCATCCCCGAAATAAATCCTACCTGATTATGGTGTGATAATCCTTTTAATGTACTATTGAATTCAGTTTGCTAATATTCTGTTCAGGATTTTTGCACCTATGTTCATCAGGTATATTGGCGTGTAAATTTCTTTTTTCATAGTGTCTTTGTCTGGCTTTGGAATCAGTGTAATTCTGGCCTAATACAGTAAGACTGAAAGTGTTCCCTCCTCTTTAATTTTTTTGGAAGGGTTCAAGAAGAATTGGTATTAATTCTTCTTTAAATGTTTAGTAGAATTCACCAGTGAAGCTATCTTTTCTTTGTTCAGAGGTTTTTGATTACTGATTTAATTTCCTGTTCAGAAATTAAATTGGCCTGTTCAGATTCCGTATTTTATCTTTTTTATGATTCAGTCTTGGAAGTCTTGTATGCTTCTAGGAATTTTCTTCTGGGATATCCAATTTGTTGGCATAAATTGTTCATAGTAGTTTCTTATGATCCTCAGTATTTGTGTCATCAGTTGTAATGTCTCTTCTTTCATTTCTTATTTTACTTGAGCTCTTCTTTTTTCTTAATTTGTCCAGCTAAAAGTTCGTCAGTTTTATCTCCAAAAATCCAGTTCTTCATTCTATTGATCTTTTCTCTTGCATTTCTAGTCTCCATTTCTTTGTTTCTTAGACATACAGTTTCCCATATAAACTTTAAAATAATTTGGTACTCAGTTTTATGAATTTAAGTCACAAAGACTCTGAGGACATTAGGTTCCATTATCGTATTGGCTTTGGAAGGACTGACATATTCAATATATTGAATTTTCTCATTCACAAATATGCTGTCTATTCTTTCAGGACGTGTTTGTATATCTTCAGTAAAGCGTATTGTTTATTTGCTTTTTTTAAATGTTAAGTCCAGAACCATTCTTGTCAAATGTATTCTTACTTTGTATTATTTTAGTTTCTAATCATGAATTTTTTTTATTATTGCTATTGATCTTTATGTATCTAGGTCAATTCTAGCCAAATTAACAACTCCTTTGTAAATTAAAATAGGTTTAAAAATAGTCTCTCAAGTTTTCTGAGTTTACTCTCTCATCATTTGCAGGCAGATTCAGTTTTGCCCCTTTATTCACCGTATTTTCCCTGAGTATTTCATTTTTTCACTAAGGGCACTGACATAAACCACTAAAACAATATCAAATAGAAATGGAGGTGGTGGACATGTCTGTTTTGTTAGTGACTTTGGAGGAAATGGCTTCAGTATTTTACTCTTTAATGTGAGATTTACTGAGGGTTTTTTGTTTGTTTTTGTTTTCTGGGTTTGTTTGTTATTTTTTTTAAAGAGCCCTTATATGTAAGTAGTGCCCATCAATGCCTATTTTAGTTAAAGTTTTCATTAGGATATTAACTGGATTTTATTGAATGTATTTTGGCATATATATCAAGGAAAACTCCATCTATGACAAGTGCCAGGAAATCTCAAATTGGCTTAAGCAAAAAGTGAATCCATTGGCCTTAATAACCAAAAACATACAAGATAAAGCTGACTTGATGCCAGCTTGATATAAAGGCTCGAACTGTCACCAGGATCTGGTATTTCTTACAGACTCTGCCCTTGTGGCCACTTGATAGGCTGCATCGACTCTAAAATCCATGCATTTAGTTTCAGATCCAGTAATGAGGGAAGTGATAGGTTTTCCTAGAATTCCATGAGATGTCTTATTTCATCTCACTGGCCTTGGAAGGGCCATAGGCTTGCCCCTGAATTGGAGAATCTTTATAACCAGGGTAATGTGATGCGTTGATTGTCTTAGACGTGGAGCACAAGCTTCACCACTGGACTGGGTAGAGACCCATCCAGTACTCCTCTGCTGAGTGGAAAGGAGCAGGTGCATCCCCAGAGGAAAGCTTTGGTTTTACTTACCAGCATAAGAGAAAACAAACACTACACTGAGCAATAACAGATGTCACTTCAGCATCTGTCGATTCAACCATATGGCTCGTCCCATTAATTTCTGGTAGCAATACATTGTCTTGATGTATTTGCTGATGATGAACCATCCTTAGAATAATCCTTGTTTAGTCATGGTTTATCCCCTTGATGCACTGATTGATTCCATTTGTTTAAAATTTTCCATCTGTATTCATAACTGAAATTGATCACTAGTTTTATTTTTTGCATTATTTGTATCATGTTTTGGTGTTAAGGTTATGTCTGATACCAAATACTAATGGAAAGTTTTCTTTATTTTTATATGGACTGAAATAACTTAAATGTCATTAGAATTATCTTTTATTAAGGCTAGATAAAAACAGCTGTAAAAAGGATCTAGCCTTGATAGAGTTTTTATAACAGATGTTCAAGTAACTTCTTTCAGTCTTCCATGATTTTTTATTCCTTGATTGATCTTATTTTTTTCCCTAGAAATATCATTACTCTCTAGATTTAAAAATTTGTTCCTGTAGAGTTATATAAAATAATCTCTTTAAAATTATAAATTCATTTCATCTCTTTCCTATTCATGGTTACATCGCCTTTCTCTTTTCTAGTATTTTATATTATACTTCATTTATCTTTATTTGCTTCACCAAATGTGCATATGTTTTTCAAAGGGCCAGCTTTAGCTTTTATTTACATGTGTATTTTTTTCCTTTTTTATGTTTTTATTTTCAGTTCTCATGTTCTACTAATTTCATTTGCTTTATTTTTTTTTTTAGTTCATAAAATTGAAATTCTTGGATCACTTTACTCTGGGTATAACTTTAGCTGCTACCACATGTTTTAGCATGAAACAATCTCTATCTTGTTTTATTTATTACTTTTTAGATAGTTTATAATTTCCATTTGGATCTCATGTTTGATCCAAGGCTTGGGTATTTAAGATGAAGTTTCTTAACTTCCAAAAAATTAAGGCTCTCATTTTCATTGGATTAGGTTGTAGTTAGAAATATGATTTGTAAAAGATTGCTGATGTAATGGAATTTATTATGCTTTTCTTTTTAGCAAAATACATATATATATATATTTACTTATTATATTTATAAATATACATATATATCAGTTCAAGGAATTATATATTTGGCTTCTATGTTGTTTATGACTGTTACCCTTTTTATTTTTCTAAGTGTCAAATTCAAATGTTTTTTCCATCCTTTATATTTAACGTTTTGTGTCACTTGTAATTTTTCAAATGAATAAGATGTTAGCACTGAAAAATTCATATGTGTGTTCTAGAATGGCCTCTCGGTTTTACTAATGGGGAAACCTAGGTCAAGAAGGGAGAGAGACCTTGTCCAAAGTCACAAAGTTAATCTGTTGAATTTGGGCTCTTTCTCCTATACCCCATCCTCCAAGTGTCCTATGATCAAATTGCTTCTGTATGAAACTACAAGAATAGATGATCAGATATAGGTAAAAATGGAAATAACAAAAAATACGTAGTTACTGGCCTAAAAGGAAGAGTTAATAAATGTTGGGGAGTATATAGGTGTGAGTTCTACTTCACTCAGTGACCCAGGATCTTCCTATTTGGGGTGTCCATCATCCCCTAGGGAATTTGAATTTCTGAAGGATTTGGCTGCCAGACAAGAAAGAGGGAGAGAGGGATGGATTGATTCCACATGGGGTTTTCTGAGCAGACCTAGATGTGGCATACATCACTTCCACCCTCTTTTCATTGCCAGAACTCAGTCATATGGCCCGAGTGTGCAGCTCAGTATATAACTTTGTCTAGCTGTGTGGCCAGGAGAATGGAGTTCGGTGAACATCCATCTAGTCTCTACCATATCTTGCTCTTGGGTGGAGAAGAAGCACTGAATGTGGATGTGGGGGGAGAAACTCACTTGAGTGCAGGGTCTCTGTTGATCTGGGAATCAGGATGAGGTTCCAAACCAAATCTGGAGAACAGGAGCTTTTGTTGGAAACTGGGACAAAAGCCCAGAGGGCCTCTAAGGGTTAAGAAGGTAAACTCCCATATGATGGAGACAAAAGGGCCTGGTCTTCTTTTACGTATTTGCAAATACCAAAAGTATAACATTTAGAATTAGGAGACATCTTTTTAAAATTGTGTCATTGTTGGAGCTGCCTATTTTAGCTATTCACAGAGTCAAATATTACTGCATTCCTTGCAATACACACACATTTGTGCATGAGCACATAGAAGCTTGTCCACACTCATGCACACCCACACCCCACAGTCTTCCTAAGAGGGTCAAGACCCAAGGCAGAATGAGTAGCAGCAGATGTTCTTGCAAACCCTGCAAGTTCTTCAAGATTAAATGCCTTATAATGCACACTGTGCGTTATTATCTCTTTTACTTTGTTGGAAACCAGATTGTTGTTTCGCCTTCTCTACTGTTCTCTCTCTCCCTCCCTTCCTCCCTCCCTCTCTCTCTCCCTTTTTCCCTCTCTCTCTTCCTCCCTCCCTCCTCTGTCTCTCTCCCCGTCTTTCCCTCTCACATTCTCCCTCCCTTTCACTACCTTTTCCTCCCTCCCTCCATCTCTCTCCTTTCCCTCCCTCTTCCTCCCTTTCATAAAGGCTGCATATTATTGAATATAGGTCATCAGGTCAGACTCAAACCCATTCACAACTGCCTCAATGCTCTTGCCAGCTTTTCCTTTTTTCCTGCTCTATTCTCCGTGAGCAAATAGGGCATCTTTTTGAGAATGAGCATGTAAATTTCTTTGCATTTTTCACAAATATCTTGGTTGTGTGTTTGCCTCCAGTCTCTTGGGCTCAATTATCTGAAAATAGACCCTCATCTGTTTTAGCCTAGGCTTGGTTAGTTGCAAATAATAGAAACCTACTCCACCTGGCTTAATCAAGAGAGGAGGATTTGCTGGAAAGGTACAAGGATAACTTACAAAGCTCAAGTCAGCAAAGTTTTGGGGAACCAAAACCCACAAAAGAAACTGAGGCCGCAGCTGGCTCTGTCTGTCCTCATCTTTCTCACTCCAGCCCTCTAACTCTTCTGCTAACCTGCTTCATTCTCTCCCGTCAGTCACCTTTCTCTCTTTTCCCATGACAGCTTCACATGGCAGACTATGCCATCCTAGACCCCTTACAGCAGTTCTTAACTTGATTAGAATCAGAACGACCTAATTCCAGATTCTCAGGACAGAGGATCAGATTGAAAGGCCAAGTGTCCACCAACTGTGACTAGGGAGAGGTGGATAGGAGGCTCTGGATAGCAAAGACATCCCCACTGCCTGGCCAATCAAGAGCAGCAGTTACAAAATATTTTAAATATGATCCTAAAAAGTAGCACTGAGGCAGTCTGCTCCAGTGGCTCTGGGCTTGTTCCAGGGATCTGCCTGCACTGTCTGGTGGTAGAGCTGACTATGTCTGTGACAGCACCTGGGATTTGAACATCCTTTCATTAAGCCAGGGCTGGGAATATCCATTAATAGCGTGTGATCCTCACAATAACACTACTAACCCCATTTCACAGGGCAGGACTTGGGGCACATCCGGGTTCACACAGGTGTATCGTCTTCAGAGGTGGTGTTTGAATCCAGCTCTGACTCGGTCCAGTCTTCCTCCCGTGCTCCATGCCTACCTTTGCACACACGCACGCATGTGTAGTGAGTGTGTGGTGTGTGTGTCCTATTTGTAAAATGGTGGTTAAAAAATAACACTCATATTTTTCTTGTAGGCTTGTTATTATAGTAAGATAGTAAGATGGGTAGAAGCATTTTGGAAACTACAGAATACCATATAAATATTATTATCTCTTTACCCACTTACCTAGCCCCCACCCCTCTGTCAAGGTTTACATAAGCAATGGTTTGATTCCACAGGGCTTCCCTGGCATGTTGTTTTGTTAGGAGCTATTCACAGGGATGATGGGCAGAGTGGGGGAGAAAGGGGACTAAATCAATAAGCCTCTGAGATGTTGAGCCTGCAGTGAAGTGCCTTTGGATGTCGACTCTACTAGAATTTTCTTGTGTGTGTGTGTGTTTAATGTTGGTGTTTTTCGGTTTTTTGTTTCTTAACCATCTTCACACTTTTAGTTTTTCCAAATTGAAATCTGAATGATCAAAACTGCTTCTGCTCCTGTATTTCTGTCCTGGTAAAATGGAGACCCACCATCCACAAGCCAGAGCCCTGGGGGACATCTTGGACTCCACCCTCTTCCTCAAACCCCACGTCCAAATGGCCATCAAATACACCAATTCCCTCAGTGTAGCTTCATCAGTTAAAAGCAGTTAAAATCCCAGTCGTCTCCAAACAGCCCACTGTTGTTGTCTTCAGTTCATCCTCAGGATCGGTTTCCTAAGTTGTGCATTTGAGTGTCTTGCTTTACACGCTCAAAGCCCCTCAGTGGCTCCTGTTCTCTAAAGCCCAAGCGCTTAGTATGACTTAGCCCTGCCTTTCTCTTCTCGTGCCTGAACACATCAGAGTGCTTGGCACACCCCGAATGCACCACAAGCTTCCAGTTCCACCCTTTGCAAGGATAGTTCCTTCTGCAGAGATGCCCCCTCATCCTCTGTCTGCATTGTACCATCGTCTTTATCCAGCGGGTTGTGGGTCCTTGAGGGTATCTTTCCTGCTGTAGTCAGAGAGGGGGAGAGTTCCATCCTTACCTGGCCTCCTCTCGGCTCCCCTGGTTTTGCAAATATCTTTACATTGTCCGTTCTCACACCACATAGCAGCACCAAATACCATCTCCTCTCCAGGTGGGGGCTCCTTGAGGGCAGAGATGACAGTAGCCATGCTTGTATCCCAGGACCTAGCACGGGGCCTGCCAAAAGATGTGTTCTCAATAAAAATGATTTGAATAAATGAATCAATCAGCTGTGTCCATCTAAAATCATATTTCCTTAAAGGAAAGAGAAACGGTATTGAAGCCAGCCCCCTGTGATTCTGACAGTGATGGCCCTGAATCAGGTGCTGGAAGAGTTTTGCTTTCAAAGTCAGTGATCAGTTCTACTCTACATTGCTGTCTCTTTAATAAAGAAAAAAAAAGCAAAACAAAACCATAATCCAGCCTTGGAAATGTGCATGGCTCTGACTTGGGTTAAAGACAACACGAGATATCTTTGGACCATGTCAGATGTTGACGTGGACAGCGCTGATGGCACCTTCCAAAGTGGACTGACGCTGTTTCTTGTCTTCCTGGAATACCATCTGGATTCAAATGTTAATGTTCAATCCAATTTGTTGCTAAGGCAACCAAGTTATAGGCCATCTTCAATTTACAAAAGGTGATACTGCCAAAGTCCTTTCATAAGTCAGATATTTGAAAAACACACTCCATTTTCCAGGGTGAAAAGTGATATAAATGGTAGCTAGAACCTACAGAATTGTATTTAACCCGTATTGTTGCAGTGCTTGTGCAAGATGAGTCGGTAAATATATCCCGTGTCTCCTGGGTCCCAGCAAGTCTCAAAGCAACCTGGCTGTACACCCACAAGCTGGGCGAAAAGGAGCGTCTCTCCAGGATTCCCCAAAACTACCTCAGGATATCCTGTGTTTAGTCCAGAGATTTCAAAACCTGGTTCAAGTGTCTGGATTACCTGGGAAGGATTTATTAGAAGATTCGCTGGCTCAACTTTAGACCAGTCCCATTAAAATCAGAATATTTAGTGGGCTCCAGGAAAATATACATATTTTTAAAGCCCCAGGTGATCCTGGTATCATTTCTGAATTTTTTTCCTCCCCTGCTATGGTACTAGGAGCTGGCCTCTCATGTTGCTGCTCATTATGTGAGTAATGACCTCTGAGGGTACCATTGTTTCTACTGCCAAAGGATGATCTTGGATGTCCTTTGAAGGCACTGACACCAGACTAATCCTGATGCCTGGACCAGTGCTGCTGATGCTCACAGGGATAGGCTCTTTCATCACTGCTAAAGGGGGATGACTGATAGCCTGAAAACAGACCAGTGATGCCACAAGGACCAGCAACATTATCAGGATCGTGGGACTTCATTAAAAATAACTAAAATAGCTCCTTTTCTCCCCATCCTTCTTATCCTAGGATTAAGGCATGAGTCCCTGGGGCATTCTGAATACAAGGCACTGTGTGGGTCACTCCTCCCCAGATACTAACCTATCATCCCTGGATATTACATCATTGCTTTGACCATCTTTGTTCTTATAATAAGCTACGGTGATGCGCCTATTATGCCTTTTGTGCGTCACAGAGCCCTGGTGGACCCACCTCATCGGTCCCCAGAAAGTGCCAGCCAACTAAATCCAAAGAGGAACCTAAATTGAATTCAAGAGAGAATCCTGAGAAGGCTTTTGAGTTGGAGGAAAATTGAATAATTTGTTCGAGTTTATCTGTTAGATGGCGTAGAGGGTTTTAGTAATGGTTCTCAATGAATCCCATCTCCTCGTGCTTAGGCACCTTTGTAATGTAATATTGTTGCTCTTCCCAGCAAGAGATGGGATCTGGTTTCCGTGCCTTCTCAAATCTGTGCTGACCGTGTCATTGTCTTTGACCAAGAGAATGTGGTAGGAATAATGATGTGCAAATCTGGACACTAGGTCTTCAAAGGCCTTCACTTGAAATGTCCGTTCTCACCCCCTGAGGCCACCGTTCTGTGAAGAAGCCCAGTCTGGTCTTCTGGAGGATGAGAAATCAAATGAGGAGCATCCAAGCGTTCTAATCAGTAATCAGCCAGATTTACGAGTGAAGACGTCCTGTAACCTCCAGCCTCAGCTCAGCCTTCATGTGAGGGACGATAGCCACAGGAGTGATCCCAGTAAGTCCAGCAGAGAAACAGTCCAGAATGCTAACTCACAGAGTTATGGCAATAACAAATCATTGCTGTGTTAAGCCACTGAACATTGAAATACCAATAGGTGTCTGATTCACTACTATTTTATATAATATAAATACATATATATACAATTGAAAATGATCACATATGATCTCTCTGTACTAAAGTTTGCATTCTTCCATGATATTGGCATTCAAATGAAGACATCAATGTTTTTATTCTAGGTGATGCACAATTGGAATTCTACTGTACGTGCTGTTTTGTAACCTGCATTTTTTTGTGTAATAATACTCTCATCATTTTCCTAGCTCATAAATAATCTTCTACATCATTGTAATGACTACATAATACACCATCATTAGGATGTACATAATTTATTTAACCAGTTCCCGTTACTGGATATTTTTCCACTGTTGTAATCAGAGCTGTGATGAAAGTCCTTGCACATCAATCGTCCTGCACATAAATGATCATTTCATTAGCACATTTTGGGGGCATTATTGCTTAATTATTTTTTGTCAATATAATAAAAAAGGGAAGAAGATTTCACTAATTTTCTTCCATTTTACTAACCGTGAGGTTAATGAGATTTGCACTTAGCTTCCAGTGGGATTCTGTTGACATGTAGTCCCCTTTATGTACCCGGCATTTGGGAATATCATCAGTTCTGATATAAAATGAGTTATGCGTTCCTAAAAATCACTATGCTATGTGAAATTGCGCAATAAAAACCACAGGGATTAATGAGAAAATGGGATTAGCAGTGTACTCAAAAAGTTTATCAGTAACAAACACAAACAAAAAAAGAACATAGGAACCTAGTAAAAATAGTAGCACAGTTTTACACATTAAATGGTTACAAATACATGAATCCTACTATAAGTATGGTATTTCTATTAAGTTTTTATTTTAATCACCTGGTGCTCATCATGGCAAGTATACTCCTTAATCCCCATCACTTATTTCACTCCACCCCCACCCCTCTGGTTGGTTCTTGATTTCTCTTTCTCTCTCTCTCTCTCCTCCCCCTCATTTTTTCCCTCTGCTTCTTTGCTTTGTTTCTTAAATTATGCATATGAGTAAAATCATATGGAATTTGTCTTTCTCTGACTTATTTTACTTAGCTTTATACTCTCTAGCTCCATCCACATCGTTGCAAATGGCAAGATTTCATTCTTTTTGGTGGCTGAATAATATTCCACTGTATATGGGTGTGTACACACACACACACCGCATCTTCGTTATCCATTCATCTATTGATGGATACTTGGACTGCTTCCATATCTTGGCTATTGTAGATAATGCTGCTACAAACATTGAGGTGCATGTATCACTTCGAATCAGGATTTTTGTATTCTTTGGGTAAATACCCTGTAGTGTAATTGCTGGATTCTGCAATAGTTCCGTTTTTAACTTTTGAGGACCTTCCATACTGTTTTCCAGAGTGGCTATACCACTTTGCATTCCCACCAACAGTGCAAGAGGGTTTCCTTTCTCCACATCCTCACCAGCACCTGTTGTTTCTTGTGTTTTTTGATTTTAGCCGTTTGACACGTGTGAGGTGGTATCTCATTGTGGTTTTGATTTGCATTTCCCTGATGATGAGTGACGTTGAGCATTTTTTTCAGTTGTCTGTTGGCCATCTGAATGTCTTCTTTGGAGAAATGTCTGTTCATGTCTTCTGCCCATTTTTAAATTGGATTATTTGTCTTTTTAGGTGATGAGTTTTATAAGTTCTTTATATATTCTGGACACTAACCCTTTATCAGTTATGTCATTTGCAAATATCTTCTTCCATTCCATAGGTTGCCTTTTAGTTTTATTGATTATTTTCTTCCCCGTGCAGGAGCTTTTTGTTTTGATATAGTCCCAATTAGTTTGTTTTTGCTTTTGTTTCCCTGCCTCGGGAGACATACCCAGAGAGAAGTTGCTGTGGCTGGTATCAGAGAAATTGCTGCCTGTATTCTTTTGTAGGATTTTTATGGTTCCATGTCTCATATTTTGGTCTTTCATAATTTGTCTTTATTTTGAAAAACACATGAGGTTTGCATGTGGAAGTGTGCATCAGGTGAAGCTTGTGAGTTATTGTGAACTGATGGGAGGAAGTTAGTCTGAAATGGAAGGAAAAGTTGGAACACCAGACATGGCTGATAACAAGCGGTGAACTGAGGGAGCGGGCAGATGTTTGAGGCGTGTGTGTTTGTGCATTTTGTGTATTCCTACATGATGCGGTTCATTTGGGTGCAGTTTTCTGCATCACCTTGTGTTTCTCTTGTACGAAGTGACATGTAGTCAAAACTTATGTTCAGATTATTCCCTAATAGACCAAGTTTGCATTTTCAAAATAAGCGTCATAGCAGAACTGCCTGTCCTGAGCTCGCCATCTGTGTCCCCTCCAATCCTGCTCCATCTGCACCTGACCTCATGGAAGTTCTTCACAGTTCTTGCATGTGGCTGCTACCCCTTCTAAGTTTCCAGGGCCCACGCAAGCTTTTCCTGTCGTTAGATTGTGAAGCTCCGAATCTCTAGGGATATGGAGAGAACTAAACAGCTGTGATTATGTTGCAGTGTTTCCTAGAAAGTTTAGTTCTGTCTGACTCTGTAGCCCCTCTTTTCTTCCTGTGCCAAACCAGGTGATGTGGGTCCTTGAAAAAAAAAGTTTTTTTAAGGTAAATGTGGGTTGAGATTTATAAACAAAAACAAAAATACAAAAAAAAAAAAAAAAAAAACAACAACAACCCCACAATCCTTAAGTGTATTGTTTTTTGGAAAAAGCATCAGAAGAAAGATTAGTAAAGGAAACTCCTTCCACCAGAAGAAAATGTCAACCTCTGTTTTCTTAACAAAAACATATTATTTTACCTTTTTTGCTTGTGTTTGATATATGTGAACAGCCCTCTTACCTCTCAGGTCCTTGGCTGACTCACAGCTAGAACAGAGGGAAGGAACAAAGACATTTCATGCAAGATCTGAGCAAAGGTAGGGGAAGAAATGTTTGTCTGCTTTAGAACTGAATGAGTTTAAGTAAAATTGTCTCCACTGGAATTAGCCGAAATAGGAAGTGAGATTTGAGGGGAAATGGAATGCCTGCAGGGAACAAATTAACCATGAGGGTGGAGAGGTGGCACCAGGTGTAAGTATAGGATAGAACCCTTTGAGAGCTACTGGGAAGCAGGAGAGGGCATGGGGCCAGTGGGCAGAGCAGGACACAGCATGGTGGTGAAGGCGGCGTGCTCCACTCTGGCCATGGCCCAGTGTGGCAGGAAGAAAATAGGAGCCCAGTGGAGCCCTTGGCAATCTTGTTGACACATGCGGGACATCAGACAGTGATAAGCTCTTCCCATGGGAGGAGCGTAGGCTGTTATCAACAATGATTAACATGCTTATACACATTAAAATTCAGCACATTTAAGCTCTGTTTTCAACATATATGACTTGTTCAGTGATACCCAGTGGCAAGACTTACCAGGTTTCTTCTGCTTTACTGAAGCAAATGAAGCACATCTCAGCTTTTGCCAGTGTGGCTGGCAGCTCATCTAAGCCCAATCATTGTTGCATTCCCCTCCTCCTAGCCTTTGAGATCTTAAAAGAACTGCAGGCTGACCCACTCACTATAGGAATGTCCAAGAAGGGCCTCTGGTCTTTGAGTTGCCTCTGAGCTGTGGGTTGTCCAGGCCCAAGGTGCTCTGAAAACTGTGTTGATGGTGTCCACCCCCACCTTACCAAGCTCAGTAACCAGGACATTGACCAGAGCTCTAATTCCTGAGGCTGCTGAGCGTGGTGCTCAGAATGTCTCCATCCTAACATGTCTCTGTCTTTGCAATTAGGATAATCCTGCTCCAGCCTTCCACACTGCTCCACTTGTGTTCCAGGTCAAGCCATGCCCCTCTTCTATTCTTGCTATGGCACAAAAGCTCCTCCTCCCTCTCTGTGAGGTGTAGTTGAGAGATATTAAATAGAAATTTTTAATTCCTCTCTGTGTTGAAGGAGCTCAGAACTCACACTTGAAAGGACAATCGCTTTCAATTCTTAATGAGTTCATAGTTAACCCCCTTCTCTTTTTCCTCCAAAAACCCTCAATACCTCTTTAATTTATCCATCTGACACCTCACTACATATTAATCAATTTACTTCTAGTTGTGGCCTTTAAAAGTATTATTCTTATTTTAAAAGCAGTGGGAAGAGCTAACTAATTGGTTCAGGGTCAATTATAACGCAGCAGTAAATCTAAATAAAAGAAGTTCCTAACTCAGGCCTGACTCCGTAAGCTAGTTTCCTACACTTACATAGCAGCTTTCTGGTCAGTACTTAAGATAGCCCTTGTTCTTTGGTAAGTTTTGTTCCCCTGTAAAACATCACTTCTTATCGTACACAGTTTATGAGTGTCAGTTTATAACTGAGCTGAGTGGTTCTGGTTCAGGGTCTTATGGAAGTTGCAGTCCAGTTGTCATCTGAGGCTGTATCATCTGAAGGCTTGACTGGGGCTGGAGAATCTGTTTCCAAGATGGCGCACTCACACAACTGTTAGCAGGAGGCCTCAGTTCCTCACAACATGGGCCTCTTTCATGATGTGGCAGATGGCTTCCAGCAGAGTGAAAGATGCAGGGAAGAGAGGGAGAAATCACAGTATATTTTATGACCCAGCCTTGGAGGCAGGAGGGGACCACACATGGGTGTGAATATCAGGAAATGGGGATCACTGGGGGCGGGGGACAACTTGGAGGCTGGCTTTCATAGGGCATTTACTTTGGCTGATTTTAGTACCATGTGTATCTGTAACATCAGGGTGAAAAATGATCCCTGGTTTATACTTTGTTTAATGAATTTATCAATCCGTTTATATTTTCCATTAATTTTTCCAACTAGATATGGAAATTTTTCTAATTAGAGATGTGGATAATTTCAGAGACACAACCCACCAATTAATTGCGTTCCATCTTTCATTTTGTTTTGGTTCATTCATTAACTCTTTATTGATCATCTCTCACATGCTGGGCACTATACTAGTTGCTTGGATACAATGAGAAGGAAAATAAACGTTGTCCTTACCTTCCCAGAGTTGTCAGTTGAGTAGGGGAGAAAGTTATTATATGAATAATCACATAAATTGATATATTACCACAAAGTGTGATGAGTACTATGAAAACATGTATTATGGAGATCTAATGTAGTTTGAAAATCAGGAAGAGCCCCATAGCAAGTATTTCTTGACCTCAGAACTATTGACATTTCAGACTGAATAATTCTTTGTTGTGGGAACTATCCTCTGCATTGTAGGATGTTAACAGCATCCTTGGCCTCTATCTACTAGATGCCCTCACCCCTCCCTAGGTTGTGACAACCAAAAATGTCTAGATATTTCCACATGTTTCCCTGGGGCATAATATCCCCCAATTAAGAACCACTGGTCTATAGGAAATTTCCAAATGAAAAGTGTTAGGGGAAGGGGCATTTCAGGAAGAGGAAAGAATATGTTCGTGAGATTTTTATTGACAGATGTTATAAAATAGTAAGACCTAAACAAAAGCAAAAACAAACACACACACACACACACACACACAAAAACCCCAGTTACCTAATTCTGATTCTCAAGTTTAAATTCGGATCAGACTCTTGCCTGGATAACTTGTTGGTGTCCCTTTAAACAGAAATTCACACCCTGTAGCCAGTCTGCTTGTGCTGAATAAGGTGTCTCCATATAATTGCTAAGGAAAAAACAGGTCTGGCCTGAAGCTCTCTTCCAAAACGTATTTTAACTTATTGAATCTCTGGGCTGGCTAAAGTTGTTTGGCCTTCAGCCTGCTGGTTTATATCACTGCCCGAAGCAGGGTATTATCACTGAGAAATACATGGCCTCACTTTTATTGGAAAGATATTTATAGGTACTGCTTATATCCTATATGAATATATTTAATGTGGAAAGAGTATATAACCAGGCTGGGTATAAAGTCAGATTACTTCCACCAAGACTTGCCTTATTTCAATTTTGAACAGACAAGAATTAGCTTGTGTGCTTAGAATCCTGAAATCTTGAGTGAAAAGGGAACTTAGAGAATCTTATGGGAAAATCATGGCTTTTGGAATGCAGACACTTCTGGGTCAAATTTGGCCTCGGTTCTGTGATCTTGGACACATAAAATAGCTTCAATTTCCTCATGTGTAATGAAGATAATAATTCTTACTTCGCAGCGTTGTTATAAGGATATATAAGATTATAGCAACATCTGACATAACAATAGATGTCCAATAAATGAAATGTCCCTCTTTCCTTCAGATGATCCAGTTGATATTCCTCTCAAGCATCCCCAAGAGATAGTCCCCTTGAAATCTGGGATCTAGTTTATCCTCAGCTCTTTCCTCTTTACATCCAGAAGATTACCAGATTCCTTCAAGTTTACCTCCATGTTTTAGATGGGCTGCCATAATTTATTTTTTTGGATCCTTGCAATGGTTTTCTAACTTGCCTATAGCCACGGATTTTAGAATCTAACCATGTCACCCCCTGAATACTACCTCTCATTGTCCCACAGGGTCCAAAATCGGATTCTGTCGTACCTGTCCAGACTTCTCTCTCTTAGGCACCCTGCCTTTCATCCTGTGCTCTAGCAATGCCACACTTCTGAAAGAGTCCTACATGCTGTTTCATATTCTCATGCCATTGCAGATGTTGTTTCTGTGGATAGATATCCATCCCTCCCCGATCCTTGTCCACCCACCAGAGTCCTATGGGATTCATTCTCGAGAACCAGTCACCCACCAGAGCATCTTCTAAAATCCGCGGACCTCCCTCCCCACTTCACCGCCTTTTTGCTTTGACACAACCTCGTATACACTTCTGTGCTGGTGTATATCATGCCTCATTGATTAAGTGTTTGCTTATGGGTCTGTCGTCTCTACTCAAGAGTGAATTACTAGAAGGCAAGAACCAGATATTACTAATCTTTGTATTCCCAGCTATTATCACTGATCCTGTTCTGGTCCATGTTCCATAAGTATTTGATGAATGAATCCACATTTAGCTTGAACCCCACAGTGATGGGAACTCCCAACATTGCACGGCAGCAACCTGTTTTTGACCATGTGCCCCATGTCATACCCAGATTGATAGGTCTTCCATTTTTATTGTCATATCTACTTTTCTACCCCCCCACTACCCACTTATCCTACTTAGAATATATATAATCCTCAATATGGCTGCCATTTCACTATTAGAATGCTGTCAACATCATGCAGCAACAAAATTTCTTCTTCTTGGAGAATTCTTCTACTTACACCTAGTGTGATGTGGTGTCCAGGTCCCTTGCCACCTTATCTTCCTGGTCGGGATCTGTTGTGGGTCACCAGTACCATGGCTAGACCTAAACCCAGGATATTGGATGGATTCTGAAGCATGGAGAGTCTTTGTCCTAATCATGATATTGTGGTAAGAAGGGGAGAAAATAAAACATGCCTGCATTTATTCCTGTGTTTCTCTACAATAGGAGTAATAGTAGCTAACATTATTAAGTCCTTACCAAATGTCAAACACTGTAGAACTGAAGCTCCCTGGGGAGACATTGCATCATGATTATCTTCCAGGGTAGTCCAAACAAAAGGGTTGGTTTTTGTTGATCTCTGCCTAGAAGCATCCTTCTGCCAACCTGGCAAGAATAAAATTGCATCAACCCGCGGTGCTCATTCTTACTCGAGCCACAGATTATAACATCTAGTCAAGGCACGCAGGAGGCCAGATTGCACAGCCTCACACATCACTGGTGAAGGCATCATTTGAGGCTTTCTCAGATGGGAGACCCCACGCTCCATTTCTTCATTGGTGCCCCTTTGGTTTTCAGAATGGTTCCAGGTTCAGATAACCTCCCTTCTGTCCAAATTGCTAGTATTTTAAACCACCCAAAGTTATTTAATCCCACCTATCATCACTCACACGTATTGAGTAAATTTTGGATACCAGAAATTACGTTTAACTCTTCACATGCATAACTTTGCCAGATCCTTTCAACTGCCATAAAGCAGACATATTTTTCAGCTAAGGAAACAAGTTCAGAGAACTTAACTGACTGAACCCAAAACATAAGGCTGTTGTTTAGCAGAAGAGTTGGGACTTGAACCTAGACATGATTTCAGTACCCACACTCCTACACTCCACACCGTGTGACCTCCAGAATCAGTTTATTCTCATACCATAGGGCTAAGTGGGGCTCCCATGGGCAATACGCATCTAGAATCCCGGAGAAAGGAAAACCTTCAGGAACACCTATGGGTGAAACCATTTATGTATGGCACAAATGGGGACAAGACCACTGGAATAGTAATTGCTGTCCAGTCAGATACCGTCTGGGCCCCATGCCACACCCTTTGGCTCTCCTTATAGCCACCATGATACCCCACTTGTGAAAGTATCACAATTTACCCGCCAGGCTTTTTTCTGTATAATTGATTGCCAGTATGTGTAACTTCTCCCCAGTTTGCATCCTCTTTCTTAGATCTGCAAACATCCATTTTTTCCAAGAATTTGGTCTTCCCATCTTTGCCTTGAAATGTGTTCAAATCCTGCCTCCCCTATTTTCCTGGACAGACCTGGCACCCACTGCCATGACACCCTCCACCTGGCCCAGGCAATCTGTCCTTCTGAAATCCATTCCTCATATCCACGTCCAAGATTGCTCCATCTTGTCCACAAAGACCCCTGAGAGATAGGGCCTCGTGTTGTGCAGGGATCTGGAAATAGTCTGCCCAGAGTGTACTCAGGCAGGAGGCAGTGTGGACTTCAAGAGCCAGAAACATTTGAATGCTGTAGAGTAAGCTCCAGTCTGAGAAGGCAGAAGAGCCATTTCTCCTAATCGGAAAATCTCCCTGGACCCCAGCCCCCCTCAACAAAGGCCATCTCAGCCCCAGAGTCCATCAAAACTTCAATTTTATCAGAGTCTCCCCTATGATGCCATTTTATGTGCTATTAAACAGAACAATGCAGCTCACCAGTAAAATAATCTGCAATAACAGCCCATTAAAAGCCTCCCTTAATATGGAACTTTCTAATTAATGTAAATGGGGTGCAAAGCTTGGAAAGCCAAGTTGATTCTAATGTTCAGGAAGTAGGTAAAATAGGAAAGGGTCTTATTTTTCATTAGCAATCTATTAGGGAATCTAATGAAATCTTTATGGCTTGGATATATTACCAAAAAAGTTACAATTGCTTTGTTTCCTGCCTCATTTCTCTGCCACCTTTCTCTATAAATATTGCCATGCTACATGTTTGATCTGGGGAAATGAAATTTTGCGTGGATTTTGTGTCTGCATCTTCTCGGGTTCTCAGAGTGTTTGGAGATGAAGGGAACACAGTAGATTCACCTTAGTTCCCACCTAAGTTGGAAGCTGAGCCCCAAAGAGAGTTGAAAACAAATGTACTCATTCTCTTCTTTCTCCCTTCCTCCCTTCTTTGTTCTTCCTGTCTTCTTCTTTCCCTCCCTCCTTCCTTTCCGCCACTCTCTCCTTCCTCTCGCTCTGCCTGAGATACTTTTTGAGCCCTCTAGCAGTCAGGTTAGGCTGGGTTACTTCCGCTGAATGTGGAAACATTAGCAGTTTATCCGTCATCTGTACGACTTACTCACTGTGGGTCAGCAGGAGGCATTCACTCTGGGATCCAGGCTGATGGAGCAGCCACCATGCTGAACATTCCCAGTCATCCTGCCAAAGGGAAAAGACAAGGTAGCAAATTGGCATCTGGCTCTTCAAGCATCTGCCTGAGGGGCGCCTGGCTGGCTCAGTCAGTAGAGCATGTGACTCTTGGTCTCAGGGTTGTTGAGCTCAAGCCCCATGTTGGGTGTAGAGCTTATAAAAACTAAATAAAATAAAAAGCATCTACCTGAATATATGGGTCCCTTCTCACATTTCATTGCCCAAAGTCAGTCATGTGGCCATGTCTAACTTCAAAGAGATCATGGAAGTATTATCCTCTACTGAGTCCAAAAGGCCCTTCCTGTGAGCCAACCAGTGTAATGATAATCTATGATATCACAGTGAATTAGAAATAGACCCTGCTCTCAGGGAGCTCAGAATCTGTTGGGAGAACCAGAAAACAAACTAACTCTAGCCAGAGCATGGTAGATGGAGGGTGAGGCTGTACCAGGAGCCCTGGGGCCAAGTGGGCTCATTTGCTCCCCTCTTTGCTGACCTTCCCCTGGAGCTTTGCTGCAGCTCGTGGTGTGATCACCTTCCTCTTTCTTCTTGGGATCTAGTGTCTGGGAGGGAAACTCATGCCCCGACCCAGTTCCCCAGGTCCCGGTCTTCAGTGTCTTGGACCCTTGATCCAGGGGCTTATGAGAAAAGGAACTGCCTGAAACTGACCAGCCTAGGCAGGCCTGAGGCTCAGGAAAGTGAGGAGCCCAAGGAGGGAAGGCCCAGGTTCAGGCAGCATGGTGGGTGTGGGTTACCTTGATTGCCCCATAGCCTACTGGTCAGCACCTGTTGCATCTCAATGCCAGGAGATCAGTCATTTCAAAGGACAGGGCTCTGGAGGAGGTAGTAGAACAGTTTGGAGCAAGGATTCAGACCCCACAAGGATTGTGGGATAGTGGAGAGTGAGATGGGGAAACTGAAGCAGGAACTCAGCAGAGAGCAATACTGAAACGTCAGGTTTTCCTTACAGTAGCAGTTCAGCCCAAAACCTGTCTGCTGAAGTTGAACTTGAGTTCTTAGAGGACTTCCCCACTACACATACACACACACACACACACACACACACACACACACCCACCCACCCACACCCATATAGGCCTTGGGAAGGATTGGGTCTGGAGCTCGGGGGAGCAAGGGATTAAACCTTAGGAAGTGAAGGGAGTCGTTGGCTATAGTGGGCGTGCTATGGATAGCCAGACATCATACATTTTATACCCTGTCCACAGGCCTTTTTAGAGCCCAGAGAGAATGCTCTGGCTAGCTTTGTAATCACGTTCCAATCAGCTTTATGGAGTTGTGAAATTGATTATCCTGCTGGTCTCACACAGGCTTTGGAGCAAGGCAGAGGGGCACCTTAATTCTTTGTTGAGTTCCACACACTGATTTGAGGAGACTTTAGCTTTTCCATCCATCCCCAAGAGGAAGGGAGTTCAGATTACCTTGAAATTACAATTTAGGGGCAGCAAACCTTGGCCAGTCTGTTTCATTTTCCCAATCACCCAGCTAGGGCCAAGAATGAGAAAGGAGGTACCTGGCCTATTACCTCCTTTTTAGGAACATGAAAAAGAGGTGAAGTGAGAGAGTGAGATCCAGGTCCCTACATGGGCTCAGACGTTTCTAGGAATGGGAGAGTGAGGGGCGTGGGCACTCTGAACTTGGGTCCAGTAGTTCTGGACCTCCCCCCAGGATGGTGTGATTGGGGTCATAGTCAATTGACTTATACCAAGGTACTCCCACTGGTTTTTCTTTGCTTTCATTTTCCGTCTTGATGAAATAGTGGGATTTTTGTATTGCTGCAGGGAAATGAATAGAACTTAGTCATGTGTTTCTCCAGCCTGGGGGTTCAGAGAAATCTTCCTTCAATCAAGGAGTCTGACCTGGGTCTTGAACAATGACCACGGGCTACTCAGTTGGAGGGAAGTGGGAAGTCTGCTACAGATAGGGGGAACACTTACAGGCCAAAGCCCAGAGGCACTTTACTAGAACAGGAAGAGGGAGGAGGGGAGGGCATGGTGGAGAGGAGACCAGGAGGGCCTGGCACACCGAAGAGATGGGATCTAAAGGCAGAGGAAGAGGCATGCATGTGAAAAATGAAATATGAGATCGCAGGTGGAAAAATGGAGATGTGGTTGGCACAGCAGAAGCACAAACTGTGGAGTAGTCCCCTGGGAGGCTTGCTAGGTAATGTCACATCTGTCAACTCATGTCTGGAATTCACAAGGAATTTATTTTTCCTCTCAGTTACCTAGATCATTATTAAGTGATGACAGTCCTATTATAATGGCTGATAAGTAGTGAGTACTTATTATACGTCAGGACTTGCCTAAGAATTTTGCGTATCTTATTTAATCTTTTCACAATCCCAGGTAAATATCATTAGCATCCCCATTGTACAGATGAGGAAACTAAGCCTCAAGGAGTTCATCACTTTGCAGAATGTCACAGAACCAGTTAAGTGGTGAGATTGAGGTCCAAACATAGGTCTCTGAACGTCGAGTCCCTGTCTTAATTGCTATACCGTGATGCCTCTGGTGATGAAAATAGAGCTCATCTAGTCCTTCCTTCATTCAGTAGATATTATTCACTGAGTGAGATATGCAACAGGCTCTGTGTTAAGTATGGGGAAGCGAGGATTGAGCAAGATGGCAAGCGGCGTCTTCACAGGGAGCCTCCCATCTACTGGGGAGACAAAAAATCAGTAAACAGTGGAGAAGAGAATATCAGGTTGCAAAGAAAAAGTAAACTAGGGCATCAGGAGAGAAAATGGGAGAGCATGAAAGGATCTTCAGTGCCAGGTGAAGGAACTGAAGCCAAGAAAAGGGGAGTCATCTCAGCCACACGGTAAATTGGCAGCGGGGTTGAGAAAAGAATCCAAGTCTCCTGATAGATTCCATAGCTAGTGATCTGGTGCCGATCTGTGTTAGGCACCAGAACAAGACAGCCGCAGTCCCTCTCCTCATGGATCTTACATTCTTTCCCCAACCATTGCCACTTGGGTATCTGAAGCTTTACAAGACATATTTTTTTTCATCCATTATCAGGTTCCACTAAAAGGTAACCTCCACCTTTATTTCTCCTATGCTCAGCTCATGACTGGAAGATCTGAACAGGAGCACTTCCTTCTCTGGATAGCCTGCATCCCCCTGCCATGAGCAGAACACTGGGGGGAGTAAGGATAAAGGATTTATGCCTTTCTCCAGCTTCCCAAAGAGGGAATATATTAACGATCATATTAAAAGAGGATGATCTCTACCCTACTGTACTATTGCTTTCAGGCAATCAACAAGTTGATGACCTTTTTGGAAGGAGAAACCCCAGAAAAGCGAAAGGACATTAGCTAACACATCCAAGAGTGCCCCTCGTGTGTAATGGCTTTTCTTCTCCTCTGCTCAGCCAAGGCAAGGGGCAGTGGGCTCTGGCTGAGCCTGGAGCTTCCCAGATGCCCTGCTGAGGTACCAAAGCCCCAAGACCCTCCACAGGGCAGCCTGCCAAGGGGGATAAAAAAGGATTCTTCTAGATATAATTCCTGCTGTCATGGTACAACAGGGCACCGTAGACCAGGTGAAGTGGAGTCCGTCTTAGCAACCCTCTTTGGATCTAGAACAATTCATATCCTGTCTCTAAGCCTGACCCCTTCTCCTACACCCTGACCTCTCCTTTATATAAACTAACTCGTGTGATCTTCACAGCCAACCTAAAAGACAGGTGCCATTATACAGACAAAGAAACAGAGGCAAGGAAACGTTAAAGGACTTTCCCAAGGTCACACAGCTAGTGAGTAGAAGACTTGGTCTTTAAATTCAGGCTTGAGGAGCGCCTGGGTGGCTCCGTCGGTTAAGCATCTGACCTCGGCTCAGGTCGCGATCCTGGAGTCCCTGGATCCTGGATGGATCCCTGCATCAGGCTTCCCACTCAGCAGGAAGTCTGCTTCTCCCTCTGCCCCTCCCCCTGCTTGTGCACTCTCACTTTCATTCTCTCAAATAAATAAAGAAAAACTTTAAAGAATTAAAAATAAATCCAGGCTTGAGTCTGGGTTCTTACGCAGTGGGATGTATTCCACCTGCTTCTCCTCTTCTGCCCCACCCCCGCTGCGGACACGATCAGCACGGCTGTGAGCAGGACCCTCGTACTGCCGCTGTACTGTTCGCGATAATATGATTTTTACTGCAGCTTCTCGGACGCTGCTGCCGGGTTTGGGATACTATCACTCCGCTTCTGCCTGTGGTGTTCTTATTACAAATCCTAGCGCCGCTGCGGCCGCCTCATGCTGCCTTCCTCCCTCCACCTCCTCCTCTTCCCCCGTCTCCCAGACTCCCATGTTCATTGCCCCAGTCCCAGGTCTTCTGCCGGGCCTTCTCCAGGCGTTATTTGCAGGTGGGGAGTGGAGGCTCCCAGCCGGGAGACGCGTCAGGTGTGGGCCCGCGGCTGGCCCGTGGCAGCACAGGATTTTAGATCTCGTCATTTATCTGAAGCCTGGTAGGATTTCAGGTTGATAGGAAGGACTTGCAGCGGAGGGCCTGTGAGTATTTAGAACCTCCCTGTGTCAAGGGAAGTGTAAGGGTCACCTGGGAATGTGTTAGAAATGCGGAATCTCAGGCCCCAGCCCAGGCCTCTTGAATCAGAGTCTGGATCGATTGCTGGTTTGTATGTTGAAGTGGGCCAAGCCCTGAAAACGCCCGCAAATCCATCCTGACATTTAAGGCTGAAAACCCAGAGCAGATGACGCTGTTCCCACTTGGGCCGGCCAAGGGCTTCAGAACCGTGAGTGTGAATGGCAAGCTAGTATGGTAACTCCCTTTCTGTGGGGGTCAAGATGATGGTGTTGTGAGAGTCAGGGATCTGAAAGGAGTGGGTCAGGGGGAGCCAGCCAGATGGGTGTCAGAGCTACAACCAGATTCATGGCCTTTGCCCATGAACTTCTGGAAGCATATCTGTTGATGTTATAAATAACTTGGGAGGGGGCGTGTGCGTGCCTACATGCGTGTGTTGGGGAGTATCATGAGAGACTGTAGACCACCACCTCTGCCCTGAAGGACTTCAGGTTGAGCGTCTCCCCCACCCCGGGAACACTAACTAGACTTGAACTGCGTGGTGGGCCCCTGCTCAAAGACTTCTGGCATTGTGCCATGTGCCCGAGGCTCACAGACGGCTCTCGGGATCTTTACTCTGCCACATGTGACTCCTCCCTGTGCCTGACCTCGGTGGCCCAAGACTTCCCCCGTGAATCCCCCGTGAAGGCCGTTCAAGCACAGGTGAGGGATGTTTACCCTCCCTGCCCTTGGAAGCACTCCCTCTGTGGCCTCACGCACAGCGAAAGGGCTTTGCTGAGAAGGAAACACAGTGGTAGACATGGCATTCGTCCAAGTTATCAAAGAAAGGAGGTAATTGCAAAACGAACTCCGAGACAAGCAGCTGACAACCTCACTCCCTCTCCTGCTTTGTATCTTCTCTTTACATGGATTCAAACCATCACCGCTGTGTTCTTCCTTTAAAAAGGAAAATACGATAACATCGCTCTCTGGTTTAATTCCGGAGTCGGCTTCCCACAGCTTTGTCATAGAGCCCGAACCCTTCATCATGCCTTTCAAGGCCCTTTGCTTATCTGACCCCAACTCACCCCCCTGGCTCATCTCCCCCCATCAGATATGCCACGGCACAGAATTTCTCACTGTTCTTCAAACTCTCCAGGCTTTTGTGACTTGGGATATTTCCTCAGGCTGTTCTTCTGTCTGGAATCCTTTGCCCCAATCTGCTCAGAAGCTTCTTACTCCCATTTCATGTCATAAGCAGTAACACAAAAGTCTGGGCTCTTACACCGTTGTACCTCCTTAAACTCCCCTCACAGAAGGAGCTAGCAAAACAGGGTTCTCGGGGCTGAGGGTTAGGGTTTGGTGGGAACTTCTCCCAGAGGGGCCGCCATGATCTGGGACAGGAGCCCCCTGGTGTGTGTGTGTGTGTGTGTGTGTGTGTGTGTGTGTGTGTGTATGTGTGTATGTGTGTGTTCCAGACAGGCAGCTGGACTGTCTGGTGGACGAAATGGAGCAAAAAGCAAATCTACATAATGGAACCATTGATCACTGTCACAATGTGCAGCCAGCTGTGGCCTGGGGAGGATGCATTTTTCAGGAGACGTTTTCCTGGGGAAAGAGTATTTGTTGATGTGAGGCTCTTAGGAGTGCGGTGAGGGTTAGTCCGTGTGAGGGAGATTCTTTCCTGATGACATTTCAGAGACAGTTTTGCACTGAATCAACTTAAAAATGTCTCTCCTCCTGCTCTTGGAACTTGGGATTGCTGTTTCTCCCCTGCAGGGTGAGAGCATTTCCATCTTCTATCTGGCGATCTCATAGTTCTTCAGCCCTGTTCCTGACAGCTTTCTAGCGTAATTGGGGATGCAGTTTTCCCCATCCATTGTGATAGTTTGCTGTTGGCAAAATCCAGTCTTTGGGTTCTGGAAATAGTTTAATTTGTATAGCTTTCACATTTTTTTCTCCAAAGAGTTCTGCAATCTTTACACCCTCCCATGCTGCTTTATTTATGGTTGCTGTTGTTCGTTTGTTTGTTTAATTCTAAGTGCCTGCCTTTTGATAGCAAAGTGGAACCATCCCGCTCTTACCAGGCATCTCCTTCCATGCGGCTGACTTTTAGGGGACTGTCCTGAGTTTTTCTGCACTAAATGTGAAGTCGACTGTTTATCAGTCTCTAAGCCCTCATCATGACTTTCTTTATAGCACCTGTCACTCACCTGTTTTTAAAAAATGGTTTTATTATCTGTTTACTTGGTTACCACCTGTCTCCCCCACTAGAAGTAACCTCCGTGTGGGCAGGGGCTTGTCCCACTCCCAGTGTATTCCCTGGCCTGTGGCGGGTACTCTAGGATGAATGTGGATAGAGCACATTTTTTTTGGTGATGATGTTTCCCTCCTATTCAGAAAACCTTCTTTCTTTCCTAGATTATGTATACTTTGCCTTTTCTTTATAAACTGATGTTGAATTTTGTCAAATACCTTTTGACACCTTTTGGGATGAACTCTGACCCATGGAAAGGATTCATTACATTAGGAGAATCTTAATTGTCATAATCCTTCAACTTCTAGAATAAATTCTTATTGACAGTAGTATATTGTTATTAAAAAATTGATATGCGTGTCTATAGTTTTGGTTTGGTATTGGTTATTTGGTTATTGGTTATTTAGTTATGGTCCTGCTCCCTTTGTCAGGCTCTGGTATTACTAACTTCTTATGGGAGGCTTCTAGCCATGAGATTAGTCCCAGAAAGAAATCTCCCATCAGTGCAATGCATGAAACTGTCCATTTACTCCCACTCTAGCAAAGCTCTGTGTTAATCATCTTAAATTCTCTTTACTACTTAGAAAAGCAAACCTAGATATCTAATTTAAATTTGCATGTGCTTGGTTTCAAGTGAGATTGAGTCTCTTTTCTCCGCACTGACAAATATGTATCTTTGTGAATTTCCTGTTCAAGTCAGTCATCATTTTTTCCCCATTCGAGTGTTCCTCTTTTCTGTTGACTTTCAAGAACTTTTTCTATATTGAGGACATTGACTGCCATATCTATTTTTAGATTTTCCATTTTGTTGTTTTCCATTTTGTTGTGCCCTTTTTAGTAGCGTCAGTGGTAGATTTTGACATTTTTAAAACTTGACTTTAAAGTCTTATCACTGTTTTTTAAGCTATACTTCTTCATTTATTTGCATGTTTAAAATGTCCAGGCTGGAGATCAAACAACTAGCCACCCTGACTTCTCTTACTTTACGATTTCATTTATTTTACATTGACTACTTAACTGAGGGAGTTTTCTCCTTGCTCATACCTCATGTTCTCCTTGAACCTTAAGAGCACCTTGGACCTGGCCTCAGTAAGGTTTATGAGAAAAAATGAGCTGGAGCTGAGTGAGACAGAGGGGCGGGGCTGTTGGAGGGAGGCTCCCTCCTGAGGGAAGCTGCAGGATTTCCCTGGGGCAGTATAAAAATTGACTCTGCCAGCCTGGAGTCACCACATTCTTATGCAGATATCAGGGACAGAGAAGGCAAGTGAGGTGCAGGACACTGAGTGTTGCTCCCTGGGCTATCACTTGCCCCCTTCCACACACCCCTGTGCCTCTAGGAGGAGAGCAGCTGCCCAAATTGGGCCATTTAGCTCCTCCCCATCCCTCTGGAGCCTGGATCTCCCTGGGTCCTGCATGACTCACGCTGTGAGGTGGTCTCCCTGTCATCCTTGGCCTGTAGCTTCTGCCATCAGCATGAAAGGTAGGGCTCTGTGGTGTAAGGAGCACGGAACCTGCGATCGGATGGTGTACACAGGAGACCTGATCTCTCGCTTCGTGGTTGTGGCCCCTCCCTGGCTTTCTTCTCCTCCCCACTGTCTGTAATGTGGTGTCGCTCCTTTTCTGCCCACCACCCAGAGCTGCGCTCAGGGTCAAACGGAGTCTGTACTTTGCAAATGGCAAAGCTCTACACATATGTCCATGATTCCCATTATTGCTGCTGCAAATTAATATTGGCATCAACCGGTTCATTTCACATCAGAGGCCGCCTGCCGCTGGCCAGCGCTACACCCAGGCTGTTAGAAGCGTCCACGTGGCAGAAAGGTCATTTGGGGATGTGACAATCAAAAAAGGAGTGAATTCTGTTCCCTCCGAGAGTTCCTGTCAAGGGCAGAATCCTGTCAGTTTACAAATGAAAATCTAAATATTTAGAAACCCTAAGCCCCTGCCTGAAAATAAGGATTGAAAATGAATATTTATGAACTGGTAGTTCCGTCACTCTGTCCTCAAGTGCTTCCTTTGGTGACACGTACAAGCCTGCTTGTACTGCTCTCTGGATAGAAGTCAGAGCCCAGCTGGGCAGCGTCCCACCACGTGCACGACCTAGAAGTCACTTACCTTGTCTGGGCCTGTGTCCTCAGCAGGAAATTGAAAGAGTAATCCTTAACTCATAGTGTTATTCGCCAAATTAAATAATACAGTGGGTCCTCGGGGAGCCTAGCAAAGTACCAGGCACACAGTAGGTGCTCAGAAACTGTGAGCGTCTTCCATGTGCCCTGCCTTGGCTGGGATCTCTGTCCTTTTTTTTTTTTTTTTTGGTCAGAAAGTGAAAGAATTCTTGGTGTCTTGTTTTGTTTTTCCTTTTTTTTTGAAAACTGTAGTAAAATACACATGACATAAAATTTACCATCTTACCGTTTTTAAACACGCATGATATTCACCACCGTCCATCTCCGGAACTCTTTTCACCCTGTAAAACTGAGACTCTGTACCATTAAATGGGGACCACTGACTCCCCACTGCACCCACCACTCCACTTTCTGTTTCTGGAAATTGGACTACTCCAGGAACCTCGTAGAAGAAGTGGAATCCTGCTTATTTACCTGTGTGACTGGCTTATTTCACTCAGCGTCACGTCCTCAAAGTTCATCCGTGTTGATGCCTAGGTCAGGTTTCCTTCCTTTTCAAGGCTGGATGACCTTCTGTGGTATGTGTCTACCACATTTTGTTTATTTGTTTGTCTGTCAGTGGACACTTACGTTGCTTCCACGTCAGTCTCAATGCTTTTAATACTCTATTTATGTGTCCTCTAAGCAGAATTAAGAACCCTTTATCAAAATTGAGTAGACCCTGCCTTCTTTTTACCCAAATTCCAGAATTCCTAATTCCCTGCAAGTCAGAATTCCTCTTTCCTGGCCCAGCTCTCTTGCTAACCTGTCTTTAATTGTCCTTCTTCAATTGGGAACATAGTCAAGGTCTGAAGGGGCTTCTCATCTTTGATGGACCTTCTGCTTCTTCATTACACCCTGGATCCTTAGGGGAGTAAAGGACCTTTGGAGCCTCCTCATATAGGGTCTCTCAACCATACTCCCTTCCCCCAACAATCTGAAGACAAACTGCATCAAAATCCCAAAAGGAGGAGAGACTTGCTAAAAATGTTGGAACCCTGCCCTGGCCACATTCTAGACCAGCTTACTTGGAGCCTCAGCCTGGATTTACCCTCCATCTGCTCCTTCGAAGGTGATCCCAGTCTTGCCCCCAGGGTCAGTAGGCAGGAGTAGAAAATCCCAGACCCAACAGCTCACCTGGACACAACTGTCAGTTTCTTCTTCAACAAAAGGACTGATTCTGGAACGTACTCCTCAGTGTGATTGAAGCTCCTTATTCTTTTTCCCTTGAACTGGGGACTGGGCTGGAATTTCAGGCCCTGGGCTTGATAGTTTTGGGCTAGAGGACAGCCCTGGGTATTGAAACTGAGGCTCATTCATTCATTCCACATATATTTATTGAGGATTTACTCAGTGCCTTAGCTGCTAGGGTGACTGCAGGGAACGCCCCAGATGTGGTCCCTGTTCGCCTGTTACGTAGTCCACTCAGAGTGGCAGATATTAATCAGAGAGGCAAAGAAATAAATGTGAAATTGCCTTCATAAGATGGGCAGTGAGGCTCCTCTTCAGGGTCACTGTAGGGGAGGATTTGAAGTTGGATATCAGTTGCCTTTTCTTCAGGTACTCTCTGGAAGTGGTCCTTGTCTATAGATGTTAAGACTGTAGTGGAAAAATGGTAGAGTCTAGAGTAGAAAAGCCATGTGAGTCATCAGACTGAGCCCTCAGGGCTCAGACCCTGAGTCACAAAGAAACCGTTGGCAAATGGTGGTATCTTTTTGATATCCTTGTTCCTTCACCATCCGATGGTGCAGATTCCACCTCCAACACCCCTGTCAGCCCATCCCTGTCTCTAGCCTGACCCCCTGCCCCCCTGCGCTGGGGCACCATCCACATGGATACAATGTGAGCAGTGCTCCCTAGAGTTGTGCGCAGTGGTCCTGGCCCTTTCAGAGGCAATCGTGGCACGTTGGACTTGGGCAGGGAAGGTTTGCCTGAGAGAATGACAGTAGAATGGAGAACTGAAGGAAGAGAAGGTGTTAACCAAACAAAGAGGGGATGGAAGAGTGTGCTGTGTGGTGGGAATAGCCTGGCCACACAACTTTATGGTCAAGGATGCAAGGCCAGTACCAGCTGTAGGGAAGAGGGTAGCATGTCCAAGTATAAGATCAGGGGGACATATGTGGTCACTGAGATGGCATGGAAGTGACAGCAGGGGCCAGATCATGCAGGATCTGTGGGCCACAGTGCAGATGGTTGTTTTATCTAAGAGCAATGGAGAACATTGGAGGACTTCAGTGTTTTTGCAGTGATAATGGTAGATGCATTTACTGAGGGCTTACTGTTTCCCAGGAGCTGTTATACAGGGTTTTCCAGTATTAACCTGATCATTTCCTCATTCACACTTATGAGACAGGGACTTCATTATCTCCATTTAACAGATGTAGAAATGGAGGTACCACGAATCTAAGCAACTTGTCCAAAGACTCATGGCTCGTCAGTGGCAGAGCCCACGTTCTTAACCAGTACAGGTAGCTGTCTCTTGGTTCTGAGGAGTGACTAGGAACTGGTATTATTTGGGGGGTATATCAGGAGAACCCCAGTTTGTCTCCTGAGGGAATGCCCACCCCTCTGCCAGGGACATGGCCAGGCCAGATGGAGTGGTGTGCCTGTGTACGTGTGGCCCGAGGAGAGGACTTGACGCCTGGGACAGGTGCTGGACCCCATCACCGGCCCTTATCTGGAGCTGGTGCCAAGGACTCTGACAAGGCAGAAAAGCCCTTATCAGCCCAACAGCTGCTTCCCGGGCTGTTTCCCCAGGGAGCTACATGGCAGTGAAATGAAGGCATCGACATTCACTTCTGCTTGCTGCACAAACTCTGCAGCCTTGGGGAGCACTTGAACTAATGCAGTTTGGAGTCTGCACTTGGGTGAATCCACAGCTCATGGTGGCCGGGTGCAGGACTTGGGATGGGGAAGGAAGGACCACGGACCTAGAGGAGGGAGCATGGAGGCAGTTACGGAGCTAGAGGAGCCAGCAATGTGTGGCTCTCTGCTGAAGAAAGAGCAAGAAATAGATTGAAGATCCAAACGAGGTGATGTTGCAGATGAGATGTTCTCATCAGGCAAATATACTTTTTAAGAAATAGAAGTTTCTGGAAATAGCTCAGATTGGCTTTACAGACGATCCTGGGCAGTGGGTGAGAAATGATTCGGTGTCATGGACATGAAATCAGAAAGGTATCTCTGTTTTTCTCTTCTCCATTGTCCATGCTTCCTGCTTCCTTTGGTCTGTCTGTCCCATCTTCCTTTCTGCACAGACTTTACTCGGCTTGGTTGTTGATTTCCATGCCACCTGCTTCAAAGAGTGTAAGTCATCAGCCTGCAATAGGGTAACTCTGGCCCCCACCAACACTGGGCCTTTGAGCTCCAACCCACCCTTTGTCTTAGCATAGTCTCTGTTCTCTGAACAATTGAAGGCAAGTTGGCAGATGTGCTAATGGCACCATGGACTACATTGACTCAGGAATGGCAGCTGTGGTTCAGGGAACGGGGAAGGTATCTTTCAACACACAGATTCAGGATGGAAAGAATGGACAGGGGATACCATTAAACCTCTCCAGGGGTATCCAGATTTGGAGACAGATAGCACACCCCTCCTCCGAGGGTCCAATTTGTTGTTGGAATATTCTCATGGCTCCTGAATTCTTTCTTTGGAGGCAAAATCTGTACCCAGGATTGTTTGTCATTGAAGAAAAGAGCCAGACCCAGAGAGGCAGTAACTGGTGGAGGACTCCCTCCATTCCCACGGCAGGCTAGGCAGCCCAAGGTGGTATGACCACTCCATCACCCCCATCCAAGGCTGACAGTGAACCCAGTAAAATATAGAGGTAAGACAAGAAGCCAGTCCAGACAGGTCTCCAATGGAATGTTTCTATATTTATATTCAGAGCACTTCAAAGAGTATTTGAATTGCTGTTACTTTAGCAAACGTCTTTCATGCAAATTTTGATATTTTTCAATGAAGGAGTTTTCATCTGAATCAATGGAATGATTCTTTCCACCTCCCACATGAAACACGCAGTGCCTGCCAGTTGCATACATTGTACATGCTGAGGAGAGAGTCTCTGAGTTGCCTTCTTCACATTTGAGATATTTGTGAGCCTTGCCTCTTGATGGGAGGCTGGAATTACAGGGAACGGACCTCAGAAAGAGATTGTGCACTTTAAATACTCGCCCAGCAGTATACTTTGAATCTGAAGCTCTACTGGGCCCCCAGCTCTAATTCCTCCACTTAGAGAGCAATGAGTTTCAAGGTCTCAGGCTTCATGGGAGGCTAACACCGAAGACCCCCCTGCCAAAGTTCTGGATTCACCCACTTCAAAGAGGGTTGCTTATAATAGCCTTTGACATCCTCCAATCAGCTGCTCCCCCTGAGGTCCAGCTTGGGGAGGGCCATGCTGGGTGGGCAGCAGCCATCTTCCTAGACACCGCCTCAGCACCCTGCTTTGTGTTCATTTTCCGTGCCTGGGGCTGAGTCCATGCTCCGTGTTTACCCCTGACTCACCCAGCAATGGTCCTGGAAGGAAACCGGGTGGGCAGCTGACAGGGACGCAGGGTCCAAAGGCTGGGCTCTGCAGTACCCTCTGGATTCAGAGGGCATGGAGGTGGGCCCAGTTACACGAGCCTGTCCTCCCAGCTACCTAAGGCCCAGAGCCTTGTTGGAGTCCCAGGAGCTCATGGGCCCCTACATCCTTGGCCTGAGTTGGAGCAGCCATTAATCACCTTTTAGGACAAAGAGTTCAGTCCTTCCAGCCAGTCCTAACCCCCAGATCTGGCTCAGAGGCTGCTTCTCAGTCCGATGCTGCTCACGGCTTCCATCCAGACCAGAAGCCTAGATCTTACAGGGACCCCATTCACCCCCTCTCACCCCGTCTCCCCTCCTTTGCTGACTGGCGCCCTGCCACAGTGGCCTCCTTGCTGTTCATCAAATCAGCCAGACATGAGTCCAGTTCAGGGCCGGTCCTCAAGCCCTTCTCTTCGATATCCACTTAGCTGACTCATCTCCGTGGAGTCCTCACTCAGTCCTCACCTTCGTGGTGAGGCCTGCGCCGCCCGGGGCTCCCCCAGCACTCCTCTGCCTCCTATTCTGCTCTCTCGTGTCCTTTCTCTTTTCTGGGGCACCTATCGTCTGCTCACATGTTACGTTTTGTGACGTTTTCTCCCCTGCTCTCACGGCCCTGGCAGTGGACGGTAACCCTCCAGGAGGGCAGGGGTTTTTATCAGTTCGTTCAGTGACGTAGCTCAAGTGCCTGAAATAATGGCTCGTTTATATTACCTCAATAAATGATTGTTGACTCAAATTGAATGAATCTATAGGTTTCCCAGAATCACCTCAAAGACCCTCTCATGTTGCAAATTGAGGTCTGACTGTCCTACTTGCTCTCCTACTAAATTCTAGGCATTTCCAGGCGTTCTTATCCACGTGGACACGCTTTAGCTCCACAACAAGCCTTTTCTCTTGATGGTGGAACTGAGACTTGTTGAAGGTCCCCCAGCGGCTGAGCATCAGGGCCAAGAATCAACCCCAGGCACCCAAGATCACGTGCACACCTGTTAACTTCAGTCTTTCAGAATTCAAAGTTTGGCCTTGTGTTTTGAGTCTTTAAAATATTCAAAACTGATGAGATTCAATATCTTTCTATTCTGAACCCCCTCCCAAATAAAAGGTAGCGGAGGATTTATATCTAAAAAGAAACACAAGAATCCGAGAGGTACACTTTGCAATGAGGCAAAAAAAAAAAAAAAGAAAAAAAGAAAAGGCAAGATCCCCAAGCCAATTTCCTTTCCAGTCTGCGGCTTGGCTGCCTGGCTTCTCCCAACAATGGATGCCTAACGAGGCATGGCTCTGGAAGACCAGGCAATCACTATTCACTTCCCGGGTTTGACTCTGCCATCCCCAGCTCAGGAGACCATGTCATAGCCTTTGCCGCAAGCCCTTTCACACACGCCGCGTAGAGTCACCGGACTTGTAGGAAAAGCCGCGTGTGGAAGCTGGCCAGCCTTGTCTGACCCCAGCACCATGTTCTCACAGCGTTGCCCACAGGCAGAACCACAGAGTGGGTAAGAGGAAGTGAGGTCCCTGTCTCCAGAGGAGTTCTGGATGATTCCGCAATGACCCTGGCATTTGCCTCACTCAGGTGGGACAGAAGGAGGACCTGGGCAGAGACAAGTTAGAGCTCCTTGGGCACCACAGTCGCAGAGATGGGTCTCACCGGCCTCTACAAAGGATTGCGATGGGAAGGGAAGAAGGTGCTAGAATCAATAAGGAGCTGGGGCATCAAATCTATATCTTCACAGAGGCATGGGCTTTTTAAAAGAGGAGAAACCGTGTTAGCCCCAGTTAGCAACCTCTCAGTTCTAGGAGACTGTGGGAGGGGAAGGTGCTGGAGCACGGGGCATGTGTCTCTGTGGCGATAAGCAGCCCTTGGTACCACCCCTCAGCCGGAGGGCGCCCAGGGGAGGAAAAAAAGCCTGGTCCCCGTGTCAGGAGACCTGGGCTGCCCCTCAGAGGTGCCCTCTTGCCATTTGGCATCAATTCAGTGTCCAGCAGGAGAGAGAAGGCATCGAAGCAGTGATCCACAAGGTTTTGGTGCCCTTAGCCGAGCTGTGGCCAGGCTGAGGGACGGCACCCCTGGTCTCTCCGTGTGATGGCGGAGTGAGGACGAGGGCGGATAGCACATACCCCGGGAACGGCCTACAGGCCCAGGAGGGGGTCCTGACTCCCAGCAGTGCCAGCCCTGTGGGAGGGAACAGGGTGCTGGAAGCACCAGTCCCACGTGGTTATTAGCGTCAGTACTTGGCACTACTTGCGTGCTTTTCCACAGAACTCTTTTGTCCACTCATGAGTCCTTACTTTACAGATAAGAACTGAAAGCTCAGGGCTGCTCCTGCTTATTCTAGACCATGCATTCTTTTTTTTTTTAATTTTATATTCTTTTTTTTTATTATGATATGTTAGTCGCCATACAGTACATCATTAGTTTTTGATGTCATGTTCCATGATTCATTGTTTGCGACCATGCATTCTTAACACAGTGTTATCACCCACAAGAGATGAAAATTGGTTCTTGCAGGAAGGAGTGTGCTCAAAAAATCTTCCTCTTTGCGTAATACCCACAGATATGTGTGGAGTCCGTGTACAGCCTTACAGCATACCTGTAGAATTAAAATTTAATGGGGGAGATTGAGGGAAAAAATGACTAGCCTTCTTAGGAGGTGATAATGACAAAGGAAGAAGAGTTGGGAACCCCTGGTCTGGACCAGCACTGGCTAGCCTCTAGTTACATGTGGCTCTCGAGCCCTTGATACGTGGCTAGTCCGGATCCAGCTGTGTAGGAAACATAAAATTCACACCCGATTTCCAACACTTGGGAGGAAAAAACGGGATGTAAAATATCTCATTCATCATTTTGTGAGGATTATATGCCGAAGCAATAACATTGTGGAGATCTTGGGTTAGTACTGAAATTAATGTCACCAGTTTCTTTTATTTTTTGTGCAGTACGGCTCCTAGAAAACGAACAGTTACAAATGTGGCTCACATTCTATTTCTAGCGGGCGCCGATCCTGCTGCAGACAACGGTCTGCTCCGAGCAAGTGCCAGGATTTGTACCCGAGTGTTCGGACTCCCTCCCAGGCTGTCTTGTTATCCCACAGCTGTCTCCTCGGAGAAGATCCACTTACTGTGTGACCTTAGGCATGCCCCTTAGCCTCTCTGAGCCTTCCTTTCTGCTGTGTGCTTTATAAAATGAAAAAGTTCCCTCCAGCTGTGAGGTGCCATTCTGGACCCAGCCGAGGGCCTGGGGTCACTGCAGATAGGAGGGTGTGGGCTCCCTGATGACCCGTTTCACCAGAAATGACAGTTCCCTAAATAGCATTGCTCCCTGCTGTGTGTCTGCTTCTGGGGAAATACCACAGGGGCAAGATTAGAAAAAGGTAGCGCTTCTAACCCCAGACCAGCAAAAGAAAGTGTTAGAATAAATGACCATTTTAACCAAGAAGGGAGGAAAACAAAAGCTTCATTTCTTGTGAAAAGGAGGAGATAGAACCAAAAAAAAAAAAAATAGGCTTTCATAGAACCTTCCCCTTCTAATAAGGGCTCATAAAACATTTTACATATGTGCTCTGCTGGATTGAATTGATCTTCAGATCTCCAATATGCCCACCCTTTTATTCCTTTCTTAATGCCTAATTTGAGGGGGGGGGATAAAATCAATTCTATTTTAATTTCAGGAGGAAAATGCTGAATGAGAGAAAAATGCAGTAGAGTGAAGCTTGAGCCTTCAGCCCCCTGCTGCCCCAGAATATGTTATTATGTGATCAGTGAGGTTCTCCTCAGAAAGCCCTCTGGAATCTACCCCCTGCCTCAGCCTTCTGAGGAGGAGGCAGGAAGCTCCAGTTCCGAAGGAGAGACCCTCTAGGGTGCTCAGAAAGTGCAGTCTGGGGCCAGCCCCCCCCCCATCATCCCCATTCACCAAATTCACTTCTACCCCAGTCCTCCTGAACCTTGGGTTCTGTATCCCCCCAACTCGCTAACCTGGAGCTCTCCCTGTACCTTCAGATTCCAGGCACGTCCTCTCACGCCAGCTAATCCTTCAGCAGACAGGTTCCCATAGCAGAGTGTCCGGTGTCCCAGCGCCTGGAAACAAGACTGGCCCCCCTTCATGAGGACAGCAGAGCCCTGACATTAAGCAGGTGGAGTCTAGATTCCCACCGTCTGGGCGGCAAGCCTGCTCCGCCTCTCACTAGCTTTGAGAAGCCTGGAAAGCTACTTATTCTCCTTAAGCCTCAGTTTCCTTGTCTGTAAAATGGGGATAATAATGACACTAGTGTCTTAAATGCGTGATGAATAAGTGAGTGATGTGTGGAAAGTGCTTGGCATAGCTCCTGGAAAACATTGAGTGGCAATAAATATTAACTCATCTTGTTGTTATTATTGTAATAAGTTTCTACAAGGAGGTGGGCAGCGGAGGGTTGAGCCTTTGGCATCTGACCTGTGATTCCATGATTCCAGATTAGTCTGTCCATGTGACTTAGGCATTCTGGGCAAAAATCCACACAAGGGAGACACCTTTCTCAGAGCACCGTACCAGGAGGCTCCTGATGTCCATCTTTCTTGTTACTGGAGCTGCTAACCTTGATCATTCGGTTAGGAAGGTAGCATGCATCGACTGAGCATCTACTGTGTTTCCTTTTCGCGATAAAAAAATGAATACAATGAATACAAGGTTACCCATGCTCCCAGGAACTGTCGTGTCTGATGGACAAATGGTGTCCTAGTTACTATTGCTGTATAAGAAACCATGCCAGAATTCAGTGGCGGAGAGTAATAACTTTACTATGAGTGGCGGAGAGTAACAACTTTACTGTGCTCGCAGATTCTGGGCTCAGGAATTCGAAAGGGCATGGCAGAAATGGCTTGTCTCAGCCCCACGATGTCTAGGGACTCCACCAAGAAGACTCAAACGACTAGGAGTGCCCGGACAGACAAGTGGGACCATCTGGAGGCTTGCTCACTCACCAGACTGGTGCCAGATAGCTGTGACTCCCAGCCTGGATTCGCCTCTGCATGGGCCCCATGCTTCCTCATAGCGTGGCAGCGGCTGGCACAGCGGCCTGCGTGTTGTGGACTCGAGCGTCCCCTGCAGACAGGTCAGAAGCTGCATTGCCCTTGTGACCCGGTCTCGGAAGTCACACCACATCATTTCCTCCGTGCAATCACAAGTCCTTCTAGACTCATGGAGGGGGATGTGAGCTCCACCTCTTGAGAGGATGAGTGGCCATTTGTAAACACCACCAAAAAATGGAAAAGCACCGAAGCATCTTTCTTACACAGGTTTGGAAACTCAGCCCCAAGAGATCAAGAGCTTCACCAACTTGGGCCTCAGTAATTATTAAATACACGATTTAATTTAGTGACAACTATGTACCAGACAGGTGTGGACCCAGCTGCCAGGGGTGCTTGCCAAGTCCCTCCATGGGGTGGCAGGCCCAGATGGACCCACTGCAAAGCTTTGCGGTCTGACCACTGCAGGTGGCCGCCGCCATTCCCCCCTCTGGCACCTGGTCACACGTGGACACGTGCAGGGGGTCAAGGACGAGGTGCAGCGAAATGCTGGACTTTGGCATCAGAAAGACTCCAGTGTAAACCCTGCTGTACCACATTCTGAGTTTGTTACATTTTCATCCTTAATCCTCATTTATTCGGTAAACCTCATTGCCTCCTGCTCTGCGCCAAGCTGGGTGCTGGCAATTACACCAGTAAACAAATAGAATCCAGGCCTTGCCCTCAGTGAAGGATTTCCCCAGGCTGTCTCTGCCAGATAGCCCATAGGCAGCGCTGCAAGGTCCCGGGGAGCAGGGTCAAGGGATTATTCGACTGCTCTCACGTCTCCATGCCCAAAGCAAACTGGAGAGGAATTGGTCACGCAATTTAGCAACTTAACCAGGTTAAACTCAGCAGAACAGAAATCAGCTGAGTGTGAAGTTGGAAGGCAAGCAGCTTACATCTAGAAACCCAGGAAATATTGCAATGCAGACTAAAAGCAATTGGGAATATCACTAGACAGACTCATTAAGCAAGAAGGTTTCTGTGAAAATAACAAAATCATAGCACCCAGGGCACCCCAGCATGAGATTAAAAGCTGAAAGGAGGTTCAAGCTTCATGTTATTAAGCTGCATTATGACAGTTTAGGAAGAAAGAATTTAGAGCCCTCTGAGTTGGTGGCTCTGTTGTAGGAATCTCACCGACTGCATCTTTGAAATTCAGAGCAGTCTGACAGAGTACTGTCAGAATATTTCTCCCATGTGGGGAAGCTGGAGGAGGGGAGAGGAGGACACTGAGAAGCCCTGGGGAAAGNTCTCTGAAGTCTGTCCAGGAGCTGAAGGCCAAGGCGGTGATTTAGGGAAGGGAGGGAGGTGCCCAAGGTAAGTGCTCAATAAATGTTAGTTCTTGTTATTACCACCTACAGGCCAACTTTGCAGCTTGGGTTGCTGGGGGGTAAAGATTAATGACCCTGGGCCAACTGGATTCTGAGCTTGCTTCCTCCTTGCGTTTGATCCCGGAGCCACCAGGAAGCCAGCCACAGTCAGTGAACGGGATATTGATTGGAAATCAGTAAAAGCCATGTGGGCAAACAAGCCAGCTTCCCTCCTGCAACACTCTTTGATCTGTGGCAGCTGAGGGAATGCACAAAGACTAGGACAAGCGCCCTGCAGGGCGGTGGCAGCCCTGACCTGCCCGGCCACTGCAGGCCTCGGTCCCTGTGCTGGTAGCTCTGGGGAAGGAGTGCAGCTCAGGCAAGGTTCTGGCAGGGCAAACCAAAGCCCAGTCTGGGCCTCTGACCCTGGGAACCAGAGAAGCCTGGCAGGCCTTGGCAAATGTTAACGGAGCGCTTTGGCCGATGAGGTTACAAAATACATCCTAGGCGCTCAGCTCGGTAAGTGGTGGTTCTGGGTTCCAGCGTAGATTCTCCAAAGACTGAGATCCACGGTCTTCCTTCCCCTACTCTTCCCATTCCTGAATATCAGCGGCATCAGAAGGCCGAGGCTAGTGGACTCTCACAGATCTCCCCATCAGTGTCCGGCCTTAGACGTCTCATCTGTCTTCAGGCCTGGTGCCAGCTGTTGGCTCCTTCTTTTTCCCACGTGTCTGGGATCTCATCCTTCCCCAGACAGGATTCAGCAGCTCTTGAATTCCCTCCTTTCTCCATCCCCTCAGCTTCCAGTCTAAACCAGGCCTTCTGTGTCACCTGTCATCGGGATGAGAACCAGACCCTCTAGAAGGGCCCCGCTCCTCCTGTCAGTTCAGTCCTTCTTCCCCTTGCCAGGAAATGCTCCTCTTCAAATTCAGCATGCCGGAGAGTCACCTGGAGAACGTGTGAAAACGGACTTCTGGGCCCCAACCTGGACATTTTGATCAGTAGGTCTGGGATAGGCCCGTGAATCTGCATCTCTTACAAGCTCCCAGGTGATGCTGACACTATCTTGCCTGTGGACCACAATTTCAGTAGCACTGTACTTAAATTAGGGTACGACCCTGTGTCTCTTTTGATAGCATACCCTCCCCTTCAGTACCCTCAAGATAAAATCTAAATGTTTGAGTATTCACATACAGCCTCCCAATGACCAACCTCAGAGCAGGGCTGTCATGTTCTGTTGTATAGTTTGTGCACTGCACAAAGACATGACTAAGAGGATGAAATCCACAAAGCACTGGACTGTATTTGTCAGGAGGACTATGGGCATGAAGAAGGGTCTATCTTGTTCTTGTCACAGAGGCACCCTCAGCTCACTGATGTGCCAGGGGCTGGGAGGGAGGGTGCCTGCACCTGCCTGGAGAGTTGCCTTTTTCTAGTTTCCGCAAAAGCACTACCTAGGCCAGCAGTCTTCCTACCCAAGAGCATCTCTGCAGTCTCCACTTCCTCCCTTCTCCCGTCTCCCAGCCCTCTCTCGCCCTCCTTCACCTGGTTAACACCTTCACGCTCTCTGGGGAAGACTCCCTGGCCCCAGAAACCTTCTCTATTATATGCTCCCGAGAAGAGCCTCCCTTCCTTCAGAGCAGTAATCCTTCTGTGCCTTTGCCACTCATTCCTGTGGGTGTGCCTGTCTCCCTGACTGGACTGTATGTTTCTGAAGGTTCCCCGGGGCTTAGCACTGGGCCAAGGCGAGGGCTCAGTGAATACTTTTCGTACATTCTATTCCACAGCCACAAAGACCTCCCAGGTGCCAAACCCAGCACTCCACTTTTTGTTGTTGTTGTAAACATTTTATTTTAAAGTAATTCTAAATTTACAGAGAAGTTGCAAAAATGGTGCAGAGAGTTCTGTATCCTTCACACAACGTCTCACGTAGCCACGGTGTATTCATCCCAACTGAGAATTCACGTCAGTGCCTTGCTACTGACTAGACCTCAGACTTTTTTCTCAGACTGCCTGAGTTTTTCCACAGGTGTCCTTTTCCCCCCTTCCAGGTTCCCACGTAGCATTTAGATGTCACGTCTCCTCCCCTTCCCCTCTGTGACAGTGTCTCAGTCTTTCCTTGTCTTTATGACCTTGACGTTTTTTAAGAGTGCTGACCAGCCTTGAGTCTGGGTTGGTCTGATGTGTATTTTTTTTTAAAAGATTTTATTTATTTATTTGAGAGAGAAGGATAGCAAGGGAGAGCACAAGCAGAGAAGGGAGGAACAGAGGGAGAGAGAGAAACAGGCTGCCTGGTGAGCAGGGAGCCCGGTGAGGGACTCCATCCCAGGACCCCCAGATCATGACCCAAGCTGGAGGCAGAGGCTTAGTCGACTGAGCCACCCATGAGCCCCTGATGGTTTTTTTGTTTGTTTTGTTTTTTGTTTTTTAATTGATGGGCTGAGATTCTGGGGAAAAAGACCACAGAGGGCATGTACCCTTCTCGTCACATCATACGAGCTCTTGAGGTCAATATATGGCTGATCATTGGCAGTGTTGACCTCGATCGCTTGGTTAAGGTGGTGTCAGCCAGGTCTCTCCACTTTAAGCTACTATAATCCCCCTTTCATCCTAGGTCTCTCTAACGTGAGTCAGTAAGTCCAGCCCACACTCAAGGAGAGCGGGGTCAGGGTCCCCCTCCCGGGGGGAGGAATGCCAGAAGTCTGTGTTTTGCTGGTGAAACCCCAGCGGTAGCTAGTAACTCTGGGGGGAGACAGGGCTGTACAGACAGGTCATTCCTCCTCCATGGGGTCCACCGAACTCAGCATTCACCCGCAGTCCTGCCTGCAGCCATTACCACTGTGGTGCTCCTAGGTGAGCCCCCTTCCTTCCAGCATGCCCTTTGAGGACTCCTTTCCTTGGCACCGCCCACAGCTCTACCACTCTCAGCCCTGGCTGCCCTATCTAATCTCCCAGAGAAATTTAAAACAGTGCCGATGCCAAGGTCTTTGTGTCCAGAGCATTTGATTCAGTTAGTTCGGGTAGGGTGCAGGTGTTGATACTTTTTAAAAGGTCTTCAAGGGCATTCTGTGCTCTGGAGTCTGGGCCGAGGACCATGGCCCCAGCCCCACACTCTGGCAGCTTCTCTGGGAGGCTGTCTGCACTCTCTCTGGCAGAACTGGTCACTCCCAAATCTGTGTTCCTCAAGGACTTGGTTCCGTGCAGTACCCGTCAGTGCCTCTGTTTGTCCCCAAAGTCAGGAACCGGGTTAGAAACACCAGGAGCAGCAGGACGCGTGTCGGTCATAATCATTTTCCTGCTGTTGTTCTAGCCCCCCACTCTCTAGGAAAAAGCAGGGCCCCGTGGCCAAGAAGTCACTGGTGTGTGCATTCCAGCCATCTGTGCGTCCACACTGTGCAGAAGGAACGTGCTCGCATTTGATTTTTTAATTTTCAGGAAACCAAAAAGACAACACTAACACTTCTGACAAGAAGAGATGACCTTGAATCGGTCTCTTGTGTGTTTACCTTGAAGGTCACCAAGATGGCCAAGACCGTGCCTGTAAATACTTTTGCATTGGGTCCAAAAAAGGAGAAAGTATTTCAACCGTTTGTTTTGAGTTTAAAGAAAAATAAAATTAATTTAACCTTTTTTTTTTTTTTTTTTTAACAAACCGACCATGTTGGTAGCCTTGTTAGAGCTCTGCTAGGGTGAGACCTCCAGAGTATGGGCTGGAAGACATGTGGAGAAAGTCAGGAATAGATGGGGTGCCTCACATAGGGTGCTGACTCCCCCCTCCCCCTAGAGGTTTAGGACAAAGACAGCAGGGGTGTAACGAGAGGGGAGGGCGCTAAGCTCTGCAGGATGATTCTGGAGCATCACGTGGTAGGCAGGCAGGTCTTGACCCACTTTATACTAACACTCCTGCCAACAGAGCTGTTATGGGTTTCCTCCACTTGGGGCCATCTAGCTGGGAGTGAGCTCTTTGAACTGCGCTCTGGTCCTTCCAGGACGTCCCCATGTGTTCTAAGTGACTTCTCCAAGTTCTTGCCGCATCATGGCGCCCACATTCATGCACCAGCTGAGATGAGACCATGGGGAAGTAGAGGCAGCAGAGAACGCGTCACGACCTGTGGGTTCCCATCTGTCCTAGCACAGTGCCCACTGGCACACGAAGCTTCCCTCACACTGGCTCTGATTTGTCACCTCTCTTGGCCTCAGTATCCTCAGCTAAGGAGTGGCAATGACCATAAAGGACCCATACCATTTTTTGGAGGATTAAATGAGATGGTTTTTATGTGAGGCCCCCTCACAGTGCCTGGCATATAGTGAGTGCCCCCAAATTATGTTTTTATCGTGATTGTGTCTTCCAACCCCCTGCTTCTGCATCCTGACCACTTCCCTCACCCCTACTCTATCTCACGGCCCCTCCGCCATGTAGCATCTCATTCTCAGGACCAGAATCTCGTCAGCTGCTCTGTCTGAATTTACCCCGTTACCCAGCCCGGTACCTGGACCACAGCACGGCGCAACCTGAGCGTGTTTAAGAAACAAACAGGTCCTTCCTGGTGGGGCTCTTCGAGGGAGAGCATTTACTTCTGTTCTTCCTGCCTCTCTTGCCCGGTCCTCTGCAGCCCCGGCTAGAAGGGCTGCTTGTTCTTCACAAGGTGACCCGTGACCCATGGCAGCCAGACCCTTGATGCAAAGGCAGAAGTTGCTCGTGGACCCCCCCTGGAGCCTCACTGCTGCTCTAAGAGGCTGCCTCCCAGGAGTGAAGAGGCAGGGGTCACTCTGCAACGTGAGTCAGAAAGTGAAATTCAAATGATTATTTAACCTCAAAGAACCCTAGGCTCAGAGAAGTGAAGCAAGTTGCTCAAACCAGGCAGCTAGTTTGATCATTTATACATGCAAGGGGAAGCAATGGGGAACAAAATCCAGATAAGATGGTTGCCCTTGTGGAGCTTAAAGTCTACTTCAGGGGTCAGCAGACTTTTTCTATGAAGTAGCAGAGAGTAAATGTTTTACACTGTATGGGCTATCGTCTCTCTGCCATGAGCACTTAATTCCCCCCTTGTAGTGTGGAAACAGCCACAGCGATCCGTAACTGAACGGCGCGGCTGTGTTCCAGCAAACTTTTATGTACCAACACACATGATGAGACACGTTTGGCTTCCAGGCTTCTCTTTTTCAACCCTTGGGTTAGTGGAAAAGGGACTCATGAAGGAAACAGTTGCATGGCTCACTCTAAAGTTAGTGGTTCAAAGGAAAGAGATGTTCTTCTGGGAACATAAAATAGGAGGACCGGAGAGTCAGAGAAGGCACTCATGAAAAGTGTCATTTGCTGGGGGAGGGTGCCTTTTGTTTATTTTATTTTTTAATTTCAGTATAGTTAACATACAGTGTTACATGTTCCAGGTGGACAATACAGTGATTCAGTATTTCTATACATTACTCAGTGCTCATCATGATAAGTGTCCTCTAATCCCCTTCACCTGTTTCACCCATCCTCCCACCCGCCTCCCCTCTGGTGACCATCCATTTGTTAAAGTGTCATTTAAGTGAGATCTAAAGATGAGGAGTCATTAATTAGGTAAAAGGAAGGCATGGGAAGGGAATAAGTGTTCTGAGCTGACAGAATAGTCGGTGCAAAGGACCTGTGGCCAAAGGAACCTTAGCTCTTTTTAGACACTGGAGTAGAGCCTTGGACACAAGAGGGAGGGCATGGGAGGCCAGCTCATGCAGGGGGAGTGTGTCTTAATCCCAAGAGCAATGGGAAACCACTGCCTTTTTGATTCTAAGGGGTGATATGACTGGATTCTCCTTATGAAGTGCTCACTCTGGCTTCTGGCTGGGAATCTCACTGACAGTGATCAAGAGAGACCCAGGTTGACGGGCAGCTCAGCACCCTTTCCCCCACTAACTCTTTATTTTATGTTTGCTATTCTGACAAGTCTCGCTCTTCCTCCAGTTCCAAAGATTCACATTGCATTATGAATTTTATGGCCACAGCTCCATCCCATTCCGTTTTTCTCACCTCCTGCCTTTCCCTCCCCGGCCCAGTCCCCCACTAACTTCGTAAAACTTGCGAGTTAAATTTTTCAAAGACTGTTTCTGACGAAGCAGTGGGAATTAGATTTGGTGAAGCCCTTCATAAAAAATTGAAGACACGCTATATTAACATACATTGATTTATTCATAGTGTTTCATTACAAGTAAGTGAGGATCCTGTAATACCAGGAAAGGTTAGGAGAGCAGGGGAGCACGGTATATTATATTGACAGCTCGGTGGAAATTGAGTCGCTTTGGATTGAATTTGGAGCGCAGGAAAGGAATTGGCTAGTAAATAAGGCATGAGTTTTACCTCCCAGTGTCTGTATATCAGCGTGGTTGCCACCAGCCCAGGCAGGGGGACAGGGGCGGAATTTCAAAAGGATGCGTGAGCACCTGGTGGACTGGGGTTGGCTGCCACCCGGCAGAGCTCTCTGGATGTCTCTGTTCTTGGGCCACCGGAAAACCGGAATCCAGCTGCACACTGGGGGCTCAGCTTCCCCCATTTGCTCAGCACCCTCTGGTCACACTGGGCTCTCCTCAGTCCTCCCAAGCCTGTTCCCACCCCAGGCCTCCGCCCAGACAGTTCCGAGTGCCGGGAACCTAGAATGCTCTCACCTCTGCCCTGACTCTGTTATCCTCACATGTCAGCTCACTTCTCCCCTGAGAAACCTCCATGAGCACACTGTCTTAGTTTGGGGACCCCGAGACACAGATTCGAATACGAGTGGATTACTGAGAAGCGGAGTGGAGAAGCGAAAGGAAGGTAGCCAGTGATGGCTGTGTTTCCCAGCCAGCTACCTCTGGAGGCAATCGGAATGGAATCCCTCCAGGAAGTCCCCTAGGATGCTGCAGGGGGCGTCACATGGGAGGAGCCCAGGGAACGTGTGCGTCAACTACCATTAGTCTGGTCACTGGGGGTGCTGACTACCCAGAACTTCCTGCGAGTGCCCCCCGCCTCAGAACAGTCCTCACGCACAGAGAGGCAGGTGTTTGCAGTGCTTCCCTCCGAGAAGCATGGAGGAGGCAGAGGTGACCAGAGGGAAAGCTGGGGACAGGCTCACCAAGGACCTGTGGCACAGGTGCCCCTGGCCGGGAGCTCTGCTGGCAAAGTGCCCAAATCCTTCGGCTCTGCGTGTTTCTCCTCCAGGGTTTGCTCTGTTCCAAGTAGTCTGGCCTTGGTCCTGGGCTGGTGATGTCAATTACTATACTGCTACCGCAGGACAGAGGACAGAGAAGTTACCTCCGTGTCCAAAACGTCTAGTGCTGCCAGAAACAGCAACCTGCTTATTTTGGGTGTAAAATTGGTGTGTTCCTGTTTCGGACTGGGCTTGGTCTTCCCGGCAAGTCTGAGACATTCTTGACAGAAGACAGGGTGATGTTAGGTGACTGTGCCGTTGCCTTACCTCAGTCTGGGATGGAAGACACCGGGGTACGGGGTCAAGCCTACATTCACTGGGCTGTACCCAGCAGAACACAGCGCCGGTCCCGGAATACAGGCCTGCACAGGAAACGTGGGTGAAGGAGCAAATAAGTGGATGAGTGAAGGGATGAATGCATTCTTTAGGTAATGATGTGTCGTCTCCAAGCCGGGCAGCTCCTTACAGACGAAGGAGCGCAGCGCTCAGATCCTGCAGACATGGGTTTACTCATGTCGGTGGCAGAACACTGCGTAACCATGAGAATGCGTGATGTCTAGTGACACATGACAGCCTGCATGAATCTCACCAATGTAATATGGACTGAAAGAAGCCAGACACGCAAGAGTACACCCTGTATGGTTCCATTTATATAAAGTACAAGACCAGGCAACACTAGTCAGTGCTGTTAGAAGTCAGGATAGAGGTTATCCTTGCTGAGGCGGGGCGGGGAGGAAATGGAAGGGAGCACGCAGGCTACGTCTTGGTTCCGGTGATATTCTGTCTCTAGACTCTGTGCTGAGTTATCGGCCTTTGTCTGTTTAGTAAGAATTCATTGAACTGTATAGTGTTCTGTACGTATGTTATACTCTAATAAAACATTTTTAATAGAACAAACCAGATGAAACAAACGATCCTGTGTTTGTCACTTTAACAACTGTGTGATTTAGGAAGGTGGCACTCAAAATGTGATCTGTGGGGGCTGGTGCTGGGATCCCACCTGTTTGCTTACTTTCACAGCAGGGTAAGTGCAGAAATGGAGAGTGAGCGCTTAGAAACTCTCATAGTACCTTGACATTGCTGCAACACCCAGGTGTGTGACAAGTGGACAGGTGTCCTTGTAGAGTGGGAACCAGTTTGGCTATGACCAAACTCACGTGGGTCAGCAGTGTATTGAGAAACACAAAACTAGGCCTTCACCGTAGAGGGTTTGGAAAGTGCTGATTTCATGCAAGTTACTTCCCCTTGAGCTTCAGTGTCTCCAACATGAAAATGAGAGTAAGTGTCCTGATGCCCCAAGGTTTGGGGAAGAGGAACAAGATAATGCGTGAGAAATCACCAGAGAGCGCCACGTGGAGTAAGGAACATGGGAGGGAGCTGCCTTTTTAATCAGCCTTCCAAACCATTCTTATCAGACGCCATGCATAAACACTGCTCTTGGCGTTGTCCAGTATGGCAGCCACAGGGCCACACGCGGCTCCTGAGCTTTTGAAATGTGGCTAGTCCAAATGGAGATGTGCCATAAGAGCAAACTGCATACTAGATTTCAAAGACCTAATATGAGTAGCAGAATATAAAATACTGCATTAAATTTTTAGGTTGATTATAGGTTGAAATGATAATACATTGCAAATATTGGGTTCAACAAAATATATTATTAAAATCAATTTTCCTTTCTTTTTTACTTTCTTCTCTTTTCATGTGGCCACTAGAAGGCTGAAAGCGTGTGTATGGCTCACATTCTGTTTCTGTTGGGCAGCAGTGCTCCCGTGTATCCACAGTGGAGTATTTGAGGCTGGGGTAGTATGTAGGGTGGACAGTCACAGCAGTACGTGCTGTTCAAGCCCACATGCCTCCTTCTCCTTTCCTCTCCTGATGTTCCCCTGGATGAGCTCCATCTCACTTCCTGAGTGAGGTATTTACTTGTTTGTTTGCTGGCTTATCCTACAGATCAACTACAAGGCTGTTGGCTCACTGGACCCGAGTGCCGACCTGTCCAGCCAGCGGGGGAAAGTCTTCAAGCTCCGGAATGAAACCCACCACCTCTTTGTGGGCCTGTACCCAGGGACCACCTACTCCTTCACCATCAAGGCCAGTACAGCAAAGGGCTTCGGGCCCCCAGTCACCACTAGGATTGCCACCAAAATTTCAGGTATCTCTCTTAATAGAAAGGGGAAAGGGAAGAAAGGTATTCTGTTTTTTTCCCCCATTCCTAGTTTTCCTGGGAGCAAAAAGGGGCAGAGCCAGCTGTCACCTAGTGGTATTGGAGCAATTAGGACGATGCGGTCCCTAATGTGTTAGCCTTGTAGTCTTGTGAAGAAACCGAATCCACGAACTTCCTAAAGTGTAAAAAACATACTAATTAGACTAGACCAGTGGGAATGCTAAGTGATTCACCAAATAATTTGCCACACAATTGCATTAAATAGTACATTTTTTTCTCATACAAATTGGTTTGTAAAAATGTGATTTCAGCAATATTCCTTTTGGCAGTACAGGGCACTGTACAGCTTCTCATGAAATGTCTGCGAATGAATGAATGAATGAATGAATGAATGAATGAATGGATGGATGAATGAATGAATATTACAAAGCCACAGAGGTCTGAGATTTCACCTGCTGTCCCTGGGAGGGCCCCCTCCACCACCAGACAACATCAACACAGAATTATCTCGGATCCCATTTTAGAATTTACATTTTTTGAGAATACCTATGCAATTCTGACCTGCATACATTCATATTTTGCATAGATACCCACAGTGGTTTTGCAGCTTAATGTTTTCACTTATCTTTATACCATAAGCGTTTTCCATGTTGGTACATTGCTTTCATGATAATGTTCTGTCAAGTGGATGGACGTAATTTAATTAAACATTCCCCTGTGGTTGGATATATTTGCTGCTTCCATGTTTTTATAACATAACGTTTCAATAAACATGTTACAGAATAAGGTTTAATTCCTTGGTTTGGATTATAACTTTAGGATTAAATTCCAGAAATTGAAATACTGAATTAAAAGGGATGTGGGTTTTAATAGCTCTTAATACAAATGGCTAGATTACCTTCCCGCGGGATTAGATTTTCGTACTCCTATCAGTTGGGGCTGAGAGAAGGGAGGGTCACAAGGAAAAAAAAAAAAAAAGAACTAGTTCCATCACTGTTGTAATTTGCATTTCAAATATGTTGAACAAGGTCGCTCTGCCTCCATGTCTTTGTTAAGTACTTAGACTTCCTGCATTTATCTGTTTATTTGGTGTGGAACTTTTTGATTCCTGAGGGCTGCCGACCACCTCATGGCCATCCTTCCCCAGACTCCTGTGCACCTGGGAGGGACCCGTGGGCAGGTGGGAAGGAGAGCAGGCTCTACCGGAAGCATGGGACACCATGTGACTCTCACCCAACCCTTTCCCTCATGGCCCCCTACTGGTCATCCTGGGTATCTTTAGGGATGGGCGCAGGGGGAGGTGGTGAGCTGGGTTTGGGCCCTGTGCTGAGTGCCCTCCTCTCTCTGCTCTCTGCCCAGCTCCGTCGATGCCTGAATATGACACAGACACCCCACTGAATGAAACGGACACGACCATCACGGTGATGCTGAAGCCCGCTCAGTCACGGGGAGCCCCTGTCAGGTGAGGAGGGTTCTTCCCTTGGACTTTGCCAGCCACTATACTTTGCCCCAGGGCAACAGCTTTCAGATTGGCTCAGGTCGGAGGCACCTGGGGGGTTCAGTCCATGAAGCATCTGACTTCTGATCTCAGCTCAGGTCTTGATCTCAAGAGTCATGAGCTCAAGCCCCTTGTTGGGCGCCATGCTGGGCATGGAACCTACTAAAAAAAAAAAAAAAAGACTCAGCTCAGTTCACCAAGCATGCACTGAGCGTCTTATATGCCAGGAATGGGTGGGGCACAAGGGATCAAAACGGTTCATTTATTCATTCCTTCAGCAAACATTTATTGGGCACTCACTCAGGACCAGGCACTATTTAACTGCTTGGGAGACAGTAGTGAACTAGCCATGAAGAAGTCATTTTCTAAAGAAAGTCACACCTGAGTTGGGAAGCAAGAAACATGAGAACATAATTATGAAACAGTGTGTGCTTATGGAGATATACATAGGTCGTTATGAGAGTTCAGGGAAGACATTCCCAGCTGACATTCTCAAGTGACACTGAGCTGTATTTTAAATGTTATGTAAGATTTTGCCAAAGTAGAAGAGGGTCCAGCATGAGCAAGGCATGAAGGGGAGAAGCAGCGTGGTATCATGCGGAACAACCAGGAGTAGTTAACCCAAGGCTCTGGATTTTGCTTTAGCATAAAGGTCGAGGCAGGAGCGGTCAGGTAAGAATGGGGACCATGTGTGAGAAGCTCCAGCTTCTTTGAGGGGTCTTGGGGAGCCACTGGATAGCTCCATGCAGTATCACTTGTATGATACTGGAGGCTGGGAGACCAGCCAGGACGGAGGCTATGGAGATGGTCTAGTTCTCTGTTTTCCAACCTGGATCCAGCTCTACCCAGAAAGTGTAGGTGGCAGAGGAAATAGAATCAACGGCCTGCAATTTGGAAGTTGCCATGTATTCTACAGATTTCGAGCAGTGTTCGATTCTAAGTCAGGCCTTGCAGCAGGCGTGTGTAGTGCCTGTGGAGTTCCTGACGATAGACCTTTTGCCTTATATTCTCCATGTGGGTTGTTCCGGGACCATCCTACCTGTGAAGAGCCAGAGCAGACGGTGGATCTTCCGTCAGGTGAATCATTACCTGACTTACTGCTTTTCTTCCTGCTACCCTCATGCAACGTGGTCCTTCACTTCTCTCTGTACACGGATTTTACTCTCTGGGTACATTCTATAAGTGATTGTCCTCATTTTCATGTGAAGGTACCGAGGCTCGGAAATGCCCAGGAGCACACAGAAGTCGGTAGGAAAGCTGCACTCGAATGCAGGTCCTCCAGGTGCCAAATCATGTGTTCCCCTTGGGCCACCAATGCCTCTCTCCCTTTCCAAGCTCTTAACCTCTCCTACAGCAGCACTGGTCACTATTTCAAAATCTTAGAGAGCCTCTCAGGTGATAAGAGTATGGTCCAGGGAAAAAAGAACAGCTGGCCCAACATTGCACAGCAAGTTAGCAGCTGACTGGGGTGCACAGGCCAGATCTCACCGAAAGCCTATGACCTTTATATTGGAGCCCCAGGTGTCCCCTTGCATTACTGCAAGCCAACAGATCAGCAAGGGGACCTCATCAGCTGGCACGCCACTGCGCGGCTCCCAGCAGGTGTGGATTCTCTCTAGCTTGCAGCCGACTGCTGGCTGCTGTGTGGGGTGATGAGGAGGATGTGACTTTGGTGACAGCCAACCTGGATTCAGACCCTGCTCCAACACTGTTGTGTAGCTTTGGGCAAGACACTCAGTTTTCTTTATCAGGAAAGCATGGATGGTAGCTGTTTCGCAGGGGCTGAGTAAATTATGGAAGTGCCCAAAGCAAGGCAGACCTTCGAGAGTTAGTTCCTTCGTTAGCTTTGCTTCTTCTCTGTGGCACTTAGGAAGCTCTATTCAGAATGGTGTTTTGAAAATCTACCCTCACTATAGGGTCACAGTGTTGCCCACTTCCTTCCTGTTCAAATTTCCAGAGCTTTCTGAGATCCTAAGTCCATGGTGGGGAAGTAAGGGCTTTGTGGGGTTTTTTTGTTTCTTTTTGTTGTTTGTTTGTATTTTACCTAGGAGACCCTAACTTCATTCCAGCACAAAGTTGCAGAAAAACCTCTTTTAAGAAAAAAGTTATACTGAGAAATAGTCAAGCTTGGTCTTGCCCAGTGGCAGGATAAAGTTAATTTTTCTACAGAGGATCCAGGGTCCCATCCTCAAGATGAATCAGATTATATATCTGTGAGCCTCTGAAAACTCATCAAGCCCAGTTGAACACAGATAGGAGTAATTATCACTGTGTTTTATTGGGCAACTGTTATGTTCCAAGAATTTAACCTTGACCTATTCATATTATTATATCCCTGTTAGAAATGAGGAAACTAAAAGCTCATGGTCACAGAGCCAGTAAGTGATGAGATGGGACTTACAACCAGGCCTTCCCAACTTCAGAGACCAGCAAAGGGGTCCTCTGAGCAGCCCAAACCAATGTTCCTGGGGAACCTTTCCCAGTGCTGCCCAAAGAGGGGCCCCTTACACTTTCCCTCTGAGCCTGCGTACCCTCAGTTTGCACATCTGTTTAATAAGCTCATTGCATCCTAAGACTGCAGGAAATTAGGAGGTGGGAAAGGAAATGCCCCAGTAGCAGTGAGAAATGGCAGTGAGCAGGGAGCAAAAAAACAGGGCGAGTCTATGAAACAATTGCAGAGGACTCAGCAAACAGGGAGGTGTACCTGCTGGGGCCCCTGCAGCCCCTCAAAGCCGTGGGTGTTCGTTAGCTGTTCTGGTTCAACTAAAAATGTAGCAGTACGTTCTGCATCTTCAAGTGAAAAGAGCCTGCTAGTTTCCACGTAACGAGTAAGCCCTCGCTGTGTGCCTGTCGCCATACATCAACTATCTGTATCCTCACAACAGTGCAATAATAGTCTCCCCATTTTGCAGATATGGAACCTGAGATAAATAGAAGCCAAGTAAGTTGACCCCGGCCATGAGACAAGCAGTGGTACAGGCAGAATTTAAACTCAGTTCAGCTGACCCTAAGTCAGTGCTCATTTCACGCTACTTCCCAAGGAGAAAGTTGTGCATGACATATTTTGGTGACATTTCCATTGAAAAAAAAAAAAATTAAATGTCACTGCTCAAAGGGGCAATGCTATGCTTGGTGTCTGGAAACGTCTGGCTGCTTTTTCTTCCCAAGGCTCTGGATCACTGAGGGTGGGTATTCGCTCAGTTTTGGGAATTATTTTCTGACAGTTGCTTGGGCATTTGCCAAGACGGGAAGGAGACTAACAAGTCCCCCCCCCCCACCGTGACTTCCAGGTCAACGGCAATGACAGCAGCGGCAATATCACAGAAGATTTCAGTTACCTCAACCCTCTTTCACCTTGACTCTAGGCACGAGGATGCCCATCTGGGAGACAGTGGACCATTAGGTCATTCAGCATACATTTATTGGGCCCTTGCTATGTCCCAGGAACTGAGCCAAGCAATGGGGATAGAGTAGGACACAAGGTAGATACACACCTGTGCTCTTGAGGCTAAGCATCCAGCTAGTGTGTATGCGAACAGGGAGGGAGGCAGGATATGGAACAGGTAAGCAGACACAGTACTGAAACTGGCACAAAAAGATACTGTGAAGCCTGTGGGGACAGAGTATTGATGGAGAGAACTGAACTGGCCAGAGGGATGGGCACAACCCTGAGAAGCAGGCCAGTGAGGAGTCCCGCAGGTCGGGGAAGCATGGGCATCAAGAAGACAGTGAAGGCTCTCTAACCATAGCACACAGTGAGGCCACTGGATGGATTGGGTCATGGATGCTTGGAATCATATTTTCTGGTTGATAGCTCCTTAAATTCCATTGTATCATGTGATTATCACTTACCCAGTGAGTCAGCTGAGGAGGCGGGGAGAGTACCACCTCTTTATCAGAGAAGGGAGCAGAAATCTAAGATGCTAGGTGGTTGGCCCAAGGTCATGGAGCTCATTCTCCATGGAGCCAGTGCGTGGACCTCGCTTCCTGCTTCTGAGTTCATTGCTCCCCTAGGAGGTTCTGTCTTCTCTGTGCCCGGATGTCAGGTGAGGACTCGGTAACCTTTTGGTGGAGCTGTTGTGGACTGAGCTTCCATTGACTAGGGAATTCAGGGCAGCCAAGGTGACTTTACAGGGGTCCTGCAGCCCAGGACGGTCCAGGCCCAGCTCATACCTTGTGAACCCCAGCACGTCCCTGAGTGGTGCAGGCCGTTCTGCCGCAGCCTCACTCCTGAGCCTCTGCTGCAGGCCCCGCCCATGCAGCTATCTTCTGCCTTCTGCCAGCAGTGTTCCGGCCCTGGCTCAGCCAGACCCCAGACCCTGCTCTGCTCCTTGCTACCCCTGGGAAGCCCCAGGGGTCCGGCTCTGTCTGGTAGAACTGAGCTTGCAGGGAGGTGAGGAGGAGAGGGGCAGACTGTCTTGTGGGGCTCCCGCACCCCCATCCCTCCATCCAAACCACCCCGGAAGCCTGGCCTATTTTTCTCATACTCCGCAATGGAGGTTTATTGCTTTTGCCTTGCTTTCCCCAGGCCTTCAAAGATTTATTGGTTTTTAAGTGACAGAATCCCAGAATTGCTTAAAAGATCAATCAAATAGTGACTAGAATCTAATATTCAGCTCCAACTCGAACCCGCCAAACCTTCTTCCCCCACGCCCCACCTGTCACACTGATGTATCTGTGGTAACCTTCATAAGGAAGTAACTTGGCCGTGAATTTATCACCCATAATGCAGTCCCTGAGGCAGAGCCCCAGATTCTGTAGCAGACCTGCCACCCCAGATCCCCAGCTGGCTTCTTTGGAGACGTCCTTCCCTCCCCCTGCTCTCCCTCTCCTCCCATCAGTCATGGGGACCTGTCCACCCCACTCCAGCATCAGCTGTGGGATTAGCTCTTTTTCTGCCCTGCTGCACCCACTCCCCTGACCTGCCACGGTGGTCTTGCTGGTTTGCCTGCCATCAGTTTCTCTTCCTTCAGTCCATCCCCCACTGAACTGCTGGAGTGGTCCCTAAAATTCTTAAATGGGTCACTGGCTTTCCACCACATGAGGTTCAAGCTTCTTAGCGTGGAATTCAAGGCCAATCCGAATCTGGCTATGATCTCCGCTTCTGGTTTTATTTCCTTTCACTCTGCCCCCTTTACCAGTGTTTACCCAACAGGGCCCAGGGAGCTTCCTTCATCGTTCTTTCTTTAATTGTGTTACGCACCTGCCAGTAGTTTTTCCTTGGTTCTCTGTCTTGCCTGCCCCTCACTAGACTGTGAGCTCTGGCAAACCTGAGGCTTGACACTGATGGATCCCCTTTCCCTGCGACAGTGTCTGGCACTTAGTAGGTCCTCGGAAACACAAGTGACTGAGGCAGCACGTCTGTTTTGCACCCCGGGTAGGTGTCAGGTCCTGGGACTGGAGGTGCAGTTCACAGGCCCTGCCTTCAGCGGCCTCTGAATCCATAAGACCACTGCGCAGTAGATGGCGGTGGAAATGTCAGCAGCGATGGAAATGTCCCGTGTCTGTGCTGTCTGGTCATCACCTCCAACCACTCGTGGCCACTGAGCACTTGAAATATGACTAGTGTGACTGAGGGACTGGATTTTTAATTTTTTAAAGTACTTTAAAGAGTCTTTCAAGGTCATTCATAGCCACGGTGTGTTCATGTGGTGGCGGGACCCACAGCGCCCTGGGCCAGAGAGGAGGGGGGAGGCAAAGGAACAGGCGGGGGCCAGGTAAAGAATCTTCACTCTGGGTTTGGACTTTGTCCTGACAGGTGCTTGAAACATTTCGTTCTCCTCTAAGCAGTCGAGCCCTTGCCTTGCCCTTCTCTGTGCCGAGCTCGTCATTCTCTACCCGTCCCGCGTCCAGTCCCCACCCTGCAGCAGGGTGCATCGGCTCCCCTCTGCGTGGCCACTCTGCGCGGGCCGCTCCCCAGTCAGGGACTCGTAGTGTGCATCTCTACCAGCTCCTGACCTCTTAGGCTCCTCCTGCCGTAGCTCACTTCCCAGTTGGGATACATTGGAACAGCAGAGGCTTCTGGAATCAGATCCAGCCTTACAGAGTTGACTCACTGAGTGGCCTTGGGCCAATTACTTCATTTCTCTAACCTTAAAGCTGCTTGTTGGGAACATGGGAATACCCATGTCACAGATTGTTTAAAGGTCCAATAAGGTAAAGCGTGTAAAGCGCAACCGGTCCTTGTTCAACTTGCTCCTGGAGGTGGCCCAGCTCTTGATGGAGAGTGGCTGCCTGCCCTAGTAGCCTCGGGCAAGGTGCTTCTCTGAGGCCTGCTGTAAGCAGATGCCTGTTTGCTGTTTGCTGCTCGGACACCGTGAAGATCTGCGTGCAGGGCGCTGGTGAGGGTGTGACACATCAGGGAATGTGCAGTGATCTCCGGGAGTGTCCCCAAATCCTCAAAACAACATTCCTTCCAGACACATCCTCAGATTTCAGCACGTTTCAGAAACACGAAATCAAGCAGACGGGGCTGGGGCATCTCCACTGCCGAAATGCCAGCAAATCAAGGGCTAAGAGCAGTGCCCTCGACTTGGAGGAGAGGCCATCATACATTGTGAAATCAAAGGAAAGCAGGTCCAAAGCATCCTCAGGAAGGGGCCTGGGGCCCCACATGAGCTTCCTTCAGTGAGACCTTATAAATACGGGGGACCAGACTGGAGACCTGAAATCAAAACCAAGCGGGAGAGGCGAGACCAGATCCCAGGAGAGGAGTCAGGTTTTTCCCTTCACAATTCATTAAGTCAGTAAATACCTCATTTGAATTAGAGCCAACAGCCATGTGCCAGACATTGGGCTGAGCACCGGAGATCCAGAAATGAGCAAGCAGGCCCACATGCAGACATCCTAATGGCAGAGAGAGCTCTGTGCAAATGCTGCCACAGACGCTAACTGACGGCACAGAATGTTGGCACTTGCAGCCGATTCTCACTGGGCTGGGGCCACCTCACCTCCAATTTCAGCTGCGGCTGAGCTGGCCAGTTCCATGCAGAGGGACAGGACCCCCAGCACCAGCCACCCTCCCCCAGCACCAGCTACCCTCCCTCTCTTCTTCTTGGCTTCAGGGCTTGTTCCAAAGCCCTACGGACCTCTGTTAGTGTGAGCAGGCCGACACAGCTCAGAAACACACGGAATTGAATGTCAACAGCAGACAGAAGTCCAGGCATGCCCAGCCTCCTGTCCTCTGGATGGGCCAGTTCAACGTGCATGTCATGTGGGTCCTCACACATCTCCGTTAGGATTGAGCCCGGGTTGCCTGCAAGGGGAGCCAGCTCGACAATGCACACCTTACTGGTTTTTCTTCCTTCTGTGTCTCACTGTTTCACCTAAGAGGGGATCACACCAGGCTGGAGAGTCAGGAGATGAGATTAGAAAAGCTAAAAGGAGGCCAGGAGGACAGCAGTGGGCAGAAATGTGAGGGTGAGTGGCACCTGATGAGGCTGGATGGGAAAGGGCTGGAAGACGTTGCTCTCCAGATGAGAAGGGACGGCCATCCAAGGCTGAGCAGTTGTGGCGATGGAGAGAGGGCCTTGAGCAGGGAGAATGGGCGGCAGCTTTGGTGATGGCTTCTCTATGGGGTGGGCAGTTGGATGGGAAGGAAAAGACACCGTCCTGGGTGACTCCCAGGCTCTGGCTTATTAGTGGGATGGAGGATGGTGCCATTCTCTGAGCCAAGGAACACCGAGGGCAGGAAGAGTCTGCGAGGACACATTATCCAGGAGAGACCCGTGGTAGTGAACGTGGACTGGGTACCTAATGGATTAGGAACCAGCTGGGCAGGAATAGGGCTGGGATTTGATGTGTGGTCCAGGCAAGTGCTGGGGACCTCCAAGGGACCTCCTCCAAAGTCAGCTAGGACTTGTGACCTGCTTCCATGGGATGCTTCAGGCCAACTACACGGTGGGGCAGCTCCAGCATGGAGGTCCAGGAGTATGACAGTGTGAGTACTCAGAGACAGAGGAATTTGGTGGGTGGTCTCTAATATCCCCTGAAAGTTCTCTTTACTCCCTGATGAGAAACCCCTGAGCCGTTTGCATTTGACAGGGGCAGGTAGTTAAGACTACGACTTTGAAATGCACAGTGACGAGCTGCAGTACAAATTGGAGATCCAGTCAACTCCAAAAGAAAGAAGACACTACGTTGGAGGGAAGAGGAAAAATTGCCAGATTTTTTCCAGGATTCCTTTAATAACCGTGGAGCCCAGATGGGGAGCACATAAAACAATCACAGAAGGCTTCTGCTGGTCCCTCGGAGCTGCAGTGAGCAAAACTGGCATCATTACCATCTGATTCTCAGATATGAGTACATGATGGTGTCCAATTAGGAAGGAGAAATCAACATTTTCGAGGATTTATTAGCATGGGGCAGCCTGAGGGGTTCCTGAGTCCCCGTCCACACTGGGAGAGATGGGAAATGGCAATTGTACTTAGATACTCTTTCTCGAAACATCATTTATTTCACTTTGTTTCCCAGCTCTCCAGGCCTTCTTTGCTGGGGCCGAAGACAAGGAGTGCTACGTGTCCCACTTTGGTGGAGGGATGGGCATAGACTGCAAGAAGATTTAGCCCTGAAAGTAATACTGTTTGTCGCCAAGTCTATCCACATGCCGGGATTTCATCACACCAGACTGGGGAAGAGGAGGAGCCAGATACAAAAAGAGACAACCAGAAATAAGACATAGTGGGATAAATACTACCACAGGGCTGTTCCCGATGGGGCTGTCCCATACTCTAAATATGGCGACTAAGGGCACACGTAACTATGTTTAAAGGGACATGTCACCACCATTAAAACTAACCAAAGAGACAGGGTCAAGTAGGTGAGTGTGGCACAAAGCCACAATCCTAAAGACCATGCAGGAAAACAAAAGGGAGGAAGGGTGGACCCCAGATAATGTAGGTGGGTTCACATGCACTTCAGCTCACCCTAATTATATTGTAGGTTTCCTTTTATCGGCCCCCAAACAACCCAACTTACCAAGAATTGGTTCCGGCGTTGATGGATTCTGGATTTTATTCCTTAGGCTCAAACCAAGGAGGAAAAACAGGTGTTTCAGAAAGAATATTTTAAATGGAGCAGGAGGAGCAGTTGCTGGAACATGAAGAACGAAAGAGTGTTCTATTTTGGACCGTCTGCCATCTGGAGAGATGGAAACAGACTGTCATTGGCATGAGGGAGAAGAGAGTGTGGTTGTCATGTTCACCTCCTACCATTGGGACTATTTAAATTCCAGAAGGTTGGAGGGCTAGAGAAGCATGAGAGCAGGGGTTTTAGATTGGAAAATCATTAACATTCAAGTGGTATTTGAAGCATGGGAGGAGCTGATGACCTTATCCAGGCAGAGTATCCATGAGAAGAGCTGAAGAACAGGACAGCTCTGTGAAGTTCCATCAAGGAACCGTGCAGGAGATGGAGAAGGGCTGGCCAGAGAGGTAGAAGAAACACCAGGGCAGAGTTAAAACATGAAAGCCAGAGAAAGAATGGTTTTTTAAATAGGAGATGGTTGAAGTTTTGTAGTTCCGTTTTCTCTAAGAGCTCCCAGCAGCTCTTACCATAGAAAAGAAGAAAGACACCTACCTTGATTCAGGTCCATGGGAAAAGGAAGATGATAATGTCATCAGAAGTGCTTAAAAATGGGCCATATGGTCCCGACTCGATCTTGAAAGCCCATGGAGGTAGACGTGCAGATAACAGATTTTGGGGGCCAAGTGGCCCCAATGCTGTTGAGGAATCTGTGCAGAAGGTACAAGGCCAGGAGAGGCTGGACAGACAGGAAGTGGCATTCAGAGAGTAAAATGATCAAGGATGAGGTTTTAGTAATGGAGCCCTGCAATGGTTTAATACGGCTCCGGGTGTCTCTGTGTTGGCAGTGGTAGTAGATGGATGGTAGTGGATTCAAGGTGAAGGTCACTGAAGCCAAATATTTCAAGGACCAAAGAGGCTAGACTAAGGATGGGCAGGCTGTCTTAGTAGATGTAATTTTTGTAACTCAAATCCTCCCAATGCTGGGGAAGTGGTGAAACCCTTTGCAGGGGCAACAGTGATTCTGCAAGGTGCCTTCTCCCAGGTCTCATTTTTGTTCCAACTTTTTTTCTGCTGACTTCTATTTCTCACAGTGTTCTGGGCCCCGTGACAGTTTGCATCACTGCTTTGTGTCAGATCTTGCACAGCTGATAACGCATGGTTCTCAGTCTCTCTGTCTGCAGCTGCCCAAAGGTCAGACTTTCAAGTCAGTCTCCATCAAGTGCATCTCTGTAGCCTGATCTATTGATGTTCTTCTGAGCTAGTGCAGGGATCTGTGCCATGTTAGAATCCAAGGAGGTTTGCTCTCATCCAAAAAGCATTCTGCACAAGGCTCGCTCCAGCTGCCTGCGGCTGCTCAGAGAGTTGCCTCCTCTCGGTGGCAGTGAGAGAGGTGATCTTGAAAGTCCTGGCTTTTTGGTGGGTGAGGAACAACTTAAAGGTTAGAGTCTTAGCTATGAGGCAGAAGAAATTTGTACTTACCCCCTTTCACAATGTAGTCCATCCTTTTCTTGCCGGGCTGCAACTGTTTACGGTTTGCTGTTTCACTGGTGCATTTCCACTTGAGTGTAGGCTCACTAAGCAATTTCTAAAGATTATAAATGTATAAAATAAGTATTCATAGTCAGGGCAGGGGTAGCAGCTCCAGTAACACAAGAAGGATTCAGGGGTAAGACTTAAGACCTATACTGTCTAATACTGAAGCCACAGCTACATGGGAGCTATTTAAATGTAAATTAATTAGAATGAAATGAAATTAAAACTTCCATTCATTGATGAAACCATCCACATTTCAAGTACGGTAGCCACGTGTGGCTATTGGCTACCATATTGAACAGCATTCCCATCAACACAGAAAATTCTATTTCACTGAATTGCTCTAGACTCTCAGAGGGCTGCTAAAAAGCGGTCAAGGCCCACGTATGGTTTCAAAGGGACTATTCATGTAAGCATTTCACAGGGACTATCAATGGGGGCTTAGACTCAGGCCTAAAATGTCTCAAAAGCTCAAGTGGGACCTATGACTGGGCAGACTTGCTGGTCAGACCCTGACCTCCCGAACAAGGCTTCCCAGACTCCACTCATCCCCCTCACTGGGGTAGCATCTGGGAAATCGTTTCACCCCAGGGTTATCAAATCCCAGTGGCTATTAGAATCACCTAGAGAGCTAGGAAATATGTAGGTTTTCCCCATCCGTGGGGCTCATAGGACCGGACCTGAGGATCTGTATGTGCAGAAGCCCCCGGGGGGTGATCATGCCAGTCTCGCACATCAGCTTCACCGCTGGGCTAGTTTACAAGGTGGACTCCTGTGTGGAGAAAGGAGCCGATACAGGGCACCACGTATTCTCTTCTCTGGTGCTGATACTTGCTTGTTCTCGTGACGTGGGGAAGTAGTTCTGCATTTTAGCATGGAGTTACCCCTGTTGGCTTTATAGCTTTTAGAACTTGGGTCTCTTTTGGTGTGTGTTTCAGCATGAAGATAATCCATTTTAGCTCATAAGAGCCGAACTAGGATCTCTGCCGGCTTACTTCACTAAGTAAGGTCCATATGGGGGCCAGAAACACACCCCTGTTTTCCTGCAACGATGACAATGACTGGCGTGTGAAGTAATTCATGGGGTGTTGTTACCTGCTGATAGCACAGCTGAATACACACTTCCGTGCAGGTGTGGGGTTTGGTAGGAGACGGATGTTTGGTGAGATGGAGTGTCAGGGTCGGAACAAATCTGTATTCTTTCGTGGAAGGCTAGAGCAGCCTGGCAGAACCATCCATTTCCAACTTCCGTATTTTCTTAGATCAGACAAAATATATCGAGTGCCAAAATGCTGTAGCAGTACGGGTGCGTCACTCAGCTGGGTTGGAATCTGTATGCATTGTCCCCCCGGGCCAGTTTTGATTATGTTCTTTTTCCTTTTATTGCAGTCAGCAAATCTGAATTTGCTATTGTGGGGAGAGCAGGAAGAGGAGGGGGGGAAAAATGAAGGTTTTTAACCTTCAGAAAGTTCAGAGGTTCAGTCTGAATAAGCACAAAAACTTTCCGTGTGCGTCTGAATTCCTTGAATTTGCAGAACTGCTCAGAATCCCAGGAGAACTACCTTGCACACGGAATCCGGGCCCTGCTTTGTAGCTAAAAGGCAGAGCAGAAATTATGAGAGAGGAGAGGAATTAGAGAAGTGGGAAGAGGAATCAATATACAAAAAGGAGTTTGGTCCCACTCCAGGCTAAGTTTTAGCCTATTGTTCAGTTTCTTCCATTCCAAGCCATCTGCTTCCCACGGCTCTCAGATAACGTCTCCCCTGCCAGGACACCCTGTTCCTGCTTAATTGAAATGAGTTTCCAAGAATAGTTGTCCAAAGCAGTTTCCAATGGCGGGAATGTTTTGAAAGTCACAATAGGAGTTGAAGCTCGAGGATGCAGATGTCTACACACGAGCCAGATGTTCAAAGGCATCACATGGTCCACGACTGCCTTCACATTTCCAAACCACGAGTTCTCTCATTGGCCTCTGCAACTCAGAAATGGCTCCTTTGAAACTGGCATCGTCTCTCCATTAGGGACCTGTAATACTGCAAGTGTGAAGGGAAACAATCCCTTCTATTCAGGTTGAAAGCAATGTGTTTCCCAGGCTTAATTATACCACAGGTATATAAATTACAGAAACATGTTAATGCTCCCATGATTAAAATTATAGAGTGCCTAATTGAAAAAGCATAAACTGAATTGAAGAATTCCTAATTATAGTTTGCTTTGAGGTGTTAATTTCCTCCATAACGAATGCATAATTTCTTGGAACCTAAAAAGGTGGCCTCTTGCATCAGCACGTAGGATGCAGGCAGATGGGATCGGGTTGTCATCTTTCAGTGCAGGAAGTTGACAGGGGAGGTTTGATTTGGTGGGAGAACCTTGGAAGGGAGCTTGGGAAGGAGGCGGAACTGGTAAAGATGCCAAGTCAAGATTCTGCCTGGTGGGCATCAGGACAAAGGACAGATGAGGAGCCCTTAGAAGACGTTCTCCACCTGCCTTTCTCTTCTCCCTTCAAAGTCTCAACCTTTACCCCGGTTGGTTTTGGTAATTTTTGTGCCTACGTCCTGGACCAGCAGTATGATCTGGGAATCTGTTAGAAATGCAGATGTTTGGGCCCTACCCCCTGACCTACTGAATCAGGAACTCGGGGGTAGAGCTTAGCCATCTGGGTTTTAACAAGGTCTGCAAGGGGTCCTGATGCATGCTAAACTTTGAGAAGCACAGTTCTAGGGAGTGAGTCACGGACTGCCAAATTCACATCTAGTGGAGCTTTGTTGAACTCCTCCTACTCTGGATCAGGACCCATCATTAGCGACTTCCCAAGCATCATTGCATTTTATACTCCTAACATCACACTGAAGTGGGGAAAATGTATCCCATTTCTCAGGTGAGAAAACGAAAATCCATAGAAGCTGGCTTGTCCAGTTCATGGCACCTTTGAGAGCTGTAGACCTTGTCTGTAGGGTCAGATGGAGACTCAGATGCACTATGTTGTCCATTTTTTTTTCATTGTTGTCACCTCATTTCATCAATACTTTGCTGATAAATGGGTTTTCTGAGCTTTGTGAAGCTGGAGGCTGAGCCACTACTGAGAATGAATTCCAGGCGAGTCATGACTTTGCTAATGCTGAGTCTGACTGTAGGACAAGGGAGAGGCTCCTATGTGCCTATAGTAATTGCTATTAATGGCATAGATTGAAAGTGTGCATCCTTCCTGAATAGTGATGTGAATTCTAAGCATAAAAGACCAGAGCTCAAAAAGGAATTTTTGGAAGAAATTCCCCTTCCATAGTGACCCAAGCTGTAAGCTCCCCATTAGAGACTTTAGGGGCAGAGGGAGCTGCTCTAAGATGCACCATGTCTCCATCTCCTCTGGTCAGGCATCTTGGTTTTCTCAGGTTTATGTTTCCCAGTAAACACATCAGGGTCCTCGCACGCTCTCTCTTGATCTCTCTCTCTCTCTCTCGATCTCTCAATCTCTGTGTGTGTGTGTGTGTGTGTGTGTGTGTGTGTGTGTGTGTGTGTGTGTATTTGTGTGGGGTAGCTTTTAGCCAGTACATAGACATCTGAAACAATAAACTTAAGTTCTTGGCCTATAGCATTCAACCAAATTTTTGCATAATACTTAGACATTCCTATATGGTTGAAAATTTGGGTTATTTCCAGTTACTTGTTGTTATAAATAACCCAGAAATAAACATTCATGTTTTTCTCTTGATATTGTATCTTTAAATAGGAAAAATTCCCAGGAGTGGAATTACTGAAATGAATAAAATCTAACTAAAATGTATTGAATGCCTACTCTTCTATGCCAGACACTGACAGCCAATTCATATATATTAACCTTTTTCATTCTTTAATTAACAAGAATCTCAAAGTAACAAGTGTACACAGTTAGGACATCAGATAGTCAAAGACCATTCCCTCCCCCACCTTTTCAGGCCCCACTCCTGTGCCCCAAAGGCAACTGCATTGTAATTCTTTTATTTCTTCTGGGAATTGGCATTGTCACTCCATAATGTACTGTTTTAAAATCATTGATTATAGATATTATCTATTTACTTCCTGTTATTATAGATGAGAATTTGGCTGTTTTAAATAAACTAGTACTTCCCTTCCAGCTTCCCAATGTAGTTATACCACAATTTTTAGTTAAATAAATACACAATGGCTAATTTTATAATTCTGTAAAAGCAGGGCACTTGAGTGCCAAGTGGTATATACTATTTTTGTTATAGTATTGTATAATTAACTCAAAGCTTACTATGTACTAGATACTATTTTCAGTTCTTTACATATATTAACTCAGTTAATTCTCATCCAAACCCTTTAAGGTAAGAATAGCATGACCCCTATTTTAAGATGTGCAAAGTGAAGCCCTGAGAGATTAGGTAACTTGCCCAAGTTCATGCAACTTGTGTATTGCTGCTCTGGGATTTGAACCTAATTATCTGGCTCCACAGTCTGAACACTGAACCAATATGCTTTACTACCTGTCGTTACTCTTTCTGTCTTGTATAGTTGTTTTTTCTTTTTTAATTCATCCTAATTATTCTATTTTATTCAAGCAATATCTTCATTATGCTATTCATAAGTTTTTCCTCTCACAGAGCTCTATCATTTCAGATTTATTCTAAAATATTCTTTTTTCTTTCATTTTTTTATCTCTCTTGCTCTCTCTTTTTTTTTTTTGTCTTTTCATTCTATTTTCTAGAAAAATAACACTTGTATAGCAATTGTTTAAATTTGGAGCAATTCCAATTTTTTCTTTTAAGAGCTATTTATGGTTCTCTGAATTAATTTTCCTCATATCATCACTTCTTGTTTATAGAAAAAATCATTTGTCAAACTTTTCTGAGGATATTATTTTGATTGGGGAGAGAGAGAGAGGCTTTGCTGACTGCTGTATTGTCTCCATTTCCTCTGGAATCATTTTTTGCCATTTGAATTGACTACTTACTTTTATATTGGTGCATTTCTCACCTAACCAATGAGACTTGTAGTCCGTATTTAAAAGTAAGGTATTGTAATCATAAAGAGAAATTAAGAAAACAATTCCATTTGCATTTGCATCAAAAAGCATAAAATACGTAGGAATAAATTCAGCCAAGGAGGTGAAAAGCCTGTATGCTGAAAAATGATGACATTGATGGAAGAAATTGAAGAAGACACAAAGAAATGGAAAGATATTCCATGCACATGGTTGGAAGAATTAACATTGTTAAAATGTCCATACTATCCAAAACATCCCACAGATTAAGTGCAATCCCTATCAAAATTCCAATGACATTTTTCAGAGAAATAGAAAAAAAAATCCAAAAATTTGTATGGTACCATAACAGATTCTGAATAGCTAAAGCAGTCTTGAGAAAGAAAAAGCTGGAGGCATCACACTCCCTGGTTTTAAAGCATATTACAAAGCTATAATAATCCAAACAGTCAGGTATTGGCATAAGAACAGACACATAGATCAATGGAACAGAACAGAGATCCCAGAAATAAACCCATAATTATATGTTCACTTAATTTATGACAAAGGAGGCAGGAATATACCATGGGGAAAGGACAGTGTCTTGAATAAATGGTATTGGGAAAACTGGACAGCCACATGCAAACAAATGGCACTAGATGGCTATCTTACACTACACACAAAAGCTAACTCAAAATTGACTAAAGACTTGACTATAAGACCTAAAGCCATAAAACTCCTAGAAGAAAACATAGGTGACAAGCTTCTTGAAATTGCTCTTCATTAGGACTTTTTTTTTTATTATGTTCAGTTCACCACTGTACAGTACATCATTAGTTTTTGATGTAGTGTTTAATGATTCATTAGTTGAGTAGAACACTGAGTGCTTATCACAACACGTGCCCTCCTCAATACCCATCACCCGGCTACCCCATCCCTTCACCCCCCTCCCCTCTGAAATCCTCAGTTTGTTTCCCAGAGTGCATACTCTCTCATGGTTCGTCTTTCTCTCTGATTTCTCCCCTTCAGTTTTCCCTCCCTTCCCCATGGTCCTCCGTGCTATTCCTTATGTTCCACATATGAGTGAAACCATATGATAATTGTCTTTCTCTGCTTGATTTATTTCACTTAGCATAATCCCCTACAGTTCCATCCATGTTGATGCAAATGGTGGGTATTCATCCTTTCTGATGGCTGAGTAATATTCCATTGTATATATGAACCACATCTTCTTTATCCATTTGTCTGTTGAAGGGCCTCTCAGTGTCTTCCACAGTTTAGCTATTGTGGACATTGCTGCTATGAACATTGGGGTGCATGTGCCCCCTCTTTTCAGTACATCTGTATCTTTGGGGTAAATACCTAGTAGTGCAATTGCTGGGTCGTAGGGTAGCTCTATTTTAACATCTTGAAGAACCTCAGTACTATTTTCCAGAGTGGCTGTACCAGCCTGCATTCCCACCAACAGTGTAAGAGAGTTCCCCTTTCTCCACATCCTCCCCAGCATTTATTGTTTCCTGTTTTATTAGTTTTTGCCATTCTAACAGGTGTAATGTGATACCTCATTGTGGTTTCGATTTGTATTTCCTTGGTGGCTAGTGATGTTGAGCGTTTTGACTCTAAAAGCAAAGGCAATAAAGGCCAAAATAAACAAGTGGGACTACATCAAACTAAAAAGCTTTTGCATAACAAAGGAAACCATCAATGAAATGAAAAAGCCTGCTACTGAATAGGGGGAAATATTTGTAAATCATATATCCAATAGGGGGTTAATATCCAAAATACATGAAGAACTCCTACAAATCAATAGCGAAGATTAAGAAGTGGGCAGAAGACCTGAGTAGAAATTGTTCCAAAGAAGACACACAGATGGCCAATGGGCACATGAAAAGATGCTCAACATCTAATCATCAGGAAAATGCAAATCAAAACCATAATGAGATACTACCTCATACCTGTTAAAATGGCTATTATCAGAAAAGACAAGAAATAACAAGTATTGGCAAAGATATGGAGAAAAAGAGACCCTTGTGCACTGTTGGTGGGAATGTAAATTGATGCAGTTACTTTTAGAAAACAGTATGAGTATTCCTCCAAAAATTAAAAATAGAACTGCCATATGCTTTAGCAATTCTGTTTATCCAAAGAAAATAAAAACACTAATTTAAAAAGATATATGCACCCGTATGTTCATTGCAGCATTATTTACAAAGCTAAGATTTGGAAACGACCTAAGCATTCATCAATGGAGGAATGGATAAAGATGCGGTATATGTATGCAAGAGACTACTACTTGGCCATGAAAAAGAATGAAATCTGGCCACTGGCATCAAGGATGGATCTTGAGGGAATTATGGTAAGTGAAATAAGTCAGACAGAGAAAGGCAAATATTGTATAGACCAAACTCATAGATGCAGAGAACAGAACAATGGTTACTTGAGGGAAGGGAGACAAAGCGAGTGAAGAGGGCCAAGAGATACAGACCTCTGATTATAAAATAAAAAAGTCGTGGAGATGTAATGTACAACATGGTGACCACAGTCAATAATATTGTAGTGCACACTTGCAAGTTACCAAGAGAGCAAATCATAAAAATTCCCATCACAAGGGGGAAAAAAATGTATAGCTTTGTATAGTGATGGATGGTAACTAGACTTATTGTGATGATCATTTTGCAGTGTATACAAATACCAAATCATTGTCTTACACACCTGAAACTAATATGTTATATGTTGATGATACCACAATAAAAAAGTAATTCCAACAACATGTGCTACCTATGATAAGGGCAAAGACAGGCCGTGCACATGGCATCCTGCTGTGCACACCTCTTAGATTGTGTACAACTAGGTATCTGTGTCAGGAGACTTTTCTTGTGAATGCGTTACTCCAGTGACCATATAATTGATATCCAAATTGGAACACTTTGAGAATGATGGGGGTCGAATAAATACTACAGGACTGTAAGCATTAACCTGGACCCTTGTGGGACAGCTGGGAAATATGGTCACCCTGTCTATAATCTGCTTGAGATACTGCAATTTCTTGCAATAACGATAGAAAATTAAGTGACACATTATTAGTTATATCAATGTGTGTTTGCCTTTTGCTTTCTCATAATAGCTCCCAGTAGCCTTCAGTTTTATTCTTCTGTTCTCAAAGCCTCTTCCATGTTTTTTCTGAAGTGAAATGTCCAAAATTTAATTTTCTTTAGAAATTCAGACATCTCACAATATTACAGGATCTGAGGTAAAATTCTGATAAACATAAAAAGTAGTTATTTATAATATTTAGGATACTTTTTGTTTTACAGTGTAACATTTAATTTACACGTGTTGAGGCCAATTAATTTTCAGGGTATTTTTTCTTTCTTTTCTTTTTTTTTTTTTTTTTGGTAAGAAAAGTTGGAATGTTACACTTTGAAAAACTTTGGCTGTTAATTGGGAAACCTGTCAATTTTTTTTTCTTTTCTCCAGTTTTATTGAGAAATAATTGACATTTATCACTATGTAAGTTTAAGGTGTACAGCTTCATGGTTTGGTTTACATCCGTTGTGAAATGATCACAACTATAGGATCAGCAAACATCCATCTTCTCATAGATACAATAAAAAGAATAAATTCTCCTTGTGATGAGATCTACTCTCTTTATAACTTTAATATATGTCACACAGGAGTGTTAGCTGTGGTCTTCATGCTGTCCGTTACATCCCTGCAAGTTTATGCCTTTTGACCACCTTTCTCCAAATACCCCTCCTCCTTACCCCCCTGCCTCTGGTAACCACACGTCTGATCTCTTTTTCTATGAGTTCGGTGTCTCTTTGTTTTTTATTGGTTTCCACATATAAGTGAGATCATATAGTATTTGTCTTTCTTTGTCTGAGTTATTTCATTGAGCATAGTGCCTTCAAGGCCCACCCAATTAGTCATAAATAGTAGGATTTCCTCATTTTTTGTGGCTGAATAATATCCCATTGTATGTATAGACCACAGTTTCTTTATCCATTCATCATTGATGGCCACTAAGCTTGTTTCCATGTCTTCGCTACTGTAAATAATGCCATGAACATGGGTGTGCAGATATCTTTTTGAGCTAGTGTTTCTTTTTCCTTTGAAAACCTGTCAAAATTAATAAAGGATTGTCTAACTCCCAGTTGAAAAGGCAGAAGGAAGAAGTGCTATTTTCCTTTCTGATTAAATGAGTAAATAAGAAATGTTCACAACATAATGTTAAGTGAAAAAACATATAAAACTATATATAATACAATTTTAATTTTGTATTGAAAGCGTATATAAACAATGATTTAAAAAGTAGAAGAAACCTAAAAAAGATAAAATACAAAAATAAAAGTAAGATGTAGAAGTTGACCGGAAGTGGCGTGTTTTGGGGAGTGAAGACATTCAGCTTCTCCAGAGATGGAACTTCTTCTCTTCTGCCTAAGGGGTGAGAATAGAGAGTAGACAGGTAGAGGCCCATGTTCAAGAATTTGATGGATTCATCTACAGACTTTTGATCAACACCCCTGCTTTCAGCCCCACATTTCACCTCCGTATTCCCCATACCTTTCTGCTCCAAGATCAGAGTCTTGTTTGAAATCCAATGGCAAGAGAAGTCCTCTTATTTATATTTCTTTACAGTTTGGTTTTCTTTATCTTCCCACACCAGACATCCATCTCTGGCCATTTTTAGTCTTCCAGAATTTTGTTGAATCTTCTCAACTGGACCCTCTCCTGTTTGTTCTTTCCTTGTTGGATTTAGATGCTTTTTTATCTTTTCGTGTCATTTTAGTGGAATTTCAGTAGAAAGGAGAGATAAATGGAGTGCATTAAATCTTCTACTTTTAACTAGAAGTTCACTCACATTATTATCTCATCCAGTTCTCACAATAATCATTTATTGTCCTCAGATTTTTAAATATTTGAAGGAAGTTCACACAGCTGAGTTTCAAAGCCAAAATTCAAATTTAATGCAGAGTGTAAAATCTATGCTCTCTGAACTCCTAGGTCATGAAAGTGTTTATAAGTCTTGAAATCCATTGCCAAAGTATTTCCCCATTCTGATGAATCAACTTACAGTGCTGCTGGAATTATATAATCCTACCAATTTCACCACAACCTCACTGAGATGGCATGTTATAATTTACATTTACTTTGATAATGTAGTGGGTTTTAAATGGAAGCATATTATCATTTTGATTTGCATTTCTTGGCTTAATGCAAGACATAATTTTTTCCCATGTATTTTTATACTATTGACATTCCTTTTTGTAAGTTGTCTTTTTTACATCTTTTTACCTATGGCAGTGGTTCTAACCAGAGTTAATTTGTTCCCCAGAGACAATGACTGGAGATATTTTTGGTTGTTACAACTTGGGGGTGGAGGATGCTGCTGGCAGCAAGTTAGTGAGTAGAGACCAAGGATCCTGTTGAAAGTCCTGCAATGTACAGGACAGCCCTCCACAACTGAGATCACTTAGCCAAAATACCAATAGTGCCAACATTGAGAAACACTGACTTAGGAGGATCCCGATAGCCTCCTTATTTTTTTTTTTAATTTTTTGAAAATTTATGATTAGTTCAAAGATTCCCAACCTTTTTGGAGTTAAAACCCCTTTACATTATTAAAAAATAATGAAGGTCCCAAATAGCTTTTGTTCATGTGAGTTTTGTCTGTCGATATTTACTGTATTAGAAATTAAAGCCACAGGGGCGCCTGGGTGGCACAGCGGTTAAAGCGTCTGCCTTCAGCTCAGGGCGTGATCCTGGAGTTCCGGGATCGAGCCCCACATCAGGCTCCTCTGCTATGAGCCTGCTTCTTCCTCTCCCACTCCCCCTGCTTGTGTTCCCTCTCTCGCTGGCTGTCTCTATCTCTGTCAAATAAATAAATAAAATCTTTAAAAAAAAAAAAAAATTAAAGCCACATTTTAAGAACATTATAGATCATTTAAAAATAGTAATAAAATCATTACATATTAATGTAAATAACAGATTTATATTTTCCAGAGCAATAAAATTAGGGAGAAGAGGCACATTGATTCACATTTTTACAAATACTTTTAATGTCTGGCTTAATAGAAGATAATTAGATTCTCCCATCTGTTTCTGTACTTAAATCTGTTGTCATGAATTGGTTTGGTTGAAATATGTTAAGGAAATCCAGCCTCACACAGATATGTAATGGAAAATGGGGGAATAGTTCAATAACCTTTTAAAGTAATTATGGATATTCTTTGATATTTTACCAAAACTCAGAGAGTGGGAGTTTCCTCAAGTTTAGTTGGAATGAAACTGGATCCATGAAGTTTTCATATTCTCTTATATTAAAATATATCCGTTTATGTTGCACTTTGAATGGATATTTTATATTTGGTATTTTCTCCTTGATTTTGTAACATTATGGATTGGTCCTTCGAAAAAACCTCACTGAATTATAAAAATCTTCCAAATGTTGACACATCTCATTACACAATATCAAAATAATCACATTTGCTAATATCACCATTGATCTCATCAGTAAGTTTAAAAGTATTGGTAATCTGTCAAGTTCACGGTGATGGATAACAATTTCCAAATTCTAATTTTCATTTGAAAGCTCAATTATGAACAAATGCTGTCAGTTTTCCTTAAGTGACAGATAAATTTCATTTATTTTGGAGAAAATGTTTGCCAAATATCCAAATGTGAATAACCACAATTTGTCAGTCACTCATTTAAGGAAAAAAAATGGTGCTTCATTTAAAATGGGGCTACTTTGCCATGCAACTCGAGCACAGAAATGTTTTTCCTTAAGAACACATAGAACTTCAGTAAGCAGGAGAAATGATTTATAAAAACTTCACGTTGTGTCACATGAACATTAAAAAGACATGCACTCAAAAAAAAAAAAAAAAGTGGGGCGCCTGGGTGGTGCAGTCAGTTAAGCATCTGACTCTTGATTTCGGCTCAGGTCATTATCTCCGGGTCTTGAGATCAAGCCCCACGTCAGGGTCCACGCAGGACATGGAGTCTGCTTAAGACTCTCTCTCCATCTCTCTCCCCAACCTGTGCACTCTCTCTCTAAAATCAACAAATAAATCTTTAAAAAAAAAAAAAAAGGACCTACACTCAAGGGTTGGAATTAACACTTCTTACTGCTTCTTCAAGGACATTCTTAGGTAAAACTGGCATTTTGGGTTTTTATAAAGTGAGTTTTTACGTAGTCAGGAAGAATACAATGACAGCACAGTTGGAAACCATTGCGTTGATTTATGCTAAGGTAACAGCCATTTTACCCACCATCGTGTCTGCACTGAGTGCAAATATCAACCCAGTGTGGGGGAAAAAGGCAAATAGAGTCTTAGTGTACTGTTAAAATCATTTTGATGTTGTAGAATCACAGGAAGGGTCTTGGGGACTCCCAGGGCTTCATAGATCACACTTTGAGAACTGCTAGATTAAGTGATTATATGGTATCTAAGGATCCCTTTGACTCCTGTCACAAAATCAGGGCAAGGTTTCTGCAGGAGGGTCTCTGAAATCTGGTATAGATAAGAGAACTTCGGTGAGCTTGTTGGAAGTTCATAATTCCAAGCCCCACATCCAGAGATGTGTAGTGGGCCCTGAAATTCATAGGCGATTCTCTTGTTGGAGCAAAAGCCAGCATCTACAGTTCCCTACACATAGGTGATTTTCAGGTCACCGCCCTCCTACAAATAATTTCATCAGTGGGTTATATTTCCCCATGGGAAAAATGTTTTAATTGGTGCAATAATTCTTCTATAGCATTTATTTGCCCTAACTGGCACTAATATACCAGTTATTATTAATTTAATGATTAATTAATCATTCCATTTACCTTTTTAGAGCTTAGAAGAGCTTTTTGAGGATAATTGATTTCAGATAGTCTTATAAAAACGTGCACAGAGGATTTTCCTATGACACTTTCCGTAAGCAAAATGTCTTTGTTGCAAGTAGAGACATCCAAGGCACCCTATTGATCAATCTTAAAAACAGCCAGTGTAGCATCTTCTTCTATAAAAGCATCACTATGGGTTTTAATCATGAAGTTTGGAGCCTGGATCCCTGTTGAAGCTAGCCTTGTCCAACTTTTTATTTTTCTTTGCTCTTCTTACAATATAAGGTGACTTTAGAAAAGAACAATGGCATTTCAGCTAAGAACTTGGCAGGAGGGTAAAGGGGCTGCTTCCCAGGATATCTGAAGAAGAAGACAATGCTGGGAGTCCTGGGGTGAGGGAAACAGCCTGGCTCTCCACTGGGAGACATAAAATGCTTCCAAGTGTTTATTAGAAAAACAAAACAAAACAGGAAGATTTTCAGTTCCCTAAAGGGTTCTATTTCACTTTCTTGCTTTTCAGAATTTAAGGTATAGATGAATTACCTGCAGCCTTTTAAAAAACACAGTTTCTGATTCAGTAGATATGGGATGGGGCCCAAGGTTCTGCATTTCTAGCACATTCCTAGATAAGGGTGCTGCTGGTTCATGGACCACTGAGTAGCAAGGCCCTGCAGCATTCTGCTTCTTGTTGATTGGTACTGTTTGCTCTAAACACTCTTTATTACTTAAGTCTACATAAACAGTTTTAAAGTTTTTTTTTTTTTTTTTTTTTTAAGACTTATTTAAGAGAGAGATAGAGTGCCTGAGTACGGGGAGGGTTAGAGGAAGAGAAACTCAAGCAGACTTCCCACTGAGCATGGAGCCCGATGCAGGACTCAGTCTCATGACCCTGAGATCATGAACTGAGCCAAAATCAAGAGTTGAACACTTAACCAACCGAGCCGCCCAGGTGCCCCTTAAAGTTATTGTTTAAATGAGCTATTAATATTAGCTAATAGAGCTGTTGGTCAGTGGTCGTTGTAAACTGAGTAAACTTTCCCTCATCCATTACTGGATCCTTGATGGAAGTGATACTTTTCAACATGACCTTGGCTGGGAAATAACACTCTGAGGTTTGGTAGGGGTGGGGTAGATCTCCTAAATATTCAGAAGTCAACATACTCAGCAGGCTACAAGTGTATTAGGCATGGATTATGCCATATCACCCACGCACAGAAATCCATCCATCAATTAAAAATACGATACTATGGCTAGTTGTAACATATTACATTACATAATCATTTTTAGAGTACTTTCATGTTCCTAATTATCTTTGATCTTCATCACAACACTGAGGTAGTTAATATAACTTTATTTTGAATACAGGTTAAACTCACACAAAAATGATATGTACTTATATAGAAATTATGGAAAAATAAAGCAGAAAACATCCTTTATTCTATTATTCATCGTAAAATATTAACATTTGGGGTGGGATTTTTTTTTCCATTTTTCTTTACCAAATTAAAGAATAAGGCTGTACATAATTGTGATACTGTCTTACAATGTCGCATACTACTTTCGCCACATACCATGATGCAGTCATCATATTAATGATATTTATTGGGCATTCTTGATTGATTATTCCTTGTGGAACTGCTGACTTGTGATGTTGCTTACGTGTGTGCTTGTGTGTGTGTTTGTACCCATCCCATTATATTCTTGGCTTGCCTTCACTACTCCGTTAGACCTGCCTCTGTTGATCACGGTGTGTACCACCCATTTTAATTACAGTGTAAAAAACATTTTAATATCTAGTCTTCCCAATGATTCTTGTTGTTCCAACTGTCCTTAGCTATTTTCACCCACTTACGTGTCCCTCTGAATTTTAAAATCACTGTATCATGTTCCTTAAATAATCTCCAATGGAATTGACTTAAACTGCATTAAGACTCTTGCTTAATCTGAAATGGTTACAGTACCTTGAGTTTTTGCACCCTGAAAGAGGGCAAATGTATCTGTTCAAGTCTGACTCTTTCTCAGGAAAATTACATAGATTCCTTCATACAGATGACATCCTAGCTACTTTGTTAAAATTGTTTCTTCCTAATATTGTTTGTGATATTTTAAGCTATTTTCCCCCCATTATGTTTGCTAACTGGGTTTTACTGGTATTTAGGAAAACCCTGTGTGTGTGTGTGTGTGTGTGTGTGTGTCTTATCCATACCATTTGTTGAAACCTCTTGTGAATTTCTTCAATTAAATTCTATTATCTTGGTTTACCAGTCTAATAATCACATCATCTGTGAATAATAATAGTTTTATGTCCCCCTTTCCAGTTGTGATAGCTTTTATTTTAGTTTTATACTTTGGTTGCATTGTAGAGCTTTCTGGCAATGTTGCCAAATGATGTTGATGGTTGACCTTTATGCATTACCACCAACCTCAAAGATTAGCCCTCGAGGAAATTCTTCTATGTGTGATGTTAGTTGTAGGTTTAAAATAGATATTTTTAAAACAAGGTAATAAAAAATTACCTGTATTTCACCATTTATCTTTGCGACTTTTTTTACATCAGAAACGGATGTTAAATTTTATCACGTCTTTTTGGCATCTATTCACATGATCATCTTGGTTTTATTTATGTGTTACTTTCCTAGATTTTTTTATTACTAAATCTATTTTGTGTACCTGAGCTAAATGAACAGTTTATGGGGAACCAGTTTAATAATATATTAGAGGAATAATTTGCAATAATTTGAGATGCTTTCCCTCTTTTTCTGTCTTATGTAATTGTTTATATAGCATGGGAATTATCAGTTGTTGAAAGATTGAAAAAAAATCATTGGAAAAGCCATCTGGCTCCAGTGTTGTTTATTCTAATTTTCTTTTTATGGAATGCTTAATTAATTTATTGTCATTCTTTTTTTGTTTAATAACAAAGGCTTTTCAGGTTCTGAAAACAGGTTTGGTCCTATCCCATAAGCATTAAACATCATTGTTCTCATCATAATAGTTTCTAAAGAGTGTGAAATTGTGGTTTTGATTTCCTATTTGATATTAGAGTTAAATAGGAAAGTTCTTATTTTCCCCAGCTGGAAGTTTTTATTTGTTTAGAATTTTGCTTTAATAATTTCTGGTACTATCTCATTATGCAGAGAGAATATAGTGTATACCTTTTTGTAGATAGAGGCATTATTTTATCCTGCATATCAAATATCTCAAATACTAAAGTGTTGTTTCTGTCTGTGTCATATTTTCTGGGAGTAGCTTTTCTAATTTATTGTTTTATTTTTTATTCTTGTATTCAGACATTTCAGATTTACGATAGACACATCTTTATCTTTTGTGAGTCGTTCTATTGTTAAAGCTTTAAAAAGATTTTTCTACTCAAGATCTTTTTTTTGTGAATTTCAAACCTACAGGATATTGCAAGGGTAGCACAGTAAGTATCCATATATCCTTCCCCCAGACTCAACAGTTGTAAGCATTTTGTCATATTTTCTTATCTCTCAAATGGTTGCTAGGTATCTCCTAAGAAAAAGGTCAGTCTTCTGTATAGCCACAATACAATTATCATATTCAAGAAACTTAGAATTGATATAATATTAGCATCTAATATATAGCTCATATTCCAAATCCCCCAATTATATCAATTAATTGTCATTTAAGGCTTTTTACAGTCCAATGCAGGATCCTGTGACATTGCATTTGATTGCCAGGGCATCCTGAAATTTTTAAATAAGTACATTGTATTTTGAACCAGTGGGCTATAATGTGGTTTATTGTACATGGTGAGGTCTTAAATTTGGCGTTATTTCTCATTATTATGCAGTTTTTTCCCAACACTATTTATTGATAATTTTTTCTTTTCCCTTGATTTGTGTTGCTTCTGTTTCTGTATGTAAATTCATACACATGTGCATGCACACACGCGTTTATCCCATTTTCTTTTAATCATACTCCAGTACCCATGGTTTAATTATTTTCACTTCATTGTATGCTTGAATATTCAGTAGTAGTTTTTCACCCTTCTTTGTTTAAAAAAAGTTCTTAACTATATTTCTCATTTTAAGCAAACAAGCCAAAAAACAAAACAAACACCTCCCAATGAAATTGTTAGAATTTTCAAATTAGGGTCATACACATCTTCAAGGCTCCTAAATGTCACCTAACTAGCCTCATATTTTTTACAGGTTGCTTTTTCCCCAAAGAAAAACACCTCGATTTGTCCAGAACTGACATCTCTACAGTGTGTGATGCTTTTGTCCAGGACTTGAGCATTTCTGCCCCTTTATTTGTCTCCCGCTCTGCCAAGCCCTGTGCCAGGGGCTGGAGATAATCTTTTATTTCACTCAGTAGAGAGCTTTATTTTTCCTTCCCATGTCAATCCCGTACATTTCTTATTTGTGTGATCCTTAGCTGTTTTTAAAGGACTCTATTCTAAAAGGACTTTTTATTACATCTTCTAGCTCGTGTTTCTTGCTGTACAGTTTATTTATCTCTATCTTCTATCAAAGCACTTTACTGAATTCTTTCATTAATTTTAGGGGCCTTTCAGTTGATTCTCTTCGATATATTAGGTCACCGTCATATTATCTACAAATGATGATAAATTGCCTTCCTTTCTAAAATGTGTATCTCGTCTGTTTTGTGTCTTATTGCATTGGCCAGACTTTTTCCGTTTTAGATGCAAGTTCTAGAGGTAAAGTGACTCACTCAGCATGTCAGACAGAGCAAGGGAGTGGTAAAGCCAGAACTAAAACCCCGACCTTGTGTTTTAGTTCAGTGCTGCTTTAGAAAAGGTTACCAAATCAAGGTCATCTATCCAAATACCAGCTAACTGGCCTCCTATCTGTCGAATTGCCTTTCCCTGAAGGAAGGCTGGCATTTTTGCTGCTTACAGGCCTCCCTTAAAATGACTTCATCTCTTCGGTGTATGTGTATGCATGCATGTGCACACATGCACACACGTGCATGTGCACAAACACACGCACACACACACACACCACGTGTGTGATGATGATAAATGATAAGGAGAAAAATTAAGCAGAGAAGTGTAACAGGGTATGTTAGGATTGGGGTTGTGTTTTAAATAAAATGGTCAGGTCAGACGTCACTGGCATAGTTGATGAAGCACGCCTTCCAGGGGTCGGGTATATCTGAGGGAAGAGCATTCCAGGCATAGAAGGTAACAAGTGCAAAGGCCTTGAGATGGGAGTGTGCTTAGAGTGTTCGAGGAACAGCAAAGAGGCCTTGTAACTAGAGAAGAATTCAAAGAGATGAGATCAGAGTTTATAAGAGAGGGCCTTGTAGACATTGCAAAGATGTTGCCTTTTACTCTAAGTGGGTAGGCTTTGACTATGGGAGTGTCATAACCTGAGTCATGTTTTTAAAGGGTCACTTTAGCCACTGTGCTGAGAACAGAGTGCAGGCAGCAAGAGTGGAAGCAGGGAGACCAGTTTGAGAGGCTAGTGCACTAATCCAGTTGAAACATGATGGGGGTTTGGCCAAGGTGGTAGCTGTAGAGGTGTTAGAGATGGTCAGATTCTGGATATATGTTACAGTTAGAACCATGGGAGTGCTTATGTATGGCATTCCGAACAAGAGAGGACCCGTGATTAAGAGGATGGGTACGTAAGGATCATAACCAGGTCCTCTGCATTTTGATTTAAAATATATCTCATTGCAAGTAAGTGCGTGCTCAGTTAAAGCTAGTTATACTTCTTTAAAATATTGGCGAAGAGGGTATGGAGCTCTGGCCATCATCAGATGGTTGTCTGGTTTTCCTTAAAAGGTTTCTTTTGCTTTCATCTGATAATAAGTAAAACTTAATTTGAAAGTTGTTATGGCCCCTTTACACAACATATTTCTTTCTCTAAAACTTCTTCTCAGCATCCACTTTTGCTAAATTTACCAAGTGCAATTCAATCACAGGAAGGTCCAAGTGGAAAACAAAGCAAGTCTTTGTTGTCTAATTTGATAACACTGTAATAATGATGCATGTGGCAATTGTGTTGACTCTAGCCAACTTTTATAGAGCACTTTATAGAAAGCACTCTCTAGACACATAATCTCATTTAGTCTTCACACTATCCTGTATGTGCCCCTCTTCTCAGAACTCTTCCCTCTTTGAGTTCCTCGTTTGCCCTCACCTCATTGGATTATGCTGAACAGTTAATATCTGTCTCCCCATCTCAGTCCTGAGCTCCCATCAACTAGGGATCATGTTATTTTCAGATTTGCACCTGCTGCACTGTAGTCACCGATGAATAAATGAATAAACACATGGAAGACGGAGGGGGCAGTAGGTCACACAAGCTAGTCTGAGGCCAAGCAAAGATGCACGTGCCAAACTGCGAAGGTATCTCTCTTCCCATTTCCTTGCCTTCTCTACAGGCTGCTGTGCTAGGCAAACAGTCGTGGGGGAAAAACCAGGAATTCCCAGAGCCTTAGAATAAAGGTTGGCTAACTAAGACATATCATTGTAAATTTCAGCTTCTTAGTTCCGAGTGACCTTTAATGTGGGGAATGTAATTGCAAAGCTAGATTCTATTGGGGATTATAAAGCTCACATTTGTTTCTTAGCCCGGCTTGTACAGTAATGCCAAAGGTTTATCATAGCATTTTTGTATTAAAACGTGTGCATAGTTGAATGCTAAAGCACAGACTTTTAGGGGGAGAAAGAACATCCAAGATTATTCTGTCCATTTCCCTCATTTCTTTAACAGCTTTATTGAGGTATAATTTACATACCATAAAATTCACCCATTTTAAGTGTACAATTCAGTGATTTTCAGTAAATTTATAGAGTCGTGCAACCGTCAGCACAATCCCATTTTAGAACACTTTGTCACACCGTAAGATACCCTGTGCCTGAGGGCGGCTGATTCCTGTTCCCCTTCCAATCCCAGGAAATCACTTCTCTGATTTCTGTCTCTATAAATTTGCCTTTTCTTGACATTTCAGATGAGTGGAATCATACAATGAATAGTCTTTTGCGCCTAGCTTCTGTCATTTAGTAGTGTTTTTGAGCTTACTTCATACTAACCTATCAGTTTGTTTCATTGCTGAATTATATTTTATTATATGGATATGCCACATATTGTTTATTTGTTCACCAGTTGATAGACATTTAGATTGTTTTGATATTTTGGCAGTTATGAATAATGCTGCTATTAGCATTTATATACGTACAAGTCTTTGTGTAGACTTATGTTATCATTTCTTTTGAGTAGATATCTAGTGGAATGGCTAAGTGAGTAGTAGTTTCACGTTTACCTTTTCAAGGAACTTCCAAACCATTTTCCAAAGTGTCTATACCATTTGTTTTTTAACCTTTCCAACAGCAATGTATGATGGTTACAGTTTTTCCATGCCTGTGTCAACACTTGCTATTGTCTGTCTTTTTACTAATAGCCATTCTAGTGGGTGGGTTGGTGGTTTCTGATTGTGGTTTTAGTTTACATTTCCCTAATGACTAATGAGGTTGACTATCTTTTCATGAGCTTGTTAGCCACTTGTATTTCATCTTTGGTGAAATGTCTCGTCAAATCTTTTGCCCATTTCTCAATTGGGTTGTTTGTTTCTTGTTATTAAGTTTTAATGGGTCTGTATGTTGGAGAGAAGTCTTATCATACATATGTTTTGCAAATATTCTCTCTCAACATGTAGCTTGTCTTTTCATTGGCTTAACAGTATCTTCTGAAGGCCAGTTAAAAACGTATATATCTAATGACATCCAAATCATCTCCTTTCCCTTTTAATGGATCATGTTTTTGGTTTTGTATCTTACACTCTTTTCCTAATCCAACATCATGAAGATCTTCTCCTGTGTTTTTTCTAGAAGTTTTATACTTTCAGCTCTAACATTTAGGACTGTGATCTGTTTTCTGTTAGTTCTTGTAGGTAGTATGAATTTAAATTTGTATTTTTGCATGTGGCTCTTCACTTGGCCCAGGATCATTTGCTGAAAAGATTATTCTTTGACCATCGAATTTTCTTGGATTCTTTGTCAAGAATCAGTTGATCATAAATGTAGTGGTTTATTTCTGGCCTCTCAGTTCTCTTCCATTGATTTGTAAGTTTATCTTATGCCAACACCACGCTGTATTGATTTTCATGTTATAAAATCAAGAACTGTAAATCCTCCAACTTTGTTCTTATTTTTAAAAATTGTTTTGCTTATTATGGATCTTTGCATTTCCATATGCGTTTTAGTATCAACTTGTTAGTTTTTGCAGAAAGTCTCCTGGGATTCTGATAGAGATTGCATCAAGTCTATAGATAAACTTGATGAGAATTGCTATATTAACAATATTGTCTGTTCCAGTCCGTGAACATGAAATGTCTCACCATTTATTTATATCTTCAATTTTTTCAACAATGTTTTGTGCTATTCAAGGTACAAGTATTTCGCTTCTTTTGTTTAGACGTATTTCTAAGTATTCTTTTTGGTACTATCGTGAATGGAATTGTTCACTTAATTTCATTTTCAGATTGTTCTTTGCCAATGACAAATATACAATAGAGTTTTGTATTTTTGTTTTGTATCCTGTGACCTTGTTGAAATTGTTTATTCTAGTTGGGATGTGTGTATCTGTGTCTATTTCTGTGTCTGTGTGTATTCCTTAGAATTTTCTATGTGTAGGATCATGTCATCTTCAGATAAAACCTTCACTCCTTTCCTTCCAGTGCCTTTAATTCATTAACTAGGCTTACTGGCTAGATCTCCAGCACGATGCTTTATTTCACTGCCTAGAATCTGTAGTACAATGATGAGTAGACCTCTTTGTCTTGTTACTGCTTTTATAGGGAAAGCATTCAGTCTGTTACCCTTGAGTATGGTGTTCACTTTACATGTTTCATAGATGGCCTTTATCAAATTTAGAAAGCTTCTCTCTGTTTCTAGTTTGTTAGTATTTTTTATCATAAATATGCATTTGATTTTGTCAATTTATTTTTCTGAATCTGTTGAAATTATCATGCGTTTTTTTCCATTTATTTTAAATATATCTTGTATTGCATTAATTGATTTTTGGATATTAAATACACCTTGCATTCCTGGGATAAATCTCAATTAGTTATGATATACAATCTTTTTTATATGTTACTGTATTTAGTTTACTAATATTTGGCTAAATATTTGGGGGGGTCATTATTCATGAAGGATTAGATTGTAGTTTTATTTATTTATTTATTTATTTATTTATTTTTAGGAGTAAAACTATTTATTTATTTTAATGATAATATTTTTTATTATATTATGTTAGTCACCATACAGTACACCCCTAGTTTTTGATGTAAAGTTCCATGGTTCATTACCTGCATATAACACCCAGTGCACCATGCAATACGTGCCCTCCTTAATACCCATCACCAGCCTATCCCATTCCCCCTCCCCACCAAGCCCTCAGTTTAAAATAATGTATCTCTCTGGTTTTGATATCAGGGTTTCATAGAATGAGTGAAGTGCATTCCTTCCTCTGCTATTTTTTGAGAAGTTTATGAAAAATGAGAATTATTTATTCTTTAAATATTAGGTAGACTTCAACAGTGAAACCATATGGGCTGGGCTTTTTTGAGGGAAGAATTTTAACTACTAATTCAATTACTTATTGTGAGTACATTGAAATTTTCTGTTTTTTTCATGACTCGGTTTTGGTAAATTGTGGTTCTAGGAATTTTTCCATTTTATCTAAGTTGTCTATGTTTTCTGGCATACAGGTTTTTTTATGGCATTTCTTTATAATTTTTAAAATATCTGTGGGGTTAGTAGTGATGTCGCCTTTCTCATTCTTGATTTTGGTAATTTATGTCATCTCTCTCTTTCTCTTGACCAGTGGAGAGAAAGAGTTTCCAACTGTGTTGATCTTTTCAAAAAATCAACTTTTGTTTCATTGATTTGTCATTCTTATTTTTATGTTGTCTATTACATGAATGATTTTTACTCTAATCTTTATTCTTTTCTTCTTTCCGCCTGCCTGGAGTTTAATTTGCTTTCATTTATCTACTGTCTTAAGATGGAAGCATAAATTATTATTGTGATATCTTTTTTCTTTTCTTATATATAGATGTTTCAAACTATGAATTTTCTCCAGCCACTCCTAAAATTGTTAGTGTAGATAGTATTGTTGAGCTTAGTCATTGCTCTTTGGATATGAGGAAGTTGTGGCATATAGAGGTTATTTTAGGTTGGGTTCTCCCAGAGCAGACTCATAGACCAAGGATTTGAAAGCATATGATTTTTTAAGGAGTTGCTGTCAGTAGAAACTAGTTTGAAACAAAGGGAAGCTGGAAAGAGATGGTAAAGAAACCAAACAAAGGTATGATCCTGTGGGGGTCTCCGGACAGTGAATTACAACTTGAAAAGGTCCCCCTTGAGGCAAAGAAGCAGGATTTTTTCACTTCTGCCCAAGACAGATACTGGAAATGCTAGCTTAAAGGGAATGTTGGGGAAGAGGGGGACTTATATTTTCTGGCCCTCTCTACTAGAAAGGGAGGCACCAGTAGTTTCAGAACAACTCTGAAGAGGTCCACAGGGCCCCCATTAACATCAGAGCACACAGAAGCTGGCTGATGGACACACAGAACCAGAAAGAGTGATTAAGAAATGTGAGATTAAATTACTTGCTCAAGGTCATACACTATGTATTCATTAGCAGATCTTGCACTAGAAACCAGGTTTATAAATGCTAATATTGTGTTTTAATGAGATTTATTAGAAAGCTACTAAAGATGTGTTACATGAGCCCTTGTTTTATTAAATTTATTTACTGTTGATTAACTTTTTTTTTTTTTTTTTTTTTTTTTTTTTTGATGACTAAAGGCTTTACTCTCTGTATATGAATCAGCTCTGACACCAGTTGCTCCTGTCTGGGACCTTTCCCTATAGTCATTCTGGTCATCAGAAAGCCCTGTGATAATCTAGGAAAATATAGAGACTAAGCAGATTCCTACTATTTCATGAAATTGTTTTAACCTAAGGAAGTACAGAGACTGCATAAAAGAGAACAAAGTTAACCTCAGTAGGGAGTGTATTTACCGTGTTCCTATAGATCACTGTCAGGGCCATGAACAACCAAGGTCTACATGTTCCTATAGATCACTCAGTCAAGTATCCTTTGGAAGAAAAGGTATTAGCAGACCATGTATTCATTAGTCTGTGTGTTTGAGTTAAGACTTTATCCCTTTACCTATTTTCAGTGTGCTCATATTAAGGGCTTCTTAGTTGACAAGTTTGCTAAGTTACCAGACCTTCTGGAATAAAGATATTTGCTATTGGGGAGACTTTTGTGTATAATATTAAAATTGCTTTTTAGCACACCTGAAGCTGAGTCATCATCTGTATTGTACTACATCAAATAATCTGCTTTTAAAAAATACATATTTAAAAAAAAGAAACTACAAAAAATATTTTTATGCCAAGGAAAATACAATAACATCTTATAAAATTTGAAAAGTAGAAAAAAGAGAGAAAAGGATCCCTGTTAATCCAGCCACTCTGATGCAATCGTCAATGAAATATTGGTAAATCATCCACCATTCTTTTCTTCTGCAGGAACAAATCTCTGATTTAATACTGGAAATCAATGAGGGAAAGCCTTTCTTTTATAGATATTTATCTTACAGATAACTTAATTGTTTTGCAAATACAATTTTAGATAATGTGTTGAATGAGTTTGACATGGTGTCTAGCAGATAGTAAGTGCTCATTTAACATTTTATGGTGGGTGAAGTAATCATTGCAGTACACAGCAATGGGAGCTATGATGGAAGTATAGACAGGGAGCTATGGGAACAGAGGAAGGAGAAACTAGCTCCAGTTTGCAAGAAAGGCTCCTTGGAAAGAGTAACATTTGATATGGGTCTGGATTGGATGAAGAATCCTCAAGATGGGGAAAAGGAAACAGGCATCCTGGGGAGATGGAACAGCATCTAGAGTAGCATTGAAGCATGCCATAAGAATTGACATGAACGGGGCACCTGGGTTGCTCAGTTGGTTAGCCGTCTGACTCTTGATTTCAGCTCAGATCATGATCTCAGAGCCATGGGATTGAGCCCCATGTCAGGCTATGCTCTTAGCACAGAGTCTGCCTGAGATTCTTTCTCCCTCTTCGTCTACCTCCTGCTCACACGCGCTCTCTCTCCCTTTCGAAATAAATCAACAAATAAAGTTTAAAAAAACTGATATGAACATTTGAAATTCATTTTCTAAATTTTGCAAATTTGTTTATTTAATAAGTACTTAATGAACAGCTGTTACATGTTTAGCAGATATTAGAAGCTGGGGATGCAGCAGTGAACTAGATAACAAGACCTCAGACCTCATAAAGTTAAGAGACTATTAGGGAACAGGCAGTAAGCTAGTAAAAAAAGAAAAAAGACAAGACATATTTCAATTGTGATTAAAGCTACAAAAGAAATAAATCAGACGTAATAGACAATGATTCAAGCAGACCGGTAATTATGAATGAATGCTACAGTGGATCGGAATGACCCAAATCAATGATTCTCAACAAAGTAAGAATGTTGGAGGGGGATGTCCTTGCTAGGGCAAAGGTAGAAATACCAGAATCACCTAGATTTGTGGTTTTATAGCTGCACATTAAGACCATCTGGAGACCCCTTTTTAAAAAAGTACTGATGCTGGGGCCTCACCCCTGGAGATTCCGATTTGGTCTGAGGTGGGGCCAAGGAATAGCATTTCTAAAAAGTCTTCTGGGCAATTAGAATGTACAGCCAGACTTGAGAACCACTGATCTTGAGCAACACACTTCTGGATTTTGAGATGACTATTCTCTGCCCTCACTTGAAAAATCAGTGACAGTGTCAACAAAATACTGGTTAACTGAATTCATTAAAAGGCTCATGGCTGATCAAGTGGGATTCATCCCTGGCGTGCAAGGATGGCTCAATATGCACAATCAATAAATGTGATACATATATCACATTAATAGAAGGAAAGGTAAAAATCATATCATCTCAGTAGATGCAGGAAAAGCATTTGACAAAATTTAGTGACCATTCATGATTTTTTAAAAAATGTCAGCAAATTAGGTATAGAAGGAACATACCTCATTAGTTGCATATAACACCCAGTGCACCATGCAATACATGCCCGCCTTACCACCCATCACCAGCCTATCCCATTCCGCAACTAAAGCAGTACAGGGAGATCAGGTAAATGCTGATGAACGAGCAAAGTAGACTAAGGAGAGAGTTGGGAGTAAAGAATATCAAGAAGATATCAAGGAGAGAAAGTGTGTTGAGGAGGAAATAATAGGAGTGCCTGGGTGGCTCAGTCTGTTAAGTGTCTGCCTTTGGCTCAGGTCATGATCTCAGAGTCCTGGGATCAACCCCTGTGGCTGCCTTCAGGCTCCCTGCTCAGTGGGGAGACGCTTCTCCCTCCCTCCTCTGCCTTTCTGTCTGCTCATCCTCATGCTCTCTTGCACACACTCTCTCTCTCACTCCCTCTCTCTCTCTCATGCTCTCTTTCAAATAAATAAATAAAATCTTTTTTAAAAAAGAAAAAAAAAAGGAACATACCTCAACATGATAATATGACAAGCCCACAGCTAACATAGTGATGAAAGTTGAAAGGTTTTCCCCTAAAATAAGAAACAAGACAACGGTGCCCACCTTACAACTCCTATTCAACATAGTACTAGAGCAGTCCTAGGCAGACCAGTCAGATATGATATATATTATATGTGATAAATAATATATAAATATATAATATAATATAAATATAATATATTTATAAATATAAATATATTTGGAATAAATATAACATATTTAATATATAACATATATAATAATATATATAAAATATATATCATATATATTATAATAACCTTATAATAAAAGAATTATAATAAAGGATAAATAAAATTTCAATAAGTTGCAGGATGCAAATCAACATATAAAAATTAGTTGCATTTCAGTATACTAACAATTATCTGAAAAATAAAGAATACAATCCCATTTATAATAACATCAAAAGAATAAAATACTTAGAAATAAATTTAAGGAGATGAAAGATCACTACACTGAAAACTATAAAACACTGATGAGAAGAAGTAAGTCCATGTGTATAGGGATATCTGTGTGTATACATATATGTCAAACTACTATTTGACAAGGAAGCCAAGGATACTCAATGGGGAAAACATAATCTCTTTAATAAATGGCATTGGAAACACTGGATATTCACATGCAAGTAGATGAACCTGGACCCCTGTCTTGCACCACTCACAAAAACTAACTTGAAATGGATTAAAGACTTATTTTAAGACCTGAAACTTAAAAGTCCTAGAAGAAAACATAGGGAAAAAATTTCCTTGAATGGTGTTGGCAATGATTTAATGGAAATGACACCAAAAGCACGAGCAACAAATGCAAAAATAAGCAAGTAGGGCTATATAAAACTAAAAAATAAAAAATAAAACCCCACAAAAAAACTACACTGCAAAAGAAATATCAGCAACAAAATGAAAAGGCATACTACAAAATGGGAAATAACTTTTGCAAACCACATATCTGGTAAGGGACTAATATTCAAAATATATAGGGAAATCCTACAACTCACTAACAAAAAATAATTAAAGGTAGAAAAAGGACATGAATAGATAGTTTTCCAAAAAAAAAAAAAAGGCATTCATTTGGCCAACTGGTACATGAAAAGGTGCTCAACGTCACTAATCATCAGGGAAATCAAATCAAAACCACAATGAGATATCACTTCATACCTATTAAAATGCCTGTTATCAAAAACACAAAAGATAACAAGTGTTGGCAAGGATATGAAGAAAAGGGGACTCTGTACAATGTTGGCAGAAATATAAAGTGGTACCACCATAATGGGAAACAGTGTGGAATTTCTCAAAAAAAATTTTTTTAAAAATAGAATTACCCTATGATAAAGCAATTTCATTTCTGGTTATATATCTAAAGGAAATAAAGCCAGTGTCTCAAAGAGATATCTGCACTACCAGCCTTGTACAGTTTTGAAGTCTTATGGCTTTTTAAGAACTCCACAATACGCTTGTAAGACACTAAAAGTGCAAAAGGCAAATAGAATCTTAATGGTATTCTAAACACAGTTTTGACCTTGAAGATCACCCAAGTGGGTCTCAGGGATACTAGGTGGGCTTCCACTCCCCACACTGGGCCACCATGGCTTCCCCCATCACATAGGGGTACCTGCCTCACTCTGCCCTATCTAATGGCTTTAAGACTGAACTGTTTGGGAAGGAGCTGGAGTAGGGCAGTAGAGAAACCTTGAATTTCACTTTTAAGTATTGATGTCGGTTGTGGTATTGATGAGTTAATTCTGAAATGATTTTGTGTGTATCGTGTGAGAGAGTAAATGAGTAAACAATGCCGATGTTGGAAACAAGGGTTTTTACTGCAGGAAATAGGAAAAATAGGCAGTAGGAAAGGTAAGGAAGAATCTCGTGTTAGTGGATTTGAATTGATGATATCAGTATGAACTAATCGGTATGAATTTATGAAGTCTTATTTCTGGGAGAAGATGGGCCCAAATGTATCCCTTTCTGAACCTGGGCAATCTTCACCTGTGAGCTACAGCATCCTCTCTGTCACCTGACTTCAGCATTCTGAATGGATGACAGCCCCCAGCTGGAGATCTCTTCCCGGATACACAAAGGGGGCCACGGGATGTGTTAGTGATTGATGGATGGCTCTGATAGGCCCCTGGTCCCTCACAGAGGAGCATGAGTTCTCATCCAGACTGTTAGCTCAGGAATCAGAGGGAGCCTGAGTCTCCAGTGGCAGGGTCCTCTGACACCTGCAGAGGAATTCCTGCATATCTTGCTCTTCAAGGTGTCTGAAGCAACTTTCTGTATGGGCTGGAGTCTTGGGACATGAGACTAGAGTGTTCTAGTGTCAAGAGATACAAACTGGATGATTGAAGTTTCAGGCAAGCCTGAGTCTGAACAGTTGGGGAGAGAGAACTGGGGGCGGTCATTGCAGCAAAGAGGATCAACAATGGACCTTGAAGGTGAGCTGCAGTGAGGAAGCCAAAGCCAGGGAGGTGAAAGAAGGTGCACACTCCCCTTTACCTTTCCTGTTAAAGTATAGCTGCTTTCAGGGTCCTGCAAGAAGAGACTCTCAGGAGAACTTAATGTGGAAAATATGGTCACAAATGTCCGTCTTCTCATTGGGAGAAATAGAGGGGGTGTCACAGGAGGGGGAAATGTGTGAATAAATGCTCTATGTTGTGAGGTGAGCATCTTAAGTTCTTCTTATACTATGAGGATTTTTCTACTAAAAAAAAAAAAAATCCCTTCTCTTCACAAATGCTCCTGAATAGTTTATTACAGTGACTTCTTTTGCACTTGAGATATGGCTTTTGGAAAGTTCTTCTCATTTAGGTATGATTTTATCATTATCAGCAGGCTGAAAAGAGCTTAGATAAATATATTTCTAAGAGAATGATGATCAGAATGAAGTTACCACAAGAAACAAAAAGACACTGTCTTGTTCCCCCACCCACCCACCCCTCCCCCTACTTCCTAAAGTGTATGTGTTAGGGAAAGGATGTTTGCATAGCTTGCACGTGCCATCTCTTCCTTTCTCCTCCTCCATCAGAGTTTCCTGATCTTGGAGAGAGGCTGGATCCACGGGCAAAAAGATTTATACGACCAAATGATTTATAGTTTTCTGGCTGCAATTGCAAATTTGCCTCTGAATGGACAAGCTGCAGGCACAGTGGGTCTGAGGGTGTTGCTGGCTATACTTTGGCACATTCATCTCAATTGTATGTGAACTGTATGTTGACAGCACAGTTTAACACCCCCGTCCTCAAATACATCCTTTGCCAGGCTTTGTGATTTCAGAAGCTGGGTAGGATAGAGCTAAGTAGTTCAGGCCACCAAGTAAGAAGTACTCAGAAGGCCCTTTGTACATTTTGTTGGCTTGTAGAAAAGAAGGAAAGTAGAGAAAAAAAGGATACTAGACTGTAAATGAGAAGTCTGGCTTTCTACTTTTGCTGCAATTTGACAATCACAGGGCATTCTGCTGTCAGCCTCAGCATCTCCTGTAATCTGGCTACTGAATGTGGTTGAATTGACAATTGAGTTGTCAATAGTCAGATTGGTGTCAGGATCACAGGCTGGCCCCTGGAGACATGTTTTGCCTCCCTCTGTAGCCTTTGGCAGCATTCACCTGTCAGAGCCCAGCGAAGACCCACTGCTTAGCTGTCCATGACTGTGGAATCTCATGCCAGTCACGGGCAGTGCTCAGGCCAGCGTTGTGCCTCTTCTTGATCCATCCCATCATATTAGGGCCAAGGACCACAGAAAGTGATTCCAGGAATGAGATCCAGCCCCAGTGAAGCTCCCAGGACTTTGGGTTCTCAATTTAGAGGGGAAAGGTGACAGAAAGAGTAAGGAGTGGCATGAGAGTTTTGGGCTTAGAAATGAAAACAGAGGTCTTCTCATGTGGACAGGGTTAACCCAAGAGTAGTTAGGGATAGACTGGGACTCAGGGGAAAGCAGGGACTTAGAGCTCTTCACAGCTCCTGTTCCCAGGGATGAGGATGTTCATGCTTCCCAACCTGGTCAGGAGGGCATGAGGGCTGGATAGGCTGAGTGCCTCCAAGCCCAGTTCCATCTTGTAAGTGCTACTGCAAGCCTCCACAGGTGGGCCCAAGAGACTGTTGCTCCTTCACTCTCCATTGATTAGAGTTGCATGAATCATAAACCCTCAACAAGCAGTCTTTAACATTCTAGCCAGATTCAAAGTTTTATTTGAGACTACTGTTACATGTAAAGCAGTGGGGGCCCTGAAAACGGTTATAGACATCCCTCCACTCCCACCTCATGACCTCTATGTTTGGATCTTGGGTCTTTGTGATGTCTTTCAGAGACTATTTTGAGCTTAGCTGTCCTGATAAACAAAGTGATTATACCACTGAGAAGGATCCCAGGGTTGATGAGGAGGGAATGAGCACTGAAGTCCTAATTTAATTTAGGTGTTTATTGACTTCAGTTTTATGAACATACATAGATGATGTCACACACACATATACACACTCACTCAAATGTCACATACATTTCGGTGTGCACACACTTAGGTGACATTCATCTGGATGTCACACCCACTCGTTCCAAGAGTATGTATGTTCACTCAGTTTTTAGACACCCAAGTCCTACAGATGCTCATTTGAACATTGCTCACACTCAGATGTAGTCTGCATTCCCAGAAAGGTGGGCCACATTCACTCACATGCCACCCACATGCCCTTTGGGCCACTGAGCTCTCGTTCAGATGTGCCCATCAGACAGTACACATGCTTGCTGAGTCATTCCTCACCTCAGCTCAGATACCACCCTCTTCTAAGTGTGGCAGACACCCACATGCCTATTTCTTTCCCATTTGCATTGCTGATGATCCCCATGCTCAAGGAGATTCAGGGGAAAACTTGCCGTTTTGAGTGTGGCATGTTTCCTTGGGTCAGTTCCTCTGTACCCTTTGTTTAAATTGAAATAGTCCTGTGCCTCTGTCTTTGCCCAAGTTGTGCTTCTTAACTAAATGTCTTTAGATGGACACCCTGATTGCAAGATGGTAGCCCTTACCACATTCCATTTTCATAAACCATGTGCCAGCTCACATTGCCATCTTTAAATGATTGGTTTGGGGCCACTGCTGCAATCACCTCATTAATTCACAAAAGTTTCCTAGGGGCATTCTTTGGGCAATTGATATTTTGTCTTAGGTCATGAGTCCCAGAGATCTATGCAGTAAAGATCTTCTAAAAGAAGAGCATTCGTTCAGGGCACCTGAGTGGCTCATTCGATTAAGCATCTGCCTTCGGCTCTGGTCATGATCTCAGGATCCTAGGATCGAGCCCCACATCAGGCTCTCTGCGCAGTGGGTAGTCTGCTTCTCTCTCACTCTGGCTCCCATTCTCTCTCTTAAATAAATAAATAAAATTCTTTTTTTAAAACAAGAAGAGCACTTATTCAAGAGAAGTACACATTGTGGACATTCAAGGAGATAGTAAAATGCTATCCAAATGCACAAACTTCAGAATAACTTTTATGAGAGTCTACACATTTGACATATAGCTGGTGTTCAGTAAAGACTTGGTCATCTCTCTTCACACACTAGAACCTTCTTTCTTCATAGTTGAAAGGAATGGTACAAGATCAGTAGACAAAAGTTCAGAGTATTTACTGTTTATCTTGATTAGGGATATTTGGTTTCATGCCTACTTTCAGCTTTGGCTCAATTTAATTTGGTTCACTTGAGTAAGCATTCGCTGATCACTGTATGGGTATCAGGCGACCTACTCAGCAGTATATGGTGGAGGGAGTGATACAGAGATAACCAAGCCACAACTCCCTCTGTCCAAAAGGTCACAATATAGCCAGAGAAACAGTAGTTCTGTGTACATATTATTGCAATCCTAAGAAGATATCCATTAATTAATGGTAAGGGAACTAAGGAGGAAGACTAATTAAAATTGGGAGGGTCTAGATGGGCTTCATTGAGGAGACTCGGCCTTTAGGGAGCGGCTTCCACCAGCAGAAGTGGAGGGCATTGTAGGTGGAGGAAGCATGAACTGATGATGGCATGGAGTGGGAACCACAGGATGTTTGTGCAATAGCATGGGGTCTGGAGCAGCTGGAATGAGGGGTTCATCCCAAGAGTTACCAAAAGAAAGGCGAGAAGCCAGGCACAAGTGTCTCCAATGCCAGGATGAGGAGTTTAGATTATATTATTCAGATAATGGAGAGTTTATGAGAGTGCTTGAAGAGGGACGGTGTTATATGTTCAGGAAGATCAGTGAGTTGACCAGTTGATAAATAAGTTAGAGGCAAAGAGACTTGTTGAATCCAAGTAAGAGATAGGGACATTCCCAACCTCGGCATTATCCATGAGGAGAAAGAAAGGAGAAGGGCAGGCACAGATTGCTGATGTCAGCAAGGCTTTTTGCTTATAGGTGCCGAGTGAGATCTAAGGAGGTAGGAACTGAGGATGAGCCCCAGACTTGAGATCTTGTCTTTTGATGGGCAATGCTATCTTTTGCTAAGGAAGGAAATGTAGAAGGAGGTGGCAGGTTTGTAGGGCTTGGGACCATGTTGCATTGTGGGTATATCCAGTGTGAGCTGGCCTTATAGATTTCTACAAAACAGTGGGTTTATTAATTCTAAAGCTCGGGAGGGAGATTTAGTTGTAGACAGAAGTGGTGATAAATAACAAGTTCATCCCTCCAGATAGTCGCTCATCTGCCTCTCTTTCCCGTTCAGTGTTTATCAGCTGGTTGTCAAGGAGGAGCGTCTTCAGAAGTCACGAAGGGCAGCTGACATCATTGAGTGCTTTTCGGTGCCTGTGAGCTACAGGAATGCCTCCAGCCTTGATTCTCTACACTACTTTGCTGCTGAATTGAAGCCTGCCAACCTGCCTGTCACCCAGCCATTTACAGTGGGTGACAATAAGACATACAATGGATACTGGAACCCTCCTCTTTCCCCTCTGAAAAGCTACAGCATCTACTTCCAGGCACTCAGCAAAGCAAATGGAGTAAGTACGGCCACATGGAGGCCATTTCTTGCCTTGTTTGTGTATTCCCGTTCTCAAATGAGAAGTAGCATGGCTTTAGAGCAGAGCTTGACAAACTAAGGCCTGGGAACCAAATCCAGCCCCATGCCTTTTATGTGTGTGTGTGTGTGTGTGTGTGTGTGTATGTAAGTATATATATATAAACTTTTTTAAATACAGCAATGCCTATTCATTTATATAGTCTAAGGCTGCTGTGATGATACAACAGTATTGTTGAGTAGTTTATTTTTTTTAAAGATTTTATTAATTTGTCAGAGAGAGAGAGCACGCACAAGCAGGGGAGCGGCAGGCAGGAGGAGAAGCAGGCTCCCCACTCGGCAAGGAGCCTGATGTGGGACTCAATCCCAGGACTCCGGGATCATGACCAAGCCAAAGGCAGACGGTTAACAGACTGAGCCACCCAGGTGTCCCAAATTGGGTAGTTTAGACAAAGACTTTATGCCACATAAAGCCTAAAATATTTACTATATGGGCCCTTTATAGAAAAAAATTGAAGACCTCAGTATTCAAAGATAAAAGGTCTGTGGTGCCTGGGTGGCTCAGTCAGTTGAGCATCCAACTCTTGATTTCAGCTCAGGTCACAATCTCAGGGTTGTGGGATCAAGCCCCATACTGGGCGTGGAGCCTGCATGGGATTCTCTCTCTGCTTCTTCCTCTGTCCCTCCTACCCAACCCCCCCACCCCAGATGCCTACAGGCAGATACACACTCTCTCTTTAAAAATAAATAAAAATAATAAAAGATAAAAAGGTCTTTAAAATTACTTTGGGCAAATCACATGCCTATCTGAAGATTAATTTCCTCACCTACAAAATAATACCTATGGATTTATTATCTATGAATGTACTAAGCATGTTGTAGTTAATAAGTGAATGCTAACTCTTTTATTATTACCAATAGTCACATTTAAAAAATGTTTTCTTCTCCCAAAGACAAGGTAACCTTTTCTAATGTCAAATATTTCTTTGGTCAAGATGGGATGCCAGTCATAACATCACAAAAGCACAGGGCTGGAAAAGATCTAAAAGGTCACCAAATACCTGCTTCCCTCCCCCTACACATGAAACAATCAAACTTACAACATCACACTTAACTGGTATTAGTGTGTATTCTTGAATATCTCCAATGACAGAAAACTCACTTCTTTACATGGTAACTTCGCTAATCTCTGGGGCAGCTGCGGCTCTAAGAAGCCCTTGTATTGTACTGCTTGAAATATGTCTCTTATTATAGCTTCTACCCATTGCCCTCAGTCCAGGCTCTTAGGTCCCAAGAGAGCCAATGCCATCGCCTTCTCAGGCAGTATTCTTTCAGTTCCATGAGATTTTTCTACCATCTACCTCCCCTTTGTTCAAACACACCCATCTGGTCTTCTTTTCTGAAAGTTCAGTATCTTTAGTTCCTCTTATGACACGAGTATTTTCTATCTGGGATGCTTTTGTGGACATATCTCAGGTTGCTATAGTTCATTCAACAAATATATAACAAACACTGACGTACACTAAGCCCTGTAGTTCATATTAAGGTTATAGAGTAGGTATCCCCCAAGAGCTTTTGTAACATAAGGGAATCTGGTCTGTGCCATGTTTCACAGTATTTCTGGAGAAGTAAGAAGCTCATTGGAGAGGGGAATGCTGAGACAAAAGCAAGATCTGGTGAAGTGTGGGGAGAATAGCCTCTATAGGCTCTGGTGGCCAAGATAGAGAGTTTAGTCTGTCAGTGCAGTCATTACCTTATGAGAAACCTGGATTGAGGAACTAATTAACATTTTAAATGTCCACATAGCCATTTAAATTCCACATTGGTATTTCAGTTCTGCATTTATTACTTACTCAAGCAACATTCCTCACAGAGAGTTTAAAACTACAAAGAGAAGCTGCCAGACTGCCTTCCATCTGTCCATCTGGTCTTCCCTCTGCATGAAACACTCTGATGTATTGAGGAGGAAGACACAAAGATGAGCAGAAAGCATCTGGGGGCCCATCTTGTTCCTGGTTCTCTGCATCCCAGACTGGCCAGTTTATTGGTGGAGCACAACTCTGAGAAGGTGTGACTTTCCCTGCTCTCGGCAACATGTCAAGAGGTGCTTTTGGGTTTCCATGCTGTGAAGAAGAGTAGCAGCTGCACTCAATTCACTCTCTGTCACATTCTTACCAAGACTCTAATAAAAACCCCGCAAGAGACCAAGTCTGTAGAACCCAAGAAATTTACAAATGGGCCCCAGGAGGAGTTTGCCCCACCCAAGCATGGTTGGCCCTTGAACAGAACAGCAGGTGACACAGGAGGACTGAGGGAAGTTTTGCTTCCCAAACTTCACACAGTGGACTGTCTCCTCAAGACATGGGGTTTTGCCATTGGGAAAAAAGTCACCCAACCCTGAAGCTACCTCATCTAGAAAGCAGTTTCTACTACTGCTTTGAGGTGAACAAGGATTGTTTAGTTACTTATGCCTTTGATCCCACACCATGTGTGCTCCTATTTTGGAACTAAAAGCAAGAAGGGAATTAAGGGAATTGGGTGTGTGCTTATGCCAGGGGTCTTGATTGTGTCATTGGCCTCACAGGAACAGAGAGGAAACACTGTGAGAGCTTGGCATTCAGCATGTTGTTTTCTTCTGGCAAGGGAAAAACTACACACTATTTCAAATTACTGTATTTAGTATTAAGTTTTACTAAAAAGAGTTAAGCTAAAGCGTCATAGAACTAGAAAAGCCACTCTCAGTCTAACAAATCTCTGCCTGGCCCCCCAAGATTTCTCCATCTCATAAAGGGCAGCAAACAATGCAGTTAAGCCTGGAGGATTTTTGAGGAGAAAATGTTATAACCCACAAATTCTTTATCAGCCAAGTTGTTGTTCTTGTGCAAATACATCAGAAAGACATTCTCAGTATCCAGGGGCTCCCACATGCCCTGCTTCTAATGAATCATTCAAAGAACAATTGACCAAGCAATGAATCAAAATAAAGAAATCAAGAACAGAGATATATGGAATGAAAAGACCCACAGTGAACATGGAAACTAATTAAACACAGTGTTAATGCTAAATAATTGCTATAAATATGTTATAAAAGAGAAGGTTAATATAAAAATAATTACTTAAGGAGAAAATGCATAATTTAAAAAATTAACCATTGTAATCTGGGTCTATAATTTGTTATGTCAACAAAAACTGAGAAGGAGTTGGAGGATTGATGAGTGTAAATAAAAATCTGCTGATTTCCCCACTTTAGACAGAATAGAATAAAAAACTTCTACATTATTTTTGATACTGAGAGTTTTTTAAAAGTATAGTTTTTTAAATGTAAAGGCAGCTTTCCAATCTATCCTTAAAAAAACAAGAAAACAACAGTCCACAAAGAAAAGGTGGAAACTATAAGCAAACATGAAAATCAGCAACTATAAAGCAAGCCAGAAGACAGAAGCACTAGCTTTGATTTTTTTTTTTAAGTGGTACTTTGTTCTGATAAAAGAGGAAAAAATATCTTGGGTCAAGATATTTCTATATCACTAGAAGATTAAAACCAAAGGATGGGGCAAAGTCATACTAAATTAAAACATATTAAAGGAAAGTAAAAATGGCCATTTGTTGTAGGATGTTTGTGGGCCAGGTTGAATAATTTACTATCAATCAATTATATTGCTCCCAACCTAATCTGCAAGTTTCAGTCAGAACAGGGTAAGAAAATTTTAGGGTCCAGATACATGTATCTATGGGTATTAAGGATAGTTGTTTTGTTTTGTTTTCAGTTTAGCAAAGTGGCTAAATATCCAGCCTTTACAATCAGACTACCTACACAAAAAAAACCCTTGTAAATCCAACTTTAAGTAAGCTATTTAAAAAGAGTTAAATACATTAAGTAAACATCTAGGAAGCACATACTATATGTCAAAAAAGACACTTCTTCTGAGTGCCCAGAATAAGACAGTAAGCCAAACAGACAAAAATCCCTGCCCTCATACTGTTTACATTCTAGTAGTGGAGATGTTAAAAATAAGTGAAATTGTGTGTCAAATAATTAGTCATTAGATTTGTGAATGTGGAGGTCACTCATTAACGGTTGACATAAGATCTGTGTTGACTATAAATAGGATGAGGATAAGGACATATTGTAAACTCTACAATAATCTATACAAATGTAGAGTGTTTTAATCCAGCCCTATAAACACTGTGGCAAGCCCAAGTATGATATACAGTATGAGGCATGGTGCTCAGAGTCCTTGCAGGTATTTTCATGAAGTGTGAGTTGTTGACAGGCACTTTTATTGGGAATTTTGATCAGATTAGCAATATCACATTTACCCATGGATGCTTTCTTGTAGAAACAAAGGGCAGTGCTTGCTGTCAAAGCACTGTCCTTGGTGCTGAATTGTCAGTGCCAGTCTTTCTTGTGACTCAGGCCATAGACCATTGTTTTGGATATAGCTATATTATAGATCTATTATAGAATTTTAGAATTGGATGATTTTGCAGTGTCATCTAATGTAGACCAGCAGCCAACAAAGAACTATCCAATAAAGCAATCTTGGCAGGGCATTATAGAGCCTCAGCCTGACCACTGCAATTCTCTGGAGAGACAGAGTTGACTCCTTTGTGGAGCAGGTAAAATTATTAGAACTTTCTTCCTTCTATAAAGCCAAATTTGGTCTCCTTAACTGCCTACTCTCGGGCACTTGTATTGATTCTAACAAATCAAATCTTTCTTTCCCATGTCAACCTATTGGAGAAAATATGACAGTACCAACTACCATCTTTGGCCACCCAGGCTATTTCTTATTGATATTTTAAGATGCAGTTACTTCTGTTTCTCACATGGCATGATTTTCTGTATCTCCTTAATCCTATTTATTCTGTACTCTCATAGGCATACTCCATTTTTCCAATGTCTTCCTTAAAAAGGGGTGCCCAGAACCTGCCTTATGCTTCAAATATAGTTAGACCACATCTACTACATTTTCACTACTCCTCTCTTTACCATTTTCTAAAACATTATTTCTCAAACATTCTGCAGTATTTTTCTTCCTTTGGGACCCTTATGCAAGCTGCAATTCTACCTGAGTGTCTCATCTCTTCATTCTTTGCAGAACTACTACCTTCTCATTTTTCAGGCCTCATCTTCAGTGTCACATCCTCTAGGAACTTTCCAGTCATATTATCTAAGAGCTGTCTGCGCCAGTACTCACATGTTAACCTGTTTTGTTTTGTTTTTTATAATACTAAGGATATTTTAAATTTCACTTGTTTTTATGTAGTGCATACCTCCCTCCTTAGACTGAGAGCTCCAGGAGGTAGCAGCTCTGTTTTGTTTGCTGCCATATTCTCCATATGGAGTATAATATTTAACACATAGTAGATACCTGATGATTGTTGGATGAATGAATGAATGAGAGTATGAACTGTTTCTTGTTTTCTGTGAGTCTGTTTCCTCACTTATGGAATCGAAATGGTAATCACACTTCACACAATCATTTTGAGGATTAAATGAGGAAAGTTCTTAAATTCTGAAAGGCACCAAATAAGTGTCAGCACAGTTTGAATTTCCATCCAGTGTAGTATGAGATGTGGTTCTGAGCTATTTTCACCATAGACGGATGAGCCCTAAAGGACCTTGCTTCCATCATAATAGTAAGACTTTTCCCCAGCTGTCTCATTTCCCAAGCTCCAGGCTCCTAGGCAGACTTGATTTCCTCCAGGTCTTCCAAATGGTACCCAGAGTAGCTGTCTCCGTTGTAAACAGCAGGTGGGTGCAGTTTTGCATTGTTTTCCCCCCACTCTTCCCAGAATGAGGTCTGCTGAATCTACTGTTCTCTACATCCCCACCACCATTAGCCATGATTGTGAAGTTGAAAGGACCATAATTAACAGTTGGATGCAGAACAAGTGTGGCAAATTCATGCAAATATCCACCAGAAGCCACCTTTTCTTGGGCAGGGCTGTTGTGCGTGTTCTATTTATGCAGTGGGAAAACTCTTTCCTTGCCATATCTTTTTCATCATGTAGGGGCACATTTAACCTGAACGATGCCTCCGCCAAATGGTGGTCTAAATAAGAGAAGTGGGAAGTAGAAGGGTGATTGTTCTCGTTCTCTTGCTTTCTTTTCCAGCTCCTGAACTCAATTGCCTCTTGAGAGCAGTTGGAAGCCAGATGCTATTTTGAATGGGTCCTCATGTTTGCAGTGTAATCACATTATAACAGTTAGGATTATCTAGGTAGAGCTGGGTTAGGGAGAATTCTGTGTCTCTGAATATATTGGAAGAAGCTATATTTAGTTGTGTCCAAGCACTATTAAAAGAACGTTTGTACATGGATTGATCCTCTGTGGCATGGTGGGATGGAAAGAATTCAGAGGTAGGCATCAGACACACTTGGCTTTGAATTATGGCTATTTCCAGTGATGTGAACTTGAGCTGTTACTTAACATCTCAAGCTGTATGATGTGATTAATGACCTACCTCCCCAAATTTGGGGAGAGTAAATGAGACAATGCATATAAGTCATCTGCCACAGTTTTAATATTTGTTCTCTTTTCCCTTTTGCTGCTTTCCTGCAGTTCCTCTCCTGAGGGAGGGGAAGGTTGGAGCATTCTTACCTGACCTCAGGAAAGATGTCTATGTGGCAGCTGTTGACTGCCTTGACTCACCCATGACTTAACTGCTTCCTAACCCCATTTCAGGCTATATTTTCTTAGTTTAATGTTTCACATATGGTTCCAAGCCTGACCTCTATTCTTGTTGAATCTTGTGACATAATTGATTTTGTCTTTGGGGAGTAATCTTGCCCCTCCCAACCTCATTTCCTGATTCTATTTCTACATTAGTGACTGCTCATGCATCATGTGGGAAAAGCTCAGGTGGACCATGGATGAGAAGATGTGGGAGACCCAGGTTCAAAAAGGGTTAGAGTGAAGATCACACAGGGTATCTCATGGCTTGGGTCTTAGATATTGTCAGGGCATTTATAAGAAAACTCCTATATTAGGATAAACTAATGTATGCTATAATAGCAAACAACCATGAAATCTCAGTGTATTGTCAGAAAAAAAGATTTCGCACTCCTTCTACGTGTCCAAAATAGGTCAGCAGAAGGGCTCTGTTTATCATAGTCATCCAGGGGCTGAGGCTAACGGAAGGCCCATCTTGACATATGCTTCCTCAATCACCAAGACAGAGAAAGAGTAATATGGCAAATAGGACAATGGTTCTAAAATTCCACACAAAATTACACACAGCACTTTCACATTCCATTGGCCAAGGCTAGTCATGTAGCCATGCTAAACTTCAAAAAGAATGAGGCAGTGCATTCCAACTGTGTGCCAGTAACATGAACTGGGATATTTGAGACCATCCCTAATGACCACTACACTTCCCCATTATGCACCATCATTAAGCTTTTCCTTCAAATTCCCACAGTACACACACTTACTCTTTAAGCACCTGTGCAGTTCCTATCATGGATCCTGAGAACTTTCTATTATTGAATACCTACTGCATCCCAGACACTAAGAAAGTACTGTCGCCTGTGCTACTTCCCAACTGGTCTCACAGACAAAGTGACTCCAGTGAAATCTGTAGATGGATGGCCTGCCATCCCATCAGCACCCAATAATCTCATACCGTCTCAGTTACTTCATGCTGAAGAAGGGATTTTAGTAACAGCTTTCTCTCTTTATCTCCATGGATATATGATAAAGAAATGTCTAATATTCCCTGTGACACTATTCCACTTTGAAAGGCAGTGGTTCTTCCAAGTAAACCATGCAGTGTGGTTGAGAGGCCTCAGAAAACTTTAGATCTCTCCCACCCAACAATTGCTGATCCAGAGTAACAGAAAACTGTGAACCAAAGACTCCACATGTCCTTTTCCTGACTTGTTGCCATAGTCCTATGTTAGTAACCTGTTCGTGGGTTGTATCAGCTCTGTAGCAGCAGAGGATTGAAATGGACATTTGGAATCCAGGGTTATTACCAAAATCTTCCTATAACAACTTTGGAGAGCTTAAGCCTGGTTAGTTCTCTTCCCAGTTCCGTTCTGTCACCAGAGCCTAGGTTTCATGCCCCATCAACCTGCCTAGTCCTCCTTCCCAATCCTTGGATCCTGGGGATCACCCAGGCCCTTGGGCATACCTACCTCTGGGCTCCATTCCACCATGTGAGCCTTAGCAGCTGCTCTTGAAAATTCTGAACTTCTATTGAAGACCTTTTGGGGCTCAGACTTCTCTTTCCAAGTGACAGAGAAATTCCCTGAGTGTCACCTTGTACAAATACCAAAATGAGCTCTCCCAGGTTGCTAATTTATTTTTACACTCACTTACAGTTCCTACAGATTTTATTATCGCAGTATGAGACCTGAGGGACCAAGAACATTTTCCTTTTGATACAAATATACTTTAGACTCATAAGGAAAAGGAAATGAAGATTACCCAAATGTTGACAGCTGATAATCTTGTCAGCCTGGGTATTTAGACATCAGTGCTCCAGCCCCCAGTCCTAAAAAAGGTTAATGGAAGTAGGAGCCTAGATTTCCATAGAGCAGGGGTTTCTGCTTCCATTGGTCCCCTTCCAAAGACAAAGGTCTGCATGAAGTTTGGCACAGTTGGCCCCCAAATGGTGAAAGACTTGAGATGACCTCTGAATTTGGATACTGGATCTCTGGGTTTAAAAACTGGCTCTGCTGTTTTTCAGCTATCTAAACTGAATACTGGCCTGCTAACCTTCAGTTTCCTCATCCTTCAAATGGGGATGAGATGTGCCCTCCCGAGCTCACTTGGGTCTTTGTGAGGAATAAACAACAGGTGTGATAACTTTATGCACATTCCTAAGCACCTTTTGAATGAAGATGTTGCTAACATGAGTGTGTGTGTGTGTGTGTGTGTGTGCGTGCGTGCACCTGAATGTGTGTGTGTGCAAATTCAGCATATGTGTTTATATACATAATACACAAATATTTTAGCATGTGTAATATATGGATATGTGTACATATTTTAATTTAGCTCAAGAATCTTAGTGGCAGAAAGGTTGTCATCACACCAGAGGCCTACTATAGGGGGCTAATGAGATAGAACATTATCTATAACTCTTGAGCTCCCTGGAAGCGAAGGCAAAAAGGAGTGTGTGGCAGGTTTGCAAAGTTTCTCTTAGTGGAAAGAAAGAAGCATCCATACTTTTCATGGGAGACACTAGAAGGGAGATTTATCATATACATCCTTACAGAAGGAGCCCTGAGGAGATACTGGTCAATATCATAATATCTGTGCTCCAACACTTCATTAGTCCCTTATCCATCAGTGTTGTGATACAGTTTTAAACTGGAATTTAATGGAGCCATTTACACTTAGGATTCTGTTTCTTGTGCTGTATAATATCATTAATGCCATTAATTGATCCCATTAAGTAAGATTAGTGGATATCAAAGTTTCTTTTCCGTAGGCATTGCTGATGAATATTCCTAGTATGGGGTCTGTTGCACAGATTGGCACTGACCATCCATGTGACCTTAGGAAAGTGATTTAAACTTTCTTAATCACATTCTCATTTGGAAGATTTTGATGCCCACAGTATCAACTTTATAAAAAGATCTATAAATATTAAATAAGATGCATTAAAAATGCCTATCATGGTGCTTGGTATGCAATAAACAATTTCAGCTATCATTATCAGAATATCACAGGTGATATAAGGTAGAGTGTGGAGGTGAGGGAAAGAACAAGCAAAATCAGGGGTGCACAGGGGCGCCTGGGTGGCTCAGTTGGTTAAGTGACCAACTCTTGGTTTCGGCTCAGGTCATGATCTCACAGTTGTGGAATCGAGCCCCTCCTCAGGCTCTGTGCTCAGTGCAGAGTCTGCTTCAGATTCTCTCACCCTTTCCTTCTTACTCTCAATTTCTTTATCAAATAAATAAATAAAATATTTTTAAAAATCAGTGACTACACATACTTTTAAAATCAAATTTGAATAGACTCTGAATGGACTGTGAACAGGGTTCAGGGGGAGGTAATTCAGGGAGGAGAAACAAAATCAGTGAAGTCCAATGTGTGCAGAGACACCAGTTGGCACACTGGATCCACTGGGGAGAATGGAATTATGAGACTTCAAAGGTAGGTTGGGAATGTACTTACAGAGAAACAGGTGGGCAGTTCTGCAGGCCCTTCCTGGAAACTGAATGTTGGTCAAGTTCCAACTTTTATATCATGGCCTCCAACTTTGCAAACCCATTAACTCAGTTTATCAGGCTACAGAGTTGATGAGATTCACATAAACCAAAGCTGCAAGAGACTGATGAAAGTAGTAAGCAACAACTTCTTAAAAGCTGAATTTTTCATTCCTCCCATCCAAAAAGATCCTTGGGTCTTTCTTATCTTAAAAGTCTGTGTTGCCCAAGACACCTTGATTTCTATATCCAGTTGTCACCAAATCCTACTGGTTCTGCACTCTGAAATTTTCTTCAGTCCATATACTCTTCTCATTTCCACTGTCACCATCTTAGTCCCAAATATCATCATCTCTTGCCTGGGAAACCTGCCTCCTAATTGGTCTTCCCACATCCATTCTTATGTGCCTCAAGCAAGTGTAAATTGCACAATTACACAGCAAGTGTAAATTGATACTGTATGTACCTTCATTTAACAGATGAGCAAGCCAAGACTCAGAATGTGCCAAAGCACATTCCAGAAGCAAGAGACTGAGCTAGGTTTGAACCTTTGCATGTAAAAATGCCATTAGGCAGTCTTGTACATTTAGTACCTTGCTTCATGCTGACTCATAACCCCACAAAGTGGAATCTGGCTAGACTGAAACCAGCCGGGGGCCCTAAAAGACCTCAAATTCCCCACACATCCACATTTATCTCTTTCTCCCCCCAGCTATGGCCAGCCTTAATCCCTGTTCAATCTTGAAACACCTGCTGGCCCTGCCGTTAACATCAACAAATAATGAGGAGCTGTACTAATAACAATTATCATAATAAATTGGCCTTTGATTACATCTGTCACCTGAGAATTTCAAAGACTTTGCAAACATCAATTAGTAATTACAGCTCAAAGGATCTCTCACTGAGAGCAGTGATCATTAAGGTCAGATAAGAACTGTGCAGGGAGGCATGAAGGACAGCCCTGGCTTAGGTTGGTTTAGACCTGGGAGTTCCCAGTCTCTGATGAAAGGTCTACACCTGTCTCCATGAGGCCCAGGAACCATACTTCGATATCTGCATTAGAGTATAATTCTGGTGCTGAGGAATGGAAAGAATGATATGTAGTTTGGGAAGGGAGTTTATAGATTATGCTGACCCCTTCTTATGACAGAAAAAGAAACAAGTCCAGAGTGGGAAAGTGATTTGCCTAAGGTCAGAGCCATGCTTGAACCCAATCTCCCACACTTGATCTGCATTTGTTTACTCTGCAAAATTGTGTCATCATTGGCCATTCTTTCTCTGTAAGGATATATTGATGATGATGATGATGATGATGATGATGATGATGATGATGATGATGGTAAAAATCCAACAAACATTTATTAAGGGCTTGCTCTGAGTCAGTGGGGAGATACACAGGTAAATAAGCTACTATCCCTGCCCTCAGAGAACCCATAGTACAGTGGAAAAGACAGTCCTGAAAACAAGTGTGTGCAATAAACTGTATCAGGAATCTCATTGGTGGAGTACTGAGTGTACAAGTCGTAGCCTGGAAATGGAGGGGATGAGATGTTTAGAAAAAGTTTCATAGAAAAAAAATGACATTTCAGCTGAATATTGAAGGTAAGTGAATATTTCTCATGCAGACAATAGGTCATAGGACTGAGTGTGTCCTGTAAAGGAAGCACCTGAACAGAGACTCAAGTTGGATCATTCTATGATTTGGGGAGATTTGATAGGATTGGTTTTGAGATACAGATGAAAGTCCAGAGGGAGACAGGGAGCAGATAATGGGGGGTGGGAGGAGCTTGCACACCATGCTAAAAAGCTTAGAATTTATTCTCTTGCAGACGGGGGAAATGATCTTGTCAGTAATCCCAATATCAGTTTATTACAATAATAAAGAATACTTCTTTGCATCTCTCAGGCACTTGTGCATTCAAAATTTTGTTCAACCCAGTGAGATGTGCATTGGATTTTGCTACCATTCCATAGATGAGGACACTGTGACACAGGAAGATTAAGGAATTTACCCAAGGAATTTTCCCAGGGATTTTACCCAAGGTCACTCAACTGATGAAAAACAAAACTAGAATTTGAATGTCTAACACCACCCATTTTTCATGGCGTGCTTAATATGTGCCAGATACTGTGCCATCAGTGAAAAGAATGAGCAAGTCTCTGGGCTCCATGGTCTTTACACCCAGTGGGAAGCAAGGAGAGTTGACAAATCCACAAATCATACCATAGTGCGATGGGTGAGAATAGAAAAGAGTGATATGATGTGACAATTGACTGGAACCATCAGAGAAGGCATCTTGTGGAAGTGACAGGTAACAGAGTTCAAACGATGAGGATGAAGATTGCAAAGTATTCCAGGTAGAGGGAACAGCAAATGTAAAGGCCCTGAGGATGAAATAAATTTAGGATGTTCGGGGATTATACACAAGGGCGATCTGCCTGGAGGGAGAAAGTGACAAGAAGTTAGAAGAGATAGAGGCATTGGTTTATGCAGAGCAGTAAGAATCAAGGGGAAGAGCTGGAATTTTATCCGTAGTCCACTGGGAATCCGTTGGAGAGATTAAATGGAGATCAGTGGCATCTGTCTTAAGCAATTGAAAGATTACCCAGAGGCATTAATTATCAGGGTCAAGAAAGGCTGTAGGTAGAGTAGACAGGAAGCCTTTGCAGTCATTTAGGAAAGAGATGATGGCTGTTTAGAGTAGGTGGTAATAGCTGAGACAAAGAGAACACAATATATTCAGGATGTGGAAAAATATTTATCCTTTCCCTTTAAGAAATTTGTTAATATGGAAAATTTCAAACATGTACAAAAATAAAGAGGATCATAGACTTTTCTCTTTGCCCATTATTTCAACAATGATCAACCTATGGCCAGTCTTCTTTCATCTCTACCTTGACTCACTCCCTCTGCTCTGCCAAATATTTTTAACTCCTTATTTCAAGGTAATTTCAACCTTACAGAAAAGTGTCAAGAACAGTATAAAGAGCTTTCATAGACCACCCCAATTCCCTAATTGCTTACAGATGACCACATTTGCTTAACCATTCCATTCTCTCTTCCTGTTTCTGTCTCCCCACCTCTATTTGACTATAGATCCATCAATCAATGATCTATCATCCCTTTACACCTAAAGGCTTCAGTGTGCATTTCCAATACAGTACAATTACCAGGATATTAATGTTGATGTAGCACTGTTAGCCCCAGTTTTACCAATTGTCTCAGTTATGCCCTCTCCATTAAATTTTTTAAAGATCTCGTCCAGGATCACGTGTTGCATTTAGTTGTCCTGTCTCTTTAGGTTCCTCGTATCTCAGTCTTTCCTTGGCTTTCATGACCTTGACTCTTGAAAATTACAGGCCAGTTATTTTGCAGAAAGTCCCCTATGTTGGGTTTGCCTAAGGTTTGCTCACGATTAGATTCAAGTTATGCTTTTTTGGCAGGAATACGACAAAGTGATGTTGAATCCTTCCCAGTGCATCTTATCAGGAGACACATCGTATCCATGTGTCCCATTATGGGTCATGTTAAAGTTGACCATAAAAGTGTTGTCCACCAAGGTTTTCCCCCACTGTAAAGTTACTATTCCTTTTTAATGGGTACATATTTTGTGAGGATTTATTTCTATACTATGTAAACATCCTGTTCTTCATCGAATTTTCAGCCCTTAGTTTTAATATTTATTGATGAGTCTTGTCTGAACCGGTTATGGGTAAGATGTTTGCCAAATGATCTTTTCTCATCCCATTGTTTGTAATTTATGTATTGGTTAACATCTCTGTGAGGATGGGCTCTCCTTTCTCCCCTCCTTTTAATGTATCTTTTATTCCTGTTAGTGAAAATTCATAGATTCTTATTGTATTCAGCCAATGAAAACCCATTGCCATTATTATTTATTTTTATGCTCAGCTTGCCCCAGTCTTAGTGAGAACCCCTTCAAGCTGGTTCCTAAATCCTTTTTTTAAATATTTATTTTGCCAATTTGTACTCATGTGAAAACTATGCGTGTATCTTCTGATATTTGTTTTTATACATATATACATTTGCCATGGTAGATGGAATATATCTCATTTAACAGGTTATTAGTTTGATATCAATTTAAGCATTTAAATAAGCAGTATGTGGCTTCCATTCGTCCCTCTCTCCAGGTCCTGCAAATGTAAGAAGTATACCTTTAGGGAAGTGCTTTTGTCCTTCTGATATGTCCCTATCAGTTCTTGAAAACCTGTTTTATTTTTCTGGCACAATTTATTGTGCTTTCTCTGCACCAATTCCATTTCCTTTTAGTGAAGAATGGTACTTAAAAGCCAAGATCTGAGAGCTACTGTGTATCATTGCTGGTGGGTATTATCGCTCTTGGCTCTCACAGTGGACATAAACACAAAATATACATGTACCTATATACTTCCCTGTATCTATCTGCCTGCCTACCTACCTACCTACCTCGCTATCCCCATATTAAAAATCAAGAGTTCATAATGATAGCCCCAATTCCAGTCCAACATCACAGGATTCATTTCAGCCTTTGCCCTTCCCATATTTTCACTCATTTCTCTGGCAGTGAGAAACTTGACCTTCATTATTCCCAATACTTATTTTCAACCCAAGAATACCCAGAAATTATTTTCAGAATTACTAACCTTTATCATTTTGTAAAACAAACCAATTAACTAGGGTTCAACATAGGCTTATAGATAGGCTGTACAGAATATTGCGTTCCAAGTTACTTGGTTCTTTTTCTTTCTCTAGGGTGTGGTTGTTTATTGGAAATATAGTTAGGTTTATTTGGTTATCTTTGTTACTAATTTGGGTTCCCTTTCCCCATTCTTATTGCTTTTTTTGGATATGTAAAATATTGCAACATTGTCCCAAAGGTATAAGCTGTACAAAAGGAGTGCATGCAGAAAGGGAAACCATCCCCTGTGGGAGACCAATGTCATTAGTCTCTTGTAAATTGTTGGCAAAAATCAAGAAATTCATATATATTTTATTTCCCCTTCTTATAGAAAAGGTGACATACCATGGATGCCTGTAAATCACTTTATATTAATTCATAGAGGTCTTCCTCCTTCTTTTTTAGAGTTGCATAGTATTTCATGGTGTAGTTTATTCAATTACTCTCATGTATGGACATATTGATAGTTCTCAGTATTTTTCAACTGCAAACATTGTTAGAATAAGGGAATGTGTGAATATATATTTCTGTATTGTTGGAGGTGTGTATTGAAAGTTATACATAAGAAATTTTATCTTGGCTGTTATAAATAATGCTGCAACAAATGTAGGAGTGCATATCTTTTTGATGGAAACAACCTAGGTGTCCATCAATGGGTGAATAGATAAAGAAGATGTGGTGTGTGTGTATATATGTAATGTAATGTGTATATGCACACAGTGGAACACTACTCAACCATAAAAAAGAATGAAATCTTGCTATTTGTGACAACATGGATAGATCTTGAGGATATTGTCCTAATGAAATAAGTCAGAGAAAGACATATACCGCATGACTTTACTTATATGTGGAATCTAAAAAACAGCAAACAGACAAACAAAACAAAACCTAGACTCCAAGATACAGAGAACAGATTGGTGGTTACCATAAGGGAGGGGTTTGGGGGAGAGCAAAATGATTGAAGGGGATCAAGGATACCAACCTCTAGTTATAAAATAAATAAGTCGTAGGGTAGTATATAGCATGAGAAATATAGTCAGTAATATTGTGTCAACTTTATGTGGTGACAGATGGTAACTAGACTTATTGTGGTGATCATTTCATAATATATACAAATGTTGAATCACTGTGTCATATACCTGAAACTAATATAATATTGTATGTCGATTATACCTTAATTTTAATTTTTTTTTCAATATAGTTTTAATTTCCTTTCTCTTATTATAAGTGAGGTTAACATATATTTTAAAATATATTTTCATATATTTAGAAGACATTTTAATTTCTTAATTACAATTTTTTAAAGTGAACTCTGCCCCCATTTTGGGGCTTGAACTCATGACCCTGAGATCAAGAATTGCATGCTGCACCCGATGGAGCCAACCAAGCGTCCCTTCTCCTTATGTCTTTTACCTGGTTTTCTGTCAGGCTTTTTACCTTTTCCCCTCAATTTCTAAGGCCTATTTATGTATAAGGATATTAGCTCTTTATCTGTGACATATGTTACAATTTTTTCCAGTTATTTATCTTTTGACTCTGCTTATAAGTGTTTTTGCCCCACCAAAAAAAAAAAAAAATAAAAGTAGTCAAATGCATCAATTTGCTTTCTTTTATTGAATCCAAACTTTTGAGTCATAGTGAAAAACCTCTTACACCAGGTTATAAAGAAATTCACACGTTTGCTTCTAGTACTTGTATACTTTCGTTTCTTTACATTTAGATTTCTGATGTTTGGTGTTTATTTTTGCACATGGTGTGAAGTATAGATTTAATTTTATCTTTTTTTCCCAAATGCCTATTTAGTTGTCCTAGTATCATTTATTTATAAGTCCATCTTTGCCCCAATATTTGAGATGCCCCTTTTTGCATATTTTAAATTTTCATATGTTCCTGGGTCTTCTTCCAGATTTTGCATTTTTTTAATGATTTTTTATTATATTATGTTAGTCACCATACAGTACATCCCCGGTTCAGATTTTGCATTTTGTTGCACTGGCATATTTGTCTATTTGTATGCTAGTACCACACTGTTAAAATTACAGGGGTTTTTATGTTTTAATATGCAATAGGGCCAGTCTTCCTGCCCAGATTTCCTCTTTCACTGATTTTCTACTACTTCTTCCATGTTCATTTTTTCAAGTAAGTCTAAGTGTCACTTGTCCAGCTCCATAAACATCCTATTAATAATTTTACTGGGGTTACCTTCCATTTATACATTAATTCGGGTGAACTGACATCTTTAAGATGTTAAATTGTCCTAGCTGAGAACAGAGAATAGCTTTCTGTTTGTTTGAGTCCACTTGGTTTTCAGGGGTGGTATAAAATTTTCTTCACATAGGTTTGTACTTCTTGCTAAGTTTATTACCAGGTATTTAATCTTTGTTGTCATTGTAAATGGGGTTTGCTGGCATGATATCCTCTGACTGATTATCAGTTGTGTATATGGATACCGTTCACTTAAATGTTAATTCTCTAAGAATTTATTTTAAAATATATGTTTTAAATTTCCAGAGATACCGTCATGTCATTTGCAAACAGAGATATTTTAAAGTTTATTTTCAAGGAGCACCTGGATGGCTCAGTCAGTTAAGTGTTGGACTCTTGATTTCGGCTCAGGTCCTGATCTCAGGTTGGAGAGGTCTAGCCCTGCCTCCTCTGGCTCTGTGCTCTCAGCAGGGAGTCTGTTTCTCTCCCTCTGCCCTTCCCCCTGCTCAGGCACTCACTCTTTAGGGCTCTCTCTCTCTCTCTCTCCCTCTCTCTCTAGCTCTCTCAAGAATAAATAAATAAATCTCTTTTAAAAAGTTTATTTTCCAGTGTGTATGCCTCTAATTGATTTCTTTTATCCAGTTGCACTGGCTAATACTTCCAGTATGACATAAAGGAGGAATGGAGATAGAGAACATTCTACTCTTGATCTTACTGGGAATGCCTTTACTAAATCCCCATTAAGTAGGATACTGATTTTAGTACTAAGATATTTTTTCATTGTATTATGAAAGTCTTCATCAATTCCTATTTTCTTGAGTGTTTTTTAAATTAGAAATAAATGTTGAATTGCATCAAATGCTTTTTCTACATTAGAGATAATGATATGATTTTCTTCTTTGATCTATTAATATGGTATATATATTATATGAATGGATTTCTTCACATCGAACCAACCTTCCCCTTCTAGAATATATTCCATTTGTTCATGGCATTTTATTTTTCTCAATGCAGTGTTGAATTCTGCTCACTAACACATTGAGAGTTTCACACATTCAAAAATAAAATTGGTCTAAATTTCCCGTTTTTAGTATTGTCTTTACCAAGTTTATGTGTCAGTGTTATCCTGGTTTCATAAAAAAATGAGCAAGTTTTCCTTCATTCTCCATGGTGAAGAACAATATAAGTTAGTACCATCTTCTCTCTAATGGTCTGGTAGCAGTTCCCTGTGAAAACATCTGGGCACAGTCTGTTTTTTATGGAGTGGTCCTTGACATCTTTCTGTTTCTTCTGTGGACTGTGGTGTAAGTTTTTATTTCTAATGGGACCTGTTTTTCCTAGGCATTTATCAATTTCATTTAGCTTTTCAGAATTATTTCCAGACATCTGAAGAATAGTCTCATTTTTACAAATTTTGTCTTTTTCAATGGTTATTTCCTCCTTGTCATTTCTTCTGTGTATAATGATGCTTCCTCTCTCTTTCCCTTTTTTCTACGATTTTTTCTCTTCAATAATTTGTTTTTGCCTTTATTATTCCCTTTTGTATGCTTTTTGGTGCATTTTTTTTTTTGGTTCCTTTCCTGGATTTTTATGCTGGAAATTTAATTTTTTTCATTCTTTCATTTTATGGCTACTCTAAATGTGTTTCATAGATTCTGACATGTAGAGTTTTCATTATATTTTAATGCCTTGTACACCCAGGAGTGAGTCAAAAGAAATTATTTTGGAGCTTTTGAGGTGGAAGGACCTGTTTGGTTTTTTACTATTAATAATTTCTAATTTTATTACATTATAATCATAGAATATTGATAATAATTCTACTCTATGGAGCATAGTGATGCTTTCTTAATTAGCTAATATATGGTCAATTTTTGTGAATGTTTCATAAACCCATAAGGAGAAGTTTTCTCTCTTTTATGAAGCTGTAGAGTTTGATACACATCCACTAGGTCTGTCTAATTATTTTAGCTTTTCTATGTCTGTGCCTGTCCTTTTTCCCCCACTTAATCTGTCTGTCTTCTACTGACAATAGTCTATTATTCTTGCATCTTTTAGAGTTTCTACTTCATAAAGGTGGTTATTGTCCTTTTGGTGCATAGGTATTCATACCTGTTGTATTTCTCATTAATTGTGGGTTTAAGCCTTAAAAAGTGTCCTTTGTTATATTTAATGCTTTTTAAATTGTATTCTCATGTGTCTGATATCAGGATTGCTATTACTGCTGGGTTTTTTTTCATTTGCATAATTTCTCCCGTTCCTTTATTGTTGCCTTTCTGAGTCACTTTGTTTTAGGTGTGGCCTTTATACATAGCAGATAGTTGGGTTTATGAGAAGATTTGAAATCCCTTTCATTTTAATTATGTGAGTTAAACCCATTCACATTTGTTGACATGACTGACATGTTTGGTCTCAACTCTATCACCCATTCTTTATATCATAATTTATATGTGTTTTACTTACTCTTTTGTGCTAAAATATCTTTTGATATTTAGAAAGGTTTGTACCTTTTTCTGGTAGTTACCTTTGTAACCCTTCAATATTCTTTCCATAGCTCACCTTTCCTGTCCAGTTTGTCTGCATTTCTTCCCAGCTTTATTAAGGTTTAATCAACAAATAAAAGTGGTGTGTATTAAAGATGTACAACGGGATGTTTCGAGATACATGTACATTGTGAAGTGATTACCGCAATTGAGCTGATTAACATATACCCATCACTTCACGTCGTGCATGGTGAGGACACTTAAGATCTACTCTCTAAGCAAATTTCAAGTATAAAATACAGTATTATACAGATACCCAGAACTTATGAACCCTGCATAAGTCTTAGACCAACATCTCCCCATCTCCCTTGCTCTCCAGCCCCTTAGAAACACCAATTCCTCTTTCTGCTTTTATGATTTCAACTCTTTTAGATTCCACATATAAGTGAAATCGTGCAGTATTTTTCTCTCTCTGTCTGGCTTATTTCACTTTGCATAAAGTCCTCTAGGTTTATCCGTGTTGTTGCAAATGGCAGGATGTCCTTCTTTTTTAAGGCTCAATAATAGTCCATAATCCTATAAATACCACATTTTTCTTTTCCCTACTCCTAATGTCCATCAAACTATTTTGCCATGCTTATCCCCTTAGTGTTCTGGTTGGGACAAGAAAAGAAGTGGGCCTCTTGGGCAGCATCTTGCCAACTGGGAAAGCCAGGCATTCACTGTGCTCTCACATAATCCCAGGAAAGAAATTGTGGGCTGAGGGGGTCTCTCTTGGCATTGGGCTCTGCCACTTTGGGGGGCAGGTGACATGAGTAAAGTGAAACTGCTCTTCTTACCCTCTTCAATGCATTTGTTCGCAGACTTTTTGCTCTGGTAGGATACTGGGACCCCTCTTCTGGACTTCTGAGCTCCCACGAAGGTAGTCTTCTCCATGCATGGTTGTCAAAATTGTATTTCTGTAAGAGGATGAGTGCTGGAAACTCTTATTCTGCCATCTTGCAGACATCGCTGGGTTGTCAGTTTTTGATGGTATCCATTGACTTTCGCCTAGTGCCTACATAACAATTAATGAATTTATCCTACTTTCCTCTTTCTCTGTTTTTTTCTCTTTTTCACTTTTTCTTGCATTACTTCTGCATTGTCAAAAAATATAACCTTTCTGTGTTCTACTCTCAACTATGTCCCTACCTTGTTTTAGTCTTAAATTTATGATTAAAGATATTAAATGCTTACCATCAGTCCTTTTGCTGAAATTTCCTCAGTTAACTCTTCATTGAGTGAAACTTATCCTCTGCTATATTCCTCAAGAAAGAGTCATGCGTGTGGTATTCATTGAGTTATTGAATATTGAAAGTTATTTTTCTATAGCTTTGATATTCAAGACACACCTGGTTAGTTATAAAATCCTTGGTTCGTAATTTCTTTCTTTGAGTTTCTTGACAATGCTGCCCCATATTTCCTGGCCTCATATGTTGCCTTGGAGATATTTCATGACATCTCTGGCCCTTGTGAATTATTTGGTTTCTTTGGCTGAAGTCCTTGAGGACTTTTTTTCTTTTTTTAAGTTGAATTGTTTTATTAGGATCCTGAAATAGACCTTCAGGGTTTTTAGTCCTTTCAGTATATAGGCTCAGGTTATCTTTTAATTCCAGAAATTTTCCTTGGATTATTGCTCTAAATCCTTGCCTATCCAATTGTTCAATCTGTTTTCCCAGGGATTTCAAGTATACATATATTGGATCCTCTTTGTCTTCTCTTTAAGTCACCTTTTCACTGACCCTGGCTGTTTTATTCTTTATTTAATTTTCTTTCTCTTGGTTGTTTTCCCCCTTTTTTCAGTGCCCCTTATTAAAATTTTCCTTTGGACGCCTTGTTATTTAAACTTCATTTCTGAAGTGCTTTTGACTTTTTTCTTATTTTCCTGAGTTCAATCAACTCTCTCTTTTTGTGCTTTTTTTAGACATTTCAGTTTGTAATCTTTGCATTCCTAATTCAGAGTTGTTTGAGGAAATTTAATTCAATTTGGAGTGTTGGTTATATTTTTCTTCTGGTGTGCAATTATTTTTGAGGGGGTGGATTTTCATCACTTAAGATGTTTTGATTTTTATTTTCCATTTTCTTCATATACTAGTTGTATCTGGCTCCTTTTTTTTAATGTTAAAGATTTTATGTATTTATTTGACAGAGAGAGACATCCAGAGAGAGAGGGAACACAAGCAGGGGGAGTGGGAGAGGAAGAAGCAGGCTCCCAGCAGAAGAGCCTGATGCGGGGCTCGATCCTATAACGCTGGGATCACGCCCCAAGCCGAAGGCAGACGCTTAACGACTAAGCCACCCAGGCGCCCCCTGGCTCCTTTCTTTTTATTCATATTGTAGATTTAAGGTGGCTTACAATATTTCTAGTTTAAAAACACAGTATTCTGATAGAGTAGCGAAGTACTTTTTTTAATGGGTAACTAGGTTTTGTGTGTGTTGGGGGATGGGTGGTCATCTGTTCTAAGACTCGTTGTTGCTTCTGTTGTTCTCTTTTGATTTGTGGGATCTTAAAATTCCCCCTGCCTTTTTTCCTTTCCCTCATCCAGTCTCCCAAGGGCACTTTCCCCTCTTTTTACGTTTTTTTCCCCCATAAGTGATGCCTATTTAAGGTTGCCCCTTGAATTATTGTGCCTTCAAGTCCTTTCCATCTATTCATTGTCTTAATCTACCAGCATTTTCACACATTTTCAGATTTTTCCTGCATACGAACTTGGCCTTGCTAGTGATCATTTTATTTATTTATTTTTATTATGCTCAGTTAGCCAGCATATAGTGATCATTTTAGATCAATCTTACACCCTGTGCTAGCTTACCGCTCTTCTCAGATTTCAAGTTGCTTTTCTGTATGGCCCTTGCTGTCCACAAAAGCTTTTGCTGAAAACCTTAGAAATATTTCATTCAGTTGTGATGCTTATTTTGTTTTTTTTTT
>NW_024424675.1:30466755-30737743 GCF_017311325.1 Ursus maritimus | reverse complement strand
TGACCCTGGCTGTTTTATTCTTTATTTAATTTTCTTTCTCTTGGTTGTTTTCCCCCTTTTTTCAGTGCCCCTTATTAAAATTTTCCTTTGGACGCCTTGTTATTTAAACTTCATTTCTGAAGTGCTTTTGACTTTTTTCTTATTTTCCTGAGTTCAATCAACTCTCTCTTTTTGTGCTTTTTTTAGACATTTCAGTTTGTAATCTTTGCATTCCTAATTCAGAGTTGTTTGAGGAAATTTAATTCAATTTGGAGTGTTGGTTATATTTTTCTTCTGGTGTGCAATTATTTTTGAGGGGGTGGATTTTCATCACTTAAGATGTTTTGATTTTTATTTTCCATTTTCTTCATATACTAGTTGTATCTGGCTCCTTTTTTTTAATGTTAAAGATTTTATGTATTTATTTGACAGAGAGAGACATCCAGAGAGAGAGGGAACACAAGCAGGGGGAGTGGGAGAGGAAGAAGCAGGCTCCCAGCAGAAGAGCCTGATGCGGGGCTCGATCCTATAACGCTGGGATCACGCCCCAAGCCGAAGGCAGACGCTTAACGACTAAGCCACCCAGGCGCCCCCTGGCTCCTTTCTTTTTATTCATATTGTAGATTTAAGGTGGCTTACAATATTTCTAGTTTAAAAACACAGTATTCTGATAGAGTAGCGAAGTACTTTTTTTAATGGGTAACTAGGTTTTGTGTGTGTTGGGGGATGGGTGGTCATCTGTTCTAAGACTCGTTGTTGCTTCTGTTGTTCTCTTTTGATTTGTGGGATCTTAAAATTCCCCCTGCCTTTTTTCCTTTCCCTCATCCAGTCTCCCAAGGGCACTTTCCCCTCTTTTTACGTTTTTTTCCCCCATAAGTGATGCCTATTTAAGGTTGCCCCTTGAATTATTGTGCCTTCAAGTCCTTTCCATCTATTCATTGTCTTAATCTACCAGCATTTTCACACATTTTCAGATTTTTCCTGCATACGAACTTGGCCTTGCTAGTGATCATTTTATTTATTTATTTTTATTATGCTCAGTTAGCCAGCATATAGTGATCATTTTAGATCAATCTTACACCCTGTGCTAGCTTACCGCTCTTCTCAGATTTCAAGTTGCTTTTCTGTATGGCCCTTGCTGTCCACAAAAGCTTTTGCTGAAAACCTTAGAAATATTTCATTCAGTTGTGATGCTTATTTTGTTTTTTTTTTTTTTTTTTTTTTTTTTAAGATTTTATTTATTTATGTGACAGACAGACAGCCAGCGAGAGAGGGAACACAGCAGGGGGAGTGGAAGAGGAAGAAGCAGGCTCACAGCGGAGGAGCCCGATGTGGGACTCGATCCCGGAACGCCGGGATCACGCCCTGAGCCGAAGGCAGACGCTTTAACGACTGCGCTACCCAGGCGCCCCGCTTATTTTGTTTTTAACAGGGATTATGAAGTTTCGAAGATCCTCTGTATTTTAATTATGCTAAGGTTGTGTGCTTTGTGGATTTTTAGAAGAGAGTCCAGGAGAATTAGGGTGCAGGGAGGCCAGACTGAGGACCCAGTAGTTGTCCATAGCAGAAGCCAATACAGATTCATAAGCATGGGATGGGGTGAGGTGGTGGGAGGTCTCTAAGGTCAGGCAGAGCCAAAATATGCCTTCCTAGGTTGGTGGAGGTTGAAATAGGATCTCTGCAGATACCGTCTTGGCCACCACCATCTCTAGGCTTGACTACGCCACCATACTCTTCCTACTGACTAGTTTCTCCTATACCATAAGTCTGTTCTCTATATTAACAGTCTCTACATTTTAAAAAATGTAAATCTGAAAACTTTATTGTTCCTGCTCATAACTCTTTGATTGCTTCCTGTTGTTCTTAAAATATAGACCAAAACTCTACAGTCTAAAAAGCTCTACCAGGCTTCTGTTTCTAGCTTCATATCATATCATTCTCCAGGCATTTCATTATGATGTAACCTTCCAGACTCCTTTACACCTTCAGTTATACCATGCATTTTCTCATCTTGGGGTCTTTGCATACCTGTTCCTGAGTCCAGGACATGCTTTTGCGATACTTCATATATCTACCACCTACTGATCTTCTAGATCACAGTTAAATGATCTTTGCTCAAGGCAATATATCATCTTCCTTCCTATCCACACCTCATGTCATCTTCTTACACATACGTAGCACCTAGTACTTCCTCCTATTGTTTAGTGCAACTTGTTATTGGATACTTATTTGTGAGACTGGGTATCTAATGTTTATCACAAATATTGGAAAATAATGTGTATGTGTTCCATGAGGACATGGACCATATCTGTTTTGCCCGTGCTATAATACCAATACCCAGCATAATGCCTGGCACATAGTGATCACTCAGTAATCATCAATATAATTAATAGTGACCATATCAATAAATATCTGTTGCTTGGTTGACCAAATGAATAAAGGGTTAAGTGGGCTTTTGGAGCTGCAGCCAAGACTTAGAGGAATATTAAGGGAGAAGCCAAAGCAACTCAGCAAACTAGACTATGGCATCAGGGCTAACTAACTCCCATCATATTTACTAAGGTGGCTGTCTTAGAGAAGAGAAAGGCATGAGTTGGGGTAACTGGGGAAGTTATTTGAAAACTGGGGTGAGGGCTAATTCTCCATCCTATTACACAGGGCGTAGTCTACAACATTCTACATAGTCTACAAAGTTCTACATAGTCTAATGGGTCAGTAGAATAAGAATTATATGCACTACCCAGGTACCTAGGGCTTCTTGGTCAGGGTGGCAGTACAACTTAACCTAAGCCCATCTGGATAGTAAGTAGCAACTACTGAAATACTTGATGCCTTGGACGCTATGTTGTAAGTCTCTGAATTACAGAGACATCCTATAATTTCAGTAGGTAGCGATGGATATATGGATGGATGGATGGATGGACGGATGGATGAGTTAGACTTGATCTAGTCTTGAAATGGAGACCATGAGTAGTTAAGTAGGTAAAGACATATGACATTCTGAGAAATAAGGTAGATGATAGCTTTTATTATTATTATTATTATTTTTATTTATAATAATATTTTTTATTATATTATGTTAGTCACCATACAGTACATCCCTGGTTTTTGATGTAAAGTTCAATGATTCATTAGTTGTATATTATTATTATTTTTAAGTAAGCTATGTGTTGTGGGGTGGGGTGTGGTGATATGGAGTGGTGTCAAGAGAACAGAGTACTGAAAGAGCAGGAGTACTGCCAGTAGCTGAAACCAGACTCTGCATTTTGAGAACTTGAAGCAACCTTAGAATACCCTGCCCATTCTACCAAATTGGCCTTCTCCATCCCTTTCTCTGTTATTTGATTGATGGGGAAATTGAGCCATAGAGAGTGGTAGTGACTTGCTCGATATTGCCCAGCACTGGCAGAGCTTGAGTAGAAGAAGATCTCAACAGAATCATAATAGTTAGGGCATTATATTCTGACCCAACATGGCACACACCTGTGTCCAGATTCACAAATCTGGAGTGGGAAGTGAGATATGAGTAAAGTTAAGATGATGGGGAAATGAAATTATATTGTACTGTCCCAGAATATATTACAGACCTAGAAGTAGGATGTAATTAATGGAGATAGAACAGAAAATATACCAAATGTTTCTCCTTTACCAAAAGCTTTATATAATCTTGGCACAAAGAAAGTACTCATTTCCTGTTTATGTAACTGATTGGGGACTTTGGGTATACGTGCACTGGCCAGACTTCTCATATGTTGGGATGCAGAATATCTAGCACCTTTCTGACTTGTTTGCTAACAGTTTAGTCATGCAGAAGGTCAAGAGAGTGACTTAGGACTTTATTATTTTGTATCTAATTCTAACCAACAAAGACAAATTGGTTATGGAATTAAAGGTGTCAGGAACTTGGGAGAAAGCGGCCATGTCAACATCACGTTTGTGAGAGCCAGGGAGAGTTAAGCATAATGAGACATTCACTCCAGATTATAGAAAACAGCTTTTAATAGATGTGGGGTGGAGGAGGTAGTGTCAGAAATGGCTCACATTCATGCATGCAATTGTGGAAGGGAAGATGATTCTCAGAATTAGAAAGTTCTTACAAATGACCCAATGAGGGACAGAAGGCAATAGAATAAACCATTGCAGCTACCCAGATTCCCTTTAACGTAACACATTTTAAACAGAACATTCCTGGGTCACCTGGGTGGCATAGTCATTTGGGCATCTGACTCTTGCTTTCGGCTCAGGTCTGATCACAGGGTTGTCTCTCTCCTTCTGCCTCTCTCCCCCGCTCTCTCTCTGAACAAATAAATTAAATCTTAAAAGAAAGAAAGGCAGATTAGTGTTCACCACTGCAGGGATGAAGTGACCCAGAGAGTGCATGAAGGTACTTCTGAAGTGCTGGCAATGTTTTGGTGTTTTCATCTGGGGTGCTGGTCATAGGTGGGTGTTTACTTTGTGAAAAATTTGGCAAACTGTAGTTGAGCTTAGTATACTTGTTTCTATATATGTTGCAGTTCAAATGAACCATGTAACAGTTCTTACAATTTAATATATTTCCTTCACAAATTATTTTTAAATGCTTACCTTTGCACGTTAGTTGTTGTAAAATCATACTTTGCTTTATTCATTTAACATTTTCTTATGTGTACTATTCCATGTTATTATGTGGCCCTCACAATAATTTTTTGTTAGCTTCTTAATATTCCACCATGTGGATAGACCACAACTTTCTTTAGCATGCCTGTAGGGTTAGACAGGTATGTTGCTCTTCCCTTTCATTTTTATATAAAGAACACTGGAACCAATATCTTTAAGTATAAGCCTTCTTCTGCATTTCAGATTATTCCCTGAGAATAGATCCTTGTTTTTAAAGATTTATTTATTCATTAGAGAGAGAGAACATGCATGCACGTGCATGCGAGCAGGGAGGGGCAGAGGGAGAGAGGGAGAATCCCAAGCAGACTCCCCACTGAGCATGGAGCCTGATGTGGGGCTTGATCCCACAATGCATGAGATCATGACCTGAGCCAAAACCAGAAGTCAGATGCTTAACCACTGAGTCACCGAGGCATCCTAAGAATAGATTCTTGGATGTGAAAAAATTAGATCGACTCTCTTTGAAGTCTAGGTACATATTTGCAAATTACCCCCAGCAGTGAAAGCCTCATCACACTCTTGCCCATTGCTATACGTAATAATCTTGCATGTAATTGGCAAGTTTCCTAATACAGTTCTTGCAAAATCCTTTTTTGTTGTATTAATATAAAGTTGTCAATCCTTCTGACCATCCCTAGTGGCACAGCTCCACTCGCCGTAGTTTCTCAGTGATGTTTGTTGTGGTGCTGCACAGCTGGCCGCGTGCAGACCACCTTCGGTCCTCAGGAGTTCATACTCTCTGTAACCATCTCAGCCTTCAGCTCCCTGACCCTTTAAGCCAGAGAACAGAAATGGAAGCCAACAGGAGTTGGACATCTGCTCTTTCTCCAAACATGAAAACAAATTATTGGGCTCACTTTTATCATCGTTTTCAACTTTTACCTCATTTGTGGCTGAAGCTTCTTTCACATCACATTTAGAAAGTTCTACTTTATTTTTATATATTTTTTATTCATAATTTTTCCTTCTTTCTGTCTTCTGGATATCCTCTTTAAAAACCATTTTCCGGGGCGCCTGGGTAGCGCAGTCGTTAAAGCGTCTGCCTTCGGCTCAGGGCGTGATCCTGGCGATCCGGGATCGAGTCCCACATCAGGCTCTTCCGCTATGAGCCTGCTTCTTCCTCTCCCACTCCCCCTGCTGTGTTCCCTCTCTCGCTGGCTGTCTCTCTGTCACATAAATAAATAAAATCTTAAAAAAATAAAAATAAAAACCATTTTCCTTGAAATATAGCATGCTTGAAATATCCTTGGAACACCTCAAATGAATACTTCATGTATTTGAATCATAATGTGTGGTATTCTTTTAACATTTCTGCATTTTCAGGTGTTTAATAAAGTAATTGTTTATTTTTTTTTTTAAAAAAAGAGTGCTTTCAGCATTAGAAAAAATAAAGGAAGGGAAGCACTTGTCCCAAAGAACAAGTCATGTCAACCCAACCTTCTTTCTTTAAGAGAGTTCTTAGACTGATAGAGTGGGGAAATGCAGCAGACAGAATCTGAGTATCTGAAGTGAGTCTGACCCTATTCTCAAGCTATCTTGGTGGGAAATAGGCAGTTGAGGAAATGAGTAGTTAGATAACCAGCCAAAAATTCTGATGAGCAATGAATGCCAACCGGAAGGCGGATTCTAGTACATGTCACAAAGCTTTATCAATGGCATTTTCCAGGTTACCACTTATGTTAATGATCAGGATAAAATTATAGAAAAAAAAATAGGTTCAAAAACTTATATATGGTGGAGAATATGGTAACAGGCTGTAGCAATCAGATCAAAGAAGAAATAAGTCAATAGGGGAAGTCAGTATATGACTCTGTACTTGGATTCCAGAAATACAACTACATTTATGTATGTAGAAGCAGACTATATATATATATTTTTTTTTTGATGGGGGGATGGTTGGCGGCACATTCATTGTGATAAGTGAAAACCTGAAATGTTGGCTATGTTAACAGAAGCCCAGTATAACTAAGGAAAATAGAAAATAGTGATAATCTAGGTAATCATATATTGCCAAGACCGCATGTAGACTGCTGCGTCCTATTCTAGTCCCTTCTTAGTAAGAGGGACAAACTGTAGGATGTCCCAGGATGAGTAGCAGTATTGGTTCAGAGGACTTGAACTCTTATCATCTGAGGAATTGTTGAAGAACCTTAATGGACATGAGAACCATCTTTCAATATTCAGACATCTTTTGTACACAAGGGCAGACTTTCTGTGGTGTAAGGAATAGAATCAAGACCACCAGGAGTCACACGTGAAGTGAGTTTCTAGCATTCAGAGGTACGCCTAGAGAAAATAGACTCTGCTGTAGACATTACCATTTCTTCTCTACTTCTGGGTACATGGAGGACTCCATTTCCCCACCTCACTTAAATTTGGCATGGCCATATGACTGGTTCTAGTCAGTGAAACTTGAGTCAAGTAAGTGTAGCTTCTGATACAAAGCATTTGATTGTGAGTGCCCAACTCAAGTACTCTTTTGTCCTGCCTCAGTGAACAGTGAAGCCTTGTGTTAAAATGGAGGTAGACATGAACAGACATTTCTCCAAAGAAGACATACAAATGGCTAACAGACACATGAAAAAATGCTCAACATCACTCAGCATCAGCAAAATACAGATCAAAACCACAATGAGATACCACCTCACACCAGTCAGAATGGCTAAAATTAACAACTCAGGAAATAACAGATGTTGGTGATCATGCGGAGAAAGAGGAGCCCTCTTACACTGTTGGTGGGAATGCAAGCTGCTGTAGCCACTCTGGAAAACAGTATGGAGGTTCCTCAAAAAGTTAAAAATAGAACTACCCTATAGCCCATCAATTACACTAGTAGGTATTTATCCAAAGGATACAAAAATTCAGATTCAAAGGGATACATGCACCCCAATGTTTATAGCAGCAATATCCACAATAGCCAAACTATGGGAAGAGTCCAGATGTCCATCAACAGATGAATGGATAAAGAAGATATGGTGTGTGTGTGTGTGTGTGTGCGCATGTATGTGTGTATATATATATATATATACACACACATATACATACAATGGACTATGGACTGTTACTTAGCCATCAGAAAGAATGAAATCTTGCCATTTGCAACAATGTGGATGGAACTAGAGGGTATTATGTTAAGTGAAATAAGTCAGTCAGAGAAAGACAAATCCATATGGTTTCACGCATGTGGAATTTAACAAACACAACAGATGAACAGAGGGGACAGAAAGGAGAAATAAAATCAGATAAAAACCATAAGAGTCTCTTAACTATAGGAAACAAGCTGAGGGTGGCTGGAAGGGAAATGGGTGGAGGAAAGGGGTAATTGGGTGATGGGCATTAAGGAGGGCACTTGATGTAATGAACACTGGGTGTTTATGCAACAATGAATCACTAAATTCTATCCCTGAAACTAAGAATACACTATATGTTACCTAAATTGAATTTAAGTAAAAAAATTTTAATTTAAAATTTAAAAATTAAAAAATAGAGGTACCGGCTTGGTCTCTGAGTGGGTACAGTGTTTACAGTATCTCCCAAACACCACTACTACCCCCACTTCAGATCCAGTCGTGCACCTACATTGGACATGTTAGTTTGAGTGGGAAATACATCTTTACTGTTTTTAGCCACTGAAGTTCATGGGTTTTATACTTCTGCTTATCCCTGATGCCATATGGTGATTTATTAGAAGAAATAAATTTTTAGTCATTCAGATGACCAGAAATATATTTCTCATGTGTATTCGGTCTTTGTCCATGATTTCTGGCTCACAGCTTCCTAAACCCTTGGAATTTCCTAAGCATCAATGGCCATAAAGCTGTCTTTTGTTATGTTAATGAGGGTGACTTTTGGACCCCACCAAAGGAGGAAGCTGGTTGCCAGGAAGATCAACTTCTTTTTTTTTCTTAATTTTTTTTAAATTATATTATGTTAGTCACCATACAGTACATCCCTGGTTCCTGATGTAAAGTTCGATAATTCATTAGTTGCATATAACACCCAGTGCACCATGCAATCCGTGCCCTCCTTACTACCCATCACCAGCCTATCCCGTTCCCCCATCCCCCTCTCCTCTGAAGCCCTCTGTTTCCCAGAGTCCATAGTCTCTCATGCTTCATTCCCCCTTCTGATTACCCCCCATTTCTTTGTTCCTTTCTTCCCCTACCGATCTTCCTAGTTCTTATGTTCCATAGATGAGAGAAATCATATGATAATTGTCTTTCTCTGCTTGACTTATTTCACTTAGCATTATCTCCTCCAGTGCCGTCCATGTTGCAGCAAATGTTGAGAAATCGTTCTTTCTGCTAGCTGAGTAATATTCCATTGTATATATGGACCACAACTAATCCAGTCATCTGTTGAAGACATCTCGGTTCCTTCCACAATTTAGCTATTGTGGACAATGCTGCTATGAACATTGGGGTGCATATGGCCCTTCTCTTCCTACGTCTGTATCTTTGGGTAATACCAGTAGTGCAATGGCTGGGTCATAGGGTAGCTCAATTTTTAACTTTTTAAGGGACCTCCACACTGTTTCCAGAGTGGCTGCACCAACTTGCATTCCCACCAACAATGTAGGAGGGATCCCCTTTCTCCACATCCTCTCCAGCAATTGTTGTTTCTTGCCTTGTCAATTTTTGCCATTCTAACTGGCGTAAGGTGGTATCTTAGTGTGGTTTTGATTTGAATTTCCCTGATGGCTAATGATTTTGAACACTTTTTCATGTGTCTGTTAGCCATTTGTATGTCATCATTGGAAAAGTGTCTGTTCATATCTTCTGCCCATTTTATGATGTTTATTTGTTTCTCATGTATTGAGTTTGAGAAGTTCTTTGTAGATCTTGGATACCAGTCTTTTATCTGTAGCATCATTTGCAGATATCTTTTCCCATTCCGTGGGCTGCCTCTTAGTTTTTTTGACTGTTTCCTTGGCTGTGCAGAAGCTTTTTATCTTGATGAAGTCCCACAAGTTCATTTTATCTTTTGTTTCTCTTGCCTTTGGAGATGTGTCATGAAAAAGGTTGCTTTGGCCAATGTCGTAGAGGAGGATCTACTTCTGATTAGAGTTGGAACGTTCAGTCCCATAGTCCCACAGTCCCACCCTACTCCCAGCCTATTGGACCTCTGGGGAGAGGTGAGGGGCTAGATGTTGAATCCAGTAGCCAATGACTTAGTCAATAATGACCATGCAGTGAAACCTCCATAAAAATCCAGAAGGACTGGGTTTAGAGAGATTCTGGGTAGGTGGCCACATGGAGACTAGGGAGAGTAGCACTTCTGGAAAAGGCAAGGAGGTTCTGTTCCCCTCCCCACATACCTCACCCTATGCATCTCTTCTATCTGGCTGTTCCTGAGTTACATCCTTTTACAATAAACTGGTGATCTACTAACACATTTCTTTGAGTTCTGTGAGCTGCTCTAGCAAATTAATCGAACCTAAGGAGGAGGTCATTGGAACCTCCAATCTGTAGCTGGTAGGTCAGAAGCACAGGTAGCAGCCTGAGCTTGTACCTGGCATCTGAAGTGGGGGGTACAGGACAGTCTTGTAGAACTGAACCCTTTACCTGTGGAATCTGATGCCATCTCCAGGTAGACAGTGTCAGAAGTGAGTTGAGTTCTCAGATACCCTGCTGGTGTCTGAGGATTGCTTGGTGTTGTAGAAAGGGAAGAACCTCCCCCCACACAGCAGAATTTGGTCCAGGAACCCTCAAACACCTGACTAACACAAATGCCTTCAAGTTGCAGTGATTTCTTATGAATGAGCAGTAGCAAGACACACATTTGATTCTGGAGACTCATACGCTTGCATTCTTTGCCTTTTCTTTTCATTGCTCCTCTACATTTAGATTGTTGCTGGAGGTATAGCTTAGTCAACTGGAATTTTCAACTGGTTCTAGGGCCTGTTGGGAGATGATCCCAAAAAAGCAAGCTGAAATGATTCTCTTTATAAGCACACTCTTCTGTAACTCAACTGCATGTCCAGTAACATCACAAGTTTATGGATTTTGTCCACTTGGGGAACAGCCAACAATAATTAGATAGTTTACCCAGCAAAGATTCAATTGTCACACAAGCACACACACACAATGTTATCCATGAAAACTGTGAGGTTCACCAAAGATCTGAGGACCAAAGTGACTTTTTGAACATGAACTTTGCAGTTTGATTCTTACATGTTCCTATTGACTGAGCTGTTGCCAAGTGTCTGTTTCAGTCTGTGCTGATAGATGCATTATTTATTTATAGTTTCCTGACAATGGTCCTGGTGCCATCTACTAACTCATTCCGTAGTGTACCCACTTAGTGCCATTGTTAAAGTTGACCTGTGCTAGGCAATAGCAGTATCTGATATGTTTATAGGTGGTTCTGTCTGGGGAGGAAGCTTATGAGGTAATGGGAGCCAGGAAGTGAAAGGAACCAAGTATGTACTTAACCTGAAAAGAAATGAAATAGATTAAAAGGTAATTCCAATGAGGGAAGAGATGGAAAGGACAAATTTAAAAGTATAATTAAAAATACATATGTATACTTTTTCTTTATATAGCAAATCAAACCTGCAACTAATTAACTGGAACCTCACTTTTGTTGTTCACAGGAGACCAAAATCAACTGCGTTCGCCTGGCTACAAAAGGTATGTTGGCATGTCTTTGTCTGTCTTCAGCTCTTTAAGTGTTTGTCCTTCTAGCCACACGGGGATAGTTGAGCCAACAATTACTAAAAATAAAAAAGAATTGTTATTTTCATTGGAGTCATTTGCATCTAGGTACTAATATATACCTGTAGTATATATTAATAACACAGTCCCTAAAGCATAGTAAGAGCTCAAGACATATTTGTTGAGATGAATGCATGGATGGATGGATGGATGGACGGACGGATGAATGGATGAATGGACTGGTACATTAATTAGAGTGGTGAATATAAATTTACTCAAATATTCTTCTGCTATATGTTTTCATTAAATTTTGGTCTGTGTTTATGTGGGTATTTTTTAAGTATGTCTATCAAACCTATCTTCTGAGTTTTGTACTTCTTTCAACGGGGTTTGGCTTTCACAAATAAGGTGATAGTGTTGGTGCCTTTAATGATGAGAAAACAAACACTGCATTGTTATGCAGTTGGCATTTTCAATACTTATCCCAAAAACCAAGGCAGCATTGTTCAGGCTCATCACTTTTTGTTTTCCTAATTATAATTGAATCACCTGGCCCTTTCAATTGGTACATGTTTCTGTTTATTACTCTTTAAAAAAAATCAATGAATGGTTTGTTATCATTTAACCTATTACAAGGTTGAATGGCTAGAAATCAGGTTTATCTTTTTGTTATAAAATGGATATTTTTAACAGCCATTCTCTCCATATAAACACACCAAAATTGGACAATTCTGCTGTTCCCTGCATTTAATGACAGCCCATATAGTTACATAGGATGCTTCCTCAGAGATAACAATTATAAATATAAATAGACATATAATCATAGGTATAAACCATGAACAAAGATGATGACCCCAGTGTGTCTATACATATGTGAATATATACACGCATGCATACTCATTCAGAGGAAAATGCACACTTGTGTGGGGGAAGAGGAAGAGATGAGGGAGTGGAGAGAGAGAGAGAGAGAAGGAGGAAAATATGGTTATTTGACAAAATATGCATGAAGACCTATCACTCGTGACTTTCCTAACTTTGAAGAAAACCAGCTCAATGTGTAGGCAGAAGAGGGAAGACGATACAGTAGGGACAAGACGGAAGCAGTAAGGACTCACCATGATAAGAACTCACTCTGATTTCACATAAGTCATGAGAGGCCGGCGTGTCCCTCACTTGTTCGCTCTCAGGAACTCAGGCTACTGGGCAGAAAGAGATAAAATACTCTTTGTGAGGCAAGGAGAATTGATGGCCTGCAAACAAAAGTGGCACAAATCACAGGCCTTGGCAGACCTTCCCACTGAAGAAAACGGATAATCCGGAAGGAAGAACATCATCAGTAGGACGGCACTAGAGCTCCAGACCTCAGGCAGGACAGCTGAGCGTCTGCAGTGTCCCGCTTGAAGGGGCAGCCAGGCGAGGGAAGGAGACTTACAGGGAGACCTCCCTCACCCACTGTGATGGTGCCGTATGGCTCCCTTCCAACTTTTGACCTCTCGACTAGGAAGGGGTTGATGTGATGGCTCTGCCCTCCATGGGCATGTGGGATTCTAGGGACAGCCTCTGGTACACAAGCTCCCCCCAAAGGGTAGTCGGTTAGATCTTATTTTCTAAACTGAGAATCAGGAACACGTGGTTGGATGGGCAATAGGTACATATGGGGACTTTTTGAGAGAATAATTAAAACTCTACTCCCCTGGCAATTTCAGAACCTGTCACCATGGACATCGAGGTCCACCATGCCATACTTCTCCAGAGCTGCGTTGCTCCTCTGCAGGAGAACTGCAGTGGTTTTTAAAGAGCTAGAGCAGAAAGCTTGTACCTCTTTGTAGTGTAAGGATTTCTCCTTCTGTTTGACCTTTAGGACACTGTCTTCCTTAGTGGAGTGTGTGCTCATATAGCATGTGGGTGTGTGAAGGACGTGGGAGGACAGGTGAATCAGTGTGGATGCCCAGCTAGCTGGCCAGGTGCTAGCTGGGCAGGAAGGAGTCAGAGGTAGATTCCAAGGATTGACACCCTCACTTTCCAGGCACACAAGGACCGTCACTTCAGCCCAGAGAGACAGGTGCACCTGGAATGGGACAGAGAGCTGGACAATGCAGAATGCTAGTCTCGCAGAGTCCAGGGAGTTAGCCCTCTCAGCACCACCTCAGATAAGAGGATACTTGTTGAAAAAAAGCAAAGAAAAAGCAAAGAAAAGGAGACCTGTATTTGGTTAGTGTCTTCTCTGTGCCTTGAGTTAGCCTGGGAACATCCAGGGTTGATTAAAGGAAAAACTTCTCTAAATCTGTGCACTGTTCATGAAGACTCTGTATCAAGGATCTAAGCCAGGAAGCCATATTTGATCCATCTCTTTCCTGAATTAAATTTCCCACTTTGTGAGTTTACCAAAAACACTTTTCATTTTAACAGAGGAAAATAAGACTGGGAATCCCACAGGCACTGGTGGTAGATGAAGTGCCAGTGGCATATTCCACTGGCCATCCAGCTCCCTCCAAGCACTTCCACCTCCCTGTCAACCCTTGGGGGGCTGCCAATGGGCATCCAGCCTCTGGAGTGTGATCACATGTGCAAGCTTGAGGCCTCTGCTCTGGTGAAGCAACTGGCTGGTGTTTTGTCCCTGACCCTGGCGATTCCAGATGGTGTCTGTAGTCAACTGTGTAAGTCCCACAGAACTGGAGGGTTCACAGGAAGAACATAACAGTCCCCAGCAATCAGGCAGGGTCGTTCTGCACTGACCCCAAGTGCAGCACCTCTTCTGCTAGATTCCACACCTGGATCCAGCATGGGGCTCTAACCCTTGTCTGTCTTTAATATCCCTGTTAGTCACCCAAACTAATGTAGTGCTGCCCAGTTTGGAGGGTTGCAAAGCAAGGGACCTGGATTCATTTTCTGTGGCTGCTGTACCAAAGTACCACGAGCTGAGTGATTTAACAACAAAATTTCTTGTTTCACAGTTCTGGAGTCTAGAAGCCCAAGGTCAAGGTTGTCAGTAGGGCTTCTTCATAGTCCTTTGAGGACTATGAGGGAAGGATCTGATTCACGCCTCTCTCCTAGCTGCTGGCAATCTTTGATGTTCCTTGGTTTTCATCTTCACATGGCATTCTCCCTGTGGGCATCTTGTGTCCAAGTTTCCCCATTTTTATAGGGACACTGGTACTGTTAGGTTAGAGCCCACCGTACTCTAGTTTAACCTCATCCTAAGTTAACGAATTACATTCACAAACCCTATATTTTGAGACATTCTGATTATAGGGTTTGTAGATGTTACATTCTGAGACCCTGGGAGTTGAGATTTCAACATACGAATTGGGGGATGGACACGCAGTTCAACCCATAGCAAGACCCATGCAGTTAGGGGTAGCGTCCATGTGGTTTCCAGTGGAGCCTCTGACTATTCTTTATTCATGGTATAATCCCAATAGCTTTTAAGGGTGTACAAGAAGCAGGAACAAGCCCTGTCAGAGGGGGCCCTAGTGGTGAGCTGAGGTCCAAATGTGGCTGCTGTTCCCGTGGGAAGCTGAGTGAGGCTGCTTTGGGCAGAGGATCTGCAGGTTCTGTAGAAGGAGCCCTGGACAGAGGATAAACACAGTGGGCCATCTGCGCACACCCGATGGCTGGGTCTGTGATAGCAGGGCCCCACTCAGACCCCACATGATGGTGAAGTATCAGGTCCCGATCCAGTCATGTTTCTGGGCTCTGAGCAGGGCCCACCTCCTCAGGTAGGCACCGGCACTGCTGATTGAAAGGATCTCTCATGAGGAGCTCCTTGGTCTTAACTACTAATTTCCCCATGACATTTTGCCATGGCAGGAAGTTCCCAGCACATCACTGGCGCTTGAAAGATGCTTGCTGAAATGAGTAAATGCATTTGAAGCCAGCATCTCACTGTAGCAAGGGTCAGAGACCTTGAAAGTCTCACTTCATCCTCCTGAAACTCAGAGGCACCATATTTAAAGTTATGCCCATCTATTCATTTATAGAACATTTTTTGACATACCTACTGCCAGTGGTTTGATGATAAACCTGCTCTTTGTAAAAGAAAATCTCTTATTTATAGTCTTTGTTGATCTCCAGGATATAAATATCCCCACCATGTTCAATCAAGTTACCAATGGTTTAACAACTGGCTTGCAAAAAAGTCAAGAAAGTTTAACAATTAGCTCTAGCAAGCTGGTACAAGCCAGCTCCAGCACACGAAGACCTCTACCATCCAGTTTGTTAGAGGATCAGATGATACAATATGCGTACAAGTGTGTACTGCAAAGTGTTTTGGAGAAAATTATTGTCAATGAATGTTATTTCCTTTGTACAGTCAGCTCACTCAGCATCTGTGAGCTGGACACCTTGAAAGGAACTACGGTTTTGTGGTGAATCAGCAGACATGGTTCCTGTCTTCAAGGAGCTCACAGTCTGGTGTGGAAAAAGACCTTACATAAATGATTTTAATAGTGGAGTTACAATTGTGATCAGTGCTTCCAAAGAGAAGTGAAATGTACTGAATGGGGGCTAAAGTATCAGTGGTGCCCAGAGGCTCAGGCAGTAATGGCAGATATGTTCCTGGGCCATCATCTGGGGCTCTGCTTCCCTAGGACTGATAGAGTATAGGAGACTTTGTGTCTTCCTGTCCATCATTACCCCTTCTCACCTAACACTGGGAATTGTATAGAACAAGGACCAAGGGTAGGATTTCGGAGGCCAGCTGACTGAGCACCTCAGACTGTGAGAAGAGCCACATCCCTGGCCCAAAGCCCCTGTAAAGGGTCAAGTCGTCTGCATTTAGAGAGAATTTTGCGGATAGATTCACATATCACCAGAGGGCACTATTTATTTACAGAACCACAAATTAAAGGCACAGCTAAGGGACTGTGGGGTGGGAGTTTGGTATTTGCTAGTAAAGGGGATAATTCTAGGTTAGAACAAGCTCACCTCAGAAGTCTTGAAGGCAGTCTTCTGCACAAATGGGGGACTTGTTGGCACTGTCCCAGATTCACGTTTGTTTTTACCTTGTTCCTCAGCCAGGGGTTGCCTGTGATTAACTTTGGCTGGAGATTTAAAAGAATCAGAGTGTGAGTTCAACCAGAAGTGGGGAAGTTAAGCTTATCATTGAGCAGATAAAGGCAAATGGGAGCTCTCTTAAGACACATTCCCTAGAAGCAGAGCCTGAGGCAGGGATTTGGGTGCATGTAAGGTATTAAGCAAGGGCTCTTAGAAGAAATCTGTAAATGAAGGAGGGAAGTGGGATAGGTAATGAGAAAATGCTAAGCAAAAATCTATTCTCAGATAAATTGAAGCCTAGGCCAGATACCGCTGGAGTATAAACTTCTCCAAAGTGGTTCTGCCTTGACCAAGAATACCAGAATTTTTGCCTCTTCCCCTATAACGATTAGTATTTAGTACTCCCCTCTTCCCTTCCCCTTTCTTCCTCTCCTCCATCTCTCAGGTGGCTCCAGGGGAAATGGCAATCCTGAGTCCTACAGACGTGTCTAGAGAAAGTCACAGGTATAAGCCCTTAGTTTCAACACTCACAGCAGCTGGGGGATGGTACACCAACTTGAAAAGGGGAGAGTAGCACCAGTGGCATCTACCACAGTGCTCTTCTTATACAGAGGATGTGTTTCATCACCAAGTTTAGGGATAGCAAAAAGATCATGGAATTGCCTCAAATTCAAGAGCTGCAAGAAAATTGTAAAAGCCCTCTACTTGGCACAGTGTACTCTGGGATTTTGTTCAGAGCCATAGGGAGAAAACTTCAGCTGCTGGGTAAACAAACATTAAATTTTGGTTTAGAAACAGAGAACTATTGGGGCGCCTGAGTGGCACAGCGGTTAAGCGTCTGCCTTCGGCTCAGGGCGTGATCCCGGCGTTATGGGATCGAGCCCCACATCAGGCTCCTCCGCTATGAGCCTGCTTCTTCCTCTCCCACTCCCCCTGCTTGTGTTCCCTCTCTCGCTGGCTGTCTCTATCTCTGTCGAATAAAATAAAATAAAATCTTAAAAAAAAAAAAAAGAAACAGAGAACTATTATTCGTTCTTTGAAGGGAGGACAGTACAAAGATTACTTAACAATGAGGTTTCGTTTGTGTAGTTAAAACAGAAAATGTAAGACAGGGCAAGTAAGGGGGAGGTGCACTTAGACTCATTAAATAATGTTTACCTTACATTTGGAAGAGGAGGGATGGGCCCAATTTAGGAATCAGGTTGAAGATGTAAGCTGAATCTGCTCAGAGGTGACCTTTGGGAAAATGGAGCACGTAGAAGTTTGGGGTGGGATACTTAGACTTCCAAGGTGCTGAAGCTCAAGGAGGAGGGGGAAACAGCGTTTCCTGTGGAAGGTGATTATCCGATGTGGTGGAAGATGCCCCTGCTCCAGGCTGCATCTGCCGAAGGAGGCACCCGACATCTCAGGTCATGCCTTTCTGACTCAGAGCAGGCCAAGGGGGAAATGGTTTCTGATCCAGAGGCTGGGTTCTAGACCCATACTAGTCCGTTTCTCTTCCAGAAACTGATGTCCAGTCCCACTTGCTGTGACAGGGACCTCACTTCTGTCCTAAGGAGTTCCTTCTACCATGGGACACTTCCTTTGGAGGGAGCTTCAACATCATGAGTCCATATTTGGTTCCCGATTATTTCTGCCAAGGAGTCTTTGAGGCCCCATAGCTCCTGTCTGGGTTTTCTCCTTCCAGAAAATAAAATTTGCTTTCTTTCACTTTGTCCGCCTGCCCTGGTTAGGGTCAAGCAGCTTCTTGCTTGTCTGCCCTCTCCCTGTCGGAATCTCTCTGGCCACCAGCAGGCAGCAGCACTCCCATCTCTGGCACCAGCCATCAAGGGAGCACAGCTGGCTCTGCAGACTCCCGCTGGGTGCGCCCGAGTGGCAGTTAGAAAAATCAGCTTTGATTTGATTTGCAAACTGAGCCTAGTCATTGAGACAAAATAAATCCGGAAACCCATAAAGCCATTTGCAGAGTTGCTTTGCAGAAGACAGCCACAGTTTTAATCTAGTAAACACTCTCTAACGATCCCATTAAAACCACCCCCTCAGAGTAGGTGCTGAAAGCTGAACTCCAGAATAATGAAGCATGAGATAAGGGGCCAGTGTCACCAGTAGTTCCATGCTGCCCTGTGGTTGTGATGGACTAAAACCATTGTCCCAACAGCAATAGGCAAGAGGCGTGGGCAATGGTCTTTTGTAAACGTGGCTTCTTTTCATAACGGCTAAGCCTGAGGTAGACCATTTCATCCAGCATTTTCTCTTTTCTCTTCATAATGGATTCTCACCCCTGCAGAGACTGGCAGGACAATAAATACCCATTCTCCAGTGAGATGCTCTCATTTTGCAGATGCTAAGACTGGAGCCAAGAAGGGGAATGATGTGTCGGCGGATTCCTTAGCCATAAGAATAACATGTCACAGGTGGTGTGAGAAGCCAAGCACAATGTAGGAATTGTCTGCTGTCAGATAGGAAATGCCCACTGCCTGTCGTCCCCTCTTTTGATCCAATTCTATATGGAAGATTCTGTCTTATATGAAGCTTCTTTGAGACGTTGCATGGAGTAATGGGGAATTAGAGTCACCTGGATTCAAATCCCATGTCCAAAACTTAACTGTTTGACCTTGGATAAATCAACCCCCTGTGAGTCTCTCACTCCCCTTTTAGGTCAGAGGTCATCAATTCTTTCTCCCAGTTATTTGAGATAATGCACATAAAAGGTCAAGAATATAACAGATGATAAACATCTTGAGCTTCCCTCCTTCCTTCTTCTGAACCTTCTCTGATAGGAGACTTAGAGACCCAAGCCTCTTGCTGCTGTTCTCTAAGGAAGAAAAGGCAAAGCCTGAACTCTAGTAATTTCTCGTACAGTTCCACAAATCACATATTTATCAAATGAACTCAGACTAGATCCAAAGTGCAGAAGCAGAGGCACAGGAATGATGCTGGCCTCAGCTCTTAGTATTTAACCTTTTCAACTATAGGCTGTTATGTTTAGATGAGATTATGCATAGCAATCATATTTTTGTTGACTGAGTGTAGCATTTTGCTCATGCACCTGCTAGCCTTTGACTGTAGCACTTTTTCTTTTCTCATCATCTACCCAGCAATTTCAGGAGGGACTCAGAACCAGAGGATGCCCAAATCTAGCTATGGTAGCTGGAGTCGAGACCCCAAGGAAGGATTACTTTATGAGAAGTAGACTATAGTGAATCAGTTTATTGGAAAACTCTTGGCTATTGTTTAGTCCTTAGAAATCCTACCAGACTTTAAGAGGGGAAACTCCTAAAGTCATCCTAAAGATGACATTCAAATATCCAACCCATTAATATTTTTCTTGCTATAAGCACTGGTACATCTCCTTAGTTGTCTTCTATCCTTCTCCTATCCCTACTCTCTAGACCATTCAAACTGCCCCCCCGCCAACACACATACACACCTTTTCCACACCCTACTCAGGAAGACAAAGCTGGTTCAATGGAGTCCAGGAACACCAAAACCACAGCTAACACTTGTCCTTCAAGCATGTCCCTGGAAGTCTCAATTCATCTGTGTGAACTAGAAATGAGAAACTATTTACCCGAAACCTGAGACACCAGAGTTGACCTTAGCTCGATTCCGATGCTCCCAATCAGCTGCATCTTACAAAGGGAATAAGAGGCCTTTTAAAATCATGAGTCAAAGAAAGGGGAAGATCTGGGTAGGCTGAAGACAAGGGCTAGAAATAGAAGAAAGCTCCACTACAGCTTTCTCTGATGGGGTTTCAATGTAGTGTTGAAGGAGGGAGTGGTGAAGGGGCTTAGCAAAAATTAACCATCTACTGGGTACCAGTCACAGGGCTGTGTATGCTGACATGAGTTTACAATGTATTACACACTAAATAAATAGTGGTCATTCTTATTACCCTTTCTTAAGAAATGAAGCAGTAGAAGCCCAGAAGGGTTGAATAAAGACCTCAAGGATCCACAGAATTGTAGCTGAGCTCTAACTCCAAAGCTCATGGCATTCCCATGGCACCATTTTGAACCTTGTCAGTGATGTAGACTGGGTGAGATTCTATGAGCCACTGTCAGAGTCTCCTGTCTCCTATTTGTTAAACCCTCCCCATGAATCTTTTCCAGTAATAGTTGATAGTAGAATCTTCAGGGTGTGATGGGTCTTTTGTCTCTCTTCGGCAGTGTCCGGGCCAAGTCCTAGAATCTACAGGAGACCCGGTGCCACAAAGAGCCCTCAGCCTTCTATGTTACTATAATATATTGAAGCTAAGAAACCAGGAAGTTAGTTTGTCTTCAAGGTTATCTGCTCCAGTGTCATCTTTAGCCCATCAGCATCCGTCTCTACTCAGCATTCTTTGCTTTAGAAGGGAGTAAAAGTCAGAAAGGAAGTCTGAGGCACTCAGCATTCTGACCTCCTCCTTCCTTGCATGGTCTTACTATTTTCATTAACTAATTGATTAATTTTCATATACATATATATGGACATAGGGTAGAAATATGGAGAGAGTGGAGTCATGAATCCTCTAATAGAAAAGCTGTATGATGGGGGAACCAGGTGATAGAAGAGAAGAAAAGGGACTACTACCTTTCTTCTGTTGGATTAGGCAGGATAGGAAAGGCTTTGCTGCAACAGCAAATGAATACCCAAATATCAGTAGCTTAATACCAGAAAAGTTTCTTCATTGTTATGCCATCTAGAATACATGTGGCCTCAAAAGACCCCACAGCAGGGAAGGAGAAAATATGGGGGTAGTAACCTGGATCTTGAATACCTTACTTAGAAATGACTTGTGTCACTTCCACTTACATGGTGTTGATAAGACTTGGATTCTTCTGTGTGCCTAAGAAGGAGAGACAGGCTAGGCACCAGGAAACAGTAGCCATCTCTACACCCTTTGTGTCCTGCTGAGACCCATGATCCATCACTTATCTTCTGCTGTTCCACCCACTAGAAAACCTCTTCCCATCCTGACACCTGTCCAGCGATACCTCTGTTTCTACGCCTCACAGCTGAGCACTCCTGCTTAGCAGAGTTATAGCCCTAGTTTGGAAAGGTGGGAAGACTCCTCTGAGCCTATCAACCAGGCTTCAACTGTTTTTCCTTTATTCCTTAAAAGAACTTCATGAGGTATTTATTATTATTCCCATTTTATAGTAGAGAAATTGAAACACAGAAATGTAATTTTCCAAGTCACACAGCTAGTAGGTAAATACTAAACCAGAATTTCATTTATTCATTTAGTTCTCAATAAACATATATTGAGTGCAACTTACTATTGATTGTGGCCTCTCGTCCCAGAGAGGTTAAGAACTTTGTCTTCGGATTTGGACAGTCTTTGATTCTAGGCTAGAAAAGGCACTTAACTGCTCTGTGTCTTGGTTTCCCCATCTGTAAAATAGTGACAATAACACCACTTACTTCACGGGGCTAATGTAAGAATTTAATGGGCCAATGCATATAAAGTGCTTCGTGCAATGCTGAGCTTATAATAAGCACTTCACAAATAGCTAGTGGGAGAACAACAAACAGATAAATTATATCAATACAGCATGATTAAGTGCTGTGATGAAGGTAAATTCAGGATGCTGTGGGAGCAGAGAAGAGAAACATGAATCAGTTTATGGTGTGCCTTCTCAGATATGTGGTTACTGAGATAAGTTTTAAAAGAGTGACAGTTATCATATTGAACAAGGCTGGAGAGTAAAGCAGGGAGGTCTTCTGAGTTGAGGAAGTAGCATATGCAGATCGTTGGAGGCAAGAAAGCATGGCACTGAACTTGAATGGGTCAAAGCAAAGGGATAGATGCCAATGTGACCAGAGGCCAGGAGTGATCAGAAGTGGGGCTGAAGTGGTGAGCAAGGCCAGGACACCAAAGACTCTGTATAACCCCATAACGCGTGTATGAACATGGTCCTGAGACCGTGGGAGCCCTTGGAGGTGCTTAAGCAGACTGCCTTAGAAGATGGATCAGAGAAGGGGTTCTGGGGCACAGATGAGGCAAGATCATGGCGGAGAACAAGTAGGAAGCCACTGAAATAGGCCAGGTGGGAACACTGGAGTTATGTCCTCTCTCAAGTCTTCTGTTTTTTTTTCTGACATGCTAGCCGTGTCCTGCCTACCTCCAAGGGTGGGGAAAAAGTAATAAAAGTAGCCACTTAGAATAGGGGTTGGCAAACTGTTCTATAAAGGGCCAGATAGTAAACATTTTCAGTTTTGCAGGCCATGTGGTCTCTGTCACACCTACTCAACTTTGTCATGGTAGCACAGAAAGCAGCCATAGATAAGAAATACAAAATGTTCCGTGTTCCAATAAAACTTTATTTATGGACACTGAAATATGAATTTTATATAATCATGTGTCATAAAATATTACTCTTTTTGGTTTTATTTCCCACAACTGATGACCCATTAAATTCTACCCCTGAAACTACTAATATTCTATATGTTAACTAAATTGAATTTAAATAAAAAATTTAAGAATAATAAATGAAAATTAAAAAAAATAAAATAGCACTCCATTTTAAAATGTAAAAACCATTCCTAGCTCATGGCCACTCAGGAACAGTGAGAACCCGGATTTGACCCACAAGCCACAGTTCACTGACCTCTGACTTAGCACGTGCTTTGAAAATGGTGAAGCTCCCCATACTGTTAAGGGAGGAATTTTTTTTTTTTTTTTTTTTTTTTTTTTTTTTTTTTAGCGTTAAGGGAGGAATCTTATGATGACAGTTGACTGGCAGTTATATTTTATAGTATTTCATGCTCTTGCTCAAGCTTGCTATTTGTGTGATTCTTTGAAATTATGTACTTCCTGTTTATCAGTTGGTCTGGAACGTCCTACCTCTCTCTCCATTTTGCATAAGAGCTTTATACAGTTTTGTTGATGAATCACTAGAGGAACATGCAGGCTTTCATCAAGCATAAGACACCTTCCTGCCTTTTATATAATTTTCTTTACAGAGACAAGTAGTCGGTTTCAAAGGGCCAGGAGCATTAGTCATGCAAACCAGGGTTTGAATACTGCCTCTGCCAGTTACTAGTTCTGTGACCTAGAGCAAGTTATATCAGTGCTCTGATTCATTTCTTCACTCATTCATTCATTTATTCAGCAAATATTCACAGAGTCCCTACTATGTGCCAGTTACGAGACAAGGTCACAGGAGCGCTTAGTAAATGAAACGTGGTGACTGCCTTCAAGGAGCTTACAGATTCCAGTAAAAAGCAGCCGCTGCTAACAGGGCAGGGTTATCGCTGTGAGAAAGGAAGCCTAGGGTGTTATGGGAAGACAGAGCAAGGCATCTGCCCCACATATGTTGAGACACCAAAGACTCCCAAGAAAGGAGTTCCAGACTGATTCCTGAAGGATGAGCAATTGCCAGTCAGGTAGAGGGGTAGGAAGGGAGTGTATTCCACACAAGGTGACGAGCCTGGGTAAGGCCTACAGACAAGAACGTAGGGCGCTATTGATCACAGAGAGGATTTCATTGCCCTTGGGACAGAGTGTGTGGAGGGACAGGCAAGGATCTCATCACTGGGGGTCTGGGAGCTGGGGGAGGGCCTCTGAGGTTTCCCTTACCGATGCCTTTCAGCTGTAGGGTGGAGGGTACATTGAAAGGGGGCAAGACCAGAGGCAGGAAGACCACAAGGAGGCTGGCATTTTAAACAATCCCAAGTGTAGCGCGAGGGCGGCTTGAACCAGGTGAAAACGAGATTGGAGAGAAGGGAGAGGCTTCGAGAGCTTTCCTGGGGAAGAATTACTGAGGCATGCAGAGTGATTAGAAGTGGGAGGTCAGTAAAAAGGAGAGGCAAAGGATGACTCCCAGATTGCTAGACTGAGCCGCTATGTGGGTGGGGCCACCATTTACTAAGAGAGCAGCGACTGGGAGAGATGAGGCGGAGTGGAAAGATGATGGGGGTTCATTTATAATAATATTGACCTTTCCGGGTTGCTCTAAGTCTTAGAAACATTGTACATGAGGTACCTGGCAGAGTACCCGGTATATCGTGGGTGCTTGATAAATGCTGACTCTTATTCTTGTTTCATTTTAAAAAATCTATTTCAGGCCTTGTTTTGTTAGATCAAGATGTTCTTTTGCTGGGTAGCGTGAGCTCTTCAGAGCCACAAGAACTGTAGTTTTGCTCACCGCGCCGCACGTTTTCATGTGTGTTTCTTTCTCTCCTTCTCTTCTGCATGCTGCCTGGGGACTGGCTTCCTTGTGGTCAGCACCAATGGGCAGCGCCCAGGTGACCCCGGGGACTCCACTCTGCCTCCTCACCACAGGTGACCACCAGAGCCCTGGGCGGGTGGGAAGGGATTGAGAGTGACCCACGCTCAGGGCTTCCTCCAGGCCAGGTGCACCAGAGAGGAACTGGCAATCCCTCCATGCCACCCACCCATCCACCCATTTACTCTTCCAGCCACCCACCCATTCACCCACCTACCCATTCACTTATCCACCCATCTCTCCATGCCTCCCTTCATGCATGCATCTATCCACGCATTCATTCTACTGATGCTTACAGAGTACCTACTATGTGCCAGGCATTGTTCTAGGCATTGAGGGATACAATGATGAGGAAAAGAAGACATGTTCCTATGGCTTTCTGGGAAGGGAAAGAGCCACACTAATCAATGTGCAATTGTAACCATGAGGGGGCTACAAAGGAGAGGTGTGTGGTGCTCAAGATGAACACACACATACCTGGAGCTAAGAGTGTGTGTCCCCGGGAAGTGACAACTGAGCTGTGGTCTGAGGTTGGGGAAGAAGTGGACCTACTATGTCTGTACTCAGGAAGCGAGTGGATCTGGCTATGATCCCAGGCCTTCCCTGTGTCCTGGACAAGCCCTTTAAATGTGATGCCCCCTCCCCCCATGTGTTAAGCAGGAATCATAACAGCTGCCTCTAAGGGGGCACCATTTGCTTCTAGAATCTGCACGTGCAGAGTCTTCTGGAATTGTGTTCCAAGACCATACAAGATATGAGTGTGCAAGGGCTGGTGTGGGAGTGTCCAGTCTAGACTAGGTATCTGAAAGAGATAACCAGCCCCTTTCCTCAACCATGCTGTGGTTCGATCGTATTTCCCATGAGCATCTGCCACTCTTCGAAGACTGGGATGCAGAGCCCAGCTTTGTCCGAGGCTGACGCCCGTGGCAGGCCCTACAGATGAAAGAGATCCCTCTGACCTAAAGATGCTACTTCAGGGGCCCTTTGTTGTCAGTGGAAGTCCTTGGTAATTTCCGGTCATTACCACTCAGAGTTGTTGTTCAGACTGTGGCCTCCTCGCTACTAGTCCTGACAGGACGGTTTGTCCTGGTGGGAGAGCGGGTGTGGCCGGCAGGGATAGGAGTCTGGCCATCCAGTACCTCATGGTCCACGTCTGTCCACCCCCTTCCCCAAAGTCAGAAATATCCCTGCTAATGAATATCTTCGGCTGGGTTCTATAGAAACGGAGCCTGCGATAGGGATTCCTGCACAAATGACTCACTGAGGAGTGTTCTCAGAAGAAAGTAAGTCAGGGAGGCAGGATAGGGCAGGATGTGGAGGCCTGTGGCAGCCTGAGCCCACAGGGGCCTCTGGAGGGTGGGAGTTGCTCTCACCTTGGAGCCAAGGGGCCAGCAGTTGTGCCCTGGTATCGGCCGGCCACTGGCTGTGGGCGGCCATGTGAGTGCACAGGCTGCTGGAGAGGCCACTCGCCTTTGCCTTATGGCCCTTCTGCCGGGAAGGAAGTATCTGTGGGCCTTTAGCAGTCAGCACCCGTAGCAGCTGGACGTTCGGTGCGCCAGCCTGGGAAAGGAGACGTGGGCAGAGCCTCAGCAGCATTCACTGTGGCCCAGTTTTCCCTGCCACCAACCCCTATGGCTCAGTGTGTCGCTGCCAACACCCCAGCAATGTCATCTTAGCCACTCCCTACCTCTATGACCTTAAGCAAGCTGCATAGCCTTTTGTCACCTGCAAATCTAATTGTCACACTTCAGAGTCCTGTGACAGATCACGATTAGGTGACTCTAGAGACTGCCCTGCTCAACAGCTGCACATAGTAGGCCTTCAGGAAATGTCAGTCCCCTGCCATCCCCCGCCATAGGCCCACCAGCCTTACCCTCACCCCCAGGGAGGCGGGGAGTTGCTCGCGGATGCATGGTCACGGTGAGGGGAAAGGGACTGTGCCCACACCCACTCTCCAGAGGCACCCCGCATCCCCGGAGACTGTGTGGGTGCTCCATTTCCGCTGGACCATTGTTCTCTGGCATCTAGTCAAGTTGAGCCATCTGATAATGTTTTCTTTAAACAGAGCCAGTTCCATATCGGGCACATTTGTTCTTACCTCTTGCCTCTGAGGTGTCTGAATGTTCCTCCTCTGACAGGTTTATTTCATCGTGTTCCATTTGTTTCTCGGCCCCATTTGATGGGTGAGGTGGCTGCGAGTGTTTCTCTTTGAGCAGAATGTCCCTTTCAGTGGGTGTTTTTGTTCATGCTCATTCCCTGGTAGCAAGGAGGGCTGGTGGAAATAATAACTGCCGGCTCTGAGCGACGGTGAGATTAGACTAGAAGCTCGGGCAGCCTCTTTTTGGATCGGCACCAGCTCGGAGAACCGCGGAACCACATCGTGTAGCAGGAGAGGCTGGCCGTGGGAGCGTTGGCTGTGTTCTGCTCTCAGCCCTGCCACCTTCTGGCCTGGTGATTCTGGGCAAGTGCTTTCTCTTCTCTGGGCTTCCTTCTCTTCTGGAGAAGTGGGGACCGTGGCACCCCTGGCCATAGTTAATCGTGAGAACTGAGTATGGTAACAGCCTTAACCTCTTTGCTCAGCTAATGCCAGCCAGCTCTGCAGGTTCCTGACTTCCTGGCTGTGCTCTGGGGCAGGGTTCCTCAACCTCGGCACGAGGGACATTTGGGGATGGACGAGTGTCTGTCGTGGGGAGCTGTCCTGTGCCTGGTAGGATGTTTAGCGGCATCTCTGGCTTCTAGATGCCACTAGATGCCAGTAGTACTTCATCCCTCAATTAGGACAACCAACTCTATCTCCAGACAGGCCGCAGTGTCCCCTGAGGGGCAATAGCTCCCCCTGTTGAAATCCTCCAGAGCTGCACTGTTCAATAAAAATAGAGCTGGGACCATGTATATAATTTTACATTTTTTTAAAGATTTTATTTATTTATTTATTTATTTATTTATTTATCTGAGAGACCAAGAGAGCGAGTGAGAGAGCCCAAGCAGGGGGAGCAGCAGGCAGAGGGAGAGGGAGAGGGAGAAGCAGGCTCCCCTAGGAGCAGGGAGCCCGATGCAGGGCTTGATCCCATGACCCTGAGATCATGACCTGAGCCAAAGGCAGACACTTAACTGACTGAGCCACCCAGGCGCCCCTGTAATTTTACATTTTTTAGGGTCACATTAAAAAAGAAAAATAACAGATGAAATTAATTTTAATAGATATTATTTAACCCAGTGCATGTAAAACATTATCATTTTAACATGCAATCAGTATTTTAAAATTCCTAATGAAAGGTATTTTACTTTTTTTTTTTTGCACTAAGTCTTTGCAATCTGGTATACATTTTCCACCTAGAGCACATCTCAACTCAGATGCTAGATTTTAAACCATTAAAATGAAATATAACCTTAAAAAGGTAAACATTACGTTTAATAAGTAAATATACCTTGTACTAGTTTTTAAATTTAAATTAGTTAAATCATAGAATAAATTTAAAAACTCACTTCCTCGGTCACCCTAGCCGCATTTCTGGTGCTCAGTAGCCACGTGTGGCTTAGCGGCTACCATCTTGGACAGCGCAGATCTAGAGGTAAAAAAGTAGCTTGATCATCTTTGTGTCTAGCTGGTGACAGAAGTGTGTATGTATATGCATAGAGAAGTGGCTCAGTAAATGTTCAGTTCCTTTGTTTGATTTTGACACACACACACACACCCAGGGACATTTCATAATGTCTGGAAATGTGTTTGGTTGTCATAAGTGGGTTTGAGGGTGGAGGCCAGGGATGCTTGCCTTGCAAAAATAAGGTCTTGCGGCCGGAGTTAGGTATTTTTTTTTTCTTTTTTTTTTTGCAGTGGGCTGACTTGCGGGTGCAGTGGGTAAATAACTAGCTAACATATCACCTGAAGGACTTGGGACCCCGTGGACCCACGAGGGCAGGAAGTGCCCCTTCTCTGGCTCTCGCAGTAACTCAGCCAGGCCTTCGGGAAGTAGTGTGGGACCCTGGGTCCAATTGGAGGCTGGAGAGGGTGTACTAAGGGCAGGCCAGGCAGCCATGCTCTTGAGCTGAACGCCTGCCAGACCCAGTTCACTGCCTTGACTGCGCCCAGTGCCCATTGTCGGTTCTCCACAAGGAGAAGGGCTTTGGGACAAGCCCTCATATGGAGCCCAAACTCTCTTCCTTTAAACTGGGGGAACTTGGGCACATCACACAGCCTTTCTGATCCCAGGGCCTCATGTGTGAGATAATGTGAATGCGTCCCAGCAGCGCCAGGCTCAGTGGTGGCAAGGGTTGTCAGAGGAAAGGGATGCATTTCTGGCACAGCTCCTGCTTGAGAGGGTATCAGGTGCACCTCCCCTCTGTCATTCCTTTTTTTCCCATCTACTTCATGTGAAAATTCTCTGTTGTTATTTTCCTGGCAGTTTTTAACATCAGAGCCTTGCTGCAGTAGTAGGAGTCAGGCCATAAAACACTCTGGGAGACTGCTTTGTCTCTAAAGCAACTTGCCCAGGGATGGCTTATAAATTCTGGACCCAGGTAGAGCTTGGGCCTTTGGGACAAAGCTGTGTGGGCCCAGAGCAGATGGGGAAGCAGCACAGCAGCCTCCTGAGGACTCAGTGTGGTGCCCAGTGGCCTCCGCAGCCTCAGACACCCTGGGGCCTCAGCGACCCTCCCAGAGAGTCTATGCCCCCTAGCAAAGGATGACAGATGGTGTGAGAACAGGAGCTGGAAGCAGTAGGACCAGATGTAGTGCTCTGGAAAAGGCTGAAACCCAAGCACCCACCAAGATGGGACCCTACTGGGTGGAGAGAGAGGGGAAGGAAGACCCCCAGTGGGAGACACAGCCTGCCAGGCTGGCTGGAGAGAGGTGGCAGCTCTGGGGGACAGTGACATCAGAGATATCTAGCAAGATGAGGAAAAGAACACAGTAGAACAGCCGAGACGTGTTACGGACTTCCTACCTCCCATGCACATGTAACTGGTTTCCCATTATTAGAGTACTTCATGCATAGGGTGCTGTTAGCATTCTCATTTACAGATATAGAAACTGAGGCTCTGATCATTGGAAATCACACAGCTCAGAGATGATAAATTTCTCTGGACAGTCTGTACTCCTACCCCCCATGCTCTATCCCCAGGGTCCACATTAGTGAGCACCTATTATGTGCCGAGAACCAGGAAATACCAGAGCAGAGGGGTTCAGCACTATGCCTCAAAAACCACGTCATGACCAGCAGTAGGACTTGGAGCCGCGGAGAGGTTATCATTTCCTTATCAGCAAAATGCGGATACTAAGAATAACTAATTGTTAAGAGGAATAAGGGAGAAAAATACACATTAAATACGTGGACGTGTGTTGTTGCTATTATTATTATCCTATGCAGATGATGAAATTGAGATCCAAACAGGAGGAAGCAGGCAAGCTCGCCAGTGGTGAAATTCACTCAGGTGGTTGGACCAGAACCCTGTGCTTCCTAAGAAACGTGGGGGATGGGGGTGAGAGGTGAGAGCCCATCAGAGCCTCAGCCTAAAATGACAAGCAGGGTTCACAAATTTAGGGACTCCTTAGGGAGATAGAATATCAAGTGGGAGGCTGGACACGGTTGCATGGCAACCCCAGCTGCTGTGATGGCCCAAGGCAAGAGCAGGACAGCGAGCGGAGGCGACACAACGCTGAGGTCCCTGAGCCTTCCACCTGGGCATCTTCCATTCCCCCTTGACCAAGGCCTCGGTTGGTCCCAAACTCAGGCCAGGGCTGTGTCTGCAGAGGAGGAGCAGGGAGGCAGGTGAAATTCAGGATCCAGGCAGACAGAGCTCTTCCTTCCGTTTGGCTGCCGGCATGCCTGCAGGCTGACTCGGCAAGAGCATGGAGGGCGTGCGCGGCACTCGGTCAGGTGTGCCAGATTGCCATCTTTGTCAGTAGTCTTACAGTAGATGGTCATAGCCTGATGGGCACAAGGCTCTGGGCACATTCTGGCTGCCAGCCTCTGTTACCAATCTCCCCAGTGCAGCTGTAGCCTTAATGCAGAAGAGGAAGGCATTTTTCTGGCATGCCGCTTCCCCTCTGAGGTTTCCCCTATAGCAGGTGAATGTTTCTGCTGCCCACAAAACAAGCGTCATCTATGACTAAGGTCTTCAGTACACCTTTTTCTCTCTTGGGGCATTCTCTGCAGACCAAGGAGAAACCAGTCTCTAGGCTTCTATGCAAACTGCTGTTAAATTCAGATTCGGAATCCCAGGGCCATCCTTGCTCTCTCTCCCCATCTTCGGTACCAGCTAGTCACCATGTGGGACCGATACTGCCTCTAGAATCTCTCCTGAATCTCTGCTTTCCTTGCTGCTGTTTCTCCTGCCCAAGATCATTACGTCTTGCTCAGATTAGTGTCACAGCTTCCGACTGGTGCCCTTGCAGTGTGTATGCTCCACTGAAGCCTGAGTGATGGTCCAGCAATAAGCGTCTGCTCCTGGTTGAAATGCACCCGGGCTCCCCTGTGCTTTGGGAGAATTAGCCTCCATCAGAGACCCTCACCCTCTAGTTGCTCTCCGACTTCTTCCCTCCTTGGCGTCCTGTGCCATTTTCACCCTGATTACATTAGCAGGACCTGCCTTCTCGCACCCCCTCCCTTCGCTGGGATGCTCTCCCTCTGTGGTCTAGCTTACCCCTAGGATCAAGTCCAGACAGAATCTTCCCTGACCCCTCACTGTCTCAGGCTGCACCGAGAGGAGATGCTCAACTGGCCAGGCTGGTTGCACAGAGGACCCCCTGAATAGCCCTGAGTGAGGGAGCCTTGCCGACATGGCCACGTTCACATCCCAAGCACACTGTCTTGGAGCCATTTGGTCTCTGTCACCTCTTAGCCTGTGCCCAGCACTCACACAGAGGTCATTCACCTGACCCCGTGCGTGAGTGGACTTAGAGATGAGTGGATGGTTAGCGCTCATAGAGCACCTGCCAAGCATAGGGCCCTCCCCCACCCCATCCTCTGCCTCCACTGACCACAAAGGTTCCAGCACCTCACCTGGCTCACCTTCTACCATTTGGTTAGGCTGATTGTGAGTCACTGAGTACTGGTTTTCAATCCAGTATTTGAACTCTGTGCAGCCCCACCGGCCAAGCTTCTTAGAGACTGATTCTCTGGAGTTTCTGAACGGAGGTCCCCTAAGTCTGCTGGCTTGGCCCACAAAGGCTCTCCTGGGCTCACCTGGTGCTGGCGCAGGAGTGGTCAGGCTTGTAGGCAGAAAGCGTGGGCTGTCCCTATGGGCAACAGCTGTGGCTGCAAATGTCTTGGACCTCACTTCTGCCCTCTGTCATGTCTCCTAACACAGAGCTGCTTTTCCATCCATCCTTTGGGGAGGAGGGTAGATCAGCTTTTAGTACAGAAAACAGTGATTCAGTGTTTCTGCCTCCAAAAGCCAAGGGGCAAAGGCTAGAAGAAAGAAAACATGTTCATGGTGGATTTGTCTGGAATCTCAACAATCGATGCTATTCCCGCTGCTGGTTTTATTACCCTTGCTCAGTTTCACTGCACTAATCTGAATTCCATGCTGCGTGTTTATCGGCCGTTCCCTCTGATCCTGCTCGTGCTTCCACTAATCCTTCCTATAGATTTCTTGTTCCCTCGCGTGCCTCCTCTCCTTTCCAGACTCTGATGCTCGCTGTAAGCAGCATATTCCAGAGGCAAGATCCGGATAGAGCTACCCAGGCTGGGCAGGTCTTTACCTCTCCTTCCCATTCCTACCCCTTTAGGTCAGGTAATGGGCTCACCCCTTGAGGGATCAGCTTCACCAGAGTTGGTTGGAAAGACCTGAACTGTGTTTCTGAGTAAGAGCCTTGGGGACACCTTGACCTGGTGCACCCTACTGGGCTCTTCAGACAAATAAAGCCAGGACATGTTGGCCTTCTGGAAGCGCCTGTTGCTGCTCAGTCCATGACCGAGCAGGAGTGTCCCATCCTCTTCCCACATATTCTCTGGTTGACCCTAACCTCTATCAGTGATTTCATTTTTACCCAGTGAAATGCTAAAACCTCCCTCCCATTCACAGCCCATTCCCAGACTGCTTAGCTGAGCTTAGCCTGGTGTTATGGGTTCAATGTCTTCCCCGAAAGATATGTGGAAGTCCTAACGCCCAGTTCCTGTGAATGTGATCTTATTCAGAAAGAGGGTCTTTGCAGATGTAATTAGTTAAGATGAATCATGGGGCAGGCTCTAATCCGGTGAGACTGATGTCCTTACAAGAAGGAAACATCGGGCCAACTGGGTGGCACAGTTGGTTAAGTGTCCAACTCTTGGTTTCAGCTCAGGTGGTGATCTCAGGGCCGTGAGATCGAGTCCCACGTTGGGCTCTGCCCTCAGCTCAGAGTCTGCTTAAGATTCTCTCTCCCTCTCCCCACCTGACTTGTGAGTGCACACGCGCTTTCTCTCTCTAAAATAAATAAGTAAATCCTTAAGAAAAAAGAAGGAAATATCAGATAAAGGCAGACACACAAGGAGAATGCTTTGTGGGGACAGGGGCACAGTGGAATGATACAGCCACAGGCCAGGGACTGCCGAGGATCGCGGCCAACCTGCAGCAGGAAGAGGCAAGGAAGGATTCCACCCAGTCTCCCAGGAAGCACGGGCTTCTTGCTTGGACTTCTACCCTCTAGAACTGTGAGGGAGTACATTTCTGTTGCTTTAAGCCACTCAGATGGTGGTAATTTGTGACGACAGCCCTACAAAACGAATAGACTTGGAACCATGGGGATCCAGGGCACTGGGCAGTGGGCAGGAGGCCACCCTCGAGGCTGTACCGTTCCAGTGGACAGACCTCAATGAGACTAAGGCCAGGAGCTGCCCTCCCTCTCAGAGAGTTTCTTTGGCCCTCCCTGTGGGGTCTCCTTGTTGGCTGCATTCTATATTTGGCTCACAGCCAGCCTCTGACTCTCTCCTTTTTGGTTCTGCCTCCTGCTTCTGAACAGTCCTAGCATCTGCTGCTGGTCACACCCTGGCCTTGGCCTCTACCTCACCAACCAGGCTGTGGTAACCTGTTCTTGGCGTCCTGACATTGTTTGACCGTCTGCCATCCCGGTGGGCTTTAGTGCTACAGTGCCTGCTCCTGAGAAGGCTTCCCTCGTTCCACAGGAAGAAGACAGTTATTCAGGGTGACCACACACTCTCTCACACTGGCTGTCTGGAGAGTCTAATGGGACTATCTGCTTGGCCACAGGGCATGTGAAAGACTGTGTGTTCTCCTCTCTTACATCTGCTCTTCAGACTAAACCCTTAATCCCCATCACAGGCTGTGGGTGCTCCTCTCTGCCGTGGCTAAGTGGCTTTGAGCCCCCTCACTCAGGCTCAGTGCACAGATTTCTACAAGCAGGGAGCCAGTCCTGTTGGCACTGATCTGACTCAGCCTCCTCATCTTCGTTGTCAAGGTCGGCCTCGTCTGGACCCTAGGGAGCCAGGGTGGGGAGGAGAGAGGGGAGGCCACTGGGTGGTCTCAGGGATGCCCATGACACATCCCATACCACTGATGACATGTGAAAACCAAGTCTGTAGTTTAGTTTTGCCTAAGCAGTCATGTGCGCCCCTCCCTGGACACACCTGTGTTAGCTTTGATTTTTAGCTTGCACACTTCTCTCCCCCACCATGTAGCGAACTCCCAGACAGCAGGATTGTCTCTTAATTACCTTGTATGCCCAGCACCTTGCTGTCCTCACCATCAGTGTTACAGTCCTAGCACCACTCATCAGGCACCACTCTGTGGCCTAGTGTTGAGTTGGTGCTACTGAGATCAAGGTAATGGGTCCATTTGGAGATCACTTAGCTTTGTACAGTTCCGTTCCATGGGCTAAATATTATTGCTGGCCAAAGTGCAGTCACAACTCTAGGCATAGCTTGCCTCTTCACCATGAATGGGTGCAGACTGACCAGCAGAATGCTCCTAACCCCAACCACAGGCAGGCTCCTGATCCCTCCTTTAGATCTGACCCCTACCCCAGCCACATCCTACACTTTAACCTTAACTGTGGTCTGACTCCTAAAGCAGTCTACAAAGTCCACCCAACTCCAGCCATAGCTCTTGGCCCTAGTCTAGTCACAGGCTAGGGTCCTGGCACTCGCACTGTGGGCTTCTGGGCGCAAGAGGGAGCAGTTGAGGCTATGGAAGTGTAAAGGCATTCTCAGCCCACCAAGAGTGAAGCCTTTGAAGGGGCATGCCTTACGGGGGATGCATCGGTAGTGACAACGCCCAGCATCACTCAGGCACATTTACTCTTAAAGAAGTCTATAATGCTAAATTCTGAATGCATAAAAAAACAATTTCAAATAAAGGAGTGTTCTTGCACCCAGGAGAGATTCACCATGGGGGTCTTATGTAGTCAGCTTTCCTACTGTAACACAAGAGAATTGGAATTTGACCTCCACAGAGCGTTTGCTGTGTAAAGCAGGGTCCACCTGGAAAGCGATTCAGGAGACGCATAGGACCAAGCAGAATCAGCACTTGAGGAACAATTTATTTGAGTGGCCGGAGTGCTTTCAAACAATCAATTAAAGCTATTCCCATCTCACGGGGTGCTAACCTCCATTTAAGGCTGAAAAAGAGGGCAACCTCTGTCAGCAATATTTAGCAGTTCTAGTTGTGTAGGCTGTGATGAAGTCAATTCCAACCTCTTAGGACCGGCTGGGTGCTACTGAGGGAGGCTAGGATATTAGAAATCTGTATCTTCTTTACACTTAAGTCAGTACTTATTAAATGGTTTTCCCCAGCAAGGGTAGAGCTATCTTTGAAAAACCTGTGTCTCTGTGGTGTTTTCCAGCTCCTTGACATTGACTCTGAGTTAAATCTTGGCTAAAAGCAATTACTGTCATATGATGAATTGAGGCAATTTATTTATTACTTGAGAAACATCCTAGGTGATGTCACTTAGAAGAATGATGGAATAATCTTTCTCAAGCACTCCATTATCAACCAGACCGAGTGAGGGAGGCACTGTTCCCAGGTGTGGGGGAGGTAGTCAGAAATTTTTAAAAAATTTAGTTACCATGGGCCCAGAGAAAGAGTATTAGGAATAAAGTAGACAACAGTTACTTAAACTTGAGCAAGGCCTGTCTCCCTGTGTAATTATATGGGATGCTGTGGTGGCTGAATATCAAGAAAGGAAATACAGAGAAAGCCCAGAGATTAATAATAAAACTGAACTCAATGTGTTAAGGGCTTAGAGATGGTGGTTGATATACAAGGAAAGTGAAAAGGATGAGGGAACTTAAGTTTAAAAGGTCAAGTTTAAATATCATTTGAGCAAAGTCTGTATAATTTGGCCCATATAACAAGATTCACATGACATGTTCATCAATCCCTTCGATATTAGAATATGATATGTTGGCAAGAGGGCACGAGGGGAGATAATCTTCCAGAAAAGCGGGTATAGAACGGAGCTGCATGGTACAGCAGGTGGCAGACTCGGCAGGGACAGGCATAGATACAAGGACCACTTAACCTGGCTCACCTAGATTAGATTCTAGATCAAAATACCAGGAAGCAATACCTGCTGAACAACCCAGTTCAACACCTAGCTGTCCTGAAATACAGCCACAATGTGTCTACCTTGACTTGGCTAAAATTAACACACAGTCCTGGGCCTTCCTCCCGATTGACAAGTCCAGACACCTCTCAAAAGTGGCAATGAGGTGAACATCCTCACTTGTTCATAGGAAGCCGTTGCTGGCCCTTGGCCTGTTTGGCCTCACATCCCTCCTTTGCTCTTCCCTTGCTGGCTGGGATGTGCAGATAACCCCTGCAGGCTGTGTTTCCTGGGCCCCGTGTCAACTGGCATCTAGGTTTGGCCAATAGGAGACATTAATTATACAGTAAGAGGAAGGAGAAGCCTTCTCCCTCTTGGCCTCCGGCACGTTCTTGGACAATGACTATGTGCCCTCCATGACTCCATTTCTTCTGGAGGTCTACCAGAGTTCCAGCTTCTTTTGGGTGACCCTGACCTCTGGGCTCTGATGACACCACCACCTCCTTTTGTGTCTCCAGTCTACGCTGGGTAATGACTCCTGGTGTCAACACCGTCTGGGATTCCTCACCCATCCTCTCCTGATGCCTGTGTATCCATTCTCTAGCAAATTTGCTCCATTTTACATGTTTGGAGTGGTTTCCCTTTTCCTGGTTGGATGCTCATGGATGCAGAGTCTGTGCTGATTTCTAGTGATTATTCCTTCCTTTAGTAAATGGTAAGGGAAAAAATCTGATTTAATCATCCAGTCTATAGTTTTTTTCCTGTATCAACATCACACTTACTCTTGCAAAATATCTGGAATCCACATTTTTCCATTAAAAAAAAAAAGTCAACAACAGCATTTGTTTCTCCCCAGGCTTCTTGCACCCCTCCTGTTTGCTACAATTTCAGTCCTCAAAGACTGCCAAAGTAGTTCATGATCACAATTACAAATGCTCTCAATGCCTTGGGATGCAATTTGTAAAGTCTGGAGGCTTGAATCTAATGAAGTATCCAGATGCTTTCCTACCAACTTTTGTTCCGATCATGGACTTAAATTCCATCTTAAAAATAGCCTACCATTCTAAGAGTTTGCTTCCAGCAAAATCAAGAAGGGATATGGTGCATACCTGACTTTAGACGAGCCGGAAAGTTGCCCAGCTTCCTCATCTTTTCCCTGTTGCCTCCTCTTGGCAGCCCCCAATCCCCCATAATCAGAGATGTCTGCAATCCTTAAAACCTTCGCTGGCAGAGTGGTAGCAGCTCCGAATCAAATCAGAGTTTGAAAGGTTTTCTCCATTGGGTGCCAGATGCATGCAAAGCCAGAGTAAAGACAGAGAAACTCTTCAAGAAAAGAAGTCATTAAGGAGAGTGGGGTGAACTGCCAGCGCAGTAAAATTTGGGGATAATATGCCCTTAGATAAGCTAAGAGGGGACTGTGTGTTTTAAAGACTGCAGCTTTTAGGAATTGTGTTCCCGAGAGCCAGCTTCCTTTCTTTACCATCAGCAATGATCACCAGCATGGGTTATGCATCCACTGGGATTCACTCAGTTTTATCAGTTGCAATTAGATGTTCTTTATCTGAGACTTCTATTTTTGCTCCAAATCTTCACGGGGAAATTCTCTGAAGTAAAGCTATAGAATTGGGCCTGTAGCCAGTGAGAGCACTTTGAGAATGAATCATTAATCCCTTGTTGCCAGATTTTGTTATTGCTGCCATTAAGTCATCCAGATGTAAGCCTGATACAGGCCTCACCTATAGGAGGAAAGTTAAGTGAATCACTCTGGGGGCTCTGCCTGCCTTCATCCTAAGGATTAGATGAACTCAAGCAGCAGGTTGCATGGAAGCATGGCCCCAGAACCCACAGTGTATGGACACAGATAACTCCTGCTACCACCCTGGAACCAGCTCCAAGGCCATGCCATCATTATGCCACACGTGTGAGCAGTTCCTCAGAATTTATCAAACATTTTTACCTCTGTTATTACATTTGATCCTTAGAAAATCCCTGTGAATTTGGCATTTACTCACTATTTTACAAATGAGGATATCAAATCACATGGTGGTTAATAGCTTTGATCAAGGTCACACAACCAGTTAGTGATGGAGTCTGGATGCAAACTCATGTATTTCTGGTCTGAAACCCATTGCTTTTGACTGATCTTGTAAAACCATAGAATCTCAACTTCAAAAGGTGTATAAGAGGTCACGTAGTCCCTCTGCGTGATGGGAGAACACCAATTTTCCAGATAGTGTCTTTCACTGTTGGTGACACATTCTCCTGCCTTTGTGGGTGGCTTGGGGGCAGACCCCATGGGATTCCCATATCTCTAAGGAGAATGTCTCTCACCCAGAGCATGCGTATCACTGGAAATCACTGGAATCAAGGGATGCTGGGTTGAGGTGGGAAGCAGGGTCAATAAGCAAAGAAGAACGGTCAGCATGCCATGACAGTGAGGTATTGAGGGCTTGGTTAAGCATCCAGGAAGCCCAAGAGGTAAGAACAGGTGGAGACAAAGTGGGCAGGTGAAAGGGAGGGCCAACTCTAGAACAGGACTTGGGAACCATGACTGCTTTCATGCTCCTCTCTACATCACAGTGCTGCCTACTTGATTCTCTGGTGGACAGTGCTTCCACATAAAAACCTTTCCTTGTGTTGGTCCTTAATCTACCCCTGTCATTCTACCCATTGATATTAGCTCTAATATTTAAAATTAAAGGGACCAATCTATTCCATCTTCCACAATGACCTTTTAGCTTTCTGAGGGCAAGAACTAAGTTTCATCTGAATCTTCCATTCTCTAGGCTGAAAAGTCCCGATTCTGATTGCCATTCCTCCAAAGTCAATGATCTCTGAATTTCAGTGTGTACCTGAATCACAAATAGACCTTGTTAAAAAATGCAGGTGCTGATTCATTAGATCTGGGATGAGGCCTGAGATTCTGCATTTGTAATAAGCTCCCAGGCAATGCTGATGCTTCTGGTCTTTGGACCGCACTTGGAGTGGCAAGGCTCTTGGCCTATCTTTACCCTGGTGGTACCTCTCACAGGGTGGAGTCCGCAGCTGGATAAGCCTCACCAGAGTGATCTGACTAGTGCAGTGTTAAGCAAAGCTAATTGCCCTTGTTGGATATCTGGAGTCCTTGGGGAATATAAACTGGGATGCTTGTTCGGAAGCATGGGAGGATGCAGTAGGGAAGTAAAACATGGTGACTGGGCCCTATGTATGGAGCAGATTTTGAGGGAGAGGGAAGACTTCATGAGACCAAGAGCTCTCCCTTGGGCACCAGGTTTCCATATGCAACAGTGAGTAGATAGTACACTGAAAGCCAGGTGTGAATTCTGAGCTGGAGCTCTAGGAGGGATCTGGATTCTAAGGCATCCCAGATTTCATAAAGAGAGGGCAGGGGGCAGCAGCAACTGCTTTACGAGGGCTGGCTTAGCTTTGGGAGTGCTCAGAGCTCAACGTGTGCAGCTGGTTGGGGTATAAGGTTGGGCATGCAGCCTCATGTCAGAAACAGTAGTCCCCTGTTAGTACAGGCTGAGCTCACAAGATTGTTTTTGATGACTACATCACACAGGGGACTCAAGTAGAGCCTTGAAGTTACTCCAATTGGATAAATTTACCACCTGGTGCATAGCTGCCGGTTCTGATTTACGTGGACTATTCTCAGGCTGGCTCCCAATGGAGGGCAGAAATGAAGAGGATATATCCAAGTCCCTCCCCCTTCTCTCATCAGACTCTCATCCCAGTCCCTGCTTAATAGATAGAAGGTACCCAAGGCCAGAAACAGGGGTTTTTAGAGACTGGGGACTGATAACGGTACTAGGTTTGACTCTTATGAAAAAGGTAGGCTTAGAGCAAAAGCAACACAACTAACTAGCATATTGCTGAAGGGCTCCCAGTTCTACCTCTGAAAAGTTCCCTTGGATTTCTGGCCAGTGAGTCACGTGGCCAGCCTTCTTTGTGGACCCAGTTCTGGCATTTCCTTAACTTCAGCTCTATCGAGGAGAGTTCACTGCAGTGATAAGGCGGTGAGCCCTGTACACAGAGTCCAGCTCTGGAACTCACTAGTTATATGGCCTTAGACAAGTCGTTTAACCCTTCTGTGAAGTTTTCTTATGTATATAAAAAGGAAAACAAAACTAGCATCTTCTGAATTTTGGGAAGACTAAACGACCTCATATATGAAAAGTGTTTGGCACGTTACTTGGCACCCAGTAATGGATCAGTCCATTTCAGCTGAATTTTTAAACTCCTAGTAATTGAGCTACTGTTTGATCAGTGCCTGCCTGAGACAGCCCATCACATTGCTAGCAGGCCCCATCATAAGGCAACCCTTATGTGCTTCCCTGTAAGTCCTATCACAGGGTCTCATCTGCTCCGTTGAGCACTTAGATCTAAGCCTCATGGGCATACTTCTGACTCTGAACCAGGAGCGGGGATAGCCCATGCTCTGTCTCTGTGCCTTTTTCTTCCTCGCAGATGGGGGAGCCACACAGGAATGCTGTCTGGCCTTCAGTCCCAGAGCCATTTCCTCTATACGGGTACCACCTTTCAACACTGTTGGCATACTTCCTTTTTGAACTGAGGCACGATTCCACAGTGGCTGGGCAAATGCCCTTGAAAGCGTGCTGCAGTGGACATTGAGTTAGCCATGTCCCAGGCCATGTTCATGTCTCTGGACCTGGAGCCAAGCATGATTCCTTCTCATAACTTCCCTGTACAGAGTATGTGATTTCATCTCTGATGCCTGTTGACTGAACTTATTAATTTGTCTAAACCACTGGGTTCTGGCCTTTCAGATAGCCTCCCTGGATCAGGTATTTTCCATTGTTGGTTCATGGTCACCACTGAAGGTGCTTTAGTCTAGGGACGTCTTGGAACTTATTTGGGAACAAGTTTCTAACACTCATCCAAGACCTTCACTTTCCCTTGAGTATGGATCTTGATTCTATCCTAGGAGCAGTGTTTGACATGGTTCTTTATTCCTTCCTTCTTGAAACACTCTTCTCCTGGCTCTAGGGCACTCGATTCTCCTGGGTTGTTTTCTTACCTGTTTGGCCACTCCTGCTTTGCCTCCTGTGCAGGCATATCTTCCTCTACCCACTCACTAAGTGCTGCAGACCCTCTACTCTGTCTCTAAGCCTGATTCTTCTTTCACTTTTTATTCTTCCCCTGGGTGGCTCCGTCAACCTCAAGCTTCAGATACCTTCTCTGTGCATAAGTCACACAGTTTTCCCTATAGCTCAGACCTCTTTCCAGAGTTCCACACCTGCATTTTTAACTGCCTCCTTTTCTAGAATATATCTCTAGCTCAGATTGCCCCAAACACACCCATTTTTTCTCTTCATCTATACTTATTCTATTGTTTCTTGAATCCATAAACCAGCACCATCATCCCCCTTGTTATGAAAACCAAAGACTTGGGGTACCTGGGTAATCGGTGAAGCGTCCAACTCTTGGTTTTTGTCTCAGGTTGTGATCTCAGGGTCATGATCTCAGGGTCATGAGATAGAGCCTCTTGTTGGGCTCCTCACTCAGCACGGAGTCTGCTGAGGACTGTCCATCCCTCTGCCTCTCCCCTGCACGTGCGTGCATGCTCTCCCCTCCCCCCCCCCGCAATCTTTTTTTTTTAAAGGAAAACCAAAGACTTGTGGTCATCCTCACCTCTTTCTCCCTCACTCTCTGCATCCATCCCATCAACAGATTTTATTTATATGCCTTTCAGGTAATTACCTCTTTTAGTCTATCTCCACCACCATCACCTAAGTCCGCACAACTATCATCTCCCACCTGGATGCCTGCCATGGTTTCCAAATTTATCTCTCCAAGCCACCTTGGCTCTACACTGAAGCTGGAAAGATCTGTTGGAAAAGTAAATCTGAGCATATTACTGCTCATGAACAACACTTAAATGGCTCTCTGGGTTTCTCGGGATAAGGAACAAAAGCTCTTATTGTGGCCTCTGATGCCCTGTGTGGACGGTCCCCAACTGTGCTCTCCAGCTTCTCCCTCACTGTGCTCACCCTACTTTCTCACCCTCGTCACACTGTGTTTCTTTCATTTCTTGAATGCACCAGGCTCCTTGCCCCACCACACAGCCTCTGCCGATGCTGTTCCTTCTGTTGCTCCCATGGGCTCCTCTAGTGTTCTCTACCTGGTTACAGCCCATCGTCCCTCGGAGCTCACCCCACTGGCCACATCTTCCCACTCATAATTCATTCCCCTATTATGTGCTTTCCAGGTGCCACAAGCCTCTCTTTTCTCATCATTAACAGATTTGGAAACTTACTGTTATTGATTGGTGGTTCATTAATTCTATCTCCTGAGCCCCACCCACCACTCATGGTAGGTTCTTTGAGGGTAGGAACTGTGCCTGTGTTGCTCACCACTGTATCACTGAATTCCTGGCATATAGTGAGTTCTTGTGATTATTTACCGAAGGAATGAAGTGTGAATCTCTTTAAGCCAAGCCAACAACAGTGTTCCTAAGGCAATAGAATCCTTGCCAGGGCTCCTTTGCCTTTATACCCCCAGTCTCTAGAACAGGATCTCAGAGCAGGCACTAAATAATGTTTAGCTGTGCCGGTGAATGCTCCAGAGCCAATTTTCTTCCTCCAAATCCAAATAAAAAGATTCTGACACAATTGAGGAAATGGTCATCTGAGGTGTTCAGTTTCCTTTATGTTTGGTACACAGTAGACTAGCCATATCTCAGAAATCATGGCTCCAAACTGGGAAACAGAGGCTATGTGGGGGCTCCTCAGAACCAGCCCCCATTCTGGAATATGAGACCAGCCCTGCTAAAGAGGTGGTTGGCTAACTCCCCCACGAACTCTGGGCTGTAGATAAGTAGAGCTTGCTCAGGCGGTCCTGGGATTTGATGAGCTGGTCCTGCCTTTAGCTGGTGAAGGGGACTGAATAAAATCCCTTATTCATGAGTCCATCCAGGAGAGGATCACTCATCCCATCCCATAGATAGCATCGTTTAGCACATGGGTGCTCAGTAGCGAATGAATGAATGAATGAATGAATGAATGAATGAAGCAAGCAAACAACTGCGGTCCACTCATCTTTATATCATTCAGTAATCATCTGGTAACCAAGAGGAGGAGGAGGACGGCCTCTGCTAGAGACACTGGCATTAGAGAGAAGAGAATATGTGCTCCCCGTCCTTGGAGACTGGCCATTCCCACTGGGGAGACTGGACTAAGTAAACCCAGCTTGTCCCAGTTACAAGACAGTTTGGGGAATGTGCTCTGATACAGGAAAACACTTGAAACTCTTAAACAGGAAGAAGGGCTGCATCCTTGTGCTGGAGGGCTGTTCTTAAACTTTAGTGAGTTTGGGGAATCAGAATCATAGCTTATGGGCATTAGCATCCCTTCAATTCAGCTGAGTTCTGTGAACACATGACTGAAAAAGGAAAAATTCAATTTTGTTCCATGAGAACAAATGTATGTGGGCAGAGATGTCACCCCTTCAGCTAAACGTTGAACAATCACAAACATTAGGGAACACCTATTCCAAGCCAGGCTCAGTGTTACCATGAGGAAACAAAGACAAAGGAGGTCTAATCTCCCCCCCAGGGAGCTTGCAGACCACTGGAGGAGAAAGATGGAGAAACAAATAACTAATAATATCCATATATTGAGGTGTGTGCAAAGTGTTACAGGGAGTTAGAATTTAGTGAAGAGAGAGGAGCTCTCCCAGGGGCACAGGCCAACAGGGGAGATGTAGTCACTGATGAAGGATGAGCTGGTGCTGATGAGGCAGAAAGGTAGGGACGTGTCAGGGAGAGGGTTCTGTGCATTGAGGCTGCCCCACACAAACATGGCACCATTGGGAATATGAACAACAGCAGGAAGGAATTCACTCAGGGTGCTGGTAACCCCTGGGCCACTCTCCGCAAGTGTTCATATAGGTCTCTGGAATGAGAAGTGGCCTCTGATCCCTGGTGCATTGCCTGAAGAGGCCAAGCAGAGGCTTTTTTTTTTTTTTTTTTTTTTTTAAAAGAAGAGGCTTTTTTTTTTTTTTTTTTTTTTTGCTACCTGGAATTGAATCAACGAGTTAGTACCTGGCAGGGCACGTAGCATCAGCATTAAATTCCAGAAATGGAGTTAGTCACATGTGTTTTCTGAACCCCAGGCAGCTCCTTCAATGCACTAAATTTCTGCCATACCATTTGTTTCATATAAGACACAAAACAAAATCTTTATGTTTTTACCTTTAAAAATCCAGTGATTTTAATCATGTTACCTTAACACAAAGCTGTTGTTTTCACCATTTACCAAAAAGAGTAAAGTAGGGTTTGGGATAATTCCATGAACCAAAAAATCGAACAGTACATCCATAGGTTTGATCCTAGGGACAAATCAGTGTGGGGGATAAAACCCTCCACTTGATCTCACTGGAGGATAAGGATGCCCCAACCCAGCAGTTGTGCAGCCTTGGACCACTCACTTCATTTCTCTGCACCTCAATTCCTCATCTGAAAAGGAAAAAAAAGGTATAATAATCCCAACAGTACAAGGGACTAATCCTCAAAAAGATTAGATGGGACACTGCGTGTGATGCTCTTATCACGGTGCCTGGCACATACTGAGCACTCAATAAATGGAGCCCGTTGTCACTATAATTGTTGTCTAGTCATGTGTATGAGCCTTTTCAACATCTTTCTTCTTCTTTCCCCTCGAAGGTGCCTCCACTCAGAATTCTAACACCGTGGAGCCAGAGAAGCAGGTGGACAACACCGTGAAGATGGCCGGTGTGATCGCTGGCCTCCTCATGTTCATCATCATTCTTCTGGGTGTCATGCTCACCATCAAAAGGAGGTGAGTGTCTGGTACTGCCCTGCAGACTCTGCTGACCCTGGCTGGCCCAATAATGCCGCGTGGCCAGGTCCTTGCTCTGCTGATCACTTCCAAGCAGGGACCTTCTTCTGTGAGTGTTCAAGTCCTGAAATACTTGAACCAGTTGTGGCTCATTGTGTTGGCATCTGAAAGGTGTGTGCTGCCTGCTTGGCAAGTGGCCCAGAGGCAGTCGGTTTCCTACAGAGCTAGTGATCCCTCCTACGGTTGGGCCACCTTGGTGTGCCATGGCGCTCCATGTCATGAGTCTTCTCAGAGTTAACTGCTCTGTTGTAACTGACCATGTCTTGTCAGGATTTCTGGGGAGCCCCAGAAATACAAGTGGAGGAAAGTAATGCTTCACCCTTTTTGCCCTCACTTACCCTGATTTCTCATTGGTCCACCAGCAGCATCCCAAGCTGACCCCTTCATGTCAGAGATAAAGCCTCCCCTGCAGCGATAGTCCCGAGGGAAGGTTCCTTCCTACTGTACATCCCATAATATCTTCCCAGCTGGATTGTTGCTACTTGTTATTTCTCAACAAGATGTCTTCTTGGATCCACTAACACAGTTATTGCCTGTTGCATTGCTCATGAAAACCAGGGTATATACTCTCCCTTATCCTCAAATCCCCAAGATTTGCGCACTGACATCTTCTGTTTATCCGACATTCACAAGGCTTGAGGATGACACAAGGGAATTGTAGAGACGGAAAGGAACCATTCATCTAGGAAAGCTGATGCGTATCAGCTGTCACCATCCCAGGATGCAAGGTTATTCCTCCAAACAGGGAGTCCCAGGGCCCACCTCTTCTTGACCCCTGGACTGGCGCTATGTTTCCATGCCTACCACCCACCTCCCTGTCTTCTCAATTTCAACATGGCAGTCCCAGTCCTGGTCTCCACCTTCCCACTCCCCTAGTCTGCTAGAGCAAACAAAACATTTATCTGCATTGTAACATTATGTGCTGCAGCATGCCCTGCCCGCAGCTTGAAGATAATTTTACATCATGAAACAAACCACTTAACACCTCAGCCTGAAGCTCTGCTTGTTTGGTCATTCAAAGAGCTCAGGGCAAGCCCCATAACAAGGACCGGGGACTTGCTTCCATCTGTGGAATGAAAAGTGCTCATGAAACTTGTTTCCCACCATAGCAAAGAGACAGAATGCCCTAAAGATAAATTCCAGCTTCTACCTAAGGAGTCCCACAAATATAAATGCAGAAAGTTTTTTTTTAAATCCCCCTTACCAGTGTTCAGTGAGTCAGAAATACGGAGTTCCCACTATACATACAGTCAGCCTTCTCTTAGCCATTTTGGCACCAGAATATCCCTGTGTCTTTCATGACTCTGTTCTGAATCAGCCAGTCCTCCCTCTGGCCAGGACATCTTATTGGTAGGACCTTGTCCTTTCTTGATATCCGTTGTCTAACAGGATCACTCCTTTCCTCAGGCTCTCAGTAGAATGACTGGAGAGTTAAGGTTCTTACCCAGCTACTGATTTTCTGGCGGGAGAGGGGGAAGGGAAGGTATGACTTTAATATTGGGGAACAAGAGCCCCCGAAGCATTAAGGACAGCACTGCATTGTCATATCCTCATCATCCGTAAGACCATATTGTAGGTCTCAGTGACAAGTCAGCAGCTATTACATGAAGTCTGGTTTCTCTGGGGGCAGTAAGCACGTGTAAGATTGCTGACATGTTTCTTAGAGTCGCAGACGCATTAGAGGCAGAGGTGAGTTTGGGATTGTCTACCTGGAATTTAATAGAATCGCATTCCTCTCTGATAGACCTGAAATGTTCTCATTCTTTGCCACTGATTTGTAAGTCAGATAAGCTCTTCCAATTTTGCTCTTTCTAAAGCCTGGCTTAACCCACGTCACCATCGTCTGTGAGCTTGTGAAGAAATTTCACTTCCTTCTCTACAGCTATTTCTGCAATGTGTGAGTTTTCGGGAGGGAGAAAAGGGCTTTCTGTTTCCAGGGTGGGGACAAGTACAAAGCGAGTCCTTTGTGTGCTTTTAACCTCTACTGTGTATCTTTATCATCTCTCACCTATATCAAAACCATCCATCAGACCCAACCAGGAGGAGTCACATGATCACTGTTTGTCCCCAAGAGGCAAATCTGAGATGTTGTGGCAGCGAGCGGTGTGGGCCAGGGCGGAGGCTAATCACTGTTTGCATTTACAGTATCTTTCCGAAAAAAAGAAGAGAAAGGGAAAAGAAAACCTACTTGATAGTAATAATTTACAGATGGGTACAGAGCAAGGAAAGAAGAGAAAAAGAGAATATAAATATAGATCTGAGCTCTTTCCAGTAACCTGTAGTGTCTTTTGATGTCAAGAGATGTCCCCAGAGGACAGTGGAGTATTTGGTGAGCTCCCTTAGCTCTTCTGACTCCAGCCCCATATAGAGGTATGGGGAAAACTTCATTGTTCAATTGAGTCTCTCACTAACTAACTGCTGGCCTGAATGCTGTCTGCAGCTACCTAAAACGAAGAGGTATTAAAGAAAAAGAAACTCCCAAATAATAGATCATCACAACTCAGGATCCTGGTGTCAGCATCTCTTCAGTGTCCCAGCATGACCTAGAGTTAGTTCCTGAATGCAGGAACTCTCAAGTCACGTGCCTGATGCACCGCCTCCACTGACTTGAGCTGGGTTTTCTTCCTCACCTCTATGGACGTGGGAGAGGTGGCTTCCTTTTCTCTGCTCCTAAGAGATTCAGGTGGCTCAAAAATTTCCCTAAAGCACAGCCAGATGTTTCAATACATGTAAGATGTCCCTCGATTCTCCCTGCAGTGTTCATCATCATTGGCCTTGGGGCTTCCTTGTGACTCTCCAAAAAGAGTCTTTCTCTTGCTGTTAGGTGTTTCCTTTTGTAATACTGAACTAGAAAGTGACAGAGAATGGGCTAGAGACACAGAGGACCAAGGGAAAGACCTAATGAAGGAAGCTAAATCAATTGTTTTGTTGTTGCTTGGTTGTTTTGTAATACATGAAGAGGGTATTGAGAAATGTAAGGTTGCAGAAGGGGATATGAAATGTTGGTGGGTGATTCAAAAAGGATTTGCAAAAGATACAAATCAAAGTATTTTGCGTAGTACCTTTGATGGTTTGGAGAGGGCTTCTTTGAATGCAGGCCAGTGCAGGATCAGAGCTACCTGGAGTTACAGAGGATTACATGAGCATTATAAGAAAGCAACCTGGAGCTCCTCCCTGATACAGTTCATAACTATAATATTGAATATTGGCTGGATAATGGCTCCATCCTTTACTCCTAGTTCTCTTGATCATATATGGACTTCAGAATGTTCTAGAATCGGTCTCTGCATGCCATTATGCAATAGAACATACCTCCTTTTTACTCACCCTGTTGGGTTTTGAAATAGAGAGAGACTCTCATTACTACAGTCCTAGTCATCTTCTTCCCTGTCCTCCTTCCTCTAGAATCCCTCTCCCAAAGGAATACGCAGCCAAAGGGTTGCTAGGCCACCTGTGTGGTCCCTCCGCTTACTACTATAGGGCTCTGGGTGCCTTCAACAAAAATGAAGGTAGAAAACTCAAACCTCAGTGCCTTAACCTTGGTGTTTGAAAGTGTTTATTAGCCACTCATATATGGGAAGTTCTACGTTTTACTGTTTGTTTTACGGATATGCACATATGTGTGCATGCCCACAGGTTTCCCATAGTCCCAGTTTATTCCTTGGAAGACACTTGCTGAAGTCTAAGCATGGTCCTCCAAGGCTTAAGGCATACCCATCTACTTTTGCACAGAGAAACACTGGAGCAAGGTGAAGCAGGATTCTTTCGTAGATTTGTACCCCAAGACTTGTCTGGATCCTACATTAACCTTTCCATTTCTTTTTACTTTTCAAATGGAAACTGAGCAACTTTTAGGGAGACCTTTTTGAAGTCAGTGCCCACACATGGTTCTAGCCACCTCCATCTCCCCTTCTCCTCCACTTGCCCAGCTCTTCCTAGTCCACCCTCAATCTTCTGCCAACCATGCTTTGTCCAAATAGTAACTTCTCCAAGAATGAATTTGGAGTGTCTTGACTTTGAGATATGAGCGCCTACTTTGAGAAAAATGCATATCTCTTGGTGTACTATGACTCTCTGTGACCTGAGTCTGCCCCAGGAGCTCCCAGTCTGATGGGTGCAGACATCTTTTTGCTGTGGAAAGGGAAGCAGAAAAACTGGGTCCAAATCTCTATAGTCCCATGTGTTTGCTGTTGGCCTTGGAGAAACAACAAAGCTCAGCCTTTTGCTTTTCCAACTGTGAGATGTAGCTCATCTGATAGGGTTGTTCTGAAGATCGAATGAGCTAATGGTTGGGACAGGATTTATTTCCTGTACCTGCCTAAGAGATCATAATGCATAATATCAACAGGGCCATTCATCTCTCACGTGACCATCATCTGTACCAAGCCAGCTCCAAACCCACTGCTAATACACTAAGGGCAATGCTACAATCAGTACACACATTCTAACCTATTTGTACATTTTCCATTTAAACTTTCCCCATATTCTGATTTTAATACTAAAAATAATCATAGGAGGGTACAATGTTGGTACTCCTGTTTTTTTGTTTTGTTTTGTTTTGTTTTGTTTGAGAAGAGGAAACTGTAGTTCAAAAAGGTTTATGAGTTGCCCAAGACCTGGAGAATCTAAGCACAAACCCAGGCTCTGTCACTCCAGAGAGTTAACTGAACAGAATAGAATAGCGTCCATGGAGACTGGTAGAAAATAAGTGAATCCTGGAATAGGAAACAGGAGACCCAGGTTCAGGTATCATTGGCTACTCTTCTCTGCTGTTGTGCACGCTATTGCCCTGAAGCCAATGTCGGACATTTGTCTTCACCTGCAAGCCTCCTGCCACTGTCTAACCCTCAACCCAAGTTCCTCCAAGTAGGACTCCCAACTATTCCCTCTTCCTTGAGTTTTCCCACAAGTCCCAGACCCCAGGGAGATTCAGTGACACTCCCCTGCACACAGCCACTGTGCTACATGCCCAGGTCTTCAGGTGCAGGTGCATCCACATGGTGGGTGTAGTTTTGTTGGCCTTGAAATGGAAATGGTCCGGGAGGACAGGATCTTCTCCTTGCACCTTTTCTCACCAAAGCTTCACTACCGTGTATCATCCGCCTCTGGACATCTGCCTTGAAAATCCTTCGAGGGTTTCATGGTCAAAGTGCCAGTCATCACCTGCCCACCAGCCTGTTCACAATTCTGGGTCCTCATCCTAGTGACAGGTACTGCTTCTCATTCCATCAGCCAGGGTCGTATCACCCTGTTGCTTCTGAACCTGTGTCTTACCTTCTCTTGACCACATCCTCCCCTCACCCCCTCCACTGCTCCTTTCCTGGTGTGAGCCTCTGTAGCTCTAATGCATGAATCTCCTCCCCAGCCCGACCGCTCCTGCCCACCCTCCACAGTGCAGCCAGAGTGATGTTTCAGAAATGAAACTTGTATTCCCAAACCTGCTGTCTAAAATCCCTTGATGGCTTTTCCTCCCTTATAACAGTAGTTCATGGAGTAGAGATGAGAAAAGAAGCATATGTTTTAGGTCATCTGGAGAGTCGTGTCAAGCTACGCCATCCCCTTGCTCACAGTAATTCTGGCAGATTTCCTGAAGTCTTACTCCACTCCTATACCTTTGCTTGTGAAGTCTCCTCCTCATTCAGTGCCTGTGTTCCTCAGTTCCATGGGACTAGATTCTAACCCTGTTTAAGGTCTAATTCAAAAGCAACCTTCTCCAGTAAACCCTTCCTGACCTCCAACCTAGACACAATCTCTTCACCATCCGGGTCCCCTCTATGAGGATCCATGTTATATCCTGTTCTGTTTGTCATTTGTATTCATATCTTATCTTCTCCACTAGACCCTCAGCTGCCTATTCTGATTCATCATTATCACAAACACGCCATGCAGATACTGGGGATTCCCTAAAAACATGTTGAATGGTGGAGCCCAGTGAAATTAGAACAGATGAGGCCCAGGATTAACACTCCGTCTCTTGGGCAGGAAAACTTCACTCAGAACACAGATCTGAATATCAGCTTGGAGCATCAAGAGTACACCCAGTCCTGTAGTGAGGGTGTGAGGCTGGAAGGGCAGCATGGGAAAGATACAGCATGGGAAAGAAACACGCTGTCTATCCGGGTGCGGGGGAGGGGGGGAAGGTGAGGCAATAGGAAAACAGAACTTCTGGGTCAGCCAAAAGAGACAGTGCCACTGTGAGATTATAGTGTGCTACAGATCACAAAACCAAAATGTGAAATTTAAGGAAATTGCCCCAAATCACATAGCTAATAAGTGGCAGAGCTGTGTCTGAAACTTGGCCGATCTGATAATGGATACCATATTCTTAAACACCATCTAGCCTGAATGAAATATAAAACAGGGCTTGCTGAGATGCTGAAATGTATGACATAATTTTCAGTGGTTCGTTGAGGTGGGAAAGCAGCCCAAATTAAGTGTGTCATGCTGGCTGTTTTGTCCACCCCATTCTAAATAGCTCCTTGCTCCACACACTGAAAAGTGAATCCGTCTGTTTGTACTCACTGAGGTAGCCACTCAGACTAGAACCTTGGAGGTCCTCCTCAGTATGTTCCCATTTAATCACCTACTGACTCACCTTTCACATTCATTTTTCCTTCCCCATGGCCATTATGAGATAGGCCCCTAACATCTTTTGCTTGGACCCCTGCAGTAGCATTCATGACCCCAATCCCTCTTCCCTCCAGCTTTCTTCTCACATTCCTGCCAGAATCATTCATCTAGAAAAATATTTGGCCACTTGGCTCTTTGGGTTCTCTTATGAGCTGTGGTACTGAGACTAAGGTTCTTCAGCTCTTTGGGAACTAGGCCCTACCAATATTTTGACATTCTCACCTTGCTAACTGACTCACCCATTTCATAGACAGTTCCATCTGCCTGGAAGTACCCTTCCTCCTCCATCCACCTAGATGCTCCTTGACTTCATAACTCAAGCAGCATAGACTCTAGGCCACCTTATCTCTCCCCCTCCCCACCCTTACCCCTGGATATGGTCCCACTGTGCCCTGTGTTGCCGCTTCATGCCACTTATCACTCCAGAAGACAGTATAGCATAATGGTTATTAATGCAGGCTTCTAGAGTCAGACTGCTTGGATTCTTACTCCTGCCATGCCACTTACCAACTATATGAATTTGAGTAAGTTATTTAACCTCTCTGAGCTTCACTTTCCTCATCGATAAAACAGGGATAATAATGCTGCATAGTGAGAATTAAATAAAGTAGCCTACATGATGTGTTAGTACAGTACCTGGCATGCAAATGACCTCCTGCTGTTTAAGTGGTAGCTCTTATTACTCTTTGTTTTACAAGTTTCTTATCTGGCTCTCTCATCAGACATTTGGGCAGGATCAAGATCTCATTTATCTTTCTATCTCTGGAACTCGGCAGGGACAGGCATATAGTAGGCCCTTGAGAAATGTTTGCTGAATTGATGATGGAAAGATGGATGAGTGGATGATGGGTGGATTGTTGGGTGAAAGGATAGATGAGTGTGTGGGTTTATAGGCTAGATGGACAAGTGGGTGGATAAACTGCTAAGTGGGTAGATGGATAGATGGTTAGACAGATGGAGGGATGGACGGTTGGATGCATGCATGCATGCATGAATAGAAGGGTGGATGGGTGGGTTTATGAACTAGATGGATGGGTAGATGGGCAAACAGATAGTTAAATAGATAACTTTGTCCCGTTTAAGTAGTATGGAACAAAGGAAAGCTGTGCCTTGAGTCAGCCTTGTCAGCCAGCTGAAAAAAAGATTCTGCAGTATGTGATTTATTAAGTTTGGAGTTTTTGTGTTTTTTCTAAGCACAGCTGTCTTCCTGCTCAAGATTTTTGGTCTCAGGCAATCTGTTACTTGCAATATCACTGTATCATTGTAAATTTAGACCTTCGGTAAATCTTCTTCAAGCCTGAGAGAAAACACACATGTATCCTGTGTTTTGGCCACGCAGTAAAGAACTGTAATCCTTGCCCTGGAACACTTTGCAATATAATTGGGGAAAGTTACTCAATTAATAGAAGCTTGTCAGTTGCTGTTCTTCTGGAGTTGCCTTGAAGCTGGGTCAGGATAGCACTCACTGACTTTTGGTGACAACCAGGATAACTCAGAAAAACTACTTGGAAGAGTGGTTTGAAGGTAAGGAAGCACGTCATCTTGAGGACGTGGCCGGCAGGGGTGAGTCCTGAAGGTTGAAAGCAGAAAAGCCAGAAGGTTCAGAATATTGAGTGCAGCCTTGGGCCCAAGAGCACAGCCTGGGGCTGTTGATGGCGAGGACATCTGGCTCAGGATGGAGGCCTTGCAATTGGTCCAAAACTGCGCAAGGCAGTAGACCTAGTGAGGAGTGACCTCTTAGAGCTTCAGATTCCTCAACCAAAAATGAGAACAACAATGCTTGCTCCATAGGGTGTTAGGGAGAATTAAAAGATTTAAGACATGTGTCATCTCAATGCCAGACCCACTGTGTTGCTCAACATACATCTGCTTGCTTTCTTCTTCGTGGGCAGCACAGGCTAATGGTCCAGAACACGAGCTTTAGAGCCATGTTGCTATCAAATCTGGCTACGTGATCTCAGGCAAATTACATAAACCTTCTTTGCCTCAGTTTCCTCCTCTGTAAAGCGGGGATGATAATAACACCCTTCTGTCAGGGTGGTTGTGAGGAATACATGAGTTAATGTATGAGAGCCTAGGACAATGCCTGATACGTAGTAAGTGCTCCATAAGTATTTTTTCTTATTTTATTACTATTTTTAACATTCCTAAAGAAGTGAACACTTTGTTCCTGGTCACTAGAGTGAGAAGCAGCAAACTTTATATCTGTGGATGAGGCAGGGACGTAAACTCCCCTTTTTTGAGGACTACTAATGTCAGGTGTTTAGATTAATATAATCTAATATCAATTTAGATTAATATGATTTACTTAAAATACTTTATATATTATATATTGTATATAATTTGAATACGATTTAGATTAATGTTAACGTCTGCAATGACTCTTAGGAATAGGTAATTATTGCCCTCAACCTTGACATGGAGAGACTGAGACTCAGAGATACTCAGTGACTTACTCAAAGCCATGCAGTTAACAAGTGGTGGTGCTGGGACACAAAGACATATTTCCACTCCTCAAAGCTGTTTAGGCTGGCGGTCATCCATGCCATTCACCTTGGTACATGGATCAGGAAACAGCGGTCCAGAGGGAGGAACTGACTTACCCAAGATGTCACAGTGAGCAGATGAAGGACCTGAGATCAGAACCCTGTCCTCTCAAATCTCAGCCACTGTTCTTGACAATATGGAGAACATAGGTATCTATAAGCCTTCATAAAATGGAACTCTAGCTTTCTTCCCTACGGAATCACATTTCTAGGCACTGGACCATAGAGCCAGCCATGAAGGAGAGGAATGTTCTCCTTTCAGCGTAAACCTGTATAGTTGGCAAAGGGGATTTGGTGACTTGCACGGGCTCTTCCAGCTCCCACCCATCACAGCAGGGCATTCCTCACTCCTCTCATCATCTAGGGCCATTGTTCCTTTGACCAAAGATACTGAATGGTTTTATGAGTGACCAGATCTTGCTGCACTGTGGCTCATTTTCCCCAGCTCAGTTTCCCAGGTACACATGGGGCTTCCTTTCTGCCATAACTTCTTAGCTCTCAGAGTCACTTTCCTTCTGGAGCTAGAGTTGGGCTCTCCTGATGAATAAGAAAAAGCCTAGAGGTGGCCACCTGCCTAGGGGACTTTGGCTACTTTCCTACTCGAGAGGGGAAAATTTGAGGCTCCGAGGACATGTTCCCACACTGCATATATAAAGACTGCATCTTCCTGAGCCAAGCAAACTGGGATAACAGTTACAATTAACCAAATAACTCAAGAGGGAAGGGAACTATTCTTGCCTATTCAGATGGATATTTGGGGACCTTAATTATCAGCAATTTTTCTCAATCCACAAATGTATGTATCAGTTATTGCCAGTGTGGCTAAGTCTGTAAGATAAAAGCATTCCTATTTATTTTCCTACAAAATACAAAAAGCTATAACAAAAGGAATATCATGGACTTTTTGAGTTTTTTACTGTCCAGAAGCCACAAGCTAGAAGAGACATCATGGTAAGAGATTTCAGGTAGTGGTTTTTCAAGATTTCTTTTGGAGAGTGGAATTCTTAGTCATGTGAAATTTTAAATGAGGCTCCAGTTTGTAAAATAGAAAAAAAAAAAAGAGAGAGAATTGCTGGTTTTCGTGGATGGTGGGGGACCAGCAGTCCTACCTGCTCAGTATCCCCCTCTCCCATTTCAATGAGGCTACTGTGCAGAACCCCCAGGATCCTACAAATACAGTTTGAAAACTAATGATCTAGTTCAACTTATATGAGGATCAGATAAGGAAGTAAAGGCACAGAGAATTTATTCAGGTTGTAGTCTGTTCATATTGAAGGTTGGAATTCCTTTCTCTTAGTGCAGTGCTCTTAATGATAAAGTTTGATTTTTGTTCTGATGACTGGTATGCAACAAACATAAAGTTTAGTGACTTCTTTTCCTTATGTATCTGCGCTTTGGTCAGGACTTGAAGGGAATGACTTGTTTTGTTCCATGATATCAAGGATCACCTTTGACATAGTCCAACTTGTGGGGGCTGGCTGGATGTCTCTCTTCATGCAGTTTTAGTGTCTCTCCACTTGGTCTTTTCAGGATGGCAATCTCATGATACTTGGACTTCTTACATGAAGAGTCAGGGTTCCAACTGAGAGTTCTGAAGACCCAGACAGAGCTACAAGTCTTCTTTCTGACCTATCATAGAAAGTCCCAGAGCGTAATTCCTTCCACATCCTGTTGGTCACATAGGGCCAGTCCTAGTTCAGCGTGGGAAGGCACTACACATGAGTATGCGTATTGGGAAGTGTGGATTGTTGGGGAGCCATCTTGCTTTGGCATGACCTTACTGAGTAGGTTCTGATGTGGTTTTGCTGAAACAGAGAACATAGAAGTCATTATGGTTTTCCTTAGGTCATAAGAACACTCTCATGGGGAATAGTGGTAGAATAGTTCTGGAAAGCCAAAAAAGTCAGACCCAGGACCAAAAAAGTCATACTTACAAGGAAGCTAGTTTTAGTTGACCATAAGAAAAGAACTTTCAAAAAACTAAAACAGCCAACGTAAGAAATGGCTTTTTCTGCGTGAGTAGTGAATTTCTCCATTGTTAAGAGAGGTCTCTCTCACTCCTTCTACCACCGGAAGTATCTGATTCTCAGCGAAGATGATTAGAGAAACTTGCATCTCCTTGAGCTTTGGGATGCTGAAATACTATGTGCATTTCTAAGAATCAAGATTTCATATAAATCTAATTCTTGTTTGTTTGTCTTTTCTTTTTCCCCCTTTTTGGACATTTCCTTCATCTGACTGCCCATCAATATATAGAAGAAATGCTTATTCCTACTCCTATTACTTGTAAGTATCGACCCGGGAAAACTTTGCTTCGTGCCCTGTAGGGGAACCTGTAGCATGCATTTCCTGCACCAACCAAGTGTCTGTTGGTTTTCTCATACTCACTTCTGTCTAAATCATCTGTAGCCCCAAAGTTTTTATTTCACATAGATGTTTTCCATTTGAAAATGCACTGTCATTGTTTATGTGTTATGTTTCTGCCATCTCGGATTTTCCCCCCGATTTTTGGAGATGTGAAGGCAGTGTAATATTCTAGTTTAAAAATACCTGAATTTCAGCAAGAGGTCAACCTAATCCCCCTGCAGGACTTGCAGAGATAAAACAGAATCACCCGTCTCAGCAGCTTCAAAGCCCATTGGTGTTTAATTGGGGAATGTGTAGCCTTGAGGGGCTCAAAGGTTAGACAGAAATTCATTGGCCGTTTCCACTATTTCTAAGTCTACAGGGAACCATGACTACCTAGAACCAGTTTCACAGGTGACAGAAACATCCGAGGTCTTTGCCTTGGGCTGGAATGATCGCAGTCTGGGGTTTGGCATTTGTTATCTCATGTGCATTTTGTTGGTAGTTATAGCTGGCCTGTTGCCTGTCAATTTTTTTGCACTTTTTAAATAAAGGTGGTGATTTTTCTTATTATTAACAGACATTTTGAAAACACAAACGCAAAGGGGAAAAAAACTCCATGAACAGATCCTTGGTAATGAAAAGTTAAGAAAACCACTGAAGTAGGCCCATATTCCTAATATGCATTTCCAGTGTTTGAAAACTGAGATCCAGAGAAGTGTGTGAAATCACTCATCCAGGGGGATTAAAACACAGGATGCCTGGCTTCTGGTTAAGTGTATTATATATCATTCCATGTCTTTCTCCACCCCTGGCACACCCAGCCTTATGAGGGAGGTCATGTCTGCTAGTGATCATTTGCTGAAGCCTTCACTGATGAGGATGGACCAACAAAAAGTCTCTCCCACCCCCTCTGCTCAGTGTTTGGGTCCCAGGTTAATAGGCCAGGCAATGAGCAGATAAGATTCTGTTACCACTGCCATCATATTATACAGGAACCAATGGACTCTCACCACCAACACTGAAAATACTAGAGAATTTGCTTTATTTTTCATTCATTCATTCATTTGATAAACATGCATTGAACATGCTCATTATGTTCCAGACACTGTGAATGGAGAAGTGGCCAGGACTTTGAGCCCCACCCTCCTAGTGTTCAAGCCTCTCTGGGATCTAGGATAAAACCAAATACTTGAAATGTCAGCTGAGAGGTGCCTGTATGTACTCTGGTATAGGAGCTCTTACTTGGATGACTGATTTTTTAATGGGGCAAGGGATAGTTATCAGTGTTTATAGAGATGGATTTACCCACTAGTGCGAAATAAGAATTCTAAGCAAAGGGAACAGCATCTGCAAAGGCATAGGGGTTGAAACAATGTGGGGTGTTGTTGCTGTGGTAGAAAGAGAATGAGCTTTAGGAATCATGATGCTCTGGCTTCAAACCACATCTTTGTCACTCATGTTATGGAACCTTGATAAAATCTTCTGAACTCCTTGAGCCTTATTTCTCTTAACTCCAAAATAGGGGTCATAGTGCCAACTCAGGAAATGAGGACTTTTGTAACATGCCAGGGATCAAGTTGGCACTCATGAAATGTTAGTTTTCTTTCTTTCCCCCTTCAGAAACCACAAGGGGTCAGGACAGTAGTGGTGGCCCCTAGGAGCTCCTCTGGTCTTCCAGAGGTTCTTCTGGCATCAGTATTCCACCGGAGGTATGGGCGTGCAATGACCCATCACAGCCTCTGGGTACCTTGCCTCCTCTGTTGATTGGCCAGGGTACTTAGCCCTGTCTTTCGATGCCCACTTCATACCAGGCACTATGCTGGGCACTGTGGTGGAATCAAAGATGCACAATGTGAGAGTGTAGGAGACAGACACTCAAGTACTTGTAGTTCAAGATGCAGTGATACACAGGGGTCTTTCAGTTGTGCAAACTTAAGAGTTCTAAGTCACAGATCTTAGAGCGTGAAACTCATGCCAGCTTGGGAACTGACCATGGTTAACAATTCAGAGGAGGAGAAGAATGGGCAAAGCAGACAGAGAGGTAGAGGAGAACCTTCAGAACCAAGAGGAGAAGTCCTTTGCAGAAGGAAGATTTGGCAGTGGAGTGCTGCAGAGAGATGGAGGTAGAGAGCATGGGCACCGTCCTGCCATCTGACCATGAGAAGTCATGTGCACAGGTCATGGCGGGGTGGGGGGGTTAAGGGAGGAAGCCAGCCTAGGATTCAGAAGGAGGAGAATGCTTCTTTTTAATCACTGGGCCCTAAAACAGAGGAGAAACATGACAGTGCCCAGAAAGTCCTGGGCATTTGTATAGTAAAGTGGAGAGCCTGAAGATGCTGGCAGCTGTGGAAGGGAAGGTCTGGGGACAGAGTGTTTGGGAACAGAGAGGAGCCCCAGAGGGGAGGCACAACGGGTTCGGGGAGACCGTAAGATTGAGAGATGCATGGAGATGGAGAAAAGGAAACAAAACGGAAATGCTAACCCCAATAATTTCCAGATTCAGAACTCCACTCCCCTGAGTCTTAGGTATGGACCCTGAGTGGATGCCTTCAACCCTCTCTACTCCAAATGTGGTCCGTAGACCAGCAGCATTGGCATCACCCGGAGTGTGTTAGAACAGCAGCACAAGGGTCCTCACTCAGACCTGAATCAGAACCTGCATTGTAACAAGAGCCCCAGGTGACTCTCGTGCACATGAAAGTTTGAGAAGCACTGTGACTTAGCCAGAGTCTCAGTTGTCCCATCTATAAAATAGGAAAAGTAATACCCTCCCCCTGGGGTTGGGGAGCCACCTGGTCCCTCTAAAAGCCCCAGAATCTTCCATGAAAGAGAAACCTTCTAACACGCTTTGGCTGAATAATCTTTGCAGTGAGATCCATGTTTTATTCAATCAACAAGTATTTGTGGGGTTCCCACTTGCATGCCAGGCACTGGTCCTAACTGGCATAGAAGCATTAGCACAACAAACGAAAACTCCCTGCCCACATCAAGCTTTTTAGTAGAGGAGATTGAGCATAAACAACATGTATCAGAAAAGTGGCATAGATGTTAGGGTATGGTGGAGAGAGCTAAAGAGAAAATAAAGCGTGGGTAGAGAAGGAGCAGAGGAACTTCTTTTTCCACAAAACAAAGAGGCCCTAAAGGGTTCTCCCTGCACTGAAAGATCCTGTGCGCAGGGGGTCCATAAACTTTTTCCATAAGCAGCTAGTAGTAAATATTTTTGGCTCGGTGGGCATATGGTCTCTGTTGCATCTACTCTGCTGTTGTAACAGGAAATGAGCCATAGACGATGTGCAAGTGAAGGAGCATGGATGTATTTCAATGAAAAATTTATTTTTAAAAAAATCAAATAGCGGCTAGATTTGTCCTGAGGGCTGTAGTTGCCTGATCCCTGCCCCAGACTTTTGAGATGGAAGGAGGACGGAGTTCAAGATTCATCCTTTTTTATGAGCTCCTACTTGTGCAGCACCATGTGTTTGCTGTTCTGGACACAAAGGTGAATGAAGCTCACCTGATCCAGTTGAGAAGGGGGCAAAAGTTGAAAAGAACTACCAGTTGGTCGCTACTATGGGCCACGCTCTTCTAATACTTGCAACAAGCCCTGCAAGATACATGTGACTGTGTTGTGTGTACATAGACATTGAGACTGAGGTTTGAGGACTTGTCTAGATCCCATACGCAGGATGTGGCAGGGCGAGGGTTTGAACCCAGGACCACATGCCCCCAAGCCCTGCCCATCCTTCTCACTAAGCCCTGTTCTTCAGGAGAGGGAGGGGGTCCTGCCTAGACCATGTGCTTGGACAGCCCTTGGCCAGACTGCAGGAGAGCCAGGACCCACAGGCAAGTCTGCCTGCCTGCAGAAACTCAGGTCTGTGCATGGACCTCAGTGCCTTGCTAGGGACAAGAAGTCGTAGCTATCCCTGGCTGGCAAGGAGGCCCTTGAGGCAATTCTGTCTTTGCTGTCCTGGGGATTTGCCGCTTGGTCAGAGCTGAGAGCACTGGGCTGCCAGATCAGACATAGCCAAAGGGTTAGAGTGAAGAATGCCCCACAGAGTGCTGATGACCAGGATAAAGAGAGGTACAGATCAAAGGAACTGAGACTTAGGGACAGAAGAGAGTCTAGAATGGGACCCTTCATTGTCCAGCACACACGAAAAAATAGCAAAATAATGTGGGTTTTGGTGTCAGACCTAGATCACAGTTCTATATCTACCTCTTCTGCCAGATTGTTCAGACCTTGAACAATCATGGAACCACTCCGAGCCTCCGTTTCCTCATCTGCAGAGTGGTAATAACAATGGTGACTGCCCAGCATTTTTGTGAGAGCTGGTAAGAGAGGGTATATGCAGAGTGGCTGACACAAAGGGAGTATTTTATAAATAGCAGCTATGATTCCTCACATCCTGGGCTGACAGAAATGCTTCTGTCGAATGCCTTTTAGCCTTTCTATAGTAAAGAAGCACCCAACAACTTCAGTGTCGGCTTTTTAAAAGGATATTAGGAGATGGCATGTGTTCACGGGTTAATTTATCTCAAGGTGTATGATGGGCACAGTAATTGTTTCAAACAGAGACATTTTAGTGTAGTAGTTCTTGAAAAAAAGCACTAAGATGTTTACCAACTGTTCCAGCAGAGAGAGAGAGCACTTAACGATTTCGCTTAGCTTCAGATAAATGCCATGCAAGTATCAAGGAGGCGGAAAATGGTGACCTGGGCTGGCCCTGTCTGCAGACACTCTGGAACTCTTGTTTTTTTCCCCATATCCTTCCTATCTCTCCCTATGGCAGCATATTTGAATCCTACATCTAGCCTTCAAGGTCCAGGTCTAACAGTGCCTCCTACACAAAGTCTTCCCTGATTCTCTCCATCCGCAGGAATGGGCCTTTTCTCCTAACTCTCACTGCAGTTACTTGTTATCATGGGCAGGAGCAAGTGTGTCTTAAGGATGTTTCTTGTTCATTGAGGTTTCCCCCATGGTGCCCCTCACAGGCACAGAGAACCCCAGTAAGTGTATGTGGAATGGATGAGAAGAACAAGATGATATTAAAAGACATTAACAACTAAAATCAACAGGGAGATGATCTGTTGTTAAAAAGAAAAAAAAAATGGCAACAAATTTTAGATCCCTCCAGACCCTGCACCTTCCTTGCTGCTGTATGTTTAAGGTAATGTTTGGTCCTATTCAGCATCTGAATCCCAGTTTCCTCATATGTCAAATGCATCCTAAAAATGCACACCTCCCAGAGATCTTGCAAGGACTCAAGGAGATAATGCTTGGAAACTCCTAGCGTGTGGTCGATCCTCAACCGAAGTAAGAAACCGCCTCCTTTTGTCAGTGCGTACACCTTTCCACACCATAGGCTTTTGCAAATCAAATATCGTCGCCTCAATACAGGTAAAGAGGAATTTAAAATGATTATATCAAGAGATACTCAAAAAGCATTTTATGTAATTCATCAGTCACTTCAAATAAAAATGAAGACAAAATAGGAATCGAAGGAACCCATTTAGAGATGATAAGGATCAATTACCAAAAGCTGACAGCAGACATGTTGACAAGTAGAAATGGAAGGCATTGCCACAAGGGCGAGACAGAGACGACTGCTGTGCTGCCATGCACTGCTCAGCCAAGGGGAGGACCCTGGCAAGAATTCTTATTCCTGGGCCCCACCCCAGAGCAGCGCAGTCCCTCTGAAGGTGTGGCCCAGGACTCTCCATGTGAGCACACACCTCGTATTATTATTCTGCGAGCCGACTTTGAGAACAACTTCTCTCCTGACATCCTCACATCACCCCGATACCACTGTCCCTTTCTCAGTATCGGACCTTTGTACTTTGCCCTCCTCCTGGGATGCCTAGCCACCTTCTGTGCCTGCAAAATTCCCATGTCTTTAAAGGGGACATAGTGTCCATAGTCCTGGGCCCTCATCTTTGTCATTGCATTCAGCTTTCATTCATCTGCCACTGACTCACTCATTCATGAGCCATTCTCAGGTTTGACCGCCCGTGGTGTATTTGCACGTCTATCTCCCTATTGACAAGGACTGTGTATTACTCATCTTTCATTTCCTGGTGACTAACTTGGAGCCCAGAACAAGTCAGACATCATAAGACTGTGTTGATTACATGAATGAGTACACACAGGTGGGTGTATGTGTGAGGTTGATACCCCCATTTTGTTTGATCTCCCATTGAATTATACTATTCCATTCTCCAGGAGTTAGTATCCATTTTCATTTATTTTGGCATATGGTGGTGGGGGGGGACTTTCAGATCAGACCTGTTTTGTAATTTTATATTGGTTTTAGGTTTAGAAATGTTGTACTTGTGTGTCACAATTATAAATGCATAAAATTAATGAATGCTGTTGCAACAAGATAGATATAAATGCACTGGGCTAGATCATGTGAACAGATAGATTTGGACAGGAATTGCAACTGAATGGATGCTTTATTGTTTACTCTATTGAATTAGAGTCTAAACACATCAGTCATGAATACCGAACAGAGCAAATCTATAAGTCAGAGGCTCCATCACCTTAATCAGGGAAAATACAAATGAGCATTTCCCTTCCAAAGAAGATGGAAGATGTTTACACTTCAGTTTTAAGTTTATACTTTAAGTTTGAAAACCAACTAGGTATTAGTGATGCCTTGAGGCTTAGGAAATATGCCTGGGATTCTAAATGCTTCTATTCTGTAAATGCATTTGAACTTTGTAAAGAAGCTAAAAGAGAGCGTGGGGGATTCTCTGTTGACAGAGAGAGATGACCTATGGAGATGTGGTTGGAAGGAGAAGTTCTCATGGAGAAGGTTGTGATGTGCTACTCAGATCTCCCTTCAAGAATGAGGGACTTTGGGTTAATATCAGTAATGGAATTTCTGGATTGTAGGGTAGTTCTACTTTTTAATTTCTTGAGGCGACTCCATACTGTTTTACATAGTGGCTGGACTACTTTGCACACCTACCAACAGTGTTGCAAGGGTTCCTTTTTCTCCACATTCTCACCACTTGTTGTTTCTTGTGTTTTTGATTTTAGCCATTTTGACGGGTATGCGGTGATATCTCATGGTGGTTTTGATTTGCATTTCCCTGCTGATGAGTGATGTTGAGCATCATTGCATGTGTCTGTTGGCCATCTGGGTGTCTTCTTTGGAAAAATGAGTAAAGAAGTTGTGGAAGCGTCTGTGTGTGTGTGTGTGTGTGTATAAAATGTATATATAAATGTGGGTGCATATAAAATGGAATATTACTCAGCCATAAAAAAGAATGAGATGTTGCCATTTGCAACAACATGGATGATGGACCTAGAGGGTGTAATGCTAAGTGAAATAAATCATCTAGAGAAAGATAAATATCATACGATCTCACTCATGTGGAACTTAAGAGACCAGAGATGAACAGCAATAGCAACAAGCCTTATAAATACTAGGAACAAACTGTGGCTGCCTGAGGTGAGGTAGGGGTGGGCGATGAGTGATATCGATAAAGGGGATTAAGAGCACCCTTCTCTTGGTGAGCACTGACATACGTATAGAATTGTTGGACCATTATATTGCATACCTGAAACCAGTATAACACTATATATTATACTTCAGTTTTTAAAATTATAAACATTTTTTTAACGAATGAAGGAGCTCTTGGTTGACAACCCCCTTTGGGACAACTTACCCTTCAGAGCTGCCTCATCCAAGGTCATCAGTAGCTGTTCAGCACAGGGGTGTGAAAGTCGCCCTAGCTTCAGAGCTTCCCATGGGGTTGGCTCAAGCCTTCATTGTACCTGCATCACCAAATTCCCCTTTACCCACTCTGGCTCCTTCCCTTCCCTTCCCTCCACTCCCCTTCCCATCCCTCCCCTTCCCTTCCCCTTTCCCTTCCACAGACATTGACCCCAGAAGCACCTCCTAATTCATCTCCTGCATGTCAGTCTCTGTCTCAGAGTCTCGTTCTCCAGGAACACACTATGCCACACTTCCATTGGCTTCTCTTCAATTTGACCACTGGAGACATGTGGATCTGAGTACGTGGCATGCCCCTCCCCCCACATGCACATGTCATTGCCTATGGACACACTGTGTGCTAACTCACTGAGGTCACCACTTGTTGCCCACTGATGATAAGTAAACTCTAAAAAATTCTTCCTTGGACAATGATTCATTCACAGGCATTTGCTTCTCACTTGTGTTTGTGCTGGTGGGGGGCTGTGGGACTCTTCATTCAGGGCTCCCACTTGGGGGAGCTCACTACGTATCACAGAAGAGACTGTAGCTATTGCTGAAATCAGCCAGAGGAGAGAGCCAGGGTCAGAAGTGCCTGCCACGGCGCCCCTCAGTGTCCTCCAGGGCAGGAATGGGTTTAATCCTGAAAACACTTGCCTTTAGCAAGTATCCCCAGAGTGGGAATGACTCTTGCAGCTAGGGCTGTAGCAAAGATAGGATCCTGAGCAGCACAAACTGGAAAATGCCTTTCTAAGTGTTTCAGCGTAGTGCCTTTAATGGAAGGAAGTGCTTTAGTTAAGCTCTGAAATGTTGATAATGATGATAATGATTACATCGTGTTTGTATATACAACTTTATCTCTTCCAAAGTGCTTTCCCACTTGTTACCTAGTTGTCTGCTTGGGCTGGAGGTACTTAGCAAGGTATTATCAGACAGATGGCTGTGCTGTGCAGGAAAGGGCCCTGGGCATGCTGGTTCCACAGCTTAGGGCACTTGATGCAATCCCACCTTCAATGTCTCATCTGGAAAATGGGAGTAATAACAACTACATTTTAGAAAAGCTGTTCCGTTTAAGCGACATATTCTTTCATTCATAAGCATTTACCGAGCAGTTACTCTTTTGTGCTAAGTACTGAGCTAGGTGTCAAGTGTTTGGAAAGAAATGTCCTTCTCTCAAGAAGCTCACAGCTTAAAAGGCAACCTGCACATGTTAAAAAGTTATAAAAGAATGTTATGCATACGTGAAAGAGGAGAGTGAAGACATGACAAGGGAAGGAAGTCACTGAATCTGCTTTGAGGAAAGACATCTACGGGCCAAAGGGCTTAATATAGGGTGCCTAGCAGGGGGAACACATAGGACCCCTCAGTGGAGAAGTGACACTCAACATTTCTCCTTGGTCTCACTATCTAGAAATACACACACATACACAGACACACACATGTATAACTAAATAGGTGATGTACTAGAGAACAACTTGGGAAGAAAGGAATGGAGTAGAGAGAGCAAGAAAAGAGGAGGGAGAAAGTGTGAATCCCAATCCCACTACCTAGCAGCTGTGAATCCTAAGCATCCTGGGTTTATTTCTTATCTATAAAATGGGAATTTTAGTGCTCAATTCATGAGATTATCTTAAGACATGAAATGAGGGGCGCCTGGGTGGCTCAGTTGGTTAGGCATCCGACTTTTGATTTGGGCTCAGGTCATGATCTCAGTCATGAGACTGAGCCCCGTGTTGGGCTCCATGCTCAGCATGGAGTCTTCCTTGAATTCTCTCTCTCCTTCTTCCCCCTTCCCCACTCATGCTTTCTTTCTCTCTCTCTAAATAAATAAATAAAATCTTTAAAAAAAAAGAAATTAAATGAAATAATGTGTGTACCAGGGGAATTGTCATTTGTTAAATGGCAAAGCTGGGCTAGGACAGAGCTGTGGTTGGCTGTGTCAGGGCTTGGGGGAAGATAGAAGTTGTAACTTCCAAACACAAGTTAAATGGAAGAAGAATTTGTCAGAATGAAGTGGCACAATTGTAGACAGTGGTTCTTAAACTTACAAAATTTCTCCCCTGAGCAATCGTGTAAGACACCCCTCCTCCTGGCATCCATCCCTGTGGACATCAGTGGGAAAGATCAGAATCAGTTAATGATTCTGGCCAGCACCACAAGGGTAGACAAAGTCATTTCAACACAAGAAGGCTTTGTAGACCAGTGGTCAGAAAAAAGGCTGGGATTGAAGATAGAAGCTCTACCCTTGGCTATTTACAAAATCGGGGCTGGGGAATGACAGGTCCGTCCTTTGTAATGTGGCTGCCAAAACCTGCCTTAGAAGAGGCAAGATTCTCAGATGGCAGAATGCGGAATGTTCACTCTATTGTAAACAGTCCCATTGTCCCACCAGGAATGTTGCCTCCTTCCTGGGAGCAGAGCTCAGCGGAGTTGGTGTGTGTTTGGGGAGAGCAGTGAGGTAGGGAGGGTACCACAAGCCACAATCTAGAAAGACTGGAGAACTGAGTTCATTGGTCTCAAGGGATGGCTACACATTTTAAAGTTCACTGGGTTACTTTGATCTGAAACCACAGCTGAGAACCATCCATCTGAGAGAGCTTGAAAATCTAGGGTCATGGAATATAGGCATTTGGAAGATGAGCATGAGGGCCTGCTCTGGCCACTTAACCTAGAACCTCAGCTGAGAATTTGATCCCACAGTATCATCAAATAGACATAGCGTTGGTTATGTTAGTGGAAATGGAGTTTGGAGGGCAGAGTCCATAGAAGACAGAGCCCTGTTGGCCAGCGCCATTTCCTTCGTTTAGATATTGCAGTGGAATATCTGTATGCTGTTCACAAATGTGTAGAGGCCATTTAACACGCGGCAAATGCCCCAGGCACATTTTAAATAGCATTTAACTTCTCATAGTAATCACTTCTCATAGTGATGTTGGTGCTGCCATGAGGAGTAAAGATCCCTCAGCCATGTACAATCTCCTGAGAAATAAGTGTTCGTGAGCATTCTCTCACCAGTGAAACCTCAAGGAGCCCAGTACCTCTGCTTATGAAATCTCCTGTTTATCAGAATAAAAGAACATTGGCTGAGCTTTGTTCTGGAGCAGTTTCTCAGTCCAATGGCTTTGAGCCTCTGTGCAGAATATTCTAAGAGGGTGGGGATTATTGGGTATATTACAACCACCCACGTTTTTTAAGTGGAAGGATTGCAGGTTGGTGTGGTCAAGACCCTGTTAGTGAAAATATGGTTTGTTAAGGTTATAAGCCAAATTGAGCCTCAAGATTAAAGATGGCTTGCTTTGTTTTGGAAAATAGCGACAATGGACAGTATTAGAAATCAAGAAAAGCTAAGATAGTCTCTAGTTTACTTTATTCCCCCTTCCTGTGTCATTATGATTTGGACATCTATTGATGAAGAGAGAACGTCTAGTGAAAAATCTAAGCTCACATATGGTTAATAAAGGATCTCATACTATTCTTTTGTCTTGGCTCTGCTTTATACGGCCAAACTACCGTGCAGATGTGGGAGCTAAGGTTTTTCCAGGAGATCCGTGGCTGATTCAAAGTGTATGCATCCACTATATTACCATGCGGGTGTCTTCCAGCCATCTAAGGTAGGAGCAGTTTGCTCAATAAATGGTACTTCAGTAATCTCATCTCCCACCTCTTATGGGTATTCAACAGTGCTTTTGCCTTAGCTCTGAATGGCAAGGAAAACCATACTCGGCACCGAGAAGCAGTGTTGTAGAAAGAAGACCATGGACTATGTTTGTGTTTGAATCCTGGCCTCTGCCACTTTCTAACCTAACTTCTCTGAGCCTGTGTTTCCTCATCTGTAAAAGGGAGACAGTGATACCAAATTTGGAGGGTTGCCATGGGGATTTACCAGGATTGCGTAAGAGAATGCAATGCGTGTATGGCATCTGGTTCCAGGTCTGGTACATAGCAGGTGCTCAGTGCTTTGTAGCTGTTATTGTAATTTATGTTTTATGTCTATGCGTGTTTTGCACTTTACAAAGTACTTTTATGCAGATATTTCCTGCAATTATCAAGGGAAGAAGTATCCTCTTAAATGTAAGGAAATGAGGGCTCAGCAAACTGACCAGGGCCACAGGCTGTTTGGAAGAAATCCATGGAACAGAGTTGCCAGGTACTGGTGCCGTGTTCGTATGATGGATTGGGAAGTGGGTGTGACAGGGATCTGGCAGCAGAGCTGATAAGAATTATGCCCTCTGAGACCAGGCAGAATATGCAATAAATAAAGTCCAGAGTTGGTCACTACCTGAAAGTTTATAACCATTGCTCCAAATTATAATTGAAGAAAAAAAAAACCCATACCAGCCCCTTCATTCCATTAAATACATTCACCATATAAATGGGACAAGACTCGAACAAGATCAAGGTCAAATCATCTTTTTATAATTGTAAGAAATTTTATAATCTGTGTTGGAGAAATAAGGACAAAGATTAAAGAGAAGATAAGGTGATTTGTTTCTTAAACAGGCCCCTTGAGTCCTACTTTATTTTTTAAGATTTATTGATCTGAAATGAGAGAAAGAGTGGGGGTGGCAAGGAGCTGTGGGAGAGGGAGAGAGAAACTCAAGCAGACTCCATGGTGAGTGCAGAGCCCAACATGGGGCTTGACCTCACAACCCATGAGATCATGACCGGAGCCAAAACCAAGAGTCGGACACTCAACCAACTGCACCACCTAGGTGCCCCAAGTCCCACTTTTAATTTTATAAAATAGATCTTTGTCTCTTAACATGTTTTTGTTTATAATTTATGAGTAAGCTTCTGCCATGGAGAGGACTTTATTCAAATTCAGTTATGCCAGACATAGAGAAATAATGTTATTAAAAATGTACCCAGATGATTATGATACTTAGCAAAACAGGTGTCTGGTTTCATTTTCTGGACAGTTGAGGTTTGAAAGGCCCCCCAATTGCTTTCTTCAAAAATAAATGTACAGTGGCATTTTAGAATCAGCTGCTGACACCTGCAAGAACTCTTGCTTGGTTTTGCTTGGGCTTGTGTTGAATCTATAGGTCAGTTTGGTAAGAATTGACATCGTCACAATATTGAGTCTTCTGGCCCAGGAATGGGGTGTCTCTCCATTTGTATGGGTCTACTTTGATTTGTTTTATCACCGACTTGTAGTTTTCAGCATGCAGGTTGCCTGCATATTTTGGTGGATTTATACCTGAATGTTTCATTTTTTTTCCATGTTATTGTAAATAGTACCATTTTTTTAATTTCATATTCAAATTATTCATTGGTAATATGGAAATGTAGCTGATTCTTGTATATTAAAAAGCTAATGTATGTGGAAACAAAAAAAAACAAAGACAAAAAAGAGAGGTCTCAGGTGGAGAAATAGTAACTTATTTCAGGACTGTTGCATGAAAGATGGATTAGACAAGACAAATGAATAAGAAAGATGTGGTATGTGCACGTGCGTGTGTGTACATGAGGGTGTGTGTACGTGTGTGTGTGTACAGACGGACACACTGGACTATTGTACAGCCATAAAAAAGGATGAGATCTTGCTATTTGCGACCACATGGATGGACCTCAAGGGTATTATGCTAAGTGAAGTAAGTCAGACTGCGAAAGATAAATACCATATGATCTCACTCATGTGAGCTCTTTTAAAAACAAAAAAAAAATGCAGAATTAGTCCTATAAATACAGAGAAAAAACTGATGGCTGCCAGAGAGAAGGGATGGGGTATGGGCAAAATGAGGGAAAGAGAGCGGGAGATACAGGCTTCCAGTTACAGAATGAATGAGTCCTAGGAATAAAATAGAATAAGAATAATGAGCAATGATATTATAATAGTGCTGTATGGTGAATCAGTGATAGCTACACTTGTGGTGAACATAATCTAACATAGAAGTGGAATCACTATTTGTATACCTGAAACTAATATAACATTGTGTGTCAACTGTCCTCAAATGAAAAAAATTTAAAAAGACAGGTTAGGCTAACCCAGGCCAGGTACTTAGCCAAGAACACAGTTTGTGCTCAAAATATTAGTTCCACCTGTCTTGGCTTCTCATATTCTATAGCGCTCTAAAAGCGAGCCTCTATTCCATGAGTAGTGGTTATGGAAGTTAGAATTATGTGATGGTTAAGATGGTAAGACTTAGTTTTAGGCAGACCTGGGTTTGGATCTTGGCTCTGCCATGCACCAGCCGTGTGGTCTGGAGCATGTCTCTCACCCTCTCTGTTCTTCAGTTTCCTATTACTGTAAAGTGGGGATGATACAAGATAAGGTGGTAACTTGACCAGAGCACAGATCCTGGAATGTAGCCAATGCCCGGTGAGCATTAGGTACTCTCGTTGTTGCTTTGTTGTTGTGGTGGTGGTGGTTGTTAAGTTGCAAAGAGGAAGATGCTAGAGAAGCCCAAGAAAGACCTTTCCAACGAATGCTTGTCCAACGATAGAATAGGCTGCACGTGGGGTAGTGAGCCTCCCATCACAGAATAATAGACCACCATTATCTTGGATGTCCCAAGGGAAGTCAGGCTTCCCAGAGTTTCCCCTTTGTTGAGTTACTGTGACTTCCCCCTGGCATTAGAAGCAAGTGGCAGTGGTTTCAGTCTCCCTGGTCACCTAATATACTTGACCCACAGACGCAAAGAGCTTGAAGCAGTAGACAGAAATGGTATCCGTGAAAAAAACAAATGCAGACCACACTTATCTTTCCATCAGCTGCAGTTTATGATTACACATTAAATTCAATTGCTTTCTTTAGGAGTCTGGTGTTGAGACCCATCCTCTCCAGCCCAGTGCCATCCATTCTGGCTTTCCCCAGGAGTGCAGACAGACCAGCCGCCTTCCTAGTGTACACTAATTAATTTATCTCATGCTTGTGATTTTACGGTGCTTAAGTGCTGGAGCATTTCTGTTTATTCTTCTCCCTGCAAAGCACCTCACATTGCGTAAAGACCATGAATCTCCATTGCAAACGCCGTCTGTCTTGGGCTAGGGAACAGCCCGCCAGCAGCCTGTTGTCTTGCTGGCGCTGCCTCTTACAGCCAAAGAAACACATCCATTAATTTATCCTTAATGACATTTTGACATTCCAATCAGTTCATCAGATGTTCCTCATGCAAGCATTCTCCCGCACGGCCGGGCCAGGGTGCCAGGCCACTCTCGATGCATAATGCATGAAGCCGGTACACTGCTCAGTACCCTCTGACAGACAGACACATCTGCTCTTCACAGACTGCGTGCTCCTCCCAGCCCTGGCTCCCCGACTGATCCACACCAATGCCTTCAGCAATGTTTGCTTCTGCATTTCCAGCTTGCTGCTGCACTTCGGGGAAGCTGGTCAGTTCAAGGAGAGACGTCCTGGTTCAGAAACATACATGCAACAGGGCTATCTGAGGGGAAGTGAGAGTATTTCAAACCCCCACCCCACTCAAAGGATTTAGAAATGCTTTCGTTCTACTAATTCACGTGGAAGAAAGACCTATGACAAACCCAACATCTTGAATTTCATTAACCTGCAACCACTTAAAAATAATGATTGCGAGACATTCTGATAACAATGATGGATATCAAAGAAGAAATGAAAATTATCCTTAATACGTTCCATAGAACACATCAGCACAGATACACTTCCTCACAGTGGCAATCACAATGCAGACCCAGTTTCATTGTCTAGTTTTGTTGTTGTTGTTGTTTTTAACTTAACGTAAGCCAGTTAGCATTCTTCAGTGTTGTTACATAGCTTTCATTTTTAATGGCACTCCATCATTTTAATAGCTGCGTAATATTCCATCCAGGGGATGCACTGTCATTTACTGAACCAGTCCCCTGTCGGGAGACATTTATGAGGCTGTGACTGATGGTGTGCTATTCAAGAGAAGCAGCAGAACAGGCTCCAGGAGAGCGCAGGGCTCTACAGCCTCAACACTCAGGGCTCCAGTCCCGCCTGGCCCCTTTACCTGTTTTATGAGTTTGGGATTAACCTCTGGGCCTCTGATTCCTCACCTGTAAAACAAAAGAAATGATCATTAACTGTAGCGTTGCTGTGAGGATTACAGATGTTTTCAAGATACCGAGCACATGGTGGTATTTACTGCGTGTTGCACTATTACGCTCACATCCGCCAGTGCTCGTAGATCGGGGGCAATCCTGCCTTCCCCGGCCTCCCTCCTGGGAACATGTGACAATGCCTAAAGACATTTTTGATTTGTCACCTCTGGGAGTAAGAGGAGTTACTGGAATGTGGTGGGTAAAAGCCAAGGAAGCCGCTAAACACACTCCATGCACAGGACAGCCCACCTAACAAAGGATTACCCTGCCCCACGCGTCAGCAGTGCTGAGATGAAGAACCGCTGGCATACACAAAGCTGTTTTCCAATGCGATCTACGGAATATATATTTTCCCCTTATTATTATTTCATTAGGATAAAGTCCTAAGAAAATGGGAATGCTTAAGTAAAGAGTATATTATGCCCACTGGCAGTTTTAGGAGAAATGGGGTGGGGTGGGGGATGGGAATAAGGTTAGAGGTGACTGATTCAGGAGAAGAGGCAGCAGCTAAATGGTATGTGTTCCCCAGTGGGGCAGGAGGTGACATTCTGTAGACCAGTTCTTCAAGGATAGTCCCAGCATCTCCTAGGAACTTGGAAATGCGAATGTTCGGGTCCTGCCTCAGACTCTCCAGATCAGAAGCTCTGAGGGTGGAACGCAACCATCCCTGTTCTCACATGCGCTCTAGGTGACCCTGATGCACCCTTGGGTTTGAGAATCACTGTCACGGAGCATCTGTAGAGAAAGGCCTACTTGTACCACTCCAGTACAGACACTTGGTGCAGAAGTAGATTAAACGTGTCAGGTCTAAGTCATGGGCATCCTCAAATATGAAACAGAGCAACAATAAAGGAATTAGAAGTGTTATTCATTCATTCGTTTAGTCAGTCAACATTTTTAAAGCTTTTACGACATTGTGCCAAGTGCTCAACTAGGTCCTAGAGAAAAGAGAAATGTGAGCTAATGTATATTATGCAAGGTATTATAATGAAGGATGGTGAGAGCGGCAGGCAGATGACGAGGATAGGAAATGGAGGTAAAGTATGTCCCATCAGGGAGAGATCAGAAAAGGCCTCCTGGAAGACATAGTGCTTGAGATGGAACTTGATGGCTTTGTGATCTGTGGATGCATCAACTCAACAGGTGCTTGTGCCAGAACCTTGCAGGGCCCTGGGGCATGGGAAGCGCACAAGGCCAGCGTGACCCCTGCCTGTGTGGTTACAGTCTAGTGGGAGAGATGACCTTGGGGGCTGGCCATCCAGCAAGCCAGTGTGGTTTCTGGATGGGAACTGAAGGCCTGGGGTGGGGGTGAGAGAATGCCCTGGGCTGAGATCTGAGAAGAGGTGTGGGCACAGGGATGCAGAATCCTGAAGGAGGTTCATGGAGCTGGGGGAGGAAGAGCCACAGAGCCTCAGCAATGAGGAAAGATGGTTTGGAAGAGGTTGCTTTGTGTAAAGTCTGAAGGATTCGTGGTCATCCATCGGTCCATGTATAGGCTGGATGAGTAGAGTAGGCAGACCAGCCCGTGGCATCCGAGAGGACATAGACAGGAGACTGAGTTCAGCTCCGCCTCAGCTCAGAGGAGAACATCCCCAGGTAGGGACCTGCACCTCTGGAAGGGCTGCAGAGGTAAGGAGTCCCTGTCACCAGAGTTGGCAGTCGGGGGCTGGATGTCCACTTGCTGGGAGGGTTGCAAGGGGTCTCCCAGCTAGGGTGGGAGAATGACTCTGAGAACTCCAAAGGCCATTCCAGCCCAGAGAACCTAAGACCCTGTAACCTGTAATGACCTGAAACTGAGGGTCAGAGCATGATTGGGAGAAAAACATCTGTCCAAATGTCTGGCTTGGTTTGTGGTCATATAAGCAAGGTATAGATGGAGCAAGGAGGGCAGGGGAGAAAAAGTCGTCACCTTGGTTCCCTGGAGTGCTTATCTCAGGGAGCCAATCAAACACAAAATTAAGGTAAAAATAAAGCAGGGAAAAAGCATTTAGACTGCTGGTGTGAAGAAGGGAGAGAAAAAGCACTGGCATTTACGGAGTGTCTCTTACATGCCAAAGACCATACTAGGGCATTTATACTTCTTATTTCTAATCATCGGAGTAGCTCTGTGAACAAGGGCTCATCTGATATTATTTTACAGAGAAGGAAACTGAGTCTCATAGTCTCAGAGATGGAGACACAATTATGATTACACAGCTGGTTAGAACTAGGTTAGTCTAGAGCCAAAGTCCATTTCCATAGCCCTGAGAACAGAGGGCTATTTGCTTAGCCCAGGGGTTCTGAGCTCAGTGGCCTGAAACCATTCTGGGCACTTGCTACTGTCCCAATCAGAGATTCTGTCCTCGCTTTCCTGTGAGGCATTTACTCACTTCTCATTGCTTATTATTTAACAAACACTTATAGAGAGCTTATCTGGTAGGTGACAGATCCTATTGTAAGTGCTTTAGTATTTATAAGTCAGTATCTATTGCAAGCGGGTGTCATAAGAATTCACTATAATTAGTCCCTATTTTAAAGATGACGAAATTGAGTTAAAAAGAAGCTAAGTAATTTTCCAAGGTCACATAGCTAGTAAATAGTGGATCTGGGACTTGAACGCAGGCAGTCTCGCTCCAGAGCCTATGCTGTTCCCTCTGGGCTCTGCTTCAAGGGATAGCGTGGCCATGTGACCAGTGGGAGGAGGGCCTGGCACCTGTCTTAGGCCTTCTGCTGCACTGTTCCTCTGCCAGCCCTCTAGAGAATGGTCAGACTGAGTCTGACTCTGTCCTTAGCGGAAAGAGCGTGATACAGAAGAGAGCCAACCCGGCAAGAAAGAGAGAGGGGCAGCCACATCCAGAAGAGAGAAGCAAAAGCAGACCGGTAGTAGAGGTACAGACATGGAGAGCAAGACAGCAGAAAGATGGAGGTAATAGATGGTGGCTGGGGTCCCTTGGCCTTTCAAATTGTGGTGGGATGTGCTGTGGTTACTTCTATAACCTTGCCATTCTGGTGGAAACACATAGAAGCCCCAGGCTAGGGTGATGGGGGTTGGAGAGGAAGGACCCACCAGCTACATTCCAGAATGGGTACCCTGCAGTGGGTGCAAGTGTGAGCTTTCTGCCTCCACGTGTGTATATATGGGTGTGAGTGTGTGTTTACCTGGAAAGGAAGGGAGCCAGCTGAGAAAGCTTTGGGATGAGGGTGGGTATGTATAGGTCCTTGACCAAGCATGACATAACAAGGAACCTTAGAGAACATTCAGAAGCCCGACTGCCTGAGTTTGAATCCCAGCTACATCTCTTAAAGCTGGGTGGACTTTCAGTGAGTTACTTCCACTCCCTCTGACTCCCTTTCTCATCTGTGAAGTGGGGATGTAATACTCCCAATCTCATACAGTAATTGGATGAATTAAAGGAGTTAATACACTGTGTTTGTGATAGCCTTATTAGTACCTAGCATGGAATAAGTGCTATATATGTGTTTATTAAAGAAATGAAATAAATTTGGGATTTATTGTTTCATAGAATTGCTATTCAATTCCTAGGACTTCATAATAAAGTACCACCAACTGGATGGCTGAAAACAACCAGATTTATTCTCTTGCAGTTCCAGAGGGTAGAAGTGTGAAATTAAAATGTTGGCAGGTCATTCTCCCTCTAGAACTCTGAGTAGAATCCTTTGCCTCTTCCTAGTTTTTGGTGGCTACTGGCAACCCTTGGCTTCCAGCTGCCTCCCTCCGTTCTCTCCCTCTGTCCTCAGATGCTTTCTCCCTTCTTGTCTCCATCCAAATTTCCCTCTTGTAAGGATACCAGACCCGTTGGAGTAGGGCCCGCCCTAATGACTTCATCTTAACTTGATTCCATCTCTGAAGACTCTTGTTTCCAAGGAAGGTCGCATTCACAGGTACCAGAGGTTAGGATTTCAATATATCTTTAGGAGGGGACACAATGCAACCAAGAACAGTCATTTAAAAAGCATCTGTTCTTGCCTTGGTTCTTAGATGCCAACTACCCCCTGTCGTGAAATCAATACCCAGAAAGGGGAAAGGGTGTGTCCCTTGTAACTCAGTAAGGAATTGGGAGACCTAGAGCTGACACCCGGATCTCCTACCTCTTGGTCTTCCACTTGCACGGGTGAAACATGGTAGGGATTCTTCACTGATTCAGACCAGCTGAAGAGTGGGTTCTCAATATCAGGGTCCTCAAACTTCCGCTTGTGTTAGAATTACCTGGAGAGATTATTAATCACCCAGAGTTTCTGATTCAGTAGGTCAGGGGTGGGGCCAGAGAAATTGCATTTCTGATATGTTCCCAGGTGAAACTGATGTGCTGGTCCAAAGACAACGCTGTTCTACGTCAGTGGTGCTCAAGCTTGATGGCACATTACCATCACCTGGAGAGCTTCTGAAAACCCACATGCCCAGCCTGCACCCCAGACCAATTAAACTAGAAGCTCATCGGTAATTTCTAAGGCTCCCCAATGATTTGCAGCCAAGGTTGAGAAGTGTGGCTCTAGAATACATCAAAGAACGTTTTTAGAGAACAGGCATTCTTGAGGGCATCCACTTTAGAAGATTCATACTTAATAAGCAATGAGGCAATTTAAATTAATGTGGCTGTTTCCTGTATTTAAAGGATTACCAGAGAGTATGTATTGAGTGCTTACTGTGTACCATGCACTAGGAAAAATGCTTTGCTAGCCACATACCATTTCATCTTCGCAACCACCTTCTGGGAAAGTATTACTGTTACCTTCTTTTCAGACCAGAGGAAACTGACATGCAGAGGGATGAGTAACTTGCAAGAGCTCACAGAGCTAGTCTGAGTTGGAGCCAGGTTTTGATGCCAGGCTGTCTGGCACCAAAGCCACTGTGTTAACTGCTTTGCCATTCTACCTCCTAAGAGAAAGTGGTGTGTTCTCCTTTAAATTCTGCACATATCCATAGCCTCATTTATGCTCTCCACTCTGATGTGGTGTAGCCCAGCCCCTGCCTCGATTACAGTAATTCTGAGTTAGTCAGATTTGGATTAATGAGGTTTTGCTGCATTCACAAGGGACTAGAATCGTGTACTGTGGACTGAATTTGCACTTCTAATTTCATTCCAAAAAGAGAGGTGGAAGATTGTTAGAACAGGTGTGCCGCGCTGGCAGGTAGAAAGCAGGGGTTGTGTCCTGTGGCTTCTGCCATTGTGCTATGTGCCTTGGCTAAGCCCCTCCTTTGTCTGGGCCTGTTTCTTCTTGAATCAAGTGAGAGGATGGTAGAGTTCCCTTTCAGTTCTGATGCATAACTTTAATTAAAGATCCGATCGTGCCAGCACAGAAGCATCCTGGCTTCAAAGGGTACAGTGCCAGCTTTTAATAGGAGTAGAGTCTCAGCTCTTCGTTTTCTTTGTCCACCTCCTATGCGCTGAGGATCTCTGTCTGGCTCCAGTGTTCTAATCTTTGTGGCTTCCCAGGAATGCATGTCCAGAGATACCAACAGAGGATGGGTCAGAGGAAGATCCCTGCGGGGAAAAGAAAGAGCACCTTATCCGTGTCTCCCCAGGAGCATGGGCATAGCTCTTCACAGGTAGGGAAAAACCCTAAGTGGAACTCCCATCACTCTCCCCCAATTGGCTAGAGCTTCCTGTTCCCAGCCCAGAACAAATTCAAGGATTTTGCAGAATCCAGATGGTGGAATTCCCTACCCCCTCTTTTCCAAGTGGCTTTTCAGTCTCTACTTCTCCAGTGAGGGAGTGCTCGCTACTTCCCAAAGCTTAAGCAGGGCAAGGGTCATGCATGGGGCTTTTTATATCATGATCTCTTTCTAAGAGCTGCTGGTACAAAGTAGGTACTCATTAAATATTTTTTCCAACAAATCAATGAGCAAAGAGGAAGAAACTACTAACTTTGGGAAGGAGACGAAGACTTCTAAGAGTAGGGGACATTTGACTTGGGACTTAAAAGATGTAGAGAAGATTACCAAAGAAGAAATGGGAAGGACCATCAGCCATTAGGCACTTCCAAAAGAGAGCCAAGCGCTTCTACTTTGTTCTTTCTTCCTTGTGTCAAGCCAGCCTGTTTCTAATTCTGCCCCTGGGGCCACAACAGAGCCAGACGCCAGATATGTGAAGAGAGCATTCCTGAATATTCCCTCTCCTTGAGAGTAATCCCCATTGTTTCAGACGCCTTCTCTCAAAGTGTGATTTTAGAACCTTTCACGGCCTTGCATTCCTCTCCCTCGAGCCATTCCACCTGACACTATCCCTTATAAAGAGTGGTGCTCAGAATAAATCATAGGACTCACAGTCCATCATGGGCATATCCACTGCCACCTACCCTCACTCAGCTAACAAGCAAAGGTCAGAAAGACCTCAGAGTGATCTGTTAGAAGAAAGAATGCCAGGAGCTATGGTCACATCCCATTGTCCCCACCTGTCAGAAACAGTAAACTGTGGATTGCTAGGTCTTAAAACATTCTTCAGCTCTAGAAATGTCCCTGTAGAGGAACAGATAGGCTTATGCATGTTCTCTTTTTGCCAGCTTTTGGTACCCCCTGCTGGCGAAATTGTGTGACCCAGTTGGCAAGAATCTCCAAACAGAGAAAAAATTCCAAGTTTCAGAAGTCAGGAGTACTTGAGTCTTGAAGGATCTGAAGATTGCATGAGTTATGTGACTATCCTATTTATCATGTAACCATTTTATGCGATTTTTTAAAAAAAACATTCTGTAGCTATGGCTATTCCGTGGGCTCTAAGTGAAAAAAAAATCTGACTTCTGTAAACATTCCATTAATTCTGCAAACATCACAAGAATTCTATGACAACCACCGGAAGAAAATGCTAAGTTGTCAGCCAAAAATATTCATAAGTAGAAATATTTCAGGTCACAAACTAATTTTGTGCAAGTTTTTCTTCCTCTTTCCTTGTATGTATCTTTTTTTAAAGTGGTTATAATTTGCAGTCGGAGTAGGATGGCAATTTTTTCTGCACTTCAAATTGTAGACTTTTAAATATAAATTTGTACAACAAATTTATTGAGCCCTGGCCATGTGCCAGGCACTTAGCAAGAAATTGGAGTTGGTGCAAGAAGTCAAAAGCCCTTCACCCGAGAGGTTCTTGCCCTAGTGGGTGGGAGAGTTGAACCACTTCAGTTCAACTAAACAAGTGCTTAGCTGACATGGCAACAAGGCTTTCCTTGATCTGCTGAGAGGGTTCAAATCACCTACTGGCATGCTTCTAGCTCCGTGCATTTCTCCTCCTTGGCTTTCATCACTTCTGTGATTTTATATTTGTTTCTGCATTTATCTGTTTAGCACCTTCTGTGTTCTGTGAAGGTCAAGGTCATGTCTGGCTCTTGTCACTGTGATCTTACATCTAGCGGAGAGACCGGTACACGTAGGTGCTAATAAATATTTGTACAGCGGATGAGTTAGCGAAGAAGAGAAAAACCACAAATCTATTTAGAGAAGAAAAACCTCAAAGGAGAGTGGACATTTGAATACCACTGAGCCTTGAAGGATGAAGAGGAGGTGGCCAGTGGAGAAGAATGGGGACACATCAAGGAATATAGAGTATTGAGGAATTGCTGGGGGGTGAAGATTGGTAGTTGGTGTTTTCTTTTTTTTTTTTTTAAAGATTTTATTTATTTATTCGACAGAGATAGAGACAGCCAGCGAGAGAGGGAACACAAGCAGGGGGAGTGGGAGAGGAAGAAGCAGGCTCATAGCGGAGGAGCCTGATGTGGGGCTCGATCCCATAACACCGGGATCACGCCCTGAGCCGAAGGCAGACGCTTAACCGCTGTGCCACCCAGGCGCCCCTGTAGTTGGTGTTTTCTAAGAGGAGGTGTGTGTGGAAGATAAGGCTGAGTTGAAGCCTAGAGCCGTAGCCTGAGGACTTTCATGCCCTACTCATAGGCTTGGATTTCCCCCTCTTTTAAGGGAAAAAGGGGAGGGGAATCAGTTAAGCTCTGCGGTTATAGGAATAAACATGATTTTTCCTGTATTACCGAGAGGGTTTTTTAATACTTCAATTCTGATAGAATAAATAGATCCCAAAACTATGGTTTTTGTGTTCTGTTTCCTTCTACATCCTTTCCTTCTGTTTCGACTTTGTAGCTGTATCTGCCAGTTGCTGAAACACCTGTCTGTACATGTTCAGATTATTATAGAGCATCATTATCACCGTGAACACATAGTGTAAACCATGGGCTAAATACTAAGTGTGCCACGCTCCTGAGTTTTTACAACTCGGTTCGCTGTCCAGTCTTCAAATATCCATGTTTTGGAGAAGCTCATTTTTTCATTTTTCATCCAGGTTTTCAGAGCTACCCAAACATTTCTATAAAATGCCATTTTTGATAGGTACAGCGAGACCTTTTTATTATTATTATTATTATTCCTTTGGAAACAAATGATTTGTGCCTAAGACAACTCTCTCCATATTATTTTACCCCTAATGGAACGAGATTGGTGGGAGTTCTGCGCCTACGGAAATATCAAAGCCTCTAGTATACACTCACTTCTAGTTTTAAAGTTAACTTTCTTATTGGATTTCCTTTTATTTCCTGCTGGGGCAATGTGAGCAGAGCTCGGAGAAAGGCAATGGATCTGCTGTATATCTTTTCAAATTTATGATTAAGAAGGTCACATATACATTTTTAAACACACTCCTTTTTGATAATAAATGAAGAATAAAATTTCGAAATGTCATCAGTAGTAGACCCACTCATTTCTCTTTCGCTGGTGCTCTCCCTGCCCCCAGTCTGATTGCCTGGTGGTGGTGAGAAAAGTCCCAACTGATTCAATGCTTCGGTCCTTGTTGTTTCCGTCTGCCAGGAAGAGTCTGACTACTGGAACACAGCGCATGTGGCCAAAGCATCCTAACCAAAAGATGCATTCCTTTTACTCGAGCCAATGGAAGAAAGGAGGGGAGGGAGGGAGGGAGGAAGGAATTCCATTTTAGGCTGCATTTGTCTTCAAATTGTGGCCCAAATCGGGGAGATAAAATTCTCTTGTTAGTGGAGATTTCCTGGATCCAGATTTGCTCTTCCTGCCTCTCCACTCTGCTCTCGGCCTCCAGAGCTAGATCTACATGGACTCCATGCCTCTGGCTTTCAGTTTGGTTTAGCTAATGAGAGCTGCTATTCAGAGGTCAGGGGGAGAGGGAAGCATGTAGTCAGGGTGTTGATGCCTCTGGTTCCCTCCCTGGGAGGACCAACTGGATCCCTTGAGAGAAGGCTACTGCTTCTGGGCAGGTGGTCTTCTCTTGTCTTCACAACTCTCTCCTTCGGGGTTCTGGTCACTTCTTCCTCTGCTTTGTCCCTCTGGAACATGGTGGCCAACAGCTCACCGTCACTAGAGCAGACCTTGCGTTCCCCTTCACCTTCTTACTTTTGTCAGTAGTCCTTTTGCACATAAACTCTCCCCAAATTATCCCCACTTGAGCATGCCGTCTGTCATTTTTCTGTGCAGTCCTGCACCTAGATTGAGGGACCCATGTGGAGGGGGTTATTATCATACTGTCAAACCAGAACTGATCCTAGATGAACTCCCCTAAAATACTTCTAGGTCTAGGATTATTCATTCATTTCATACCTCCTCTGACAGGGAGATCATTACCTCTTGAACTGCCTATTTCATGACCAGGCAAGCTCCATTTTGGAAAATTGTTTCCTACATGGCGCTGAATTTGACTTCTCTGAGAGATCTCTTGTTTCCGTGTTTAAGTAGGAGTGATCAAGATTGAAGTTGAAGCCAAAACCTATGGAAAATGGAGCAAGAGACCTAGGAGAATTTACCCCCAAGATATTTAATGTGCCCATCGCCTTCCACATCACAGGAACAAAATAACTATATTTAGAATTGGAAATATGGGGAAATCTCAGAGGAACCATGTTGGTTTTTTAGAAATATTTGAAGAACTGTTATATGCAAGAGGTATTAGTCATATTTTTGTATTTCTAATGATCTAAGAACAATCAGTTAAGATTTAAGAGAGTTAGATTTAAAATCCATATGAAGAACTTTTTAACCCTTCAGCTGCCTGGGGAGGTGTCAAAATCTCTACCACTTGATATCCAGGGATTTCACGTAGGTCTCCTGGAATGAGGTTGGTCCAGTAAGGATGACATAAAAACAGGAATAGCAGTTGCCACATGTTGAATGTTCTCTGTGTGCCAGGCACTGTGCTCCTTGTGTTTCGCACTTGATCTCATTTAATCATCACGACCCTAGGGGGCTGGTCCTGTTGTTTCCCACAGTTACACAGAGGACAAGTTCAGAACTTGAAGAGGTTAAAGAACTTGCTGTCATGCAGCCAGCAGAGATAGGATCTGAACCCAGGCCTTCCTGGCCAAAACCAATGGTTTTAACCTCCAGTGGATGATGTCAGAATGACCTGGGGAACTAGGTGACCACACACTGGCCTCGCCCCTGTCCTGCCTCCATGAGCGGGGGCCTCTGTGTGCTTTTATCAGCTCTTGAAATGACGCTAATTTCCACCAGAATTTGGGAACCACTGCTTTAAACTAATATTATTATAAATACCATCTGGTTCTGAGGATCTTTTACTCCTATGAGAATAGTTGGTCATTCAGTTCAGCTTTCAGTTTTCTCCTTTGAGCTACAAGACTGACTACCCCCCACCCTTACCCTTCACCAACCAGCAGCCCCTACTTCAGTCTACCATTGTTTGGTGTGTTATTTTGTAGTCTTAGTCCCAAAGAAACATCAGATTCCATTGTGAATCTCATTCAGAATCATGGGAACAGAAAGATCAATCTGGCCTCTTCCCTCCTTTAAAAGGAGAGCAAGGGAAGCATCATGCAAGTCTCAATGATTTCCCATTTTAAGCTCAAGCAAGGAACATACCTTTGTTGGTGATAAGCCAGGATAAGTCTCATATTTCTGAGTACAGGAAAGCCACTAATGATTTCAGGAGGTCTTAGGTTTATTCCACCTTGGCATTGGAGGACCCACCTTGACTGTTTCTGGAGAATGAACCAGGTTTGGGGGTTGAGGATGAAGAGTGGGGAAGAAGAGCAATCTGGTCTTCCCAATGCTTTACTACAACTGAAACCATCTGACTGTGATTTTTTCCCCTTGCACATGTCCCAAAGGAAGCTGGCCAAGAAGCAGAAGGAGACACAGAGTGGAGCCCAGAGGGAGATGGGGCCTGTGGCCTCAGCCGACAAACCCACCACCAAGCTCAGCACCAGCCGCAACGATGAAGGCTTCTCCTCTAGCTCTCAGGACGTTAATGGATTCAGTAAGTTGAGCCAACTAAGGGGAAGGGAATGCCCATGGTCCAGCTTGACTCTGGTACTTCTGCTGTGGACCTCTCACAGTGGTCAGATGCTATAGGGCATGGGCTCAGGATGCTTCCTTGGGATGTTCCAAGGATGAAGGTTCTCCCTGGCAGAGACTTGGGGCAGCCCATCTTGATGGAAAAGGAGGATTTAAGACTGTCCCCCAAAGCAGATGGAAATGGGGGCAGACCATCTTAACTACTTGTTAACAAAACTAATAATAGGTGTTAAAAAAAAAGAGAGAGAGATGGTTATGCCCATAAGGAGAAAAACATGCCACACGGAATTGAGTGTCTTACAGTTTTCAAAACAGCGTTTCATATAAACTATGTAAGGCAGGTGCATCATGGATTATTATTGTCTCTGTTTTAAGTGCTTAGGAAACTGAGGCTCAGAGAAGCAAGTTCTCCGATGTCCCAGGGCTGATGAGTAACGTATCCAGACGTGGACCCAGGCCTCCCAAGCCTTACCACGTCCAAGCCACAGCCAGTGTTCCAAGTGGTGTTCAGTCAAGAGCCCCTGAGCCCTCATGCAGAGGGGATACAAGATCCCAAGCCGATAGAAGTGGCTAAGATTTCAGGGCTAACCCTAGTCCAAAGGAGAACCTCAGTACTGGCAACATTTAAAGCTACCTTGGTGGTCAGACTCAAGAGAACTAACTTTTGTTCTCATCTTTCTTTAAGCTGGTCTTTTTCCTGGATTTAATAGAAATACTAGATCCCCCAGCCTCTGCTCCAGATTGGGGAATTTAGAAACTCTAAAGGAGTATGAGCATAGACAAATGTCCTCCACACACTGCGTCAGTGGTAAATGGAAGAAACTATAATTTGTAAAAATCACATAGATATGATCGATTTGGGGTGGTGAGGGTCCATGAGAAAATGAAGAAAGAAAGGAAAAAATATTTATTGACCATCTTTGTCCTCTCCACGCCCTATAAGATACTTTGTACAATTGGTCCCATTTTGTAGATTAAGACATTGAAAGTTCCATGCATTTGGCTGACCTTCTCAGAGTGGCTTAGCTAATTCCCGATGGATCCAGGTTCTGAGGGTAACTCAGACCCGTGATTGCTAACCTCAGGTGCAGCACAGAACCCATCTGAGATGGTTTTCAAAGAACACATAGGTAGGCTGTGCACCTTACCAACTAAATCAAAATCTTCTAAGAGAAGAGGGGGAAAGGAGATGATTGGTAAAGTGGGATGTGCATTTTGTAAAAACCATTTAGATGGTTCTTAGAGGCACAGTGGTTAAGACCCTGAACTTTGAGGGAAGCAGTAGCCGTTTTCAAATATTGACATGCTGCCTTAGGAAAGAAATTAGTTTCAAACCTATAAAAAGGTTGAAAAAAATTGTAAAATGAATACTGCTATACCTTGTACCTAGACTCGCCAATTATTCACACGCACTCTGTGTGTGTGAGTGAGTGTGTATGTGTGTGTGTGTATATATCTCTATATATAATACACATTATATACGTATATGTATATATATAATTTTCTGAACCATTTAGAAGTAAGTTGCAGACATCATGACACTCTATCTCCAGAGAATTCAGCATGTGCTTCCTAAGAATTAGGACAGCTCTTCAACAAAACCACTATAAAATTATCTTACCCAAGAAATATAACCTATTTTGGTATCTAAAATAGTCTACAGTTGAATTTCTTCAGTGGCCCCCAAATATTTGTTGTGGTGGTGGTTGTTGTTATTGTTTTAGTTCAGGGTCCAGTCAAGGTGCTCGCATTATATTTGGTCATCATGTCTCTCACCTTTCACCTAGAATGGCCCTCCCTCCTTTATTTTTTCTTGGGTGCTGACATCTTTTAAAAGTCTAGGCCTGTGGTCCCATAGGATGTGGCACAATCCAGATTAATCTGATTTTTTTTCATCATGATCACAGTCAGGTTAACATGTCAGCAAAAATGTTACCTAGGTGGTATCCTACACCCCCTTTTGCATCATATCAGCAGACAAACGCTATCCCATTGCCCGTTGTTGGCCACGCTAAGTCTGCATACTTCTTAAGACTGTGTAATGGCTTTAAAGACAAAATCTAACAGCGCATACTGATTATTTCATGAGCAAATATTTAACTTCCGTTTTCCTCAGAGAGCAGAGCAAGTTTGTGGTCTGCCTACCCACGAAGCCAGTCCTTTTTCCTTTCTGAACACAGATGCATCACAGGGATTCATACCTTCCCTCAGGACCAGGAAAAGGGGAGAGTGGCGTCGACGGCCAGAAGAGGCAGGCAGGGGGTTGACAGGGAAATAGGCTTGGTGTGTCCTTGAAGAAAGGCCTATCCAGAGCTCCCCGAGAATCTCTGCCTGGATTAACCTGTCTCAGATTCTCCTGGTTTTGGCCCAGGGGCCAGGAAGCTCAACAGCAAGTCTAGCTGATAGAACATTCACCCAAAACCTTTCCTGGATAGGCCAGATGCTTGTGCACGCTTTTTTCCATTTGTAGAAATGCCCTGGGAAGACTGAATGCCAAAAATATTATAGTCAGAGATACACGACGTCAAAATTGTAGATATTTGATCTTAAGCTTTCTGATCTCAAGTGAAAACATGGGTAATACCAATTTCTTGGATTTCGAGGGGAAACATCACCACTGTTTTCCCCATGGGCTAAAACTTCAACTCTTAAGAGGAAAACACCCAAGACCCAGGTAGATTAGCCAGCCAAAGGGGAAGAGGAAAGCTGTCCAATAGAATCTAATTAATCTCTACATCTCCAATGTAGAGAGACACTATTTCCAAATGATTGCTATGTGTGTGTGATTTATATGCATACACGCACAGACATAGCCATATGTACACAGCCAAGCATATATACGCAGGCATACATGTGTATACATTTTAATGATATTGCTTTTAGAAAGACAGAGGAAAAAATTTCAATTGGCATTATACTCAATTATTAAGAAATTTTGCATTTGTCCGAATCACTGAATATTTTAGGACTCTATCTTTGCATCTGGTGTCCTCAGGCTATAGCCACAAACATGCTCTGGGGATTCTTTTTAATGCCCTGGAATGCATCAGGTACCTTTTAAAATGCCCTGTGGAACCGCTGGGATGAGATTTGAGGGGAAAAAATGTAAGTAATGCTTACACTAGAGATGTAGAAATTGCTTCTGAAATCAGCCTGATGTATGTAAAATTGAATCTATTTTCACGGCATTAGGGAAGTGACTGGCTGGCTTCTGCGTCGGCTTTAGGAGGCCCTGAGATGATTTGCAAATGTTGAGGAAGCACTGAGAAAGGCAGAGCCCGAGAATACGTGTCACATCAGAAAAGATTACAGGAGAATGTGCCCTGAGCAATTATTTCATTATTGAACAGGTGGGCTCTTGCCTAATTTAAACTCCCCATCTCCCTGCGTACGTTGATTTTTCTGGGGCTTTCTATTCCAAATGACTGCTAAGTTGCACAGCAGCCATTCAGGCAAGCCTCTGGATTTTGTATGGGAACAATGAACTCCGGGCTGCAAGGGTGAGAGGGCTCTGCCAGCTCTGGGCCTGGCTTTGGAGTGCTGTGGCATTCTTGAGAAAGTAGTGCGCGTCACATTTCAAGGACAAACAATGTGCATCGTCTTCGGTTTGAAGAAAAGTCGGCTTTTATTAAGTGATCTCATTTTGATCTTATTGCCCTGCGTACCTGATTGTTATTTTTGTTGTTGTTCTGGAGATCTTTCACTCACTGGGCTAATTTTCTGTCTTTCTTCTGATGCTATCTTTTTATATCCATGCTTACATCTTCTTCTTTATCTCTTTTGTTCATAATGTCATCTTCTCTGTGTTCATTTTCGTCCAAATCAAAGTGCTTCAAAACAAATGCCTGTTGAATTTCTGTGATAGTGATGCTGGGGAGGCCGGTCTGAGCACCTGGGGGGAGGGGGTCCTACAGGACCTGCCAAGAGGGTCCGTGGTTCTGCACAGGCTAGAAGTCAAACACGAGCCAGCAGGAGGTGAAAGCAGTTTATCAAAGTTATAAAGGCTGTGTGGGTACAGAGTGTCTGGGAGACTCAGAAAGGAAAGGAGGGAGTCTCACCTTTTTTGGAGTCGGGGGGGTTTACTGAAGATGGTGGTCTGGTATACGTGTCCGCTTAGCCATCCAGGAACCAGTTAGAACAAAGATAAGAGTCTAGCTGTTATTCCTTGGAGCCAGGGGGTCCTGGTCTCAAGATCTCTAATGCCAGGGGTCTGGAATAGGTATGTGGTGGCTTCATGCAGTCATTCTCACTTGTCCTTCCTTAGATGTTATCTATTCCAAGGAAATCACTAACCCTTGTCCCTTACAAGGAAGACATGCACTGTTTGCATTTTGAGGCATTTATAAAGTAGTGTTTCACATATAACAAGTGTTTCTACTAAGTTTTTCATGGTTTACAAAAGTCCTTTTGCAAAATGCTGGAGCCAAAGATCCTTATTCACGCACCATAAGATAGCTTGTAGGTTTCTTATTACCCCTATTCTACAGACAAGGAGACTGAGACTCAGAGAGACTCCATGCCCCAAATCACATAGGCATTTGCAGAGTCATATTAAGAATCCAATTCTCCTGACATCTGTTTGATCATATCCATCTAGCTCTGCAGAGAATTTGGGAACATATCCAATAACAGTACCTACATTAAAACAGTAATAAGAGAAATAAATAATCAAGATCAGGAACATATAAATAAAGACAAGAAGATCAAGATCAGGTTGGATTAAAATGTAATTGTATTATGTTAAAAAGTAAGCTAAAAATGCAGGCTGGTACCTTTCAAATTCCGATTTGGTTCTGAGCTTTCTAGTAGCAAAAGCCCAAAGGAAGGTAACTTTCATTGGCATCTAGTACTTACTAGACCATAAGCTTTGTATAAATCCCACTCTTAAGTCTCCTAGGAACCCTATAAATTAGATGTTATTCCCACTTCATAAATGAGGGAACTGAGTTTCGGAGAGCTGAAATAAATAAGCCCAAAGTCACACACACAAAGAGAGGGAATGGGATTAGAAGCCAAATAGGGTTATCTGAGTGCTGAACCAGTGTTCCTTGTCCTGGACTATGAATGGTAGCCTCTGACAGCTAGGAGAAAGGGGAAGCACCACTCTTCTCCCCGTGACCAGCCAGCTTTTTTCCCATGTGGGCAGAAGCCGCTGCCATAGCTTGTCCCACATGGAGGCCCGGGGCTGGGAACTGACACGGAGCCGATTCATTTCCTCTATCCACTCGAGAGCCCACAGGAAGGCAGCTGCCCTGGGCATGCTCTAACAGGCAGGATCTGTAGGAATCATCCCATCGGGAGCTTTCTAGGAGGTGGGACTCTAGACCCGATGGCCCCATCCTCAGGCATTCCTGATCTGGACAAGCCCTAGATAGATACATAGAGAAAGGAGTAAGGGATGGCCCCGGGCACAGAGAGCTTGTAGCTCATGAGGGGAACGGGTGGTCCAACAACAAAGATTTTTGCAGAGCCCAACCAGGGCTGCAGTAGCAGCCTGCCTGCACAAAGAGCCACAGGACTCTTCCCCTGACTTTGTACCTCCAGTGCAACCAAAAATATATCTGGTAGCCTCAGAGCTTGCTGTGGCTTCACAGATGTTTGCTGCTGGTGGAGAGGGGTGATCCTGAAACGTAATGATCCTCATGACCTTCAGCCCACAGACCTCCTAAAAGGATGTCCTTGTGGGTACATCAGGGAATGTCCAAGCTTGATACCCTACAGAATGGCTTGGCATAATGGGGCGGGCAGAAGGAAGCACCAGGCAGGATTTTAACCTGATTATTTTAGGAACATATTATATAACTAAAGTGATTCAAATAGGGAATAGAGGTCATGACTTTAAAAGTGTAATGGCTGAGGTTGCCTTAAACTCCTTAGGAAGAGTCCTTCACTCTGTCAGGAAGATGTTGAGCCAGGTAGAGAAATGGGTCTCTGGGAAAATTGGTCTGGCTGTGACCCTCCCTTGGGACGCTATGCCCTTGATGATGTGTGATGTTAAGGATTGCTAATGATACCTTCGCTCTGTTTGGCACCTGCTAGGGCAGTCATTTTGCTAGATGCTGAATTATCTCTACTTCTCGATGCATTGCAACCAGGTGGGAATTACTATCCTGCTGTCATGAGGAATCCTAAATTCAGTAAAGTTAAATACATTTCTGCTGTCCCATCTTTGCAGTACTCCAGCTTGACCTCCTCCCTTTTGCTTAAAACCCTACAATGGCTCCTTGTAGCCCCTTAGGGAAAGGCTAAAGTCCTAAGCATGGACTCCTCAGCTCTCCATGGCTGCTGACCAGTGTGTACCCTGACCACTACCTAAACTCTCTGGCCCATCTGATACCCACTGAGTATTTGAATGTATGAATCAGAGAACCAATGATGGAGCTGGAATTCAAACGAAGATCTTCTAGCTCTGAGCCCATATCTGGTAACAATTCCTCTGGTAATGAATTTTCTCTATTTTTAAGCTGTAATCTGCTGTATGTAACTTCCATCCATTTTTCCTGTTTTTGCACCCAAGTATGTATTGGTCAGAAACCTTATGCTGGCCCTTGTCTTCCCTCTGATCTCACATGAGGTAGTGAAGTCAGTCTTTGTCTTCCTGCAGTACCCACCTCCCACCGCATGCTGTTGGACTGCGGCCAGGTGTGTGCCCTGTAGGTCCTTCCCTTGGGCTGAGCAGCCCACATCAGCCATCAGCCTCCAGGATACATTTCTGTTTTCCGCTTTGCTCAATATCTTGATTGGCACCTCTGTCTCCATTTGGTCCGTGTCCATGGAGTGCATGGTCTCCAAGATGAATGTGACTCTCTGCATTAGGTTGAACTATTGGAAGTTTAGAGAGCCGCCATCACCATCATTCTGGATTCCACATCTGGGTTCAGAATACACTGCTCACATTTGAGTGAACCTCCAAATGTCCATCACATATCTGCCTAATGCAGAGCTCATGGCTTCCAACTAAGGCTGCCTCATTCAGCCCAAGTAAAGATGCTTTTGGGGGGGGGGGGCAGGTAAAGACTTTATATTTCCTCTGTGCTGTATCTTCTCGTTAAATTTGGCCATGTTATCCCAGCTTACTGAGGTATGTTTTATTTATGGTTGTGTCAGCCAGTGAGCTCACTGAATCTTCCCAGTTTGGAGCCTCAAAATGCACTAATTATTAGATTATTATTATTCATAATATCAGCTATCATCTATTGAGCATTAATTATGTGCCTATTTCCAGCTGAGTGTTTTATATGCATTATCTTGTTGGGAAGATTAAATAAGTGTTATGATTGTCCCTGATGATTTACAAGTGAGGAAACTGAGGTTTAAACAGAAGGAACTTGCCTCAGGCTTATAGCTTTATGTGGCAGAGTTGGAACTGAAACCAGGATCTGACATGCCTACAGCCAAGACCACTCCACTAAATCACAGGTGTTTCTCTTCCCATTTTATAGAAAAAGAAACTGAAGTCCACAGATACTGAGTACTGAGTCATTGTGTGGTTCTCAGAGTGTGGTCCCCAAATGAGAAGCATTGGCATCACATGGGAACTCTTTGGAAGCAACTTCTTAGGCCCCACCCCAGACCTCCTGAACCCAAAGCTCTGCGGGTGGGGCCCAGCCATCACTGTTTTTAACAAGCCCTACAAGTGATGCTGATGCACGCTCAAGTTTGAGTCACTGGCTCCAGGTAAAGCCTGGGACTGTCAGACTCCAAAGGCCTTGTTCTTTATGTGCCAAGTTGTCTCTGAAAATAGTAGAGTTACACCACACTGGGAAAGACAGGCTAACTCCCCATTTCTCAGGGTGGAGGCACCAAGAAGGCATTGCCACTTGGAGGTATTGGGCCTCAAGGTTGCTAAAAACCCATTTATAGCTGTGCCCCATTTATAGGCATTCTTTCTCAACAATCTCTGGAGCTTTCTCTCCTTTTGTCTGAATAGCAAACAACCTAAGAGTCAGAGTGGAAGGAGTGGAAATTTACAAGGAAAAGCAATCATGAGTCACACAGTGAAACCAAGAGCTCAACAGAACATCATGAAGAGAAATTTTAAAAAAATGCACAAAATTCTGTTTGCAAGGACAATTATATTTTCTGGTTGCTCCAAGATTAAATTGAATCTAGGAGAAGAATTGAATGTTACAAGCTTGCCACCTCCAGTTTTATTGAATATTTTACAGGGATTATTGAATATTTTGTAATCATCCACTTCGCTGACAGATTAAAGGACACACTTATTTAATTCCTGGCAACGCGAAGTTGAATGGAATTATTTATTCCCTGGAAGTGCAAAATGGAAATTGAAGTGGCCTTGAAAAAGTAGACAAACTGTCTATCACAAACACGGAGTTAAACTAACACAAGTTTCACAGAAGGATATTAAACTCAGAAAGAGACATAATAGACCATCAAAACTAAAAATTACCTTAGACACCATCTGATCCAATCGTCCCATCTTAAAGATGAAGAATGAGTCCCAGAGAGTTTCCTCAAGGTCACTCATTGGGTCACCTGCAAAAGAACCTGGGCTAAAATTGGGGGCTGTGACCACTCTAGTCTATGTCCCACAGTCTCCTTTGGATGAATTAAATATGGCCAATAATGGTTTGTTCTATAGACATTTTCTGTAGACCCCAATCCAATTTCTGCACAGATAGAATCTTCTCAAATTGAATTATGCTTTTCATCTCCTGGTTTATGGGAACTGAGGTGTTCCTTTAAATATTCATTGAATACCAACTGTATGCCAAGTGGTGTTGTAAAGGAGTTGTAAAGATAAATAAGGCATGGTCTCTGCCTTCAAGGATATTATTGTCCTCCAAGAGGAGACTTGTAAGTGGATTAACTTCAACAAATGTGATAAGTGATAGATAAAAGATGTATATAGTGCCCTGGGAACACTCATCATAGACTCAACAAGTGATTGATTCTGCCTTAGACAATACTATGTGAGAGAATGGATTTTGACTTGAGGGAGGAGGAAAACGAAGATTGTGTCCGGTGGAAGGGACAAAGTCTTGGAAAAGGATCATGGTGGGCTCAGAAAAGGGACTTAGAGTACAGGGTGTTCTGTGTTGAGAGCGTATGGCCAGAGATATGGCTGGAACAGTAGCTGGAACCTGCCTGAGAAGAGTCTTAAATTTGTAGCCTACTTCAATTCACTTTACAGGAAGGGCAACCTATTTGGAAATTAGAGTGATCCCAGTGTTAGGCACCTCTGCATGTTGTTGAAACCTGGCCTCATATTCTCTTTGATTTGTATAGATTCAGCCTTCCATTGTAGATAAGTAGAGTAGGAACAGCATTTTATCAGCTATGGACCTTTACTTTCATCGTGAGCTGGCCCAGCTTTTCCTTCTCAAAGAGACCTCAGTAAAGCTACAAAGCTAAAGTTGCTTTTTGCAATTTATGCTAGTCCACTACATCTTGAGAAGAAAATAGATTGTTCTCTGTATCTCGTAGGTAGTCCTGAATTACAGCAGGGCACTTAGAAAGTGCTTGTTAAAGTAATCAGGGATAAAGAAGTGAAGTTGAAAATGTAAATATATAGTTGCTAGGTAGCAGAATAAACCAAGCTTAGAGACCAGGTTTTTTGTTTTGTTTTCCCTCAGCTCAGTGCCACAGCCTCGAAGAGTTGAAAGCATAAATAATAATTCTCCTAGCTAACATTTTGTGTAATTACTGGACAAAGTACTTTACTTGCTTCATTAACAACTCTATGAGGCAGGTTAGGGAAACTGAGGCTCAGAGAATTTAAGTAACTTGCTCAAAGGCACCCAGCTACCAAGAGGTCAAATCTGGGTTTGAACCTAGGTTTATATGATTGACCTATCAGCACGCCATCTTTCTTGAAACACTGTCTTTGCTTGACTTTTCCTTTTCTGATATTCCTCCTTCCTCCCCAGCCATTTCTTCTCCTTCTTTGTTATCCATTCCTCCTCTTTCTCCCAACCTCTAACCATTGAGGCGTCCCAGAGCTTAGTCCAGAATCTTCTCTTTTCTGCTCATACTCAGTCTAAGTGGGTGGTGATGACATTAAATGAGATCATGAGCACAGGAAGAGGCCAGATTTGGAGCAGAAGAGGGGGAGTTTACATCGAGACGGGCTAGGCTGGTGGTGCTGTTGAGTCATTGAAGGGACGTCAAGTAGGCAGCTGGATCTGTGGGCCTGGAGCTCAGCAGAGTAGTGCAGCCTGGAGATATAAATATTTGCTACATTGCGTACACAAGGTGATTGAAGACTTTGCCATGAATAAGGAAACTGAGGCCCATTGAAATGAAATACATTGTCTTGGGTCACTTAGCAAGTTAATGGAAGAGCCAGAATGTTGAACCGGGGCTTATATATTAGGAGTACCTGTAGAAAAGTAGTCACAACTGAGGGCAAAACATGGGACTATAAAAGGGACTGTGTGGATGTGATCCAGGCATAGAACCTTCTGATCATCCACCTGGACTCTGAGATGGAATTCAGAGTATGTGAAGAAGTTAATGGATTGGGTGGCTTCATGGCTATTTACTTAGCCTGGATTATGATAGAGTCTCAATATTCAAAGCAGAATTTTCTGATTCAAAGTAGAAATTCAAAGAACGTCAAGTATGATTTATGTTAGTGGGTTGGGAGTGGATCTATATATCTCGGAAAGTCAATGAAGTAGTCCTAGGGTTGGCTCCATCACACAGTTCGGGGAGCCCACCTTAACTTTTTGCTCACAGAGATGGGCAGCAGGTACGAGATATAGACAGAAAGTAGAGGTTTGAAAAGTGAACGTCTTTAAGAAGTAATATTTAAGGAAGTGGAAGAAAAGATCAGAGGGCCAAGGATAGGCAAAATCTGTCTGTCCCCATCATTACCATCCTCATCATTCTCTGAATGGTGCCCTATGTATTTCTGGAGGAGAGTGTCATGAAGTTTAGTTACTCAGGCTGACTTTCAGTGAGATGCTCTTGACTCAACTGAGAGAACTACCCACATCCCATCTAATACATCTGTCACCCATACCCATGTCTAGAGCACACAGATGTCAAGTGAGGAGATCTCTAACCAGAACACGAAGTGTTGGTGACATTAACAAGAAAAAGGCAGCTCCTCCCTTAAAAAGCCCATAGGAAAGGCAGACAATGATCTGGCATGATTCCTGTGGTAGAGATATGTGTGGGAAGCTGCAAGGAGAGTGGTGTCTGGTGAAGGGAAGCCATCCTGGCCCATTAGCCATGTGCTTCATCGTTCTTCAAGTGATTTACTTTTCACCTCACCAACCATGCAAGCTGACTTCCTAATTATGTGGAGGCTGGAAATGAAAATAAGGTTTCAGTTCCTTAGCACCAAAGCAAGAGGAGATGCTTTCGATGTAACAATGAGGATACATTCAGCAGAGATACAGTACAGACTCATCTCTATGTGTTCCTTTCCTTACCCTCAACAACCAGTTCTACACCACGTTTTGATTATTCCGAGTCTTCCATGTAGCTAGAACCCATCCATACCCACTCCCTCCATCCTTGTGCAACTTACCATCATCTCTTACCTCAATAAGTTCCACAGCCCCTAAATAATCATCAGATTCATCCTTGTCATTCTCTAGTTCATGTTCTTCTTAACAACTAGGGAGATGCAAATTGGAACATGCTGCCTCATCCTTCCCTGGCTTAAAACAATTCTATAGCTTCGGATTACTCTTAAGCTACACCAAAGTCCTCATCCTTAACTTTACATACAGGTCTTGCCCTGTCCACCTCTCCCAAGCTTTCATATATCACTGCCTCCTTCTCTGTGAGCTCTGGTCTTAATACCTTCTTCTCTCAGTGGTTCACCTTTTCTATACACCTTCTACCACAGGGTCTTTATCCATGCTTTTGCTCTGTCTTGTGCAGGGTGCAAAAACGACAGCCCATAGGCCACATGCAGCCCACTCTCTGTTTTGGTAAATAAAGCTTTATTGGAACACACCTATGCTTATTTGTTTACAAACTGTCTATATATAGCTGCCTTTGTGCTGTGTCAGTAGAGTTTAGTGATGGCTGCAGAGACCATCTAGCCCACAAAGCCTAAATTATTTACTCTCTAGCACTTAACAGATATGTTTTCCAAACTCCTCATCTGGTTATACCATACACTTTTCCTAACTGACTCCTTTAGATCTCAGCTCACAGATTTCTTCCATTCCTAACCCTTTTCTCCCAAGACCAGATTGGATTCCTTTGTTAGGTGCTTCATAGAATGTTATTCCCATTTTCTTCTCAGCATTGACTTCATCTTCCAAATGGGCTTGTTTAATGTCCAACCCTTCTGACAGGTGGCAGGTTCCAAGAGGGGAGGACCATTTATGTTTTGCATATTACTGTATCCCCAGCACATAGCATGGTGTGTGGCACAGAACTGATAGCCAGAAATGCTTATTTAGTTGAATGGTTAAATGAGTGGATGGGTGTATAGGCATATGGGACTCAGACAAAGCAATACTATATACTAAGTCATAATAAAAAGGAATATTTAGAAAGCTTGGTACAGCTGACACTATGCACTATTGTCCTGTTTTCTGCATCCAGAATTGAGTATATGCAGACAAAGGAATCAAAGAATGTTTTTTGCCCATCAGTTGATATCCAGATCTTAGCATGTCTCCCACCCTCTGCCACCAATCCCTAGTCTTCCAACACCAAGAAAGTTTTACATCTCCCTTTTCATGATTCCTGCAAAAGTGGGAGCTGCTACTCAAAATATCCTCAAGTGGTCAACTATTAGCTGGTCTAGAAATGTGATACAGTCATTCCTCCAGTCACAGGAACAAGAAAGAAAAACAGTTGGTAGTGTTCAGGCCACACAGAAATATGGGCAAAACTCAGATGGACTGCTTTCTGGCTCTCCCAGCAAAAGAAGCAAAAAAAGTAGTAAATACAGGAAGCAGATGTAGCAACAGATTGTGGTTCTCCACTGGCTGGATGGCCTCACAAGTAGCCATGGGAACATCAGTTGTCTGGGAAGGTTCTGGGAGACAGTGGGCACCTATTACATGGATCCCGTTTCTGTGGTCGTGGAGAAGTGGCTTCTTTACACCCCTTGTTCTGGGAGCTGAGCCGTTTCTTTAGTTATTGGAAGTCGCTTACTAGGTAAAAAGAAGGTATTTGGACCATGTTAGTTTACTGGGTGAGAAGAGGCCAAAGTGAGTTGATAGAATATCAATAGGAAATGGAACTAGGTTTCTCAGGCTGTATCAAGATATCAGGGAAAACGTGGAGGAGTTGAATTTTAAAGGATGAGTGGTATGAGTTTGTCAAGACAGGAAGGGAGAAATGTGTCATTGTTCTTTGGTTTGTTATAACATGCCATGTCAACATTTCATGGCTTAAATCGACAATCATTATATTTTGCTCATAATTCTGTGGGCGAGGAGTTTGGTCAAGGCACAGAAGGGATATCTTGTGTCTGTGTGAAAACGAGGAGACAGCTGGAATGACTTTGATGGCTGGAAATGACCGGGACAGTTATCTGAGGCCCATGTGTCTGAGGCCTCAGTTCTTCCTTAAGTGGCATCTGCTAGGGATGGAATGCCCAAATGGCTCTTTCATTTGCACATCTGACCCCTGGGTTGAAATGACTAGAAATCTGGGGCTAGCTGGCATTGCTCTCTCCCTGTGCATCTAACTTAGGCTCCCTTCTAGTATGACAGACTTAGGGCAATCAGACTTCTTGCATGATGGTTGGTCTCCCCCAGAGTGAGTGTTCCAGGAAAGCCAGGAGGAATGCCAGTCCCTTAAAACCTGGGCATCACTTCTTCTGGCCAGAGCTGCCTAACATCACTTCTGTGGCTTATCATTATTAAAACCAGTTACTAGCCAGGCTAAAAGTGGAGAAACAGACTCCACCTCTCAGTCAGGGAGATGACATATGCCTACAGGAAAGGCAACAATCAGTGGGGGTCATCTTGGAGATAAACCACCTCACTGTTCCAAAAGAAGGGAGTACATGTACAAGGGCACTGAGGTGTGAGAAAGCTTACTTGGCTAATATAGTCAAGAATAAATAGGAATATTTTCCAGATCTCCAGTTTCTACCTTGGTTAAATTGATAACTCTTCCATTACTAGCACATGGTCTAGCAGCATCTCTGAAGATTTTCAAAATCCAGAAAGAGCTTTTTCTCTCTTGTGTAGCTCCTTGAAAGTGTAAATGTATTCCCTAAAATACAGTGTCTAAAACACATCAGTAATGTTAACTTCTCCATAGGGTCTGAGGGAAAATGTGAAGAGCAGAGATAGAACCTAGGGTCTCTGTCCAAGGTCCTGATTGTCCTTGCAGTGAAGCCAACCCTGACCCTTTTCTCAGGAAGTCCCTTCTTTTGGACTTGTAATTTAGGAGTGTTCTGAACTTCTGGGTGTTAGTTCCATGAAGTTAAGTGATGGGAGACTAACCTGGAAAGGTAATCAAGGACTATGTCTTAAAGGATCTTGAAAACCTGCAAGTTGGAAATTTATTATGTTCTTAGCAAGGAGCTAACATAGATCTTAAGAAGTGGAGGGGCAGGGTTGAATCTAATTTTGGAAAGATCATCCTAGTGACAATGAGGAAAATGTTATTGGAGTGGGAGTTAATAAGGCCAGTAAAAAGTAATTATTGTCTCTACGTATATCAGATTCAAGCAAAGTGACAGCACACGGTAGTGGTGCCCACGGGAATTTTATTTTACATACACATCCACACCCACACTCACACATACGCACATACCTGATTACAGCATTAATAGTCACTACAACCCAACTGGTGTAACCAACTCTTTGTAGTGAAGCAGGTGATAAGAGAATGGATACTCTATGACATTCCATTCTTAGGACTGTTGTTAAATCCAGAAGTATTGATTAGATCTCCCTTCTTGCTCCGTATTTTCTTGATCAGCCAATATTTTGATGGTTTGATGCCCTGAAATACTTGGACATGTTTGGTTTTTTAAATGAGTATCCTTATTCGGCTAATATCTCATTGGGTCACTTCAGTTTTTCCAAGGTGAAAACCTCTTTCATCTTCAGGGTCTTTGATTGAGGTAGGATGAAATTCCCTCATATCTACAGATGTGACAGAGGCTCAGAAAGTAAGAGTGTCATTCCAAACTAGCAGAGTCACTTCTGCTGCTGCTTAGTGAAGACCTATGTGGTCTTCCACTGAGTCTTTAGACAGCTGTGCTCTAGCAAATGCATGCACTTTGCAAATCTGTCCCTAGGCTCTCTCTTATCAATAACCCTTATTATTCTGTCCCATCACTCTCCTTTCAAATTGATCATCAGCAGATGATGTTTGCCTAATAATTCAGTATCACTATTATGCTTTACTTATAAAATAGCTACTTGCCTAGCCTGTTCTGCAATTTAAAAATGCACATTTCACCATGCCACTGCCCAGCTAAAAGCCTGACACTGGCTTCCCATTGTTCCCAGGATGAAGCTAAAATGCATCTCATGGGCTGCAAGGTTCAGAATGATCTGATTCCTGTTTCTATCTTTGGTCTCGTGTTTGGCCACTGTCTGGATTTCTCACTATAATCCAATTATATTGGTTTTCTTTCTATGCTTTGAAAATACTAAGTATTTTCCAACATCATGACTTTTACAATTCTATTCCCTCTTCCCAGAATATTCTTGCTGTCATTAATTTTTTGGCCCCTGTTTGTCCTTCAGTTCTGTGATGAACTGTCAACTTTTGAGGGCTTCCCAATGTGCTATCTAAACAGTGACCTTTTTTTTTTTCTATTAGCACTGTGTTCTAGTCCTTCTCAGCATGTATCGCAAATATCATGTATGCAAATGTTTATTCATTGAAGAGTTTTTTGGTTCATGTCTGCCTTCTTCACTAGTCTATAAGTTCCCAAGTGCAGAAGACCACTCCTGTTTTTGGCTACTACTGTACCCCTGGAGACAAGTATAGTACTTGCCATATAATATATGCTTGATCAGAACTTGTTGAATGAATCACTGTGTCAATTTGTGATCAAGATGGATCACAGTGATTCACTTTTAACTATTCTGTATTTGGTCAGTTGTTCTTGTGTGTTGCTGGAAAAACAAGAACCTTTAAGCATGGAGGTGACTAAGATTACTCAGGTTTTGATCCCATGGTGGGGATGGGGAAACCTGAGGGGAGACCATTGGACTAGTCTGAGAAAGATATATGGCGTACACTTTGCAACTCCATTTCTTGGAAGCTCTAATCTTGGTACCCTTGTCTTAATGATTAATTTAAAAGGCCTCAACACCACTTACTGGCTTCCTTGGACTTCATCATTCAGTGCAGGCCTGAAAAACAGAAGGAGCACTCTTCAGAACTACTGTGCAGCTCCTGCTGCCTCTCCTCTCACGACCTTCACTTTCTCTTCCAGAGGGCTTTGTGCTTCTAATATTTTTCTTTCCCCAATCCAGTCACTGCTTACCCTTCTCCAACTTTATTTCCTTATCAATCATCCCAATGTCTGGGAAAATCAGGAAAGAATGTCCCTACTATAGGCTCCCAAGGTGCCTGATGTGTTCAAGGGAAAATAAGGAAACCAAGGCCCTATTCCAGCTCAACAGTCCAGAAAACAAGGTTTTAATGACGAATAGTCTGCAGTGTTCTTTGTTGTATAGGATTTGAAAATCCAAACCAGTGGAGCCCAAGGGAAGCATGAACTTCTCTGAAGCTAAATCCTTCTAGAAGGTACCATTGTAAATGGGACTAACCCAAGACGTTTCTAAAGGACAACACAAACCCTTATACCTATGAGGGCTGAGTCCCACTGCCATGCTAGGCTTTTGAAGCTTAGAGCAAACTTTATAACCTCCAGCTTCCTTGTGCATGATAAAACACATATCCATCTCTAGGAATCTTTCCTGAAGTCTTTGTATTCAGGATCTCTCCTTGTTGCTGATTCTGACCTTAGCCCAGTAAGGTCTAGCATTGAATCCTGCCTCTGCTTGCCCGATACTGGGTTGTGCTATGACTCCAATCTGGCCTTACTAGATTATTCCAAGTTCTCATTTAGGCTACTCACCCATTCTATGCCCACAGTAATTTCCCTGCCCCCACCCCTGAATCCAGTATCTCTACCCCATTCACACTTATTCACTTGGTCCCTGTTTGGCAAAGAGCCCATGTTGTGCTCATAAGGATATTAGCTGGTACGGTCATTTCTGTCATTGTTTTCCAAAAGCATAGTTGCTTTTTTGACTGACCCTAGACGTGGTGTTTAGTCACCATTCCAAGCCATTTATTTAGCATGAAAATTTATTAGTTAGGCCATTGTTTAGCAAATTCATCACATTGCACTTTTTACTTAGCAGAATCCCTTAATTAGTGTTTTATTACTGGAATTGACTGTCAATTATGTGGCTAATTCATTTACTTAGGGAATGAATTTTTTATCTGGGTAAAGCAATTCAAAGTGCATTGTTAACTCTTTAATGATTAAAGATTGTTGTCAGTGGCAATTCATGTTGTAAGGAAAATTAAACCATTTATTTCTCTTGAAGTATCAGATGGTAGGAAAATCTTTGGAAAAGTGTAGAGAGGGTAGTTCAGAACCTTGCAAGAATTAAAGAACCTTCCTTAACTGAAAGGCTTAGAACACTTGGCAAAGCTGAGTAAAATTAGCTGGAGAGTTTTCACTGGACTCCTTGTAATAAATTATTATACTCTTATGCATATATATTGCTATAATGTCTGTAAATCCCCTTTCATTGACATTATTGTTGGGGCTTTCACAAAGACGTTGTGGAGTGACATTGGAGTTTATGGTTGGCATCCTCTATGATAGCCCCAATGATACTTGCCTCCTGTTACACATTCATGTAAAAATCCCTTCCCTTGAATGCAGGCTGGGTCTAGTGACTGGCTTGTAATGAATAGAGTATGACAAAGTATTAGGATATAACTTTCAATATTAGGTTATAAAAAGACTGTGGCTTCCATTTGGATGCTTTCTCTCTCTCTCTCTCTTACATTAATCTGCTCTGTGGGAAGCCAGCTGCCATGTTGGGGTTGTCTTATGAAGAGATCCACTGGGCAAGGAACTGAGGGAGGTCTCCAGTAAACAGCCTGCAGGGAACTGAGCCCCTTACTCCAATATCCCATGAGAAAATCAGTCTTCCAACAATCACATGAGTGAACTTGTAATTGGATTCCTCCCCAATTGAGCCTTCACGTGCAACCATAGTCACACTGGACAGCTTGAACGCCACCTCATGAAAGACCTTGAGCCAGAAGTACCTGTTAAAGCTGCACTCAGATTTCTGATCCACAGAAACTGTGAGGTAGTAGATGTTTGTTATTTTAAGTTGCTAAGTTTAGGGGTCATTTCTTATGTAGCAACAGATAACTACTACATGGCTTACATGTGCAATGTTACAATAATTTACCAAAAGCCTTTTGGTTAATAAACAGTAGAGGCAGCATTTAACCCCAGTTATTCTGATGCATTACTATAGACAAAAAAAAAAAAAAGGAATATGAACTACAGTGAAAACTTCTCATTGCAATTTTCAGGGGTCCTTAAAGCTTTACCATTGTATTAAGAGCCTGTTTTTTCTAAAACAGTGATTCCCTTGTGAGCTGTACACCTTCATTACCATGAGAAGATGCCACTGGGATTCTGGAGAAGCTGGCTTGTGAAACTGCTCTTCTTTACCATCTTTCCATCAGGAATTGAGTCCAGATTTCCTTTCTGGCCCCAAGTCATTGCTCTGTTCCCCCATCGTATGGTTATAATAATAATTCCCAAACATGACTGGCCCAAACTAAAGCTACTGAATTCTTAGGTCTGGGGTGTGAAGCTAAGGGATCTCTATTTTATAGTCCCTAATTATTACATTATAATATAATTATATTATAAGGTATATAAGCTAAGGGATCTCTATTTCATAGTCCCCAATTATTATAATATAATATAATATAATATAATATAATATATAATATTATATAATATTATATAATATTATATTATATTATATTATATTATATTATATTATATTATATTATATAATAATATAATATAATATTTAATATTATATAATAATATAATATAATATTTTATATTATATTATATTATATTAATTATATCCACTATATTAAATGAAGTAGGTTGCCATTTCAGGGATCAAATTCTGTAATTCAGCATCTGAGGGCTGCTAGGCTAAACTGTGATGTGCTTTATTAGTTCATAATACTGCTTACGCATTGCTTAGTTCACACATTTGGTACACACTGCTTTGTTAGCTCTTATGGGAGAACTGTTGGATATCTGTTCTTCCAGAGCAAAGGCCATCAGCTCTGGTTGCTTGAAACTTCTTGTTTGGTTGGTTTTGAACAGTCCTAAGCTGTAGTACCTCATTCATTCACTAACAGCAGAAAGGATAGTGTTTGCTTTTCTTTTTTCTTGTAAAGGTTTATTTATTTTAGAAAAAGAGAGTGCACATGCTCTCTCTGAGTCAGGGGTGGGGAGCAGAGAATCTCAAGCAGACTCCATGTTGAGAGAGGAGCCCAACATGGGGCTTGATCCTAGGATCCTGAAATCATGGTCTGGGCTGAAATCAAGAGTTGGCTGCCTAACTGACTGAACCACCCAGGAGCCCCTGCTTTTCTTATGAGCAACGCTAGGACTGTTAATACATAAATTGTTTTTAACTTAAATTCCCTTAGAGAGATATTCTAATCCATTGATACCCAAAGTACAGGTCCGTGGACTAGCAGTCTCAGTATCACCTGGGATCTCATTACAAATGAAGACTCTCAGGCTACATTCCAAGCTCTCTGAATCAGAATCTGCATTTTAAACTATCTCCAGATAACGTGCATTAAAGTTTGAGAAGCAATGGTCTAATCCAACTCCCTAATTTTAAAGTTAAGATCCACAAAGTTGGGGCACCTGGATAGCTCAGTTGGTTAAGCGTCTGCCTCTCCATTTCAGCTCAGGATCTCAGGATCCTGGGACTGAGCCCCACGTTGGTTCCTCACTCAGCACAGAGTCTGCCTGAGATTCTCTCCCTCCCCCTCTGCCTCTTCCGCTGCATGCACGCTTACTCACTCTCTCTTTCTAAATAAATAAATAAATAAATAAATAAATAAATAACTTTAAAAATAAATATCCACAAAGGTGAAAGTAATTGTGCAAGACAATTTAGTGGCAAAACCAGGATGAAAACTCAGGTCTTGTAATGCCAAAACTGTGCTATTCCCATTCTGTTAATGCTCTGTTGTCTTAGTGGTTTATTATATCCACAAACTGCTTAAGTATCCAGGGCATAGTTTGAAATGGAGGAAGCAGACTGCTATCCACCCAGTACAATGGTAAACTCATTTCAAACAGCTGTTGCATGTTTAAATTTCCTCTCCCAGACAAGTTTAGTCATTTCATTTTCTCTTTCTTACACATCAATGAAAGACAAAGTCACCTGTCAGCCTGAAGATTGTAAAACCTGTCAAAATTGAGTTTTTCTAGTTTAGCTAAGTATTACTCTGCAACTCTTTTGCATACCTTTGTCTTATTACGATTTTGATGAATGAGAGAGAGAAAATAAGACAAGCCATGTTTTCGGTGTCGGGCATTATTTAAGGTTTTTCCTCCCATCACGCAGCTCCCTATGAGAATGGGGGTCTTGGAGTGTAGTGAGGCATACACAACACGAAATGCTGGGCTGACCATTTTTAATATGAGCATAACTGTGGAGACAATGAGAAACTCCAGGTCATGTGCAGCCCAAGCTGGGATTATAAGAGAAGCTGACAACCTTCAGTATGAGAGAGGCACATTGGATCTGGGTATAACTAAAATCACCAGAAGCCTGTCTGAGGAAGAAACGCATTTGGAATAAATGTGGCTTCTTCCTCCCTACGCTCATCAAGGCTGGTGGAACTGAGGCAAGAAGTGAAGATCTTGATACTCTCACCATAGAAATAAAAAGGCATGAGAGATGAACCTTGAAAAAAGGCATCATGTCTATCAGCTAGTTGGGGGATGGGTTATAGAGAGGCAGGTATATTACTAAACTATTTCCTGAGTAACCACTAGATCTTAGAGATGCAGCAGGAAACAACAGAGATATAGCCCCTGTCTTCATGGAGCTTACAGTCTAGAGAAGGATACTAGACATTAAATAATTTCACTATTAATTATTCAACCTATTAATCATTATTATTGTAAGTCATGGAGATGACATGAATTCATGAAGGTGACATTATTGGACTCTAACATGATACTCTCGGGTGGGGAGAGGGGCAGACAGGAATGTTTTTGTTGATAACTTCAAACACTCCTAAAAGTTAATTGTTTTGTTTTGGTTTGGTTTTTTTGGGTGGTTCTTTTTTTGGTTTTGTTTTGTTTTGTTTAGTAAACACCCATCTGCTACCAATCACCTAGATTTTACTGTTAACATTTTACCACGCTACTTTATCACCTATTTCCCATTGATCCATCCCTCAATCCGTCTTGATTTTTTGTGCATTGCAAAGGAAATTTCAGTCATTAGTACACTTCCCTTTCCCCCAGTACTGCACCATGCATATCGATAATGCAGGCTCCATGTTCTATTTTTTTTTCTTTTGAGGTAAAATTTGCATACAAAGAAATACACATATCCTAAGCTTTCGATTCCATGAGTTCAACAATTGTATACACTTGTGCAACCCAAACCCCTAATAATATAAAGGCAGGGAGGGAAGACTTCTCATGCCCATTCACAGTCAAACCCTGCCCCTACTCCACCCAGTAGGTGACCACAGCCCTGATATTTTTTCCTACTGTGATCAGTTTGTCTATTCTAGAAGAGGAAGTGGTTTTTGAGCTGAGTTCTGAAGGATGAATAGGAGTCCACTTTGGCCTTGGAAGGTTCAAGAAGGTTAAGCATTCCAGAAGAATAACACATCATGTATAGGTTCTTAAGTGGATAAGAACTTGCATGGCTGCAGCCTAGCAAGCACAGGCCAGAGGGACATAGATGAGGCAGGTGAGAGAGGCAGAAACTAGACTAGTCAGAGCCTTGAAGCCATATTAATGGTCAGGAATGTAGCTGAAGGGCAGTGGGCAGCCAGGAAATGGCTTCATCAGGGAGGTGAAATGCTCAGCTTTGGACTTCTGAAAAATTATCATGCCTCACTGTACAGAACAGAACATGGAGAAACAGGAGGGGATACAGGGAGATGTGAAGACATTTCTTCAGATGTTATGGAGAAAGAGAGGGGTAGCATACATGAGGGCCCTGGCCATGTCCACCCCTTCTGTTGTGCTGATCTCAGATGTGTTGCACTTCTAACAATTATAAATTACAGTGTTTGGTTTTCCCTTTCTATCTTCATTTTTCAGTGATATCAGCCAGAAAGCTTTTATGGAAACTGTGGTTCAGAGAGGTTAAGTAACTTGCCCAAAGTCACACAGCCAGTAAGTGACAGTATCAGGGTTCTCACTCAGGTGTGTTTATGTCAAAGTCTATATACTTTTCATTACTTTGCTGTCTTCAAGGAATGATGGGAGTTTCTCAGCCTTTCTAACTGTAATCATTCTTCCCTCATATCTGATTCCTCAACCACTCCAAATTTTCAAGGTGGAAGGCTGTCCCAGTTGCTAGCAATGCCAACCAACTCAGGTGTACTTTGAGGATAAGTTCATCATCTGTAGCCCAGATTTTCCTGTAAGCAGTGGTTTTGGGATGGGGGCAGGTGATCCAACATGGCTCTACCTCTACCAATACCCAGTTTTATTTATTTTTATCTATGCTGGTTGTCACTCTGCCAAACACAGAAATGACCTGCAGGAGCTGCCTGAAGGTTCTCGTGCTTGCAGCTCAGTCCCTCTGTGTATGGCTTACATCCTTCCTCATACAATCTCAGTCTTTCCCTCTGCTCACACTCCTCTCCAAAGCCATCCCAAATGTCACCCCTTGACATGCTGGCAAGAATATCGAAACTATGCAGTTCACTTTTCTTTATTATTTCTACTTCGAGTAACTGACCAAACACGTTCTTTGAAGTTATTTTGAATATTCTATTCACATTAACATGCAGAACCATATACAGAACTTCTTGCTGGTAATATTAAAGAACTTCACCATAATATTGATCTTCCTGACATTAAGTGACCTCATTTTCTTCTTACTTTTAGAGACGCCATTCTCGTCTGACAAGGAATACGCTCCCCAGAGACAATTTGTTCCCGGCCAATTTTTCTACCACACTTTACCATCCATTTACAAAAGTGTTTAGGGACCTATCTCATTGTCTGTTTATGTGGTATTTTTCTACTAGTTGAAGTTCAAGTAGTCCTTTCCTTTGAAACAAAACTCATCGCAGGTCCAATCCTCTGACCCACAGAAGAGACTCTGAAAGAGGTCTTCCTTCCTGACTCTGGCCCACTGTGGACACTAAGTCCACGGACTAAGAATTCACTTCTTTCTTTCCCTCTAGACCACATAAGTAAACCTTTCCGTGGTATATGATTTAAAAAAATGAACACAATGAACCCAATCGCTAGTCACTTAAACAGGAAAAGACTGGTGGCCTTTAATTAACAGGGCGTGAGTCACAAGAGCAAGGCTATCACATGAATGACACATTCCAACCTTGAGCAGTGGACAGCATGCACAGCCACTGTGGCCACCCTGTGGGCCCCTGGGGTATAGGAGCATCAGGAAAGGTTTCACTGAGAGATACTTCTTTTTTTATTATTGTGATAGTCACCCAGGGTCTAGTAACCAGCCCTCAGCCCGGAGATAAGAGAGGAGCTCAAAGGCTAGTGTTCTCTTATGTGAAGGATCCTTGTGCCCAAACTTCTTCTGCATTTTGGCTGTGGTGGTAGTCACGGGAATCTACATAGGTGATAATATCGTATACAGTATTTTGCACAAGTGCGTGGAACACTGGTGGGATCTGAATACACTCGGTGACTGTGTCCGCGTCAGTTTCTGACTGGGATGTGGTGCTGTGGTTCTGCAAGACGTTAACGTTGGAGAAAACCACAGGAAAGGTATAAGGGGCTTCTCCGCGTTATTTCTCACAACTGCATGTGAATCTGCAATTATGTCGAAATAAAACCTCGTGTTTAAAAAAAAACTGGTGCTCTGGGGATGGGCTGATATGGAACTTCTGGCCCCGGTCACACCCATCCGCGTCTTCAGATGGGCTTCCTGGTCTTCCCAGGCCTTTACTCACTCACCAATCCAGCATGTGATAAAAATGCTCCACCAATTTCTAGCAATTGCCAAGTGGCTTATTTGTGTCTTTCTTTTTTTTCCTTAATCATTTTTGGCAGAAGTTTGTCTAATTTATTGATGCTTTTGAAGGAAAGAGCCAGCTTTTGCTTTTCTTCAGCCTGTGTGTTTATCTTCCATTGTGTTCCATTAACATCTGTTCTTATAATTATTTACTTATTTTCTACTTTCAATGACTATTTTTCATCTCTCGAAGTGAAGTTTGTAGTTTTCAAACCCACTCGTCCTTATCCCACAATGCGCTGCGTTACTGCTGTGGTTCCGAGTCCTCCCACTGTCTCTTTAATCAATCTCAATGTATTTATTTTATGGCCTCTTTGATTGTCGTATTATTTTCAATTCTTGGGAAGCAAATTTCTCTGTGTGCCACGTCTGCCATCTCTCTCTCATAGGGATGAGCTTCCTCACAAGGCTTGTCTCTCTTTATGCTTTATTTTCCCCACTCTGACTTCATTGCTAGTGGAAGCAGTTTGGTTCTGGGGTAATTCATGTGTCTTGGATTATGAAAATACCTCCATAGCGTGGTTTCTCATTTGCTTGTCAGGACAGGAAGTTTCTGGATGTTGGTTTCTATGTTTGCAGTTTGTTTTTCACCCAAGTTGTCTGACTGTGGACCCTAGACCCACATGGGGTGGAGGTCCAGGGTTTGCTTTGTTTTGTTTTGTTTTTGCCTCTATTTGAAAGCTGTCCACCCTTGTTTTTATTCTACTAATTGATACTCTCAGCCTCATACATACACACACACACACACACACACAACACACTCACACTTAGATACACACATCCATGCTTGAAATTAGATCCGTGAACTAAGATCAAGACTAAAATAGTATGTGTCGACTGTCCATGTATGAAAGACAAAGCAGTTGTTATGCTTTTATTTCTGGTGATGTATTAGTCACCCACTCCTTTTTGTCGATAAAACTTCAGATTTTAGCCAAGAATTTTTACATCAGACTTTTTTTTTTTACATACGTTCTCTTTAAGAATTCCTTTTTTGTAGTTCATTCTTTTTTATTCGTATTTGTTTTGGTTTTTCTACTCCTATCTATGTTTAACTGGCTTCGGTGTTGAACAAATCAATTATCTTATAACATGATTTCCTTCAATCTCACAGGGGTTTTACTTTTTACTTTTTTCCCCTTATTTCTCCACCTCCCCAAGCCTCTGGAAAAGAATCAAAGCAGGTGTAATTTCTGAATCGTTGTCTATCAGGGAGTGTCTTTCTGGAGCCTCACAAATGAAAAAACAACTGACGTCAGTGTATAATTTGGGAGCGTCACAGCCTTTTTCCCCTCAAAATCTTTCTTCCATTACTTTCTGGCATTTAAATTTGAGCAACAGAAAATTGAGTTAGCGTAGTTTCTTTTCCTTTATAGATAACCGTTTTTTTTCCAGCCCAGATGTTTATCTAAGTGCCTCTTCATCCATAGTATTTAAGCAGAAGCATCAGGAGATTTGTTCTAAGTTGTACACAGAGGACTTTTTACATTTGAAGATTGAGGTCTTTATTCTGCCAAAGAGCTGTTTTTACAGATATCCTTTATTATTGCTTCTGTGTCATTTATTTTGTTCTCTTCTTTAGTAACACCAGTTATCTGTCTTTTCTGTCTGTTTTCTGTTCTCTGGAAATGACTTTTGGTGCCTGAACACGTGAGCACGCATGAGCAGATAGGTATGCAGGACATGGAAGTCTCCTGGTTCTCAGTCCCCTGCAGGTTAAACCCCAAGTCTTTGCCTGTTGCTGATTCTCATTACAGACTCCAGTACCCACTTTAATAATGCTCATTGCATTTTTATTTCCTTACAATCCTCCCTTTCCTCACCCAGCGAATTTTTTCCTAGTTGCCTCTTGACCCACATTTTGAAAAATCTCTTCTCATTCATCTTCAGCTTCCTTTATTCTTCTGTGTTTTCTTGAATTTTGTTTCCAACAAAATGCATGCAATCTGAAATGCACTTCTCTTTTGTGCTATTTACGTTCGAGATACCAGTGATGGGGGAAAAAAGAACAAATTGGCTTAAACAATAAATTAATGTGTTCGCTCACAGAACTGGAAGGCAAGAGTTAAAGCAGGCTCCTGGGTTGGTTGATTGAGGTGCCCGAGAGTGTCATTAAGGACCCAAGTCCTGTTAAGCTCCCCACTTTGCCACGTCATGTTGGCATTGCCTACAGCTTGACTGTCCTCATGGATACAAGATTGCTGTAGCTGTTCCAAGCATCTAACCCACAAATGGTGTGAAGTCCAATGGGAGAGAGGGGCCACTGGAAGAGCCTTCTTAGAAATAAGGGAACTTTTCCTAGAAGCTCCTAGATAGAAACCCCCTCCTATCCCACTAAAATTTTTGAAAAATTGGCAAAGAGGATACTTACTTTCCTCTGAAAAAGGAGGAGAGAACTCTCCAGGACTGGTGTTTGCTGCAAACAGAGCAGGCAGATTCTCATTGTTGTCCTCACTGCCCCGCTGCTGGGAACCCTTTTCCTGTGGCTTAAGCAGGAGTAATGGATGTTCAGAGCCCCCATCCCTCTGCAGACTGTCTGACACCTTCCCTCCATCTGATGTGACTGCTGTGGAGGAAGAAATTCATGTTCTCCCCACAAAGAGGAGGACTGATCTCTTTACCAGAAGGAGCAAGTGAATCCAGAAGTCACCTTCCCCATGACTGTTCCTCTCCCAGTTCTATTCCCAATACTGAATCTGCTTGCTTCTTTTGTCTTTACCATGTCAGAGACCCCAGTGAAAGACCCTCGGAGATGCCCAGCCCCCCATATTTCGGTTCTTAGTCATTGATTCTTGGCCCCCAGAAAAGGAAATTAGGAAAAGATGAAGCATTTCTTTTCTATCCTTCAGGCTAGTGTTCCTTCAAGTAACAAAGTATATCAATGTCAGTTGCCAATTATAAAATGTCCATTTCAGCTCTGTAAAATGTGGCGCAGTGAGGTGGCATTGTATTTTCTATTAGTTTTACAAGTTCTGCCCTATGTATTTGGTCAGCATTAAGAGAGAGAAGGTAGAAGAAAACATAGGAGAAAATATTTGTGGCCTTGAGTCAGGCAGAGATTTCTTGGACAAGACAAAAAATAATAATAATAATAACAAACCATGAAAGAAGGTAATTGATAAATTCAACCTGATCAAAATGGAAACTTTTGCTTTGCAAAAGACACTATTAAGAAAATAAAAAGGCAAGCCTCAGACTGGAGTAGGGATTTCCGAAACATATATATGATGAAGGGCTTGTATCCAGATTACAACTCCATAATAACATAACCCAATCTAAAAAAACAAATGGGCAGGAGATTTGAACAGACACCTCACCCAAATAAAGAAAACAAACATCAAATAGGTACATAAAAAATATACACATTTTAATGACGAGGTCCTACTCTACAACCACCAGAAGGCCTAAAATTAATAAAATTTACCAAAGATTAATAAAACCTTACCAAACAAGTGTTGGTGAGGATGTGTAGCAATTGCTACATGCAAAAACATGGAAGAACCTTGGAAGCCTCCTGCTAAGTGGAAAAAACACAGTCACAAAACACTATATGCTGTATGATTGCATATACATGACATTCGAGAAAAAGCAGTTGTTGCAACAGAAAGCAGAGCAGTGGTTGCCAGATGCCAGGGCTGGAAGGGGGCTGACTGTTGGTGAGGTTCATATTTGAAGAGAAGGTTAGTTCATCTACCGTTCCATCGAGTGAGAGCACATCCTGAGTGGATATGTGATGGGGGTGTGGATCTGCTGTGTTTCAGGGGTCGTAAATCTATACACTTCTCCTAGTTGAAGCCCCGAATTTGGAAATACAGAGTAAATTTTTCTTACAACATGGCTCCTGAGCACAAGCCAACTACTCCATCTGATGCTTCACCAAAGAAATTGCAATTTCTTTCAACTCTAGAGGGAAAATGTCCCTATGCTGAATCAGGTGAAAGGTGATTTTATGGTTTCAGAGATTTTTAAGAAATTTAGACAAAATGAAGTCTTCATCTTTATGCACGTAGGCAGTGTGATACTGACATGATTCATGGATATTCCTCCCAAATTCTGTTGCTAGACTTAGATTTCACAGCTATTACAAGTTTAGTTTCTTGAGGCTTTATTGATGTTTGGTAGGAAAGGTGGGGATGAGGCGTTGCCTGCTAGCCAGGTGCCACCTTGAGACTTCTTCCAATGGATCCCATTTAACAGTTACAGTGACCTTCTTAGGTGATGATGGTCATTGCCATCTCTATTGCCAGTTACAAATAAAGATCTTAGTAACTTATCTGACATCTCACAGCTAGAAGACTGTGGGGTTCGTATTTGAAGCAGGATTTTGTCTTCAGATTCCCTGTTTTGACCTGACACCTGCTGTTGCCACAGCACCCGCTGCGTTTGTGCTAATCACGTCTCCAGTCTGAGCGGGTGAGCCAGCCTCATCCCGACCTCAAACCTTCTCTCCAGGCTCAGACTCTCCCCTGTCAGCAAGCAGTCTCTAGTTATTTGCCCATCCACTGTTCATGCTCTCCTGCCCTAATGAGCACGTGGATGGAGAGGAATTGCGATAGATGAAATAAGAAATAGAAACTATAGGAATTTGGTTGGCTAGTGAGGAAATTCTGTCTGGACTTCGTGGAGGCATCTGCTAAGATGAATGACTTGATCAAAGCTGTGTTAAAAGACCTGTGAAGGCAGAGAGACCCATGAGGAAGCTGATAGAATAGTCGTGTCATGAGGACTCGAACTAGGAATGGAGTAAAATATTTAGATGGCCATGGAGTGTGTCATGAAGGAAAGAAGAGAGAAGCCCTAGAAGACTCTCCAGATGCCCTAGCCAGTCTGAGATTCTCTCATGCGGAACAGCAGAGCTTGTCCAACATCAGAGCAGCTAATGTTTCTTCATGGCTTCGTAGAAGCCAGGCGTTGTCCACATGCTTGCAGGCGGTCTCTCCTCAAGTCCTCACACTGACCTTCGCTCTGTTCTGGATGAAAACATTGAGCTCAGAAATCGTAGTCACACGGCCAAGATCACACAGCCCATAACTGGTTGACTAAAAATGCCAACTCCATTCTGTCTGATTCTGGGACCCAGACTCACAGCATTTCTCAGGGTGTGGATCATGTTCCTCTCGTGGGACATGGTCAGGCTGTTTCTGAAAGAGTTAGGTGAACGTTTTAGTGAGCATGAAAGAAAAACTGGCATATTGCACCCATGACTTTATGTTTGGTTATCCTTCATAATGAAATAAAGTTAAAAGTGGAGAGTTGTGGGAAAAGAATTTAAGACATTATCGTATAGATGCACTCTATTCAGTACAGTAGCCACTGACCACACATGGCTATTTCAACTTAAATTGAAATTAAGGTAAAGTAAAAACTCCGTTCCTGAGTCACACAAGCCACATTTCAGTTGTTCAATAGCCACAGGTGGCTAGCGGCCACCATCTTGAACAGCGCAAACATAGAACGCTTCCGTCATCGTGAAATGCCCTGTCGGGCAGTGCTGTCCTGGAGCTGACCTCCACTGGATTGGTGTCTTTGGAGTTCACTGTAGCTCTGAAACAGCTCTCTTGAGAACTTGACTTGGCTTTGGATAAGTCTATGTCCACCTGCACCGTCTGCCAATCACCTGTTGGTGTTGAGCCCTGGAAATATGGCTAGTCTGAATTGAGATCAGGCTACACTTAAAGTAAGTGAAGAATACACATGGATTTCAAAGCCCTAGTATGAAGAGAGTGTAAAATATGTCATTAATAATTTTATACTGACTCTGTGTTGAAATACTATTTTGTGTATTGGATCAAATAAAATCTAGGACTGAAATTAATTTCACTTATTCCTTTTACCTTATTTAATGTTGCTGTAAGAAAATTTTATTTGTATTTCCCTGATGCCAAGGGATGTGGAGCATTTTTTCATGTCTGTTGGCCATTTGTATGTCTTCTTTGGAGAACTGTCTGTTCGTGTTTTCTGCCCATTTCCTGACTGGATCATTTGGTTTTTGGGTGTTGAGTTTGATAAGTTCTTCATAGATCTTGGATACTAGCCCTGTATCTGATAAGTCCTTTGCAAATATCTCCTCCCATTCTGTAGGTTGCCTTTTAGTTTTATTAACTGTATCCTTTGCTGTGCAGAAGCTTTTCATCTTGATAGTCTCAATAGTTCATTTTCTCTTTGTTTCCCCTGCCTTTGGAGACGTGTTTAGCAAGAAGTTGCTGCGGCCGAGGTCACCTGAGGGTTGCTGGGGTCAGGGGGGAGGTAGGTGGGGGGCTGGGGTAATGGGGTGATGGGCGTTAAGGAGGGCCCATGATGTGATGAGCACTGGGTGTTAAATACAACTGATAAATTATTGAACACTACATCTGAAACTAATAAGGTACTATATGTTGGCTAATTGAACTTAAATTTTAAAAAAAAATTTAAATTACTTATATGGCTTACATTACATTTCCATGGACCTCTCTGCCCTATTATGTGACTCAAGTGCTATTTCCCTTTTTCTTTCTCTAAATCTGTGCTGCCCAATACAGTAGCCATAAGCCACATATGGATATTTAAACTGATATTAATTAAACAGAACTTACAATTCAGTTCCCTGGTCACATTCGCCACATTTCACATGCTGAGGAGCCACCTGTGGTTAGTGGCTATCATACTGCACAGCACAGATAATGGACCATTTCCATCATCGTGGGAAGTTCCATCAGACAGAGCTGATGTAGGTTGTACATAGTTATGGCAAAAACCACAGAGGTGGGGTGTGAGTGCCTGCGGTTTGAGATGTGCTGCCCAGCTCCACAGCACATCACCCTCCCATCTCCCGGGCACCTGTCCCTTCCCACCTTTGTTAGACTTGTTTATGCACACCTTATCTCTTCTTTCCTGCGAGGACTATGGCGTGCTTATCTCCCTCTGAACACACTTCCCTCCACCCTCCTGTATGTACGCGGTATCTAACCCCATGCTTCGCACAATATAGGTACTCAGTCAATATTTGTTAGCCAATTGGAGTGGCAGTTCCTAGCAAGTAATTGGAAATATGTGGCTGGAGCCAGAGGGAGATCAATAATGGCTGGTAGCAGGGGGATAAAAAGAAAAAAGAAAAGAAAAAAAAAAAAAAAAGAAAGGTCGAGTCCAGAAGGAAGGGGAACCGGTAGAGGGACGGTGGTGACTGGCGATTCAGACGCATCACCCACCAGCCCCTCGCAGGCAGCCACAGAAGTTGCAGGGGGATTCACAGGCTTTGGCAAGAGCTATAGAAGAGTGCAGAAGACATCCAGAATATGATTGTGTGATAAACATGCAAGACCCATACATGAGAAGTTGAACTGGCATGGAAATGAAGGGTCTGGTGAGGAGAAAAATGAGCAGTGTTCTCTCCCTGGGCCAGCTGGTTTGAGTTACGTTTTACGAGCAGCATGTGAATTCTAGCGCCCTTGTTGAATTAGCAGCCGAATCGCACATTACTTTTAAGGCTCCCTCTCGAATAGGAACATCATAACGCTTTTTAATTGGGGCTGATAAAAACGTAGCATTACTTGTAGGTTCCTGAGAGAAGTGAGTTGTGAAATTGGGTTTTCATTAAACCTAATGATGGGAAATTAAGTATAGTGCGTCTGGTGAAATGGGGTGTGATAAAAGGCATCACTTCTGCGTTATCGGAGGTTAATAAGGGAATAGGTGAGGTAAGATACATTGGGAAGGGGAGTCCAACTAGTTGAATTAATAAACCTTGAAAGCCCCTTGGTTCTGAGTCTTCATAACATCATTAGCACCAGCGTTGACATTATTACAAATGTTACAGCGATACAAGTTGTTAAATTGCAAATGCATTTGTTTTCCTTTCCAGTGTTGGTTTTGCTGACACCAAGTTTACAGTCTGTCTAGCAATGTGTTTAGGGAAAATATCCATATTGGTTTGGGAAACATTTGGCATCTCACAAAATTTGCCAGGTGCCCATTCCCAAGATGCCTGTCTCTGCCAGGGAGCCGGCCTCCCGGGCAGTCCACGCCCCAGGGCCTTTGGAGACCACGGGTCTCTGAAGACACCTGTCCCCATAATGTGCTGGTGGTTTAGGTGGGAGATACTCACAGGGCTCGGGGCACTGACTCCAGCTCATATTTTCCTGGGAATTGTGAAGTGTAGCATCCAGAGAAGCAAATTCAGGTACCTCTTCCCCATCCCCAAGCCCACCATAGCGTCACAGGAGCGATGTTCACTGGAAGGAGGCCTCATATCTATGACAGCTGGGACACCTGCAGAAAAATAGCGTGTCCTTAAAGAGAGGAATTCTTAAAAGCCTTCAGCAGCTTCCCACTGGCTTGGAGATTCTCACCCATTTACAGCCCCCTTGACCTACTTCTCATCATCTCTTGCAGCTTTGCCCCCTCACATTTCCACCCACCACCTTCCCTCCATCCCAGCCTCCCTGCTCTTCCCTCAGTGTGCTTGGCTTCTCCAGCTTCTGTCCTCGTGCTTCAGAGCGTTCTTCCGATGTATGCGCCATACTAGACTATCAAGTCTTGAGGGTGAAATCTATGTGCTGCGCGTTGCCAGTGCCTACCACCGTCCCTGGCACGTTGAGAGCGAGTTCTCAATAAATCTGACTCCTGATCCCAAGGGTGTAGTGGAGAGGGGAAGCAGCCCCCATGTTTGCAAAGTGCTACATTTAAACAATGCCAGTGAAGATGTGCCACCTGTTACCTACAATCCCAGGAGAAGAAGTAAGCAGTATTATTCTTCTGTGCAGTCAGGAAAGCTGTGCTAACATCTCACCTAGGCCCTTCTTCCTTGTACGTAAACCTGTATACTCTAGATCTTTCCATCGGCAATCCTTTCCTTGCTTGGAACAGTTTTGCTCTTGCTGTCACATAGAAAATTTCACTTTTGTGTACAGAATCAATGTCTGGGGGATTATTGTGACATGAGCGACACACAAGCTAAAGGAAACATGAATTTTAAAAAGACAAGTTGCAGAAAGTCAGGAATACATGCTAAAGCCTCCCAGGGAGTAAACATGGCATAGGCTTAATGGAGTCTACATGGGTACCTTGCGGGACCTGAAAACACTGGGGTGAGTCACATCAAATACGGCAGTTCTCACCTCATGCATGCCACAACAGGAGGGTCTAGGGCACAGACTGTCCATGTCTCTGGGAGGAGGTGGGGAAACCAAGCCTCGATGATTGTGACAAAGACGAACTGGCCCTGAAAGACCAGCAATGTATGCTTGCCAAGGAGTCAGTAGGGCAAGAATGTGGTTGTTCTGGTCCAAGGGGAACAAGGGTATTGACATCTAACCTCAGCAGGTTAGTTTCCAGGGTGGCCGAGCTAGCAGAGGGCACTTAGAACAGCTCAGTGGGCATGAAGATTATTATCAAGGAGAGTATAGATCTTCTATCAAGGAGAGATTGGATAAAGGAGATGGGGTATAGGACCCAGGCCTGGGAGAAGTAGCTGGCCAGACTAAAGGAAGAGATTTGGGCTTCCTTACCTGCCAGGTAGGTTCAGCGACACTCCTGGATCAAGAATATTAAGTGGTGGGGAAACTAGACCGTAAGCAGAAGGCGATCACTTTTGTAGAGCCCACAGCTGGAGAGAGCAGATGAGAGGGTCAGAGTCCCTACTATCGGTTGGGGGTCCAAGACTGGCTTCAGTTCCTCTCAAGGATGTAGGCAAATGAACCAGGAGCAGACCCGGGGCTCTCACCTCCCGTGACCCGGGGCTCTCACCTCCCGTGACCCGGGGCTCGTCTCAGCTACAGGCAGGCGCCAGAGATGATTCCCAGGCATGCTCATTCCTAAGCAGCTGTCTGGCCTCTCACTTGCTCTGGGGTTGGCCGTGATTGGCCGGGACCACCCTTGTCAAGCCTGCAGGAAGGACTGAGACAGGCAGAGGATGACAGCCAACCTGGAATTTTCTCTCCGCTGCACCGATATGCACCCTTGGAATAGAAACAAACCAAGGGTTATTGTGTTCCGTAGTTGGTTTGTTGTTTTGATTTTTAAATCAGCCACCACAGCCATGCGAGGGAAGTGGTGTGTCTGTCCTTCCTGCAGCTTCCTGACCACCTGAGTCCTGCGTTAGTTCCCCTGCCCGGGTGGGGGAGGCAGGGAAGACAGAGGACAAACCTCTCATAGGTGATGTGTGTTCTGCCTCCTTCTCTTCCAAGCAGATGGCAGCCGTGGGGAGCTGTCCCAGCCTACCCTCACGATCCAGACTCACCCCTACCGGGCTTGCGACCCCGTGGAGATGAGCTACCCCCGGGACCAGTTCCAGCCCGCCATCCGGGTGGCTGACCTGCTACAGCACATCACCCAGATGAAGAGAGGCCAGGGCTACGGGTTCAAGGAGGAGTATGAGGTAAGAGCCCAACTGGGGCACAGAAGTTTTATGGGTGCTAAATGCTTGCTACTCCAGGTGTGGTCCCCAGACCAGCAGTGTCAGCATCACTTGGGGGGCATGCTGGAAAGGTGCCATCTCAGTCCCCACCCAGACCTACTGAATCAGTTTGCATTCATACCTTCCTGCAACAGGAAGACAGAATGGCTCAAACCCCATCCTACCTGTTGTTAAAAAAAAAGAAAAAGAAAAAACGCCAGCCCGTGATTTCTGGGAGACCTGCTTGCTCGTAGTCACCTCTGGCCTCGTTATCTTGCTTCCGCTGTGATCTCAACACCCACCGGACACCCGCACCAAGTCAGTCTTGCCTCTGGTGTCTGCTGTCTTCTCTCTCTCTGTGCCCCTTCCCCAGCATCGCTAATGCAAAGGACTTTGTGAGCAGTGGTGGCTGTGAGGCCTGGAGAATAAGAGAAGGATTGCAGTACAGAAAGCGCCTGACTACAAGTCCTCCTGAGGTTCTGCTCTCCTGACGCATGTCTGTCCACTCCCTCCCACCTGTCTCTGTTCCTCACTGTCCTCAAAATCTTCATTTTTTTTCTCTTTTTCCCAGCAGCCTGGAAAAGAATTCCTACACTCCCCTTACTATTATGCAGAACAACTCAGCTTTCTCTGCCTCTGGCCTTTTGTCTCAGGCCTTGCCCATTAGGCCTCACCTTTTACAAAGAGTAAAATAAAATAGGAGGAAAAACTCATTAAGATGTTTTCCTGAACTAAAGAGCACCTCACGCCCCCAGAGGAATTTTGCAAGCCTCCGCCTGAAGCCAGCTCTGAAAACAAGCCTTTCTGTCTTTGATTCTCCTTTTACTCTCTCTCTCTCTCTCTCTCTCTGTCTCCTCCTTCCTTCCCAAAATATCTTTCGAGCATCTACTGTATGCCAGGTTCTGCGTTATATGTACTCGTTTTTTGTGGGTTTTTTTTTTTCACATGCAGCATGTGCCCCAAATATGCTTGCTTCGGTTACACTGTGTGCAGTGGGAACACATTGACTCAGACTCTACACATTTGGAATTCTCGATAATGCAGACTAAGTTTATCTCTCAGACTATATTCTGAGAAAGAGCTTACAAAGCAGTATTTCACAAGCTGTATGAGGTCATGAAATGGTGCTAAACTGGGGGGTCCAGACAGCCAGATTCCAAGACAATAAACTGTGTGATATTAGCATATCATTTTGCTACCTGAGTTTTAAGATTCTTTATTAGTTGAATGGAGAGTTTGGATAAGGTGATTTCTAAGGGGCCTGTCCGGTGCTAAAACTTTACGAGACTATAAAAGACGGTGGCAGGGGGCATGTTTGACACATTTATGAGAACAAAAACGCTTATGTCAATGGAGGTGAGTAATGATCAGCTCAAGAGAACGTACGTTTAATTTCAAATATGGTCCAAGTAAAAGAGCATTTTTCATATGCTCAGTCTACAAATTTTGGAGGAAATCGGAATAATAGTTGAAGGAGATGGTCTCGTCACTTCCCATCCCTGGGCCTTATTTCCTAGGGGTTTCTTTGAATAGTCCCAGCCCCTGACAGTGTTATACACGCGTGCTTATGCTCCCCTGTGTAGATCTGACTGGCGAGCGAATGTCAGGAGAGAGTGTGCTGTCCCTAAAGGCACATTCAGTGCCATGAGGGCTTAATAAGTCATCAGTCCTACTCTTCCATTTGTTTTAAGATTTGAATTACATTGGGACGCCTGGGTGGCACAGTGGTTAAGCGTCTGCCTTCGGCTCAGGGCGTGATCCCGGCGTTGTGGGATCAAGCCCCACATCAGGCTCCTCCACTAGGAGCCTGCTTCTTCCTCTCCCACTCCCCCTGCTTGTGTTCCCTCTCTCGCTGGCTGTCTCTATCTCTGTCAAATAAATAAATAAAATCTTTAAAAAAAAAAAAGATTTGAATAACATTAAGGGAGACAGGTGACTTATCAGAAAGGGAACAAATAGTCAAAGACCGAGGAACACTGTTCTAGAACCTGCAGTCTAACACTTGAAAACGAAAATACACATACATTTGACTCCTTCGGTGCCTTTCTTTCCAGAATGATATATTTTTGGAAAGTATCCATCCCTGCATGGTAGGATTTGGGTTGATTTTTAAATTTATTTTTGTGCCTTTTTGCATTTTCCAAACTTTCTAGCATGGGAACGGTCTACTTTTATAATGAGAGAGAACACACTGCACGTGGTTCCGTCATTTAGACGCCAAACGGAAACCTCGCTAACTAGACTAGCCTTGCGTTCAGTCTGTTCAAATTGTATCAAGCAGTTAACTGGGATGGTTAGCTTCTAAGTTAACACCTTTTCTGATTAACCGAAGGTTAATTAGGAAACGTTACTTTATGGGAATCTTTCCACAATGTGTCCGTCCCCGTTCCTAGACTCTATCTGGATACTGCTTTGATCATCAAAGCTCCCACGATGTCTGGAATCCACGTAATGAGCATTGAAGTCACAGTTCTCCTTGAAGACTGTGCCCTGTTGTAGACATAAGGTTCCTGGGCCTCCAGTCCTACTGTCAAACCAGCACGCTGTGGGTGCTTTCTTGCCTGTCATTCCTGCTCAGTTTTGTGTCGTTTTGTTTCTCATACAAATGAGTGGGTGTGACAAGTTGACATACAAGTTGACCTCTGAGGGGCACCTGGCTGGCTCAGTCGGTTAAGTGTCTGACTCTTGATTTCGGCTCAGGTCATGATCTCAAGGGTTGTGGGATCGAGCCCCACATCAGGCTTTGTACTCAGTGGGGAGTCTGCTCGAGATTCTCTCTCTCCCTCTGCCCCTCCTCCCACTCATGCTCACTCATGCTCTCTCTCTCAAATAAATATTTTTTAAAAATAAGGGACCTCTCAGCTTTAGCAAAGCTGTGTCTTCTAAGATTCAGTTCAGCTTTATAATCATGTATAAATTCGTTCAGTAAATATTTGCTGAGTATTTACTATTCCCAAGGAGTGTGCTAGATATTTGGGATACAGTAGTGAACAAAATGGACAAAGGCCCATTCCTTCATGAAGCTTATGTTCTAACAGGAGAAACAAGAAATATATAACAGTCTTATTTTATTAAAAGCCTTGGAGAAGAGGTTCAGCGCTCTTCACCCTAGACCTAGGCTGATGTCAGAGTGGGCGAAGTGTGCACAGCTTCTATACTTGAGTAATATTCTCTAGTTTTTCAACAAGAGGACAGAAAAATGTCTTACGAATGCATGCTGATACAGAATGAAGGCTATTTTCACCATTCTCGATGCTCACAAATAAGGGGGAATGACTTGTGAATACTGTAGCTATGAAACAAAAAAAATTAAATGTGTGAATTCAGACCAAAAACAAAGTTATTTTATAACAATTCACTTAGTGCAATATGTTAAAAAATAATGTCGTTTGTTACACAGGGAAACGTCCTATTTGCTCTGTTAGAAACTACCCCAAATCTTAGTGGCACAAAACAATTAATGTATTGTGCACATTGATTCTGTGGGTCAGAAATTTGGACATGGCACAACAGGGTCTGCTTCTGCTCCTCAGTGCCTGAAAGCTTGACATGGAAGGCTCTAGGGCCAGGGCTGAAATCATCATAGAGTGTCTTTACTTTTATATCTAATGATCGCTGCAGGCTGTCTGCTGGGATCTCAGTAGGATTGCCAGCTGGCACACCTATCCATGACCTCTTCAGGTGGCCTGGGCTTCCTCACAGCATGGTAGCCTCAGAATGTTGGACTTCTTACATGGTAGCTCATAGCTTCAAAGGCGAACCTCTTAGCTAACAAAGTAGAAAGTACATCATCCCTTGTGACCTAAACTTGGACGTCATAAAGCATCACTATTATCTCATTGTATTGGTCATAAGCAAGTAATAACTGCCTTTATTCTAGGGAAGGGGAATTAGACTCCATCTGTTGACAGACAGAGAGGCAGTTGCAATATTCTAAAAGAGAATGCAGAACAGGAGATATTGGAAAATACAATCTTTGGATGATACAGTCTTCCACAAGTACCATGGAAAAAGAAGGGGCGGAGCAAGGAAAGGAGATGGTATATTCCAGGGACATAAGGGAAGTGGGGTTCCAAAATTAAATAGGGTAGAAAGGTAGCCCTTAATTAAAAGATAAGGTTTGAGCAGAGACATGGTGGAAGAAATCTAGAGGAAGAAAGTTTCAGATCAGGGAAGTACAAAGAGGCTAAGGGTGACATGAGTAGAGTAATAGAAGATGACATTGGAGAAATAAAGGGGCATCTAACCACATAGTGCCTTATAAGCCATTGTAAGGACTTTGGCTTTTACTCTGAATGAAAGGGAAAGCCAGTGCAGAATTTTGAGAAGGCAAATAATCATCTGACATAATTTTGAAATACTCCTCCTAGCTACTATGTTGAGAAGAGACACAGGAAGGTCAGGGAGACCAGTTATGAGACCATGGCAGTAACCCATGTGAGAGACAAAGGTGAGTAACCCAGGTGAGATACAAACAAGGTGTGGCAGTGGAGGTGGTGAGAAATGGTTGGATTGTGAATATATCTTACAGATAGAACCAACAGGATTTTCCAGCACATTGGCATGGCGTGTGAAAGAAAGAGAGGAATCAAGAGTGACTCCAGGGCTATTATCTGAGCCACTGGAAGGATGGGGTTGCCACTGACAGATATGGGGAAGCCATGGGAGAACAGACTTGGGGCCAGTGGAACAACTGGGAATTCATTTTTGAACTGAGTTTGAGATGCCTATTAGACCATTAGTGGAGAAGGATGGTAGGTAGTTGGATATATGATTCTGGAATTAGGAAAGAAGCCTGAGTTGGGGAGAAAAATTCAGGACTTCCTGTCACATAGATGATATTAAAGCTATAAGACAGCTCAAAGTCATGAGGCCAGTGAGCATCGACAGAGATGATAACCAAGGACTGAGCCTTGTGGAATTTCGGCTCAATGTGTGAGTACTCTCCATAGACCAGACGTTACTAAGCTCTAGGAAATGAGAAGAGATAGAGCCCTTGCCTTCTGGGAGAATTTAGAGCCTATTCTTAGACACAGGCATATAAACTGATCACTTCAATATCTTGGCAAAATGTCACAGAGGACTATGGGAACCCTTGAGGGGTGGCGTGTATTCAGCCTAGCCTGGGGCTGGATGGCCATTGGCTTTCTAGAAGACATAAAGCCTGAACCAAAGCTTGAACAACAGGAATAATCAAATGAAAGCAAAGAAGGGTGTTCTGGGCAGAGGGACTAGACCAGGCTGTGGCGTGGAGGTACATATGGCAGGTTGAGTGAAGAGAACCAGAAGCAATGTGGCACACAAACTATGTCTGGTGCACAAAGCATGGAGGGAGATGGGGCTGGAATTGTCAGAAGGACCAGGCTGGGGTAGGGAAGCAAAGGGACATTTGTCAGGCTAAGGAGTTTGGATTCTATTCTAGTGGTCATGCAGAATCATGGAAGGGAGCAGCATTTTTTAAAGTTGAATTAGCATTTTAGATGTAATTGTCTGGCATAGATCAGAGCAGGGAAACCAGGGGCAGGTAGGCGGGTAGGCGGCTGGGACACTAATTGAAGGAAAGGATGGAATTGCTCAAACCAGGAGACTGGGCCCAGAGCCCAGACAAGCCCACACACATTCTCTCATGTAGAGACATAAAATCAGCTCATGCTCTTTAGCGTGTAAACTTGAGTCTCTCAATATATATAATTTAAGTTCGATGACTTGAAGTCATGTATGAATCGTTCTAATAGTCAAAATGCCTAGATTCAAGTCCTGTCTCTTTCATTAAGTATCTGGGTGACCTTGGGCAGGTCATTCTCCTTCCTGGGCCTCCATTTCCATATTTAGGCAATGAGGGAAAAGCGATTGGCCAAGTGATCTAAAAAATTCTTCTGTCCCACATATTTTGTGAGCCTAGGTAGGAATTAATTGTCCAGGCCAGCTGGATCTCCCTGCTATTGATATATCATCCCACTGGACCCCTTTCTGGGGCTACCACCCCCATAGTTACATCTCCAGTCCTAGCAACCATGATTGACCAGGAGCCCTGGGTTCCCAGAAACTCAAGGAGACCTAAGGCAAATTAACTGCACCTCACATACTAATATGAGGCCTGGAGGTTTTCAGTCTTGGCCATACATTAGAATTATGTAGGGAAATTTTAAAAACACCAATGCCCACGTTGTTCTTCAGACCAGTCAAATTAGAACTCCTGGAGGTGGGATCCGGAGATCTGTATTTTCTAAGCTCTCCCGGTAACTATAATGTACTTTCAAGGTTAAGGGACACTGGTCTGAGGAGACCCATGGAGTTCCCAGTGCATGGCTTGCCTGTGCCCCCAGACCCATCACCTCACCTACTCTACTTGCTGCTGGTCACCTCTGATGCCATGGGGCATGTGATACCCCCTCTCAGAGGCGATGGAACCCAGCCACATTGAAGCCGGGAGGCCTTCTGCACACAGTCTTGGACTGCAGAGTCGTCCCTCTTCCGGTCCTATTTCTCCCAGCCCAGATTCTCCCACCTTCCCCAGTTACAAAGCAAAAACCCTTGGCTGCCAACAAATGCCAGGAGATGTTGGCTGGAGAGAGGAGTTGTCTGTGAGCCCGGTAAGCCCAGGCATCATCACGGTCAGAAGAGTAGCAGGCTCGAAGAAGATGCGAAACAACAGGAAGGGGTGACTTTGTCATAGAGAGAAGCGAAGCATTTTAATCCCAGTCCAATCCAGGCAGTCTGTCATCATAATGAATGATGAGCCCAGTAGGGTGACCAGAAGGTATCTGGTTATTACAGCCCCATTAAGACTATTTAAGGCAACAAGGAACAGCTGTGAGGAATAGGGTACAGCCTAATGAAGAGCAAACATTTGTTCATTCTCCAGCTCTGGACAGACATGCCACATGCATGTCTGCTGTGAGATGAGGCCGGGGTTGCCATGTTTCTCCTAGTCAGCTGTGGGTGATGGTGGCAGGCAGCCTCTGCATGGGGCGTCACCATGGAGATGAGTCCTTCAGCACACCCCAGTCCCCCCTCTCTGCTCAGAGCCACCTGAGCAGGGGCAGAGTAGACCTCCTGCTGCTTCTCCCACAACTTTTTCTCTCCTCAGTTGATAAGATTAGTCACAGAGCATCCCCCTGGCAGGCAACTCCTAAGAGATTCTGGTCCCCCTCCTTAATTTTCGACTGAGAGGGATTCTGGGGAGGGGCCTGGGGAATTAGCAGCATGTGCCCCAATCATGAAAGGGAAAACCATGGCTGTTCTCCAACTCTGGGAACTCACAGTGACCAAAATAGGAAGACCTGGACTCCACCTGCTCATTTCACTCCACTCCCTGTGGACTAAACTAAGGAGAAAATGGGCCATTTTCAGAGGGTGGCCCAAAGACATCAGTAAACCATGTGGGTTCGGACTTGAAAGATTTTCTAGCAAGAAAAAATTCATGTAGGAGAGACTGTTAACTCAGTGCTTTCCTTTGAGCCTATTTTTATTTTCTACTTCTCTGTGTAACCTGACAAACAGTATTTTCTGCATTTGATATGAGAGCTCTCCCCAACCAAGTGAGTAATTTTTAGATGGTACCAGAGAAAAATCCCTTGACCAAGAGTCAAGACTTCGTTTTCAATCTGTTCCTGACATGCTGGGTGGTCTTGACCAGAACTTGTCCATCCCTGGGTCCCCTTCTCACCTCCTGTGAAATACTTGACTGAATAGCGTGGACTCCGTAGCCTGCTGGTGTATATGTTTCTCCTTCATTTGGCCAGAAACACTGAGTGCCTACTGTGTCCCTTGCACTGCTGGAGCCCTGGAGATAGTCAGAAAGCTCAGCAGAGGAAATGAAGACCCTACTTTAAAGGAAGACCATGGTCTTACTACACCTTGTACTTACATAACAAACCCCGGTTACGATGCTTAGCGGCACGTAGGTAAGGCCAGCCCAGGACGAATGTGGGTGGTGGTGGTAGTGTTTTCGCTTTTTGTCAGTTATTACTGCCAAGATCAATCAGAATCTTCACAAAAGATGAGACACTGAGTTGAAGAAAAGTAGAAGAAGGCTGGTTGGAGGGAAAGCATGTATGGCTGAGGGAACCACAGCATGCAGGGGCTCAGAAACATGAAAGAATTAAAATGTTGAAGCCAGTTCTTAGAAGAGAAACAAAGATGCCCGCCCATGAAAAAAAATAAAAATGAAACCAGCTGCGGAGATAAAGAGGAATTTTACACCCCTTGCCCAGTTTTCCTGGACAGAATTAACAAGGCAACAGTCATGCCTGTTAACAGCCCTCCCTTAACTCTGGCTGACTTTGTTTCAAGAAAGAGCTTTTGGCCCAGAGACAGCCACCCAGAAGCTTGTGCACAAAGATGGAGACAGTGTGTGGAGGGGACCACATGTCAGTAGACTAGAATGGGATGCAGGGACCTGCCCCCTACCAGATCATAGGCTCAGAGCTGGGAGGAAAAGAGGTACCCTTGTGTGAGCTTCCCCAGGAGACAGAGTTTTCGTGAAGGCAGGGGCAGTCTTACTCCTCTCTGTTCTCCAAACCATCTGCAAAATAGTATATAAATACTAAATATCAGCTTCACTGAATTACACAGTGCTGGCAGAAATCTTTGTAATTAAGAATAGTTCTATCCAGGAAAAAAAAGGCAGTATTTCTTTTTTTTTTTTTTTTTAAGATTTTATTTATTTACTTGAGAGAGATAGTGAGTGAGAGAGCACAAGCCAGGAAGAGAGGCAGAGGGAGAAGCAGACTCCCCCTCGCCCTTTTTTAAAAGATTTTATGTATTTACTTGAGAGAGAAAAAGGTAGTATTTCTTAAAGAAAGACACCAATGTAGAAAGACTGTCACATCTCTGGGCTGTCTCTGTAGGGGCCCCGAGTATCTGCCTTAAAATTTAAGTTGACTCTTCCCCAGGAATCTGCTGTTTCCATTTACTTTAGTGCCTAAGACAGTGGTTCTTAAACTGTGCCGTGTCAGAATGGCCTGGAGAGTTAGGAAAGAACATTAAGACGCAGGCTCATTGACATAGGACAGGGCCCAGACCTCTGGATTTGTGAATGACCACCAAATTTGAGAACCACGGTCCTAAAATTTGTTTTTAAAAGAGACCTTGTGGCTTTTAATGGGGGCTGTTTAAATGGTGCTCTGTGACCCTACACACAGACACGCACTCAACTCTTCCGCCTTGATCAGAGCTGCTGTCACAGACAGATACCCCATCTCGCTGCCATCTGATTTTCTGCTCTGCTTCCCCAGCAGAACTCATAAATTATCGTCTATTTAGTGACATGGTCGCAATAATATTTGCTCTCCTGATACCACTCTGAGTAGATGTCATTAGTCATCCTCTCCTGCCTTCTCTATCCACATTTATAATCCCTAAGGCATGGGCTTTTCAGCTCAGAAAGAGGAGTTTTTTGCAAGCTTGGGCTTTGCCAGGGCCGCCACTAACTCATACAGCTCCTTTGGGTGAAAGAGCAAAAGTGCACCTGTCTCAAGATACTTGTTCATAATATATACAGAAACGTATCGTGCCTACCAGATGTATGATGCTCCCTCAGACATGGCACCCTAGCATTGTGCACAACCAGTACAGCCATCCATGGGGGCCCTTCCCATCCACAGCTAGCCCACGGACGTCAGTAAACATGGGTGTTGACTGAACTCACGGACCTCCGTGGAGACCAGACCGTAAGCTTCCCACAGCTCCACGAAACTCTTTCTCACTTCTTGAATACTCGGTCTTACCAGTTCCTAGGGTGAACAACTTGTCCTAGTTTGTCCAGGATGGTCCCAGTTTTAAAATGAATATCCTACATCCTGGGAAGCCCTTTGGTCCAAGGCAAACCAGGACAGATGTTGCAAGGAGCCCCCGTCTTTGGTCTTATGACAATAAACTGGACATTCGTGATCAAAGGGAGGCAGAGAGTGAATTCCAGAAGTAAGCCACAGGCACTCGAGAGCACATCCTTAGGCAAGACTGGGATGGAAGAGCCTCCAAACACCTGTGCACCAGGCACGGTTACCCCGGGTAGTCACTGATGATCACCCAACTCCACGGGGTGTTGTTTGTCGTTTTCTTTAATTTACATGCTATCAAATCCATTGAGGGGGGGCAGAGGTATACAGTTCCATACGTTTTAACAAATGCACAGAGTCACGTAAACACCCAGATACATAAGAGTTCCATTGGCAGAAAATTCCCCATGCCGCCGCATAGAGTCAAACCCTTCCCCCACCCCTAGCCTGAAGGGTGTGTTCTTTGCATTTTAGCTTGTTAGGCTATAAACCGTTCTGAGTGCTCAGTATTGTGAGCACTGCGCATAGAAATAGCCACGTCCTCCTTGCCTCCCCGTCACAGGTGCAGCTAAACACTGGATCGTGGCTCGAGCAGGTCCAGCACCTGCCGAGCAGCCGTCCCCACCCACCCAGCCTGCGGACCAGGCTCAGAGACATGGCAGGGCTGGGAAGGTCGAATTATTGACTTAATTTTCAGAAAAGTTCATTGAGACTTGGAATGACAAAACATTTCCTCGAGGCAAAGCCCTGTCTTTTCCCTGGCTCATAGGCATGGCTGGTGGGCAAGAGGTGTTCTTGACAAGAAAAAAATGAATGAAAGACCCAGGGAAAAGGGTGCCTTCTTGGGGGAGACTCTCTGGAGTCTTCCCTGCACCGAGAGAACGCCGTGGTGGGCAGGGTGGCAGGGAAGTCGGGGCAGGCTGGGCTGCTCATGGAGGAAGCAGGCCCTCGGCTGTGCCCTGAGGCAGTAGCCAGGAGGTGCCTGGTCAACATTCCCCGGCCTGGTTTTGCTGCCCCCCAGGGCATATCATATCCAGTTATCTCCAAGGATATAATAACACCAAAGGGAGTGAGAGGGGCATCATAACTGACAGTATCGGCCGAGGGTAGGGGGTGAACAGGGGAATGAAATGGACCGGGACACTCCCAGCCTCAGATCGGAGGTGAGTTGCGCTTGGAAACTCTGTGTTCTGACATTTCACTATTTGTGCATAAACTGAAGGAGGCTTAGGTACAAAGAAGAGTATCCAAAGAAGGATGGCAAGCTTCAGAAAGGACCCTCCTATCCCAGGAGAGCCAAACCAGCAGGTAGAAGGAACCAGCCAGGCATCAGGGACAGTTCTTGGTTAGAGCAGGGAACTAAAGTAGCAAGTGGGGAAACTGAGGGACTGACTCAGCACAGCAGGGCCTGAAAAGTCCATGACCCCCACCGGGGTCTCTCTAGGTACATGAGTGTCTGGCTTACTGAGCTCTGGGGCTGGGAGCAAGGCTGGATGGGTGAGCGGGTGGGTCACGGTCACAGGGAGAATTAGTCTGGAGTAGGCACCAAATCAGATTTTATCCTAAAGTCTGGGAAGCCTGGCAGCAAGGATGAAGGGAGGGGTCACGAGACAAGAGCTCTTAGCCACTTATCATGCTTCTGGTCCCGGCTCAGCCTCCTCACCTGAAAGCATGTCCAAAGCATGTTCATTGACGTAGAATAAAACTCATATTCTTGGTGGTGGTTCACCGACCGCCGTTGGCGCCACACCCTCTCTGTCCACGTTATGTATCACTTGCTGTTATTCTCTAGACCCCAGAGAGCCCCCCTTTCCAGCTCCAGAACGCACCGAGCTCCTTCCATCTCAGGGCTTTGCACTTGCCCACCCCCCCCCAGAATATTCTCCCAACTCTTGCCACAGCTGGCTTCTACTCATCATTTAGTGTTCAGCCCAAATGCGTCAACGAGAGACACGTCGGAACACACCTGGAGTTGAGCAAGCCAGGTTGAAATACTGCAGGACATCTCAGGAAGAGGACGTGAGAAAGGGCTCGGAGGCTGCAGGCTGTGTTGGGTGATTTGGGGTTTTGTTCTGGATTGGGCATCGTTAGGCAGTGGTAAGACTAGGGACCTTAATAAATCCTAGCTCTAGGAAAGGGATACTGGACAGAGACTAATGGTGTAAGTGGCAAAGGAGCAGCAGTCACTCCTATTAGCCAGGATAGGGGGTGTTTGGTGTTTTGTTTTGTTTTGTTTTGTTTTGTTTGTTTTTGGCTTGGACAATATCCATACTGTTTCTGTGTTTAGTTAGGACTACGTGGTGGTCCTGCGTATGCCTTGCCCCATCCTGGTCTCAGAGTAGCCTCGCCTGATGTTGGCATTCTGTGAAATTGTTTGTGTTCAACAGTAAGAAGTGAGGCAATGGTTTTCTCAGAAGACCCTTCCAGGTCTGACTTTTGAGGATTCTAGGAAAACCACAGCTCAGCCCTCCAGGGATGAGGACATCCCCAAATGCATCCTTTAGGACATCCCCCAAATGATTGCCTTAGAAAAGCAACACTGTTGAAGAGTAGGAAACATTTCCACACTCAGGGAGGAGTGTAAAAATAGAGCTCGCACTCTCGGGAGAAGAGAATGAGAAGAGGAAAGCGGAGATTGATAATGGATGAATATAATGAGATGGCAATTTTGGTTTGAAAAGAATGTGATTAGCTCCTAATGACCACCGCCATTCCCTGGTCAATCTCCTGTAACTAGCCGCTAATGTAAAAATAATGCCCCTCGGCTGGCTCACTTGGAAGATGGAGATGGGTCTCTCTTTCATACTTCTACCCCTTCATATTTTTTTTCCTTCAAGAGGTTATCCTGTTACATCGCAGCTCCCGAAAAAGGGAAATGGATATGTGATCAAAGTCTGCCAATAAGGGGGTCATTACTGCTTACTCCTAGGTGGCTCTGTTAGGCCTTGCCTCCTCTACCTCGGTCAACAGCATCACAGCCCCCAGGCTCACACCTCCTCCCCCAGCCCCAGCAGGGGACACAGAGGCTCCCAGGGCTGTGTCAGAGGCCCGTGTGGTTTCTCAGAGAAGGACTACTTATCACAACTGCTTTGTTTAGCGTAAGATTTTTCAAAGGATGTCGGCATGCTGGGTGCATCCTGAGGGGTATGGCCTGGATGTTGAGACGACTCCCAAATCTGGGGGTGGACAGGGATCTTCATATCTGTGCTGTGTTGCAGCACAGAGGTGCATGCTAATTCTGAGGGTCCCCCACAGAGCAGGGCAAAGGCAAAGTACATGGAGGCAGAGGAAACAAAATACTGTCCAAACTGACCATAAGTGAGACAGGAAGCATTGTGAAGTAGTGAGCTCTCCATCACTGAGGGCATCCAAGTAGCAGACGCTATGGATCAGCTTGTCCACTGCCCAGAAGGCCACTGTGGAAGGGAACACAACCAGATACGTTTTCAAGGTCACTTACACCTCTGAGATTAAAGAGAATGCACAGAAGCCACCTCACCCACTAATGTTTTCAGCCATCTGTCCAATCCATTCACTTATTCCAGAGGGGATTCAGCTACATATGAAGTACAGGCCAGGATTGGGCTCTGGAGATACAGGCATGTATAAGACGCTGCCCTTTTCCTGGAGTAGCCCATCATCAAGTTGGGAGACAAGACTTTCATATTATTGGATACAAAGGAGTCCATCTAATAATAAAAGTGACCGACTAGCTGGGGATGAAGTGGAGAGGTGGGAGGGTTAGCAGGGAAGATTTCACAAAACAGAAGATGCCGACATGGGTTTTAAAGGGTATGTAGGAGTTTTCCAGGCGGACTCAGGTGGAAGAGAATTTCAGGCAGAGGGAACATACGTAAAGTCAGTCTCAGAAGTTGGGAACGCCTGAAATTGTCTGTGGCCTTGCGTTTAGTTCCTTATCTTTGGAATATTAATATAAGGGCAAGAAATGAGGCTGGAGGGGCCTGTAGGATGAAGTTGTTAGGGACCTTGTATCAAAGGCTTTGGAATTTATCCCAAAGGTAATGGCAAGGGGAGTAACTGGGTCCTATTCACATTTTAGAAAGATCTCTCTGATTACAGTGGAGGGTGGATTGGAAGGGACAAAACCAAAGCAAGAGAAACCAGCGAGGAGGCTCATGGGAGAGTGTTTCTCCAGGTAAATTCACGATTTGCAAAAACCGTGGGTGTGCAGTAGAGTCACCCGGGGAGTTCAAACACTGCTGGCAGCCTGTGTCCCATCCCCAGAGAGTCTGATGGAATTTCACAGGGCTGTGGCTTTGGGAGGTATAAGGTTCCCCCAGAGGGCTCTGATGTACAGCCATAACAGAACCTTCAACGAACTGTAACCAAAACCGTAGCACATAGGAGGTACTCCACAGATTTTTTTTTTTCCCCAAAAAATTATTATGAAAACATTTGGAGTGTCCTATTCTTGGCTTCATACCACTTTGGGGTGGGTATGATGGAATGAAGAGTTGGCTTTTAATGCCGCAGGGTTTCGGGTAGAAAATCCACCCCCAGAGTATACACTTAAACCTTAAGAAGTCCAGTGTTACCAGTGAGACCGTCACGGCCCACCATTGCAGAGAGCCAGGAATATATGGGCCTGGCCAGCTGTCTGAAACAGCCGGTGCTACTGGACTGGGGCAGGAGAATGAGGCCCCGGGGCTGGAATCTGAGTTCTGAGAGCTACATGCAAAAGCAAGAACCATTTGCGGTCTAGAGATGCCCTATGCCGATGGCAAGGGGGATGCAGGGCGGTGGTCATTTGTAATGTGGAGGAAGGAGGAGGCAGAGGACGAGGAGAAGGAGGAGAGGCAGTGAGCACTTTCCTATCTCCGTGGCACTTTTGTCACACTCAGGTTTAGGGCAGAGATTGGTGCCCAGAGCCTAGCACCTGCTTAGCTTTTCCTCCGGGATGCTTAAGGGTTTGTGACACGCAAAGAACAAAATCCTGATCAATTAATAGCTGGGAAGACCCTCTAGTACTTCAGTCTGAAACCCCGAGGGAAGCGAAGTTAGAGAACACAGCTTAGCCAGGCAGCCCAGGCAAGGGCCTCCCACCCCATCTCCATTCCATCTAGAACGGCTAGGTAGCAGAACGAGCACTGGTTCTACCTCCCCAACCACCGCAGAGTTGAGGATCATGGTCGCACTTATAGAAAAAAGGTCGGCAAAGTACAGCCACAGGTTCGCTCCAACCCACCCCTGGTTTCACAAAGAAAACTTCGTCAGAACATAGCCACGCCCATTCATTTGCATTTTGTGTATGAGTGGTTGCAGGCCAGAGGACATGGCCTACAAAGCCCGTGCTGCCCACTCTCTGACCCAGTATAGAAAGTTTGCTATCGTCTTCTCTAGAAGACCCACCCGGGGTTGGCTTAACACATGGGAGACTAGAAGCAAGAAAGGGGGTACCGTGCACGAGCTGGGCTTTTCATAGACAGTGGTCCTGCCTGCCTGTGAAACAGCCCGCTGATTGGTGGAGTTTCTGACCATTTGGCTTACGGACTGCTTGTTTAGGCTGAAGCTAGTAAGGGATGGATGGGCAAAGGCAAGGCTAGTGTGACAGGATGAGCGGATGCACGTTTCCCCTGCACTGCAGACAGGGAGGTGTGTAGACTGAAGGTATTACAGATCCAGCCTCAGAAGCGGCATAGGGCTCATGGGCAGGGCATTCAGCCCATGCCACTGGGGGCAGGTGGAAACAGTCGTCAACACGTGGCCGGGCCTTCATGCTTCTGCAGCTTTCCTACAGCTGTTCGAGCTCCCTTGAATGCCCGTCTTCCTCTTCCGTGAGATCAGCGACTACACCCTCCCCTGTGTTTCCATAGCACTTGGCTCATAACCCTATTAAATAAGCATTCCACATGGTTGTTGACTTGTCTGTCTCCTCCTGGATTGATGACTCCCAACCCTTCCCCCTGTTCTGACTGGGAACTTCTACGTCCAACTTCCTACTCAGCATCTCAGCTTGGATGTCGAATCGTCATCTCAAACGTGGCTCCCACTGCTGTTGTTCTTACTGTGTGGAACGTGGCAAGAAGCAGGCGGCACTCAGCAGATGTCAGGTGCCGTTCTAAGCACTTGATGTGCCCAAAACACAGCACGTAATTCCTGCCTCCCTGGTCTCTTTCTCCCCATGTACTTCTCCATCTCCTCAAATGCCACGGCTCTCCACTCGCTTCTTCAAGCCAACAGTCTAGGAGTCAGCCTTCATCCCTCTGTCCTTCCTAGTCCACACCTACAGCAGATGTGTTGGCTGCCTGTGTCCCCTCGACACTCATGCACACATTACCTGCAGAGCATGGCAGATGTGCCAAAGGGTTTCCTAAGACTTGTCCTCAACCAATGGTAGATGGGAATTGGTGGGTAAACACCCCAATGTGAGATGGGCCTGTGAGATGAAACCCTAGGTGTGCACTGTGGTGACTTGCTTACTGGGGTACCTTGTACTGGCTTCCTTCCCATGACTGTATCATTTCCCCCACTCTCCTGCCCATGCCCCTTAGGATTGCTTCCCAAAGAAGATCTCGTATTCAAATCCTTATTTCCAAGTCTGCTTCTGAGGGAACCAAAATCTACAGTATTCAACTGAACATCCTGAAAATAATCACATCTACTGTCACCGTCCTGATAAAGGGTCCAGGGTGCCTTCATCTCTTATCTGGACCATTGCAACAACTTCCTAACTGATCTCCCTGCTTCCTCCCCAGGCCTGCATCCCATACACGAGCCAGAATGTTCTTTGTAAAACCTAAATCAGATCAGCTAACTGCACTGCCCTAACCCCTCCAGTGGCTTTCCGTGTCACTTAGAATAATATTCAGCTCCTTACCAGGGACCACGATACCTTATATAGCCTGACATGTCCCAGCCTGTCCAGATGCTCCCATCACTGCTCTCCCTGCCTCACCCCTGAATATGGTCATTTGGTTACCACTTTTGCACCTGCTGTTCCCTCTGCCTGGAAAGCATGCCCTGCTTTTGGCACAACTGGCTTTTTCACGTGATTAAGGAGTTAGGGTAACTGTTCCCTTCTCAGAGAAGCCCTCCCAGAGTGTAAAATCTGGAGAAATTCTCATCCCCCATCACTGTCCCTTCTCCCTGCTTAATTTTCTTCATAGCACTTGCCACAGTCTGACATTATGTATGTTTGCTCTTTCACTTCCGGCGTCACCCAGTTGACTGGAAGCTTAAAGGGGACTTTGTCTACTCCTCTGTATCCCGAGTACTTACAACAGCACCAAATACATCCTGGGGACTCGATAAATATCTGTCAAATGAATGAATGAGTTAATGAGCAAATGACTCCCCTACTGGGCCAGATTTGGGCTCTTGACACACAGAAGCATCAATGATATTTGAGTCAATGAATGAGTGAATAAGTCCATGGAGAAGCCAAGTCTGTGTTCTCCCCAAGCCATATCCAAGAATACTTTATACAAAGTGACCCGTCCCAGTGGATCTGATCCCCACCCTGGCTCATCTACACGTGGAGAAAGCCCCTATCTCGTGCCATTATAACCACTCTATCTTTCCTTTTTAGGCCTTACCAGAGGGGCAGACAGCTTCGTGGGACACAGCCAAAGAGGATGAAAACCGCAATAAGAATCGATATGGAAACATCATATCCTGTAAGAGCCCTGAGGGTTTGAGGGGCAGCCAGCCCAGGGGCCAGAGGAGTCCAAGGCTACTCTGGTCACACAAGGGGCAGGGTTTAAGGCATCATGACTTCTGCCTGTCCCACTGCTAGGGGGGCAGATGTTGTAAGGTGAGCGTATGCCACGCAGGGCCTGTGTTGGCCAAGACACTTGGTGGCCCTGAGCCTGCAGGAGGAAAGCATGTGTTGTGCAGAAGCCAGGGAGACATCCAAGGTCATGGTCTTTTGCTCGACAACAAGCTTTAACATTCCTGTAATCACCCCTGATACATGGTTTGACGAGGGCAGAGATGCGAAGCAGTTAGAGCCCTGTGGAGTCAGCCTGCCTGGGCTTCAATCCCAGCTGTGGGGCCCTGGGCAAGTTACCTGACCTCTCTAAGCTTCACTTTCTTACCTTTGAAATGATACAAACAATACAGACAGGGTCATTTTAAAAAGGTACATGAACCTTTGCATGGTGCTCGGCACCCTTACTCTTAGCCATGGAGTTCATTTCTCGCGGTCACTGATGAGCAGTACAGATATATAATTCCACCTTCTTTTAACCGGAAGTCACTGAATACCCATCTGGGGACATGGAATAAACCAGGTTGGTGGGGGGGGTGGGCATGATCAGATGTCCATTTTGGAAAGATCACTAGGGTAGCCGATCGGAAGGGTAGATTAGATTGGGAGAGACTGGAGTCAGAGGGACTGGTCAGAAGGCTACTGCAGTGGTCCCAGCAAGGGATGATGAGGCCTGAACAAGGACAGTGCCAACATTTGTGAGTGACTGTGCATAATATTCAGTGCTAGACGGCAAGGGAGGGAGATACTGCAGTGAGACTGCACCCCATGCGTAGGTCACAGGGTATCATCACTGCCAGATATTGGTATGTGCAGCCTTCAAAGCAGCATAAATCAGACAGGACAAAGTTACCTCATACAGAATGGTGAGTGTGGGGTCTGATGAGAGCAAGAGTTGACAACAGCCTTTGTCTGCCATGATGTACTCAACCTGGACCTTTTGACATCTCACCAATTGTGTGCATAGCATTTCTGGTCTCAGCTCTCAGGATTACCCCATCTATCCAAAAACAGAGGGGGAAAAAGACCTCGAATAACAAATTATTTCTAGCACAGTTCAGTGTTTTGTTTTGTTTAACTGTCTAGACATTGCCTAAGAAAAAGCTTGGAGGAAGAAAGCGTAAGATACAGGCAGCTTGCAAAGGGAAGAAAGAGGCAGAAGTTTTAGCTTAGCTGTTTCCTGTGCTGATTTAGGAATGGGCTATGAATGGTAGAACTAATCAGAAAACATTTGTAATTTGTCTCTTGGAAGATAGTAATGCAGGCAGCAAGATTTCTTGCAAGGGAAGTGTTGGCAAGAGCTGCTTGAGCAATCAGGAAGTGTGTTATTAAGACCCATGACGTGCGGGCCTCTGTGGAGCCAGGCCTGTGCTGGGCCCTCAGTCTCTGCTCCCATGGAGCTCCCATGCCGGGCACAGGTAGCTGCTCACTCTGACCATCCTCTGCTCCAGCCCCGTGCAGACCATGCCCTGAAATGTCTGGCCCCTTGTCCATTCCCCTTTCACGTTGTGAGTTTAGAGAGGGGCCACTAAATTATAGGCAGTGAGACCTTAGGTGATCACGCCAAAACTTAGTCGTCTCTCTATAAATTGGGTACAACGATGTCTTCCTCCCGGGGTGTTGTGCAGATAAGAAAAGATAAATGACTAGAGAACAGTGAGGAGCCCTTGCCTCCCTGAGAGACAAGGATATCCGGCCTGGGCCAGGTATCTGCACAAAAGCCTATGGTGGCTAAGGATGAGAAGCCACGCCAAACTGTCTGTCTTCCAGACTTCCCTGCTCATCCTTGGCACCCAGCACCTTTGCCTGGGCCATTGTCAGCTCCCACCTGGACTCTGCCCAGCCTTCTTCCTCCTGCCGCACATCTGATCTGACCCCCAACTTCCACCTGTCTGATCTCTGACAGAAGCCAGAGGGACATCTTCAAAATGGGAATTGAATCGTGTCGTTTTCCTATCAAAAACCCTTCAAATGGCTTTCCTGCACTTCTAAGCACTTCTTATCCAAAGGCCCTCAGCCACCTTTCCACCCCCATTCCATACTGTGTCCTCTCCATCCCAGTTTCGTCCGTTAAGCCACACTGATCTTCATTCAGCCCCTTGAGCTTTCTGTGCTCATTCATGACACAGGGCCTTTGCACATTCTGTGTACTCTATCAAAGTGCCCTTCCGGCCTCACTTTGCTCTACTAAGTTCTACTTATTCTTCAGATCCTACGCGGTCATCACTTCCTCAGGGAATTCTTCCAGCCCTTCAAATTTGGTCAAAACCCCATTATTCACTCCTTGGGCCCAGTGCATTTTCTCCTTAACCCAACTTGTCATCGTGCTGAGAGGCACTTTGATGACTACCTGTTGATTGCCTGTTTTCCTCACTGGAATAGATGCTGTGTGACAGCAGGCAGATGACTGTACTTCTGTGTCCCCAAACCTGGCATATGGTTGGGGCTCAGTAAATAGGAACTTAATGTTGGAAAGCAGACTCTCTGCAAGACCCCGAAGGGCTTCAGCCATGGACCACTCCCTCTGGCTTCTCAAATAAAAGAATATTCAGGAAGCATGGAGGGAGGTAAGCTGGAGCAGGATGACAGGGGCACAAGGATATGCCAGTAGGAGGAAGCTACTGAGCCTGAGTGGGGGTAGAGAGACAGGACACAGGAAGGGACAGGAAGAGAACCATCCTGTCTGCTGTGAGAGCTGCATCTTAGAAGTCAGGGTTCCAAGTAGCAAGGGAAAACAATGAAGGGGATTGAACTCCATCATTGGGGGAGCAGAAGACGCTGTCAGCAAGTGTCCCACCCACACCCCATGGTCTCAGCACCTGGTGACTGCTGGAACACCAGCAGACAGTCTGGCATCCTGGGCCAGGACTAGGGTGAGCGAGCGACGCACCCAGCTTGCAACATTCAAGGAGATGCCACGCTCGGCCGCACAACCCCGAGAGCGAGCGCCTCACTGAGGTGTGTGCCCTGGGCACCGCACTTGCTTCCACTTCATGCTTCCGTGTCTGCGTCTCTTTGCCTGAGGACCTGCTCCCAAGCTGGGGCAAGACACTCTTATGCAAAAGGCAGTCTCTCCCTGGCCAGTGAAATAGCCCAGCTCCTTCCCCTCCCACCAAGGGTGTGCTCTTCACCTTTTCCAGAGTCCCCACAGCTCCTGGGCTGCTGTTGCCCACTGCAGGAGTGGGCTTGAAAACTCCCCCTTGGGGACTGCCTTCTCTCAGCCGCCTCCCTGCCCCCTTCCTGCTGGTGCCCCTGCATAAACTGTGTGCACTGGGATCCTCCTGTCCCATCTCCTTCTGCGGAAACCCGAAGGAGGCAGAGGGAAGTCAAACGCCTAACGAGCTCGAACAAACCTGAATCTCCTTTCCCACTGAAGGGTCCATAACTCTACAGGACACTGCAGCCCAAGTAGGTCTGCACTCTGCACAAAAGGAGACAGGGTCAGGCAACCCGTGCATCCAAAAGCCCTGGAAGACACACTGTGGAACCGAGCAAAGAAAGACTCCTGGAATTGAAACGAGAAAAGGAAGAGAGAGACAACCCCGAGGAATGGAAAGTGTTCCTGTCCTTGTATGTGTCCCTCCCAAAGGCGAAGCCTGCCGCAGCTTGATAAATAGAAATATTCTTGGCACAAGAAGAAAACCGGGTGTGATTAGCATCTTAAGGAACCCGGAGCTCTGGGAGGCTGGAGTGGGGGACAAAGGCCCAGGCCAGGAGGACAGAGAAGATTAAAGGGGAAGAGGAGGAGGGAGGGCACTGCCTGCAAGTGAAACAATGAAAGAGAAACCTTGGTTAAATCAGCCCTTTCTTCCAAATGAGGCTGTTTAGAATTTGGTAGCAGAGACAGTGGGGCTTCCAGCGGTGGGATGACAAGGAAATGAAAGGGAAGGAAGTGAATGGAGATCCAGAACAAAGAGTTCTTTGCTTTTAAGCAGCCCTGGGGCAGAGACTGTGGACAAGGGGAAATTTCAAGAATATCCCAGCGTCCCCCTGTGTACGTTCTTCTGGAAGGGGCTTCCTGGGCTGGCGAGAAGAAGTTTCAGCGAGGAGAGGAAGTGATCGCAGAGGTTGCAGGTTTCACCAACTCCATCAGGGTCCCAGCAGGAAACAGATGGGACCCTCAAGGAGGGGGATGTGAAGAGAATTTAATCAAGTGATTTTTGTATAAAGGGGTGAGCTAGGTAGGTGTAGGGCAATGACAAGGAATTGTACAGTCCTAGAGGTTAAATACCCCGAGGAGAAGCTACCAGGACTCCCAGAAAGAGAGAAGACCCAGCTGGAGGCATGGCCTTCAGTGGGATCACAGCCAGCCCACAGTGACCCCCGCAAACAGAGCTGAAGAAGTAACCACGTTGGTCACATTCTGTCTTGGTCCAGTTCCTGCAGGTGCTTTCCATTGGCTAGACCCACCCCAAAGCCAGAGGACGAGGACATCTGCAGACCTAGTCCACCGGGCCCAGGTGTACCAGAATATTGGACCTGGGCTCAAGCAGAGCCAGGTTCTAGTCTCAGTTCCGCCACAGACCAGGCGCATGACCTTCAGCAAGGTCACTTCATCTCTCTGACCCTCAGTTTCTCCTCTCTTAGTGCATAGAGGGCAAATTAAGATGAATAACCATTGAATCCGAATCTCATGTAGAGACTTTTCAACCCAGCTGAGACATGGTCCAGCTTCTTTGAGTTCACAGGCAAGGAGTGATGGTCCAGAGATGGAGAGCCCCCGGCCAGGGTCACACAGCGAGTCTGTAGGACAGCCACGCCCTGCACTCCTGGCTTGTGCTGCCAGAGTACCACGGGACCCTGTCAAGGAATCCTTCTGCCTCAAGACACATCATGCTCTTGGGGGAGAACACCCTAAGGGGTCGGACCTCAGAACAAATGGCCGACTGCGATGAGCTTTTCAGACAGGCCATTCTCACTTCCAGGGAGGAACTCAGGTTCAAAACAAACCCAGAGACTCTTCTCACAGTGGTTTCTCTGCTGATTCCTGGGAAGATGGACCTGGGACAACAAAGTGGGCACCTTGTTCAGTGCTTCTGACTCTCTGTCTGCCTTCTCCGTTGGGGTCTCTCAGGGTGGGGTGGGGACCCTACAGATGGGTCCTGGCGTGGAAGTCGTCAGTGTCCTGGTTCATTGGAAGACTTGTTCTGGTCACTGGAGCCATGTCTCCCTGCCTACAGGACAAGCCAGAACTGCCGAAAGAGGAACCATCCCCAGGAGCAGCCTTTGGACGTTGACTGAGAGAGTGGGTGTGTGAGCACCCTGGCCCCTCTCACCTGAGTCAGAAAAACCCACTAGAGCTTCCAGCAGGATGAAGCCCAGTGGTCTGCAGTGGTAGCTTGCTTGATGACACACCCCTTGCCGGATTCCTTCCTTTCTGCATTTCCTTCCCTTTGCCCTTCCCACCTCTGGGATCACCTCCCATACCAACTACTTGCGCTCAAATCCTTGTCTCAGATTCTGCTTCCAAAGGAACCTGGCTGAGAAACCTTTCTTCTCTCCAGAAAGTTCCTTTAGTGGAGCGTGGACTGGACACCCTGCTTAGGATGAAGCAGTAAATGCATCAGGTGGTCCTGTGTGTCTCTGACTTCTCCCAGCACTCTGCCTCTCTGTTTAACCCCTCTGCCCACCCCCCAAAGGCTCCAACTAGGTCCGTGCAGAGGGGAGCCACTCAACCTCAGCCAGCACGGAATGGGCAGAGCAAGGAGGTCCAGAGACTGCCAGGCTATTTCCCTCTCCTGCCCCAGCCACCCTCTCTCTTGATAATGGTAATTCAATCAAGATTGAAGGTGCAGACCTTTAGCTTCAATGAGGTACCAGGCAGTCTCAGTGGAATTGTCTGCCTCCTCCCTATCCACTCGTGCAAGATGATGGCATTAACATTTCCAATCCTTCTAGAAAATGGTATTTCAGCTCCACAGTTCATTGTAATGAGCCAAATCTCTTTTCTCTGAAAAATTGCACCTTTTCTTTACCCTCCCGAGTGCCCAGAAGACAGGAAGAAAGCACATCGTATATCCAAGTAATAGTCTCTCCCCAGCCCCACCTCTGTCAAGTGATTCTCTTCTTAAGTGGATTCCACTTGAGAAGACCCATTTGTTGGGCTACCTTTGATGGGGAGGAGAGGAGGAGAGGTTCTGGTTTGTTTGGAGAGTTAAAATGGCACACAAGAGGAAAGAGCCCTCTCCTCTGGGGTGGGGGTGGAAACGCAATGGGTTGGGCAGTGTTGGAGTCAGAACTGGCACAGAAGGGGTGTGGGGGCAGTGGGTCTTGGGGTTTCAGGAGGAGTAGGGATCACACCACTCCATGAGAAAGTTCTCAATCTTACACGTTCTCCTGAGTTGTTAAACTTCTTGGAGCCTTGAGTTTCTCATCCATAAAATAGGGTGATGATACACACACACACACGCACACACACACACACACACACACACACACACACACACACCTCTCACAGGGTTACCATGACAATCAAGTGGCATAGCATCCATTAACTTTCTAAAATAGTACCTGGAACATCATACGCACGCCACACAGGTAAATTCCTCTGCCTCACCACCTAACACAAGGTGGGCGTCTAGTCTCAGGGCCCCATTCCAGAAGGATCTTTTGGTCTTTCCCAAAACAAACTGAAGTGAATAATGAGAGCACCTCAGTGCTACATACCTGAGCATTGATCAGCGCGCTCAAACCAGAGTATGCGTCAGCATCTCCTAGAGGGCTCGTTAAAATGCATATTTCTGGGCCCCACGCCGGAGTATCTGATTCAGCAGGTCTGGGCCGGGACTCAAGAATTTGCATTTCTGGCAAGCTCCCAGGCATTGCTGATGCTATTGGTCAAGGGACCACATTTTGAGAACCACTGATCTAGAATAATAATTAAACTGTATTTACATACTTGAGTTTGATTTCTTACAACACACCAGGTGCCTTCATATCTCACCTCTTTTAATCCTTGCAGTACCTCTGCAAAGGTAGATAGGATTTTGATGCCTAGTTGGATAAATGGAGACTCAGGGAAAGGAAGGAACTTGCCCCAGGTGATGTGGTTAGTGTGTGACAGACCTCCCGCCTGCCTCCAGAGTCTACCCAATCCCTTAGTCTCTCCTGCAGAGCAGAACTGGCTGCCAATCTGGGGACAGGACAGAATGGGTCTGCAGGGGGTAACGGATCAGCTATGGGGAAAGGGAGTATTGGAGCACAGGATCCAGGCACAACCTGCCAGTTCTGTGTAGAGGAAAGAGCCTTGGGTCCCAGGCCAGGTTACCTAAAATCAACTGTATGGCTATTAAGCAAGGGGACCTGGCCCTTTCTGCTTCTCAGCCTCTCAGACACAAACATGAATTCATTTATTAAGTAATTATTGAGTACCTGCCATGTGCCACACTGTAGAGGAGTTCAGTAAATAGGGTGCCCTTCCTTAAATAGAATGTGAAGCAGAGCCACAGGTTAATCAGGTAGTCACAGAAATACAGCTGCTCTAAGAGTTCCTGAGAAAAGTACAGGGAGCTCTCAGAGTCTGGGGTGGAGAGATCACAGGAGACTTCCTGAGTAAGGAACATGGAGCAGAGACCTGAAGAATGAGATGTTGTTTACTTGTGGAGGTGGGATGGGGGAGGGAGGTGTTCCTTTACACGTGCAAAGGCCCTGTGGTCAGAGCAGACATTGTGCATTTGAGCAACTGAAAAAAGAGCATAGTTATCAGCATAGTATTTGGGGAGGGGAGCATGAGGCTAGACTGGGAAGTGGGTCCCAAACCATCAGATCATGCAAAGCATTGTGGGCTTTGTTCCCTGTTAGTGCTGTCCTGAGCTGATTCATACCAGCTTGCAAGAACAGATTGTTAAATTTTCAGGAATTTTGGGAGCTAGTTGATGCCATGTTGGTAGCTTGAAATTAGTCATGGTGGGAGTATTTATACCACAGAAATCAGCAGACTGTACCGATCAGGGCCTTTTTTCCCTCCAGAGAGCTGTTTGTTAAACATTTAACAACATACCACTGGTCTTTGTCCTAAAATGACAAGGAACAGATTGATTCCAGAGGGACGGTGTTTCTGTTCCCCTGGAGTTGTGTTCCGCGGAGTTCTTTGGATATCCATGTCTTTGCAGCTATGTCTCCTCTCCCCTGGCCACCACCAGTTTTCTGCTCCCCACGGGTCTGTTCTTGCCCGTCTCCCACCTCAGCTGAGAGCCAGGTGGGGCCAGCCTCCTCTCACCTCACCATGAAGAAGTTTGCTTCTCCTCTGTGTGACTCTTCTCAGCATCTTGTCTGGAATATCAAACGAGGAGTACCAAATTAGCTGTTTTTCAGGCTTGCGAAATGTAGATAGAGCATAATGAACGTTCTGGGCTGCTTGTAAATTACCTTGTATAAACTCCTTCACATCGCCCGCTGCCCCATCTTTCTCCATGTGCCTGTGGATAAACACAATTTTTTATCCTTCTAATTATATAAAGTTAGAGGAAGAAGGGGACACGGAATAATATTAGCATCTCCCAGAAGGAATAAATAAACCATGAGGACACTGCTACTCCTCGCAATGCCTTTCTGGTGGGCTGACGGCTGAGCTCTGCCCTTTCGAGAATATACGCCATAGCTGTTTGCCTCTGCAGGTTTACATCTGCTACAGAAGGGCAGGTGGGGAACACCGCGTTTCTAAGCATCACAGCCATGAGCCTTACCTCCAGCCCAGAACCACCATTTATTAAACACCTGCTGCATACCAGGCACTGTTCTACTACTTTTTTTTTTTTTTTAGAGCAGTCTTAGGTTTCAGAAGAAGTGAGCGGAATGTACAGAGAGGGTTCGCATGTGCTGCCTGCCTCCCTCCCACATTCAGATCCCCTGTTACTAACACCTTGCATCCGTGTGCTATGTTTGTTACAATTAATGAACCAGTCTTGATCCATTATTATTATCTAAAGTCCATAGTTTCGTCTACTCTTTGTGTTGTGTAGTTCGGTGGGACTTTAAAAATGTGTAAGGACATGTATCCACTGCTACAGTATCATACAGAATCATTTCAGGGGCCTAAAATGCCCCTGTGTCCCACCTGGTCATCCCGTCACCAAGTCCCTGATTATTTACCTTGTCCATACCGAGTGTCACAGAGCGGGACTCACACAGTATGAAGCCTTTGCAGACTCGCTTGTTCACGTAGCAGTAGGCATGTACATTTCCTCCCTGTTTTTTCGTGGCTTGATCATTCATCTCTAAATATCACTGAATGATAGTCCACTGTGTGGGTATACATTTGTCTATCCATTCATGTATCGAAGGACATCTTGGATTGTTTTACCCCTAAGTTTTGGCAGTTGTGAGCAAAGCTGCTATAAACATTTGTGTGCAAGTTTTTGTATGGACATAAATTTCCAACTCAGTTGGGTAAATACCAAAGACAGCAATTGCTGGAATCATATGATAAGAGTATGTTTAGTTTTAAAAGAAACTGCCGAACTCTCTCCCAAAGTGGCTGTTACCATTTTGCATTCCCACTAGCAGCAAACCGAGAGTTCCTGTGGCTCCATAGCCTCACCAGCATTTGGTGTTGTCAGTGTTCCAGAGTTGGGCCATTCTAGTAGGTGTTATGGAGATACCTCGTTCTTTTAATTTGAAATTCCCTAATGACATATGTTGTTGAACATTTTTCATATACTTATTTGCCATGGGTGTATCTTTTTGCTGAGGTGTCTGTTCAGATCTTTTGCCCATTTTTTAAAATTGGGTTGTTTTCTTCTTGTTGAATTTAAGAGTTCTTTGTATATTGTGGATAAAGTCCTTTATCTGATATTCTGCAAATATTTTCTCCCAGTCTGTGGCTTGTCTTTTCATTCTCTTAATGCCCTCACACTTTTCATGCCTGCATTTTCTCATTCAATCCCCCAACACTCCGTGAGATATATAGTATTGGCTCCACTTTGCTAAGCAACCCAAGCTAAGAGAAATCAATTGACTTACTAAGTGATACGGCTAAGATTTGAACCCAGATCTGACCCTCAGCTCCCTACCTCACATCATCGGTGTATCCCACTTGCCACAGGTTAGCCCTCTGGGAATGAATCTTGGTATTTGCATAATAAAACAGCCTTTCACAGCCTCAGAAAATAGAGGTATCCTGTATTTGGCTGCTTTGCAGAGCCCAGCATGGGTATTTGCATCTAAATGCCTTAATATGGGGTGGAGAGGCGGAGAGCCCTCTGTAACCTAACCCCTGCCTACCTCCCTCTCTCTTCTCCTGTGGCCAATCCCCTCACACTGTGTCCACAAGACAGGAAATGGTTTTCAGCCTCCCCAGTGTGCTTGCTTTTTCAGGAGCACTGCCTTCTCTTTCCTTGTTCCCTCTGCTGGAAGGACCCTTCCTCACTGTCCACTGGTCAAGTCTTAGCCCACTTTCAATGCCTCATTCGTATACTACCACTTCACAAAGCCCCCCTTTCTCCACTTTCTAGACCACGGAGTTCTACTCCTGTGTACAATCCGTCTCCCACACGGCACTGACAAATTCCTTAAGCATGAGCAACGCTTTGACGATACTTCCTTAGGCCATTCAAGCAGCCTGCACATAGTAGGTTCTTCATAAATGGATGAACACAAGATACCGACAAACACCATCCTCTGGTGGGTAGAGGCCCCTTTCATCTTTAACAATATTTAACTTAAATAAGTTTTGTTTCTTTTTGGTTTTTTAAATCATCTTTGCTTTCAGATTTTAACTTTCATTTTATGTTAAAGAAAATTCGCTCTCCACATTTTGAACCAGAATCTCCATTTCCCATGCTATAGACCCCAGGGGCAGTCATAACTCAATAAATAAAGGAGATGTTTGAATCAATAAGTCATTAGTGAGACCAATGAGTAAAAGCACAATGTGCATTTTTACTTTTTTAAGGCTTATCGTTTTTGTAACCACTGGTAATGGGGCTTAACAGTCTCGGCTCAGAGTCAGGTGCTGGGCCTTATCTGACTCCTTGCTCCTGGAGCAGGGCAGGGGTCCTCCGGGAAGTCCCATTCCTGGGGCTAGAATACTGCAGGATCTGAGACCAAACATTTGCACAGACTCCAGGAGCAGTGCCTGCCAGATGCTAGTAGAAGTCCAGGGACAGCACCATGTGTGGATGGGGAAGGGATTCGAGATGGAATCCCAGCTCTGCCGCTTGCAGACTGCATAACGTTGGGAATGTGCTTAACCTCTCTGAGCCCCCGTCTCTTCATCTGTGAAATGGGAAGAATCAACATACTATATCATCATAGTATTATTGTAGTAATTCACAGAGCTGTGTTGAGGAATAAATGATTGAGCGAGATCTTATCTGTAAAGTCTGATACTGTCCATGAACTCTGTAAATGTGAACTTCAGACTCCCGACTTCACACCGCACTCCCCCACCACCCCAAAGAGATGAGTTAGACCTCCCACCTGCAACTCTCGCCCATGAGGAGTAAGCAAAGTGGCATCCGGTGTATCTCTGTGTCTATCATAGTCCCTGGCATGGTCAAGGACTAATTTTTGAATTTTTAAATTAATGGATATGAAGTAATGTCCTATCCAGTCCTGGGCCTGCTTGTCCATCCTCGGACCCATTCCTTGCCTTCTCCTCTTCAACCTTGTCTCGCAGGGAACTGACCCCTGCAGGTTGCATTTCTCAGTCTCTTGCCAGCTTGCGTCTGGCTGGCTTTGGCCAAGGACATGCCCTGGTGGGAGATTGGGAGTCAGGGAAAGGAAGAAGCCAGGGGTACACCTTCCACTCTGCCCAGTCGCAGACTCCTCCTTTAGCAGTGAGAGAGGCTCCTCTTTTTCTCCAGCTCCCACCAGAGAGGCTCATGGGCTCCAGTTTCCATGGGGGGCCCCAGCCCCCAGCTCTGATAACCTCGCCTCCTCCGTCTGCCCCGCTGTCCGCAGGGAGGCAGCATCTCCTCACTAGTGCTGGTGTCTGAGTTACGCAGCCTCTCTCCGGCTTTTCAGCTCTTCCATCAGTGGCTAGCCCATTCTCTGGCATCAATTCCCCCTGCCGAGGACACTTGAAGCCGTTTCCAATATCCTGCTTAGACCCCTCTTTGGAAGCAGCAGTGTCTGAGCTCAGAGTTCAGAGAACCCACTCTTTCAAGTTCTGCCACGCACGAGTCATGTGGCAGGTCCAGTCCTTGTGAGCCTCAGTGTCCTCATTTGTAACAGGGCTATGCTGCTTGTCTCCCAGGATCACTGCGAGAGTCCAACAAGGTGATCCATTCATACGCTCACTAAGGATTTGTGGAGCTCCTGCCGCGGGTGGAGGCACAGAGGATGGAAACAGGGAACAAAGCACTAATGTCCCTGTCCTCGGGGGCTTCCGGTTTGCAGTAATAGATGTGCCCGTAAACTGCAAAGGGCTGCATAAGTCTTAGCAGGATACGCTGAACCAGCCTCCTGACCCCGGGGACACTTGCTGGGAACCCTAGCCCTGTTCTAGACCAGGTAGTGGAGGCAGTGACATGCAGCGGTGGGTGACAGGGACCTGGAGAGCGAGCTGAGCCCCTCGTCCCACCAGACCCAGGCAGGGTTTTTTGTTCGTGTGCGTCTGTTCGTGCATCACAGTGCGCTTTAATTAGTTGTAAAGGATTAGCCTGATTTTTCTGCATGAGGGTTGTTTTTTTTTAATGGTGTTTATTTGATGTTATTTGAAGTAAAAGTGCCATTGACTAAACCCTGCAAATCTTGTTTATGCCTGGATTGTGTCTGAAATGGTGTTCTCCGTAACACGTTTTTAGTTATTGATGACCTCTTTTATAACGACGGAGCCAGCTTCCCTTGAATGATTGTATCGATAACAATATGTGGCCAACAATCTATTTGCAACAATTCTCCAAGAGGCAAAAGAAAAGCATTTGTGCACATGTGGAAAATAGGTAAATTTGCCGTTTTTAAGCAATAATGAAAACGGAGCGTGTTAGTTCGGATCCGGCACTTCCCGCCTCCTGAGTGTTTTGATCTCTCTCGCACTGTCGTGTGAAGAAGGTATTTCTACTGCCCTTTTAATGACAAAATCACTAAGACTTAAAGAAGCAGGCGACTCACCCAGGTGGGTCATGACGAGAGCTAGAAGGGCAGGTGGAAAAAAGAGAAGGAGAACACACAGTGCTTTGTAAGGCACAGTGATCTCCCTGAGCCCCAACTGCCTCATCTGTAAATGGGGACAATAACAGGGTGGGGCCAAGGGGTCAAACAGGAGAGGATGTGAGAAGCAGCATGAGGGCTGTATTACTAATGCCTGGTGGCTCTGCGGCAGGGCAGTGCTGGCCCCTCACCGCCGGCCCCTCACCGCCCACCCCCTTGTTTTCTGCTCTCTCGCTGCAGATGACCATTCCCGGGTGAGGCTGCTGGTGCTGGACGGAGACCCGCATTCCGACTACATCAACGCCAACTACATTGATGTGAGAGTCTTCATGGGGCTTGGGCAACCAGACTCTGGGGTGTTTGTAGCAGGCTCAAGCCCTGTGGCTGTCCCCCAGCCGCTCCCCCACAAGGTGGCCCTCCCAGAACGTGTCCAGAGGGGTCTGGCTCCTCCCGGATTTGTGTAATTAGCATAACCCACGTTGGTGATCCGTCTAAAGCTGCATCGTCTTTGGGGCTGGCTGGCGTAGCCTGCTCTGTGGGGCCCCAGGACAGCTGCCCGTCTTGTTCATTCACCCATTAATTCATTTGTACGTGTGTCTGTTTGTCCATCCATTCATTCATTTGAAGGTATAGCCATTTATGCAACACAAATTTAAAAGTGCCTGCTGTGTGCCAGATGCTATGGGAGCCATAAAACTAAAATCACCATGGTCTCTACCCTTTAAAACCTGAGCAGGAAGATAAGCTATGCACATCAATAATTCCAGGGCAAACTGGAAAGCGGTAAGTGTCATATGTTCAGATAAAATGCTGCAGGGATTCAGAGGTGGGGGAAAAAATCGCTTCTTCCATCAGGAATGCAAAATGTGATATGAACCAAAAGCTTCAAGCACAGGATGAATTTAAAATTAAAGAGGGGGAAGATGGGCCTCTCGTTACAACAGCACAAGCCAAAATGTAGCAGCTGGAAGCAGAGTCTGCAGCAGCTCAGGTTGAGGAGAGCAGAGACGATGCCGTGGGAATAGAGGAAAATAAGGTTGGAGCTAGATCATCGGTGGTTTACGATCAAACTTAGAAGCCGGGCTTGATTCTGTAGGCAAGAGAAAGCTGCTGGAAGTTCTTGATCATGCGGGTGAACGGTGCAGAGCTGAGCTGTGGGATGATTTATCTATCGCCAAGGGTCAGATAGATCCGAGGGAGGAGATTCCGGGATTCAGACTCCCAGTTAGGAAAGGGGCTGCTTCGCCATGGAAGGGAGAGGGTTTGCAAAGGCGGAGCATGGCCGCCAGGGGCAGATGGATGGCCTGACCTCAGCTAGGAGCCTGAGGGCCTTGACACGTGGCGGAGATCACCTCGGTCCCTCTGATGCCCAGGTGTTTCTATAGACAGGCTATGAAGTAGAGGGGTGTGCGTTTGAATTCCCCCCATCTAGGCTGATCCAGATGATTCAGAGGTGATTGATTCAACAAATATGTATTGAGCCTTGTGTTAGTCATTGGTCTGTTTGCTCTCAGATCTATTTCTTGTCCTTCCCCATTCTGCTTTGCATTGCTCATATGAGTATGTGTGTGATAGTGTGCCTGTGAGTTTTTATGTGTGTGTGATAGTGTGTGAATGTGTGTGTATATGAGTGTGTGTGTGATAGTGTGCCTGTGAGTGTGTATGTGTGTGAGTGTGTGTGTATGTGTGCATGTGTGGCAGGAAGGAGAACAAGCCAACCCCTGCGGGGAAGGTGCTGATGGGAGATTGGAGCATGAAAGGAAAGCTGGTGTCCGGCTCCTCTCACTTCCTCGGGTGGCAGCTCCGGCAGTGGCTGCATCCCAGCTGTGGCACCAGCTTCCACCAGGCAGACCCACCAGAATTCCTGCCCCTGCCGGGCAGCCCCAGCTCTGGGGTCTGGCAGCTTCTCTTCCTCCCACCGTCCACTAGTTCCAGGGGCGGTTACAGTCTCCTACTGGTGCCGGTCTCTGCGTTGCCACTCTGTGCCCTGGTTAACATCTCAGCTCCTCTGTCACTGATGTCACCAGCACCCCATGCTGAATTCCCTGCATCTGAAACACCCTGGGTAGTTTCAAGTCTCCACCTGAACCCTGGCTTATAAAGGGCCTTCCCACGGTCAGGATCTGGAGCTGGAGTTTCAGTGGAAGTCAAGGTAGACACAGTCTCTGTCCCCGTGGCCCTCCCAGGAAAGTTCACAAGGAGGTGGCCAGTTCAGAGCAGCCTGCCTCGAGCCTGGACAAAGCATATCCGCCCATCACAGCTCCGGCCTCTCCCTCATGCATCTAGTATTCATTTCTCAGACACTGGGCCGGTTCTCCACTGTGTGCTGGAAATCCAGACCTGAAAAGGAGACTCAGATCTGGTGAGGGAGTTGGGTAAGAAGAGACCCTCACAGAGCAGGACCTGTGTGAACATAAAGGAAAACCAAAGCTTTGGTTGGGGTGGGAGTGGGTAGTCAGGGGAGCCTTCATGGAGGAAGTGATACAATGTTGCCTTAGTCAATGAGTAAGAGTCCAACAGGCAAGAAGGATTGATAGTAACCTAAGATCACCTCTTGCGTATCAGCATTACTTTAACTAGTACCACAACCTCACAAGGTAAGTGCCATTACTACCCATTTCCAGATGAGTTAGCTGAGGCTCTCAATATTAGCTTATCCAGGATCACACTGCTGGATGTGGAGGAGGAGGGAGCAGGAGTCTGGATCAGGGGTGGCTTCCCCACCGTGTTCTGCTGGCTTCAATAATAACAGTAAAGCAATGACAGTAGCCAGTGGCTCTAAATGAGTCATGTTTGGGCCTTGTGATGGGTGGTTTTAAAGGAGTTAGTTTATGGAGACCCCTCAATAGCCCCCCAAGTTAGGTAATCATCCCCATTTTTCAGAAAGGGAAGCTGAGGTTTAAAGAGATGGCAAAGTTTGGGGTGCCTGGGTGGCTCAGTCAGTTAAGCGCCCAACTCTTAATTTCGGCTCAGGTCATGATCTCAGGGTTAGGAGAGCAAGCCCCACATCAGGCTCTGTGCTGAGCGTGGAGCCTGCCTGGGATTCTCTCGCTCCTTCTGCCTCTGTCCCTTTCCCCTACCCTTCTGTCTGTCTGTCTCTCCCTCTCAAAAAAAAAAAAAAAAAGTTTAAAGAGATTGCAAAGCTTTAGTAAGGCCATGCATCTGGTCAGCAGCAGAACCAAACTAGGAACCAGACCAGAATAACTCCCAGTCCGGAGCCTTTCCTCCTGCCCCTCCCCCCATCCACTCCCAGACAGCATCCTGCATCCAGCACATAGTGGGGACTCAGTTAGCATGCAGTTAAGCACACTAAACTCGTTCCTTCCGGTTTCCGCTTGACCTTGTCTGCAGCTGAGTACTCGTGGCAACCCCGGAGGCCCACAGAGGGTCTGCCAGCCCAAGGTGCCATATATAGCATTTGTCCTCTGAGTGGTAACCCTCCCACAACAGTTACTTTCCTAGATAGATGCTTCTCTAGATAAAGTGGCGCGAACATCTGACTCCAGCCAGAGCCAAGATGCACTTTGGTGTGTGACAGGCAACACACGAAATCGCTTCAAATGCAGGTGAATCCTTGCGACATCAGCACTAAAAACGCCTGCCGTTCCTGCCAGGTTTTATCATTACAGTGCATTCCGCAAGCCTTTAAGGATACGAAACCAGGGGTTGAGGCTAAGATCCTTGCTCAAGGTTACATGGCTAGAATCCAGTTCTCTGTGCGCTAAGGACACCCCACCACCTTCTCCCTCTCGAAGAAGTAGATTGTGCAGACAGGCCAAACAGCCCCTGCGGGATGCTGTCTTCATCTGTGACTCTGGCCTCTGCTGGATCTCAGCTCCTAGAGTCAGGGGTTCGCGAGACCAGAGTCACGAATTCAGCCGTTGTTGGGCCTGTTGAGTCCAGGCCTTTCTGCTTACTAGCCTTATGATCTTACTGACTTGTTCTGATATCCGTAAAGTGGGGCATGAATATGATACCCAGTGTATCTGTCAGTCTTCCATTAGGACACAGAGGCTCAAAGGGAGTAACGGGGGGCAGGGGAGTTAACAAGGTAGGAACAGGGTTAAGGGAAACCAGCAGGGTGGGGTGCAGTATCCCCGGGCTAGAAGCAGCAGCCTCTGACAGAGTCAGTGCCAACCTCGGCGGCCTGACGGGGCAGACCTAGAAGAACATACACCCCAGTCTCCCCAAGGCCTCTGAGCTCCTGCTTCTGCCCCCCCTCTCCGCCCTTGGCTGAATCCAGCTGGAAACCAGAAGCCGTGGAACCCCATGATGGTAGTCCATACAGGTCAGCGTCCATCCCACAGCACAGAGCAGAGTCTGGAAGGGAAAAGCGGGAACATGGGGACAGGGGGCGGAGAAGACACCAAGCACAAGCACCTCCTAGTACCCTGTTACCAGTATGGGGCAGAGTGGGGGGTGGGGAATCCCATTAACTGTGAACCTACTGTGTACTCCAACAAACTTAAAATTCCTGTAGTCCTTTTAGGGATTCCTGCCAAGACACATGCTAGATAGTTCTCTAGGTCCCCACTCTTTTGCCCCGGTCTCCACCCCCACTGAAATCCTCCCGGACATTTGCTCTCAGAAGAGCAAACTGCCCACGCTGGAATCATTTATCCACAATTGGATCTTGATGATCCATTAAAACAACTCCATTTGAATAATGAGCTGGCTGGGGCCAGCCCTGTCTGTGCCTCCAGAGGCCACGGTTCTGCTACCATCTGAACCGTCCCACTGGCGGGCTTGTTTGCACACCCGAGAATGTATTGGCCACTTGAATCTGTTATAAATTACCAGTCTGGAAATAAATATCGTATCTGGGTCCCCAGTAAGTAACAGATGCCTGAGTTCAGAGTGAGATAAATGCGTTTTGGATGCAAGCCTCTTTCCCATTGCTCACAGACGGATGGAGGCAGGCCCGGTGCTGGTTTGCAGTCGATCTGTGTGCTGTGTAGGTGGGACTTAAATGAACTCAAAGTTCTTTTAAGGTTAGGAAGTTTTCTGTACCAGTTCTTGGCAAATCCCCAGTAAAGCCCCAGTCGAGCAATACATTTCCTTTTATCTCCGGTGCTAAGGAATCTCGTGGTTAGAACGTTTTCTCTTTGGGGACTCGGTGGGGTCTTGGAGACCAGAGAGGGCCTCTTTACTCCCATGCAGCGTGCAGACAGGCACACAGCGTGCGTGCATGCGTTCGATATGCGTTTATCAAGGCTGATGGCCTGGGCAGACTTGGTGCTGGAGACGCAGCCACGAGCAAGCCGCAGACAGCCCTGCCCTATCGGCACGCTCGCTCCACTGGGGAGACAGACAGTGAGCACGTCCATAAACAAGGAACATTCTGCCGTTGAGTGATAAGTGCCCTGAAGAAAAGTAAATCAGAGAAATGTGAGAGGGGCCAACAGGGTGGTCAGGGGAGGCTCTCTGTGAAGTGACTGACAACCGAGCAGAAGCCGGGCTGGAGGGAGAGAGCAAACCACCGAGCTCACTGGGGACAGATGCAGCAGGCACAGGGAATGGCCCGTGCAAAGGCCTCTAGATGGAAACGTGACTCCTGTTTCTGAAGAAGAGCAAGACAGCCCGTGAGCCAGCAGAAGGGTGATAGGAACCGAGCATGCTGCTGGAGGGAGGAACCAGGAACGCCATGAAGCGTGCCCAGCCTCATCTCCAAGACCTGTTTATGCTTGTCTGCCACCCACCGGCCTTTGCTGAAGGCTGCCCCAAGCTCTGAGGGGCAGGCGCCATGGCCCATGGGGAGAAGAGTCCAAAAACCGTATTGCAGCTCATGTGGTCCGTGTGTTGTTTGGGCATGTGCAGAAGCCTACAGGACCGCGCAGGAGGAGGGAGGTCTCGTTCGAGGTGCGGTGCCGGGAAGCTGGGACACAGGGCCCTGGGGAGGGCGAGGAGAGGGACAACTGGCAGCGAGGCTAGAGACGGATGATTAGTCCTGAGCTAGGACATTCAGACATTATTGTGCAGACAGCGGGGAGCCATTGCAGGCCATTTGGTGGGGAAATAACATAATCCAATATGCACTGGAGAGTTCGCTCTGGTTGGAAGCTGATGGGCAGGCAATGGGACCAAACTGGAGGCAGGGAGGCCAGCAAGCAGCCAGTGCTTTGGCTTGGGTCAGGAAGGACAAGGACTGTAACTAGGAGTGATGATGTGGGTGACTGAAGAGGGCGGGCTTGAGAAACCACATTCTTCCCCACTCTGGGGGACGATTTTCTGTTGCCAGACCTACTCAAGAAAATTCCCAGAGTGTAATTCTTCTGCAGTGGGAAACCCTGTCTATCTTGAGTTGAAGGAACAGAGAGCTCCTGGTCTCTCTCACCTGCCTTCCTACTTCTCATGTCTCAGAGAGGGGCTCGGTTTTCTATTAGAGGCAGAGCAGTGAGGAGAGGAGGGCTTCTGATCTCACCCTCTCCCATGCGGTCAACACAGGTGCTTAGTCATCTTAGGCACCCAATAAATGTTTGCCAGATGACCAATAAAATAAGAAGAAGATAAAATCGTATATGTTAAATCTTAGAATATGGTGCCTGGCACATGGTAACTGCCATATAATCCTAATAGCAACACTATGATATAAATCTAAGTACCCTCATTTGATGACAAAAAATCAGTTGAGGCACCAGGAGGTTAAGTGTTTGCTCCAGACTACACAGCTCCTAAGGGTCAGAGCCAGGATTCAGACCCGGGCCATCGGGTCCAAAGTGTGTGCACGTAACCTCCTCCAACCGTACCTTGTTTAGCTTTGCTCTCAGCCACTCGTTCACCGGGCATTTGCTCTGACTCTCCCACTGTGCGAGGCTCGATCGAACATGTCTTTAACACTTAGAGGAGGCACTGTTTGTCCTCAAGAAGCTGATAACTTCACTAAGAAGGTATCAAACCAAGAGTTTAGGAGGGGCTGTTGATTCCTAGGGAGTGTGTTCATCCACCAGTTCTGGCCACAGCACTGGCCCTGGCTTGGTGCTGACAGTGAAATCTGGCATCTCTAGGGTATGCCCAGCATTTGGAAGGTACCCACTAAATATTCATGGAGCAAGGAGAAGACTGACATGGAAAAATACACAGGGGCTCAAAAACGAGTCTTTGAATCAGAAAGTGGATCTAGAACTTGAGAGATGCCACATCTGTTTCACCATAAATCATACAGATGGCAATTCCGGCTCATTTCCTGAGTGAGAGGGCCTTGAGGCAGCTCACCCCCACCCCCAACAGGACAGAAAGACTCATCACCAGCGTTTGAAACAGAACTAGGTATTCATCCACTGTCCGGGCTTGTTTTCTCCTGAGACAGTTAACCATAAAGCCAAGTGGATTTCAGGACTGTCCGGAACCCCTCTGCAGCAGGCTCCATACTGGCATCTGTAGTTTGAAAATGTATCCATCCACCCATTCGTTCGTTCACTCATGTACTCATTCCATAAATACTACGTTCAGCGGTATGTACTAAATGCAAGTCTTTGTCCAAAACTTGAACTCTACCAAGTATGATACAGTTCCTTTCTGGAACTAGAAAGGGGATCCTCCACATATCGCCATACCCTGGCGAAAGAGAAGGCTGTCTTCAACCTCTTCCCCAATGATTAGGGTCACGGAGCACGGAGTAACCCCACGCCAGAGCGCGGCAGGGCCTCCTGGGACACTGCAACATACAGGGATATCAGAAACTGATCTCTGAATCAGAAAGTGGCTTCATCTGCCTCTAGGTCACACCTGCACGGGGCTCTCCCTGGTGAGTGGGACTTCCAATTCCAAGCCCAGCCGTGTGGCACAGAGAGGCATGGTGGCATTCTTCCCAATTTTTTTTCTGATCCTTACTCATGCTGGGGGCCAATGATGCAATGGTTTTCTTCTGTCAGGTGCCCTACAGAGACTCACACAATTAGGACACAGGAAAGACTTTTTGGTGGCTTGTGTCCCACAGGAACCCCAAAATTGATTCTCCACCTCTTTCTGGGTGCATGGGCATAAGTAACGGCCACCCAGTTTTGCTTCCAAGGCAAACCTATATGGGCCCCTCCCAGGTAACTATTGTAATAGATAATTTAGTGATTTAATAAGAGCTTTCCATACGTTACCGTATTTAATCTTGGCCACTTCTCTGGGAAGTGTCTAATGCTATTCTCATCTTGCCTGTGAGGAAAACATGTCTTGTCAAGGGTAACTATTAATATTATGGTGTTTGTGAGCTTTGACTGGAGGCCCTCCACTCTGCTTCTCTCTTGTCATCCAGGGATACCATCGACCTCGGCACTACATTGCAACTCAGGGTAAGTGCTCTCCTTTTCCTCGAAGGGGTCCTCGCCCTTCACTGGAAGAGAGGAATGGGCTTCTGCCAGCAAAGAATCACACAGGTGTAGGGCTGGAGAGCCGCCAGGGGTCCCTGGGAGCGTCCATTTGTTTAGGAAGGAAAGAGGTGACAAATTGAGCTATAGGGGGAGGGACATGAGTGAGAGATGATGGAGGTTTCACTAGGAAATGGTCACAGGTGGGAAGGACCCGAAGCCTCAGCCCCAGGCATGTGCGCTCAGGGTCCACCACCGGAAACTAGAGCTGAGGGGGCCTTATCTCCTCGACGAGTGTGTGCCTAGGAGAGAGACGTAGTCAGCCATTGGGGAAAACACCTTTGCGGTACATTATCAGAGGCTTAAAAATGATCCTACCTCCCAAACCCTTTGGGGAGGAAATCCTTTGGATAATTATATATGTGGACAGGGACATATACAAAGATACTCTTCACAGTGTTATCTGTAATAGGAAAAAAGTGAAAAATCTTAAATGCCCAACAGTTGGTAGATTGCTTAAATAAAGTGTGGTACTTCTATTTTATAGAAAATTATGCAGTGAACACATACCATGCTTGGTAAGAACCTTTAAGAGCATGCAAAAATGCATATAAAAATGCATATAATAATTTGCTTATTACAGTAAATGCATATGTATAAATACATATGTGTATAAACATATACAGAAAAATGCTGCTCAGATTTTTATATCAAACACATGTATTACTTTTGCAATTGTAAAAGCGATGAAGGCCCAGGACATTGAAAGAGAAATTTCCAAGGAAATTGCTTTGGATGCTCAGATCCTATCTCGCTTTCCTTGTCCATTTCCTTTCCCTCCCTCCTATTTGGGCTCCGGAGGAATGCTCCTTGTGTTTGTCAAGCTCAAAATCGGGCCTCTACTGTGCGCACTGCGAGCATCTGGCTCCTGGCAGCTCTCTGTCCTCCTCCCCACCCCCCTGCAACCCCAGTTTCCTCCCTGTCTCTCACTCAGGTTCTGGAGCCATTTTTATGAAAACTCCCATAAGCTATATTATTAACCCATAATATAGTCCCAATAAGGTGATGGGTGGAGGGCAAGTGGGGCTGGGGGACAGCCTCTGGGCAGGAGGACAGTGGAGGGAAGAGGAAAGGCTGTGGGCATTTCCAGTGGATGCTGCAGACCTTGCTAGCTTGGAATGCCACTTTGCTTTTCCATGCTCTGGCCCCGGTCTCAGCAGCTTGGGTGTCCCAGCGAGCATCATCTGGCCTCACTCTTGTTCACCTATGCCGAGCCTGGACTGACCAAGCAGGAGGGACGGCCTCTTGGCTGCCTCCTTGCACTTGTGGTCTTTGACCCTGTCACCTTCTCTGTCGGCAGGTCCAATGCAGGAGACCGTCAAAGACTTTTGGAGAATGATCTGGCAGGAGAACTCGGCCAGCATCGTCATGGTCACGAACCTCGTGGAAGTGGGCAGGGTAAGCCCCTCCTGCTGGCCCCGCCCTCCTGAGCTCTCTCTGTGCTGTGCCTTATGGCACATGCCCCCCACTCAACACCTCACCTCACAGCAACCTGTGTGGGAGAAATCCGCTTCCCGTTGGGGAATATGACCTTTTCCCTCCAAGTCATCCTTTCTCCACCCTCGCTCCGTTGATGATGTCATTTCATACCCCTTGGGGAAATGACAGCCATCAGACATGAATGCTCATCTTCACACCACAAAGCCACAATCCTACTCGCATCTACAACCATCTTCTCGTTCTTCCCCTCTGTTATCAGGGTGAACCATAAAAGGCCATTTTTGTTGACCCGAATGGTAGCATATCTGGTGTTTGTAGAGGCTCAGCCTCAGACACAAACAAGGGACTCTTGCCCTTTCAAAGGCAATCTCAGTGCCTGGAATCACAGATTCTATGCAAGAATTTTCTCGTTTCCCCTCTCACTCGAAAAGTAACTCTTTTTCTCATTGCTCGATTATTCCCCTGAACGTACAAAACATCCTGAGTACCTTTTCCCTGAAAATATACAACAGGCAAACAAAAAGGATTCTCTTGACCCTGCTTTTCTGCCAGACTCTGAAGACACACACAGGCTCTGTTCCTCCACTCCCGTTCTCTTCTCCCCTCTCCACCCCACCCATAGTGAGCCGGTCAACATCACCAGCATCCTTCATGTTGACGAATCCAACCGCCACTTCTTTGTTCTCATCGAACTCAGCCTCTCAGAGCATCCGACCCTTTGCTCCCTAACCACTAAACCTTGATACTCCTCGGGGTTCAGGCCTTGGTCTCCTGCTCTGCTCTATCTCGACTCTCCTACGTCGTCCTTAGCTACTCCTAGGGCTTGGAAATGGGACTGCTATGGCCAGTTTGGTTTTGCTCACTTGGTAAACCGTGGCATGTGGGTGGGTGGGCTGCTGGGTTGAAAGGCAGGGTGCACAGACTAGGAGGAAGAGGGCCTCTCTGCTTACCATAGGAACTAACCGAGGAGTGGGCAGGTAAGTTTTTGTTTTGGCAAAGAACCAGATAATCCGTTAAAATAAAGAGTCCTGGCCTCCAAGATCATGGGAAAGAGAGAATCTAGGCTGTCATCGTAATCCGGGAAAGGGCTGCGGACATCTCGTGGCCTCGTAGGGTTCTGGGGCCAGGAGAGACTTTATCCTTGAGCCCACTCTCACCTCATCCCTCCCCAGCTTTACAGATGAGGAAACAGGCCCAGAGGGGCCGGAGAATCTACCCCTTAGTCCTCCAGCCGGAACCCGGCCACGTTCTCTGACTCCTAATTCTCATGCTAGTATCGTGGTCCCTCCACTCACGACCGCTCCCCAAGGCCCCGGGAGCAGCTACTGTGGACAAAAAGGCCAGGCTAGGGTTTAAGAATTCAGAGGCAAGTTCCAGCCTGTTCTGTAACATATCCCATCTTGGAGCCAGATTCCCTCGATGGACAGATCATGAATCTCATTTGCGTTTGGGGCGGGAACGGGGGCAACCTCTTGACGGAACTCCTGCTAGGAGCCGAGCACCGTGCCTGACGCTCGCTCGTGCCTTTGTTTTGATTCCGACAACTGCACGAGGCAGTGTTGCTGGTAATTACTCGGGTGGCCTGGCTTTGCATCCTGACGCCGTCCCTTCCTGGCCTGGACAGTTTTCTTAGCCTCTCAGTGCTTCTGATTCCTCATCCGTAAAACGGGGTGATAATCCTATCTGTAAAGGTTCTAGTGATAAGCGATTAAAATAATACATGTAAGGAATCTGTAGGGCACTTAGCGAGCAGTGTGAGACCCAGTGAGCTGTCAGCGAGCGTTAGCTATCCGCATTAATAGAAAGTTGAGCCTCGGAGAGATTTCAGCACTTTTTGGAAGCTACCCAGCTGCTGAGCATTAGAACCAAGCAATGCATCCGTTTGCCTGCCAAGCCTGTTGCGCTCTCGCAGCGTTTCCCTAAGTGGGTTCCGTGGGATGCTAGTCTGCAGGATGCCTAGTGAGAAGAGGGTTCCATGGTTAAATACGTTTGGGAAATGCTGTGCACTCTTTGCCCCTCTCGGAGAGTCGAGAACACATAGCGTTAGCACGTTCAACGAGCTGAGGAGTCTTGTAGCAGAGTGGCCTGTTTAATTTTGTTTAATCCAGCATTTCCCAAACTCATTTGACCACAAAACCTTTTTTTGTTTGTTTTTTTTTTTGTTTCTTGTTTTTGTTTTTGTTTTGTTTTTTTTTTACCTAACACCTATTAGCACCCAGCGGAACACACTGTGGGAAATGCCACTCTAGGCCGTGCGGCGTCCCCCGGAATGGTAATGCTTTTGTTCTTTTTAGGGGAAAACAGTGATCTCTTTTTCCTCCTGCAGAGTGTGACCTAGAGTCCAGTGTGGGACTGCCTTGTCGCTAGCATCTGCAGCCACCGCCCGGGCAGAGAGCCCAGGACTCTTCCCTTTGAGTCCCACTCCTTGCGTCCTTCTCCCAACTGAGAGCCTTTCTCCTTCCGGCCCCCAGTCACCACCTCTGGATAGTAATAGCCCTCTCCCTACCCTCTCCTCTTCCACCCCCTCGCTGCTTCCCACCTTTTATCCTCATCTCCGCTCCGCTGACACCGCCCCGCTCCCCCAACTGATCTAGCAGAAAGAGGGCTCAGCCAGAGGTAGAAAACCGGCCCCGGGACCCGGGACCAGGGACCTGACCTCCAGACTCGAGCGTGGTTTCCGGCTGTAAATGGGGTAGCACCACCTGCCTATCTCACCTTGATCAATTTGCTCACCTAGCGTGATAATGGACTTGGAGATTTTAAGGAGCTCTGCAAAAGAGGGTACCACCATTATTCCTAACGGCTCCAGTTCCTTTGGGAGAGAGCGTGGCCCTGTGCAGTTTGCCAGTCCCCGGCCAGCTGACAACCCCTTGGACCGAAATTCCACCCAAATCGCCCTTGGGTTTATCGGAACAGGAAGGCCAGACGAGGCGACTGCTCGTGTTCAGCCACCCCCTCATCCGTCCTTGTCTCTGTCCTTCCTCACAGGTGAAGTGTGTGCGATACTGGCCGGATGACACGGAGGTCTACGGGGACATTAAAGTCAGCCTGATTGAGACAGAGCCCCTGGCGGAGTACGTCATCCGCACCTTCACCGTCCAGAAGGTAAGCTTCCCCGTGGCTGCGGGCAGCCTGTCCCCTGGGCCAGCCAGCTCATCTGTTCATTCAGGGCACTCGTTGAGCGAAGGTCTGCTCTGCGCCCACCTGTGAGCTGGCTGAACCGTATTCCCACCACAGCCCCTGATTTGAAGCTCACTGTCCCTTCCACTACTTGCCATTTTCTGGATGCATCCATACTCATGGACCAAGTGGCCACAGACCCAGGGATTCAGAAGCACTGGGATTCACTGCTCTGAGAGCTGTGCCGTTGGGATTTGGACAAGTCCTTCTGAGGACCGAAGAAGGCACGTGCACGGTCCCGTACGTGCACGCATGGTTGATACAGGGTACACTGCTCCTGGCAGCCCCCCCTCCAGGCCCCATGCTCCTAAAGGCCCGTATCTTTAGGAACCAGGAGGAAAGGGCACTTCTCTATAACAACAGGTACATCGACGTGGCCTTAGGTTGGGTTCCTTAGAAGCAGAGCCTGAGACAAGGATTTGGGTGCAGATGGTGTATCCAGGGACCCTCTCAAGAGAAACTTGTAGGGGAGGGAGGGAAACAGGAGAGAGAAGAGGAAGGACCCAGGCAAGGAGAGTATTCAGCAGAGTCTAACCTAGGCCTGATCCTGGGGGCGGCCAGAGCAGGACCTGCACCACAGACTTGGCCCCCTTGCCTCGATCCGCCCACTGTCTGTGGACAAGCCACTGAGAGGTCAGCTCCAGAGCAAGTGGGATCCTGTGGGCTGAGGGCACTTCTCCAGAAAAGGGGAGTCACGAACAGCTAGCACTCCTACAGCTGAGGCCCAGGGACGCAGGCCACAGAAGAGGACCTGGCAGGGCCCCCGTCTCATCTGGCATGTGTGCTGTTAGTACAGGAAGTAAGATGAGTAGTGGGGACATGGGGGCACATCCTGGGCCCCACACCTGAGCAGGGAGGCCTTGGAGAATCGCAGGCAGGTGCTCAGCAAACACTGCCCGGGTCATTAGCTCAAAATCGGTTCCTGAGCCAAGGAAACAGAAAGTGGTGTCTGCCCTTGAAGAGAGCACAGTCCCATCAGGGAGGGAGAACCCCTGAGCCGTGACCACAGTGCAGGTGGTGTGGGCTCGAACAAGGGCTTCCCGGGGCTGAGTTGACCTGGAGAATGGAATGAAAACCTGAGTGTTGCTGAAGCCGTGTCCTCTTCTCCTATTTCAGCCCATCCGTCCGGTCCTTCATCTGGGCCTTCGTTCACTCCCACCTGGACTCCTGCCCCAGCCTCCTATGGGGCTCTCTGCCTCTGGTCTTGGTCCATCTCAGTTTGGGTTTTTGGGAAGCTGAGCCTGAGGCAGGGCTTTGGGTGCACTCACTGAAGCTTGAGGAAGAGCTCTGAGAAGGGGAGGAAGGGAGGGAGGTGGGGCAGGGCGGCGGAAGGAGCCGAGCAAGGGCGTGCTCTCAGCTGGAGACCAAAGCCGGCAGCTCCCATGGGAGCTCTGGGGCATGAACTCTACCACACAGTTGATCCTGTCTTGAGGCAAAGCGGTCTTCTGTTCCTCCATTCGGGTCACCCAGCATCCTGGTATGCCTAGGACCATCCTGGCTTTAGCACCAGAAGTCCCATGCCTCAGTCCTGGGCAGACTCAGCAAGTCGGCTGGGTGCTCTGCTGTCCCTTCAGCCCGAGTGCCAGCTGCCCACCCCCACCCCCAGGGAAAGTGGCTCCTGGTCCGCTGAACAATTGTCTGAAGAAGTGGGAAGCCGTGGGTGTCTGCAGCCAAGACTCAGGAGCTGGGGATGGGGGCACTGGCCCAGGAAAGGGGATCTGGGAGGGCACTGCCCCCCCAACACACCCACTCAACTCCAGGCTCCACATAGCAGCCAACACAATCCTCCCAAAATGCAAGTCCGATGGCAAACTTCCCCCCAAAATGCAAGTCTGATGACGCACTTCCCCTTCCGTGCAACCTCCCTGGAGCTCCCCAGCAAGACCCAGTGTGGGATGCAAGGCTTTCCAGCATCCAGCACCCGCCCAGCCTCCCACCCCCAGGCCCTCTGTCCACCCTTGCCTGTCTGCCACTTCCCCCCTGGGGGTGCCCTGTTTGTGATTCTGTGCACATGCCATGCTAAGTCCTGTCCCCATGCTGTTGCCTGGACTGCCTCTCTGCCTCGGAGTCCCACCATCTCTTCCGCTGGGCAGCACTCAGGCCTCTGTGTCCCATAGTGACGAGGAGTGCAGACTGTGGAGTTGGACGTCAGGGTCCAGACTGGGTTATAACTTACTAGTTGTGTGACCTAGTTGTGTTTCTTAACCTGGCTGAACCTCAATTTCCTCATCTGTAAAACAGAGGTAACAACATAAGGACTGGTATGAGGATTAAATGAGTTAATACATTGAAATGTTCAGAAGAGTAACAGGCATGCAGTCTGTGTTTAATACATGATAGCTATTATTTTCACTATTAATGTATTTCTAGACTCAGGTCATGCATCACCTCCTCCAGGAAGCCTTCTCTGATTTCTCCTTCCGCAGATGGGGTTACCTGATGCTCCTTTAAGCACTTCAATAGGATTATCCACTTAGGAGTCTGCCTCTTCAGCTAGACCATGAGCTGCTACAGGGACTGGGACTGTGGCTTTTATTTCTGCCTTCACAGTGCTTAACACAAGGCTTGGCACAGATAACCTCAGTGAACCTTCCTTAACTGAAAGAATGATCAAACACTCTTCCCATTCAGTGCTCTCTGCATATCTGCGGGAGATGGAAGGGTAGGAGAAAGTAGGCAAGGGCACTGCATAACTCAGGCTCCAAGGTGACACCTGACTACGGACTGGGCAGAGAAGTGCCCTCAGGCTGCAGAGTGTCAAGGAGGAGTGGTAGGAGGGGAAGTGACCGGAGCCCCAGGCCCCACTGCCCCCATCAGTCGGAGAAGCTCTGCTTTTATTTGTTTCCTATCTTATGATTCTAAATAAGAATCTAATGAATTGCGGAGTCCGAAACTTTTTTTTTTAATTTGAAAGCCATGGAACAGTGAGGGACACAGACCCCAGTACTGAAAGGCCTCGTGTTCCACTGGAAATGACTTGAACTTGGTGTTTAAGACCAACCTTTCTCTGGAGTCTGTTCTGCTGAATAGAAGTCCCATGACACCCTTGTCAAAAGAGGGTCCCTTGGACAAACACTGTGGGTGTGTTATAATGCCCCCTTGGGGATCCAGAGTGTACATGAGCCCACTGAAGGCTCTGAGAAGTCCTGCAGCAAAGCCACTACTTCTACAGTATCTACTTCCATGGCTCCCAGATGCAACAGATCACAGAAGTCACCCTGTGTGGCAACCCCTTGCTCAGCTGGCAGGGTCCTGTCCTCCCTGACAGCAGGGAGGCTGGTTCCTCTGTGCAGCAGGTGTGCTCCCCGTGGGTGCTGGGCGGGCATGTGGGGGCGGCAGCTGGAGGAACAGAGGCCCGTTCTCTCCTCAGAAAGGCTACCACGAGATCCGGGAGCTCCGCCTCTTCCACTTCACCAGCTGGCCCGACCACGGCGTCCCCTGCTATGCCACCGGCCTCCTGGGCTTCGTGCGCCAGGTCAAGTTCCTGAACCCCCCCGAGGCTGGGCCCATCGTGGTCCACTGCAGGTAAGTGACAGCCTCCGGCACTAAACGAGGCTGCTTCTTCAGCACTGCTCTCAGAGAGGGAGATGCAGTTTTTCCAGCAGCCTTTATTCTTTGTCTTCAAGACTGCTCTGCCTGTCGCCAAGCCCAGCCCAGGTCCCAAGGTCTGCTGACAACAACAACAACAACAACAACAAAGTAATAGTAGCAATACCAGTGGGTATCATGACTGTTGCAGTGAAATAGTAAAGCCCCATGGGGACATGGGCTCACACTGAGCACTGTCTGTCACGTGTGCACTTCGCACATTCCTCACGCAGCCTGGAGGGGTGGGTGTTAGTATCCTTCCCATTCTACAGATGAGAACATTGAGATGCTGAGAAGGTGGACCCTTTGCTTGGGTCCTGCAGGTGTAAACCGGGAGCACTGGGAGTTGACAGGCTTTCCTCCAGACGCTCACCCTCGGCTGCTTTCCACAGCAGCAGGGCGCCTCCGTGGAAGCGTGCTTCTCTTCAGTGCTGTTATTTTAAAAATCAATTGCTGGCCTGCAGGGTCCTTAACAGAGAGTAAATGGACAGCGCCAGGCTTCACCTTATTATGGAGAAGAGGTATTTTCAGCTCTGACCTAGAAAGTCACATGGGGAATGACTGGCACGTCTTCCAATCCTCCCAAATGGAGATGAAGTGTCATGTCAAGGGCATTCAGAATTGGACCAGACCTGAAGGCCAGCTGACCAGCACACTCCTGCCTTCCTCTTCCAGTGTGACCTTGGGCCCAGCCCACCTTTTCAGACCCTGTGTGTTCTTAACTTAGCCCGCCCTGGCGGTTTCCATGTCAGTCAAGGCCTTGAGTGAAGCCAAGGAGGGATTCCACAAACTGCAGGCATCTCAGGGCCAGCCCCTTGTCACTCGGCATCCGTTTACCCTCCCCACACAAGCGATTAGGGATTAGAGACCCCATTTCACAGATGAGGTCACTGAGGGTGAGGAGGTAAGAGTCACCGTCAGCCCTGGGCTCTCGAAGCGTTTTGCATATATCTTCTGCTTTACGGCTCATGACAGTTCAAGGACAGTAGAATGTTAGCCCCCAAGTCCTGTGTCCCAGAGAGCAGCCAGAGCAGGGGTAAGGGAAGAAGGGAGACAATGTATCAGGCTCTCCTTGCATAACTGCCCTATGTCTCCAGAGCCAATCCTCCTAACACGCCTGGCACAGTGGTCCCCACTCCCGGGGCCATTCTGAAGATGAAATGTGCTGGCTGACATGTACACGGTGCCTAGGAGAAGTCCTGGCATCTAGTAAGCACTTAAAAACACTACCGGTCTCTGCCTCTAATACTGGTCCACTCCCCAGACTATTAATTCTTCAGAGCAGAAGCCATGTCTGCTTATCGTCATATCCCCACTCCCAATGCCAGCATCTAGTGCATACTGGGTGCTCAATAAATATTTGTTGAACGTAAGTAGCTACCATTTACTGAGAAACTGTAACGCAGCTAGGCGCAGGCTAGGTAATTTACACGCACTGTGCTTTTTCAGTATCAGTTCGAGCGACGTACGTGTATTGTGCTATCAACGCTACGGGGTGGGTCTATTTATTATTATCAGCCTCGTTTCATGCTTGCGGTTACTGAAACCCAGAAAGGGTAAGTCATTTACCCAAGGTCACACAGCTAGTAAATGGTTGAGCCAGGACTGGGTTCCAGGGGTCTGACCCCAAATATGATCGGCTCAGTTGCCCCATGAGGCTGAAATACAGCTCAGGGCCTCCAGAGAGTCCGGCAGGGAGGCAGGTATCTGTGTGAAGCTTACGGGCACCAGGCAGATTTTCCCCGGCAGTGGGTCCGAGATTCACTAGCAGGTCGGTCTGCTTGTTTCCCCTAACATGGGTGGAGGGGGAGACTTCAGGAGGACACAGACGAGTGGCTGTTTGTGCTCCCTCCTAGACCCCAGGGCCCAGCCTGCTGAGTCCCTTCTGGGGGAGGGGGTTCTGGATTAGGGGGTGGAAGGGTACAAATACAAGTCAAACTTCACTCACTTTAAACCATGAAATTTCACTAAGAACCAAGACTGCTTCCCACGGGCTTGTTTTCTGGATCATTGCGGGTGACAGTCCCTGCCAGCCTGTCCTGCCTGGATTTATGGTCAGCCAGTCCTGCTCTCTTCCTGCCCCATCACTTGTTTTCCTAGGGGAAGTGGGATATGAAAACAGTCAGCATGGGCCTCCTTGCTAGGCTGGCCTTCACTTCTTAACCACGTGCACTTGAGGCCAGTGTTCCGTTTGTCTCTGGTTCAGAGCCACGCCTGGAACCCAGTGCTGATCGGGGAGGGACTGGCTGTGGCCCATGGGTCATGCTGAGTTCTTTTTGCTATTTTGTACTTGGTCTGAGATTTTCCTAAAGGAAGGCACCAGTGATCCGAATTGAGTATGTATCAGAATCGGAGTATGTCTACCGGACCAGGGTCTTGGGGCTGTCACCTATTCCAGTGGAAGAATGCCCCTGGCTCACATTCCTGGGAAAACAGGTGCCTGTGGAGCCAAACCTGGGGCTTGAGACGTGGGACCTGGGACTCACTCTCTGCCTTTGGGCCCGCTCAGAGGATCTGCTTCCCACCTCCCTTCTGTTCCCGCATCTCCCTTTCCTTGCTTCCATCCCTCAGCCTGTTCTCTGAGAAAGAGAAAAAGACAGAAGGGGGAGTGGGGAAGACCTGTCTACTAGCCATCTGCAGTGTCCAGGCACCGTGCCTTGTACAGTATAGACGGATTAGCTTCACCCACTGGAGGAGGAAGCAGCCTGCAGTTCTGTTGTCGAAGCACACGTTTTGTGCTACGGCTGCTACGAGGAGCAGATGTCTAAGAGCGCAGACCTAGAGCCGGACGGCTAGGCTGGAAAGTCCTCCATGGCATACCAGCTCTGTGACCTTGAGCAAAGTCAGCTGTCGGTGCCTTGCTTTTCTCACCTGTAAAATGGGGTGAGAAACTTCCCAATGACCTCGCAAGGGAGTTAATATGTAGCATTTGTAAAAGCACTTAGAACAATGTCTGGCACTTTGTAAGCATTAAATAAGTCCTTGCTAAATGAGGATAACAAAAGTAAGCAGGTTCTGATAAAATAGCTCCCAAAGCCAGCATCGCTCTCCCATTTTACAGAGGAGAAAGCTGAGGCTCTGAGTTCACTCGCTTGCTCAGTGTCCCAGCAATGCTGGGATTCAGACTGTTGTGTCTGACCTCCGCAGCCTGCTGCCTCTCTGCAGGGTCCTTGGGACAGGGCTGAGTGGTTGGGGGGGGGGGGCGGGGAGCCTCTCCAGGACTAGTCCCGCCCCGAGGTCCCTAATAGAGACACTGTCCTCTCTTCCAGTGCTGGGGCCGGGAGGACCGGCTGCTTCATCGCCATCGACACCATGCTTGACATGGCTGAGAATGAAGGGGTAGTGGACATCTTCAACTGTGTGCGTGAGCTCCGGGCCCAGAGGGTCAACCTGGTACAGACGGAGGTGAGTTCTGGGGGATTAAGCTGACCAGCCAGCTGCAGCCCAGGCCACGGAGAAGCAGGGTGGAGCAGACGCCCATGGGGAAGGGGGAGTGCATCCCAAAGAAACAGACCTGGGTGTGGGAGAAGTGAAGAGCGGGATACATGGCTTGCTATGATGAGACCACAGTAGAAGCTAGGACACTCCTGCCAGCCTTGAGGTCCCACAGTGTAAGCGCTTCCACCAGTGGGGAATGGTGGTGAGTTCCCCATCTCTGAGGGCATCTAAGCAGGAACCAAATGGCAACTTTCAAGGATTCTTTGAATAGTATTCCTGCCTTGGTGGAAGAAGACAGGGAAGGATTGGCATTTACTGAGTGCCTACTGTGTGCCAAGAATTGCTTCAGTCCCTGCAGGAATGATTTCATCAACAAAATTATTGAGTACTTGGGCTGGGTTCTAGGGATTCCAAAGGAGGTAACACATAGCCCCCATGCTTGTGGGAAAAGCAGACCTTCAGGCATCTCTCTGTCCAGGTAGAGAGCCCAAGACCCGAGGGAAATGGGAGGAGTTCATCTTTAGTGTTGAGCACCTACTATGTGCCAGGCATCGTGCTAGGTCCTTTATATTCGGGATATTATTTGTACTCCTCATGACAAGCTTCTGGGGCAGCTCCTACTAGTATCCCCATTTTACAGATAAAGGGTCCCCAAGTCCTCACACAGGTGGACAGTGGTGGAACCTGGGTCCATGTGACCCCAAGACCCATGCACTTTTCTCTGAACCGTACTCTCTTGTTAGGCAGCCTTTTCTGCCTGCCCTACTTTTCAAAGCCATGGCTGGTTCTTCTTATAACAAGCCCATCGTCCGGTTCTAAGGAAGGCTGTGGGTGCCCAGGCCGTCAGGTAGGGCAGATAAGAAGCTACATCCATCATCAGTCCTGCAAAGGGAAGTGTTGGCTTTGGGCCTGGCCAGTCACGGCTGGCTCCACAGAGAATCCCCCGACTTACAAGCTTTTACACATGGGAGTCTGCTGTGGGCTCTGAGCTAACTCTGGCAGGCTAGCGTCTAGACTCGGTGAGGCTGCGGGAAAGCCAAGACGCATGCTTGCAGAAGGCAGGCTTGCCGGCTGGCACTAGACGGGGGTCCCTGCTGCCTGGTGCAGAGACAGATGTCAGATAGATCATCATGATGCATCTGGGTAGGTGTTTGGTGTAGAGATGGGCCAAGCTCTGCAAGAAAACAGTCACTCAACAAACGTTTGTTAAGGGCCTGGGAGCAAAAGCAATAGCTCCCACCTGGTAGTTTTGCAGAAGACTTTGCAGAGGGAATGAAGCAGATGGGGCCATAGCAAAGGGGACACAGGGTTCCAGGAGAAGAGAACAGCAGGTGCAAAGGACGCAGGTGGCAGAGGGGCCCAGGGTTCAGGAACAGACCCTGAGACAAGGCATGTGGCTTACGTGGGAGGTGATCCCATGACTCGCTGGTTGGGAAGCAAAGAGGAGGAAAGGAACCCAGGCTGTGCGGCACTGTTACAGGGTTTTGCAAGCTGTTTAACCCTGTGGACACCTGGAGCCCAAGCCTGCTGGCAGCTCTGAGGTAGTACGGAACATGCCCTCCCAAATCTCCTACCTGAGACAGAAAGAACCTAGGTGTTTCTGCCTCAGCTCTCCGCTGACACTGCTTGAGGGCTTCTTCCTGGAGCGCCGACTGTTCAGCCCTGGGGGCTCGCCCTGCACCCGGCCCCAGTGTGCTCCTGGGACTAGCAGAAATCCCTCAGCGTGAATCTCAGGTGCTTGCAGCCTTCAGGGTAGAGGTGGAAGCTGAGGGCCCATAGGCAGGCACCAAGAGCCCATGCTGCAGCAGGTCCAGAAGTTTCTGTCATCAGTGACTGCACTGTTCAGTCTTAGAGTGCAGTCTCACCCCCGCTCAGGCGATCACTAAGAAACAGGGAAACTTGGCCCCTCGGGTTTTTGGAGAGGAAGCCATGATTCTGCGATCTAAATCCTGTCCCTCCTTCCCAGCCACGGGATTAAATTGGAGCGACACATGCTCAGGCCACTCTTCTCACCCAGAACCCTATCTCTTCTCCCCATGGCTCGGCAGGAGCAATACGTGTTCGTGCACGACGCCATCCTGGAAGCGTGCCTCTGCGGCAACACCGCCATCCCCGTGTGCGAGTTCCGCTCCCTCTACTACAATATCAGCAGGCTGGACCCCCAGACCAACTCCAGCCAGATCAAAGACGAATTTCAGGTATGAACAGGTCCCGGGCTCGGTGACCCAGCCAACTTCAGCGGCACCGAGCACATTCAGGGGGTTTTCTTGGTGGGGACGGATAAGCCTCGTGCTTCTGGTGTCTGCAGCACTAGACAGCTGCAGAATGAATTCCAGAACATTCAGTGCACAGCCGCGAGCAGCGATTAACCAGTCACCCGGTGACTGCTGACACTTGTTTTTAACTGTGATCATGTGTTTAAACTGACTTAGTTCTAGTCTAGTCCTAGTGGTGGGTGGAGACGAGTTTCTGAACACAGGTGTGAGTTTCATGCTCTGCCATCCCTGGAGGGACTCAGGTTTTCTTGCCATTTCTGTACAATTGGAGTGTGTCTATCCTCGATCCTCACTACTCAGTGTGGGGTCTGCAGACCAGCCCCATCAGCTTCACCTGCGAGTTCATCAGGAATGTAGAATCCTGGGTCCCACCCACACCTGCTGAACAAGAATGTGCAGCATAACAAGATCTCTGCGTGATTTGTCCGCACATTAAACTTTGAGAAGCACCATCCCAGAGCTCAGCTCAGCTCAGGACTGAGTAAGCCAGGAGTCCAGCCTGTTGTCCTGAGGTCAGTGCCAGGGTCATCCCTGGGCAACAGGAGCTGAGAACCAGGCAGCAGGAAGCAAGGAAGTTCCAGGAATTGAGGGGCACGTACTCGGCCCATGGTTCCACAGGCAGATACCCCAGCCAGGCCAGTACCCCCATGCTCCCTCAAACAGAAGCTTTACTGGTTGGGAGGAGAGCAGGTACAGAGTAGGGGAAAGATGGAAGCCACAGCCCCCTCCTGGCTGCACAAAGCATCTGGTCTCCTGGCCCGACAATTCAGCTCTGGCCCCACACTTGCAAGACGCACTCTGCAGAACACAGCCCTGAAACTTTCCAGGCTCCCCAAGCTTCCCCCTGGGGTCTCTCACCCATCCTGAGCAGCTCGTTCTAAAAACCACTTTGAGAGGAGCATTGGGGAAATCCTTGCCCTCCTTCCACGACACTTCAAGGGATGCATGACACTCAGAGATTCCCCAGCCCCACCCCCAGCCCCACTCTCTGACCTCCTGGCTGGCCCACCCTTTACAGAGCTGAGCAGGTTGGCACGTGTTGGCAGCCTGTGTCTGCTGTGCATGTGGGCATGCTGCCCTGCGGCCTTGGCATCACGGGGGTGTCACAGAGCCCTGACAGGGGCTCTCAGCTCCCAGGGCATGGAGCAGCCAACAGGAGATGGCAGAACATCACATGGGAGAGGAACAAGTCCTGGGGGCAGGGGAGGGGCGGGACTGGAGGACCAAGCTTGGAGGACAGAGACAGGATGGGGTAGGCTGAGTTTGAACTTCGCTCTGCTCTGTTTGAGGCAACGGCCTGAGCAGTGCCTACCTGTCTGTCTTTGTGCCCTACAGACCCTCAACATCGTGACTCCCCGCGTCCGGCCCGAGGACTGCAGCATCGGGCTCCTGCCCCGGAATCATGATAAGAACCGGAGCATGGATGTCCTGCCTCTAGACCGCTGCCTGCCCTTCCTTATCTCGGTGGATGGCGAACCCAGCAACTACGTCAATGCCGCACTGATGGATGTAAGTTGAGCCCCGGCTGGGACCCACTGGGAAGTTTCTTCAAGGTGGAGATGGCTGGAGCCCAGGGCACTGACACCCCACACCACCACCCCCAGCCAGCCTCTCCTTGCTTCTCATCTTCTGGCCCCAAGGACCTTTGCTTCCCCCTGAAGGCTGTGGTCCAAATCTGTATACAAGCTGTGTTCTTGGCTCTTTGATCCCATAAGCCTGGAAGGAATGGACCAAATGCATAAAGTGTGTGTCCATGACAGCACAGCACAGGCCTGCCCAGTCCCCCCTACTGCTGCCTATAGAGCTCTCAGCCTTCCATTCAGTTCAGGAAACATTCCATATGCCAGGCCTTGGCCTGAGCCCTGGGAATGCAAGGTAGTACAGACATAGGTTCTGCCCTCGGGGAGCTCCCAGGCAGGTTCCCAGGTCACTCCAGTGCAGAGGCAAGAATGAGACTGGCAGGTAGTAGGTGACCAGTAAGTGGTTGCTGGACAGTTGATGGGATGTGGCAAAGGGGGCAAAGAAGGGGACAGGCCATGTTCCTGACTGTTCCGTCAGAGCCACTGTCTCCTGCTTTCTCAGCATCGAGTCCAAGAAGGGCACTCCCACCCTGGCTACGTTTAGGAGTCATGACCCTAATGAGGGGGTCACATCCTTGCTCCAGTGAGTCCTTGCTCCTGACTCGTAGGCCCCCCACTGGGTCCTTCAGCTCCTTCCGGTTGCAGATGTAGAGATGTAGAGATGTTTGCAGCAGGATTAGCCATGGGTCATCTGATCTCATCCTTGTGCTTTTCAGCAAAGAAAACTGAGGCCAGAAAGAGGAAGAGACTTGCTCAGGGTCACCTGGAAAGCCAGTGGCAGAGCCAGAATCCAGAACTCACACTCTAGAATTCATTCCGTGGGTCTCCCCACGGTTTGTGCAATCCAGTAAGACACAGACTTCTTGCCTCCCAAGGCTCAGAACCAAGAATACCATTGCCAGATTGGAGATAAGCCCTTCCAGGTTCCCCTCCTCACCCATGTCCAAGGTCATGTCCATTCAGCCCGTGTGGACTTCCCATCTCACCCAGGACAGTCAGGAATGTGCGGTCCTCTCTCTTGGGATCAAAGCCAACTAATTCTATGACCCCTGATCCTCCTGAAACTCTCCCCAAGGACCCTTGGTATTGGAGGCAGGGAGGTGACAGGAGCTCAGTGCCTATCAGCTCTGTCGGGTCCTGCCCTGGCCTCTGCCCACAGGGGGGCCCAGGAATTGGAATCCCTCCTATGGGTCCAGAAGCAGGGAACCTTGTCCTGGTCAGATCAAATAGCTGGAGGTGGAGGGGAAACCTCTGGCTTTAGCTTAGAGCCCTCCAAGATCAATGTGTGCCTGTGTGTGTGTGTGTGTGTGTGTGTGTGTGTGTGTGTGTGTCAAGAGATGGGGCCTGGGGGGTGTAATCACACTTCCAAGCTCCTCACTGCTTTTTCTCCCACTTGTCCCAACTCCCTCTCCCTGGCTTCCTCATTTATGCAAGGATCAAACATGCTTCTGGCCTCTACTTAGTAGGTTAGATGCTGCCTGGAGCCAAATGGCTTCTGCCAAGCTCTGATGCTGATTGTGTTCTCTTTGTCCACTGGGCATTTCTCCTGTGAGCCATCACTGGGCCTTTGCCTTTCTTACAAAAAAAAAAAAGAAAAGAAAAAAGTCCTTATCTGTATTCCAGTTCGGTCTGTGCATTATCTGGTAACCATAGCAGCTTTGCTCCTAGCAGAAAAATATGAAGTCCTCTGGGTTAATTTTTAATGTTTCCCCTGGTAAAGGATGATGTTATCCATGAAATGGATTGCCGGCTGATCCCTGAAACCCGGCAGGAGCGTGGATCTCGAACATATTTTCAGATAAGGCTTTGTCAGGCGTGCTGGCCTAATAGAGCATTTATCACAGAGACAGGGAAAAAGGAAAGAGAACTAACATTCACTGAGTGTTGGGCGCCATGTCGGGGCCTGACTTATCCTGATTCATTCTGTATTTGGGTGTTATTGTCCCCACTTTCTGGATGAAATACTGAGGCTCAGAGTATTTGCATGACTGTCTCCAGGTTGACTAGCTCAGAAAGGGTGAAGTCCAAGGTCTGGATTGTGTCTTTTGACTCTTAAAATCTAGATTCTTTTCCATGTATAGAAATGGCTCAAAGACCTGCTGTCTGCAGCTAGAGTTTGGCTTTTGGGGAAGCTAAATATTCTGTCCTCCTAGCCCCAGCCCCTCCCTTTGACCATTCCACTGGCCAGGAGAAGGCCCTTGGAAGACAGGACCCTAGTGTCTACATCACATCCACAGTTGCAAGGCATTTTTTTGCCACCGGCAAAAAAGAGGGCATCAAGAAATCATTTATGTAATATGGTCGGTAGGGTCTTTTGCCTGGGTCTTCCCCTGGTTTGGACAGGCAAGACCCCCTTGCCTCCCCATCTTCCTGCTGACTTGTCACTCTACCAAAAACACCTGTGTCTGCCCCAGGGACTGTCTTTCAAGAAAGCTTAAGAAGAGAGGCTGTGGACAATCTCCAGTTTCACAGACCACTAAAGGAGAAGCCCTCCAATCTTTCCAAACACATTCTCACAAGCTACTGTAATAACTCGGGCCCAGTCAAAGCTTCCAATATAGCCCAGACTCTCACAAGCTATTTTCTGCGAGCCTCAGTTTCCCCATCCGGAGCTTGGACCTGAGTGTATTCGTTTGCTGGGCCTGTATTGGGGGTCTCCTGTGCCAGCCACAGTACCAGTGCCAAGGATGAAGAACCACGTCAGGGATGTGTCTGTCCTGCCAGTGGGCTCACAGCCCGTTCATGTGTCTTGGTCTTTCCAAATACAAATCCCATTCACTCTGCATGACAACCATCCCCAAATGGGCGTTGCAATTCCCATTGTCCAGATGAAGAACCTCTTAGAAAGATCTAATAACTTGCCAGGGCTTAGCACCAAAAAAAGGTGGGGGGGACTCTACAAAGGATGCTTGGATGGATAGATGGTTGGATGGATGGATGACTTATAACCTACAAGTCAGAAAGCTGGATTTGAACCCCGGGTCTGCCTGACGCTAAAACCTGAGCACCTTCCACTGCCCATTGTCTCACAGCACACCGTGCAGGCTTCTCACAGGCCAGCTCCGCCCTCATTCTGGCCTTGGGGCAGGAGTGAGCCTCCCGTGACAGAAGCCCCTGCAGAAGACTCTCTGCCGTGGGCTGAGCCAAGCCCCCTCCAGCGCCGTGGGCCCAGGAGCACAGATATCACTACTGTCCCAGGAGGTGCTCTGGCCAGCAAAGCAGCAAATCTGCATCCAGAATCTTTCATTTCATAGTGTAATAATGATTATTTGCTGAGCTCCAAAACATAAATAATTTATTTGGATAATCCCCAGCTGAGTGACACTTTCTAATGAAACGTCTTAGTTTAGGGGAGAATGAGCTCGTTATGAGAAGGGCCCCTTGGCCACTGGCGGCACCCAGCATGACAGAACAGGTAGGCGTCTTGTGCGATCGGCTTGGCAGGTTCGGGGGCCTCTGGCAGCCTTCCAGGCCTCGTCGCCATCAGAACATCACTGCTGGGTGTGTCTCTCACGAGTCCCGTGTCATTCCTTTGTCAGAGCCACAAGCAGCCCGCTGCCTTCGTGGTCACCCAGCACCCTCTGCCCAACACCGTGGCGGACTTCTGGAGGCTGGTGTTCGACTACAACTGCTCCTCCGTGGTGATGCTGAACGAGATGGACACGGCCCAGGTAGGAGGGCGCCGGCCACTGCCCCGGAGCTCAGGTGCGTGCAGGCAGCCACGCCCGAGCGCTGGAGGGAGAGCGCGAGAGTCCGCGTCGTGCTGCCTCTGCCCAACCGAGCTGCTGCGGGCGGGCACTGGCTGGCTGCCAGCACCAAACCAGCCCCCGTCCTGCTGCCGGCAGAGGCCGGGGGTCTCTTGCCAGGACCCCGCCACCCCCCCACCCCACACCCTCTCCCTTCCAGCAATGACTCCCCCTGCCTGTGGGCTCTGTCCAGCCCTCCTCCCCAGTCTGGGGCCAGATTCTGTTCCTTCATCCCCCAGGCACTGATTAGCATCTTGCTCCAAATCCCACTGAGCACTCTGAGCCCAGAGGCTCAGAGAGCCTCCCCCGCTCTGAGCATCTCCAGCCCTGCAGAAGAGCCTGATGCCTGGCCACACCCAGCCAGCCAGCCACCTCCCCCCTTGGAGATGCAGCCCACGCTGACAGAGCCTGGAGCTTGAACCCTGAACCTTTTGCCCACTAGCCACCCTGAGGATCCTGGTGTCATCAGAGATGGCTCTTGTGTCCAGGCAGGCTTCATGCCTTAGCCCCCCAAGGTCTGACAGCTCCAAGCATCACATGCCTACAGCACATTCCAGTACTCGGGACACGTGTCATGGGAAAGTTTCTGGAGCCCACGCCGCAACTGCCCCCCCCCCCGCCCCCGGCAGGGCAGCCATTGCTGGGTGGAAAAAGTAGGAATGTCCTTCCAGGTGTTCGAAAAGTGGTGTCTTGAAAGAAACTCAGGGTACCTCAGTGCACTCCCGTGTGCGTGCTGGCCTTGTGTGGGAGTAAAATAAAATGATCTGAGCTGTGGTCTCAGCCCTGCAGGAGCTCACAGCCTTGCTACAGAGACAGATGAGCAAATTGTCCCAGCCTCACGTGGCAGCGCTGTAATAGAGGTCAGCCGTGAAGTGCTGTGCTGGCCGGGAAACAGGGAGCAATTAATTCTGCCCAGAGGGTGAGGGAAGACTTCAAAAAGAAGGTGACTTTGGCCTTGAAGAAGGCAGCAGAGGCTTGGGGGTGTGGGGCTGGGGGAGCTGGGGAAAGGCCCTCCGAGCAGAGGGAACGGGGGGCAAAGGCAAGGTGGTGTGAATGTGTGTGACTTGTTTGCGGAACGGCTGGGGTTGCGGTGGGGCTGGCGCTGGGGTCTGTCGGGAGCAGAAGCGGGCGGTGAGGCTGGAAAATGCAGCAGGGCGCTGCTTGCATGGGGCTGCCCACGTCGGCTACAGAGTTTGGGCCTTGGCCGGCAGCACGGTAAGTGTTGCTTTATAAGCAGCAGAACCTTCTCGTCGAATAAAGCTTTCATGCAGGCGCCATCTAGGAAACAGGTCTAATCACGAGCTGCTTGTGGTGGAGCTGCCCGGGGTGGGGGTTGAACTCCATCCAGACTGGTCTTCTAGCTCCTGCCCCCATCCCCATGCCTCTTGGAGAGTCAGGACCCTGGGCGCGTTTGTGCACCCCACCCCCCTCCCGGGCTTCCTCGGAGCAGGGTGAGACAGTACTTGCTGTCCAGGGAGGAGAGAGACGGCGGGCAGTGTGTAAGCCGCGGTGTGGCGGAGTTCCCGTTAGAAAGCTGCCTCTGGGGACCAGCGAGGAGGCAAAGCTGGAGGGAAACCAGGGGATGGCGGTGGAGGAAGCTGCAAACGCACAGAAGAGAGAGGTGGGGTCTGAACGGAGGAGGTGGCCGGCAGGTGGGACAGCGGGGCTGGGATGTGGAAGCTGGGCTTCCAGATCCAAGCCCACGGGTTTGGGGAGCGGTTGGATGCAGGAGCTGAGTGAGAAGAAGCTGTGGATGGTGGCGGGGCCCAGGTCTGGGCAGTCAGGCGTCTGGGGGGAGGAGCTGGAGCGCCCAGTGGGATGCGTGCGGGAGAGACACACGGGAGAGATGCGCTCGTTCTCCAGCCGTATTCGTGGAGTATCTGTTACCCGCCAGGAGCTATTCTAGGTGTTTGGAATGCGTCGCGAATAAGACAGAGCAAGCAAAACAACAGATTCCCATCTCTGCTGCAACTTCTGTTCTAAAGTGAGGAGACAGTAAATGACAAACACCCTACAATGTACTTACTTCTTTGTCAGAGGTGATGAGTATATGGGAAGAAATAGGAGGGCGGGGTAAGGAGGATTGGAAGGGGGATTTGGGGCCTGGAATACAGCTGTGATAGCGGGAGCAAGGCAGGCCCTACTGAGGTCACATGCGAGCGTATTTTGGAAGTGGGGGAGAGAATGAGCTGTGTGACAGACTCTGGGAAGAGCATCACAGGGAGAAAGGACAACCCACACCAACACCTGACGGGGGGTTCCAGCCTGGTGCATTTGAGGAACAGCATAGAGGCCACTGTGACTGGAACAGAATCGATGTGGGAACAGCAGCAGCGGGTGACACAGAGACATGGGGCCAGGTCATGGAGAGCCTTAGGGGTCATAGGCAGAACCTGAGGTTTTACTGTGAGAGAAGAAGGGAGCCACTGATAGGTTCTGAGGAGAGGAGTGGCATACTTTGACTTTTTTAAAAAAGCATTCCTCTGGCTACTGTGTTGAGAAAAGCCTGCTGGTACAGGAAGGGGAAGGCGTTTGCTAAGCGAGCGAGCAGGAAGGACAGAGAGGAGGCGGCTTCTGCAGTCATCCCAGGTGACGAGTGATGGCCACTTGAACCCGGTGGTAGCAATGGTGTGGATTCTGGATTAATCCTGAAGGCAGACCCAACCAAATATCCTGACAGACTGAATAGGGAGTATGAGAGAACAAAGGTGACTCCAAGATTTGGGGCTTAAACAGTAGAAGACTGGAATCTGAGATAACCATGAAATTAAATGGATTCCGGTAAAACAAAGACCCCTGTGGAATTCCAGACTCAGAAGGCATAGCCGTCCTATTCCTTTGCCTAAAAAAGTAAAACCGCAAACGCTGCTCCAGGAGCCCCTGAGTGAAGTAGAGTCTCTGAAAGCCTGTTTGCTGTTCACCTTTTCCAGAATCCCTTTTTGCAAAACCAGAGTTCAGGCACGGAGGAAGAGTGTCAAAGAACCTCACTTTGGGACATGTAGGGACGCAGGGGTCAAGGTCATTGGCTCTAGCTCCCCCTTCCAGGGTGGGTCTTGTGTAAACGAAGATTTCTCAGCCCCAGATGTTGGTACAGCCTTTGAGAGTTGATTCCCTAAATACAAAAACATCAGGCTCCGAAGAGCCGTGGGGTTGGCTGCCATATGCAGCTGGCAAGCATCCCCTAAAATCGGCAGATGAATAGAGCACTTACTGATATAAATATCATCACCACAACAGCTGGGTGCCTTGTGAAAATAAACAGTGACACCGCGTGAGCATCAGAAAAGCCGCCCTCAGCACCTGGAAGGGCGGTTCTTTGAAGCAGTATCAGCATTTGCCTGCCAGCGTGCCCGTGCCGGGACAGCTCCGGCTTCCTGGCCAGCCCAGCGACACAGATGGGTCTGCCCTAGGTCCTCAGCATCAGTAGGGGACCGGTGCCACATCCTGGGGCTTGACAGGGGACCAAGCCTATCAGGGCTCATGATGAGGGTTGTGGCAGGACTACCTGTAAATTGCGGCAAAATAAGGTGGGGGAGAGGCTGAGACCTCTCCGACTGCCTTATTTTCCTGCACCGCTGGCCGAGTCCGCCTGCCTCTGCTCGGAATCCTATACTGCTTCATTTAGTCGGCCACCGCCAGCCGCAGGCGCTCTCCCGTTCTCCGCAGTAGCTTCTGTTCAAAGATGATTCCGAGCAGTGGGGGCCGGAGAGGAACACTCTGAAGGCAACTACAGGTAAACCTTAGAGATTGTTTTAGCTCTTTAGGACTCCAAGGCCTGTGATCAGACGAGTGGGGCCATATCCTAGAACCACAGCATCCACCAAATGGCACTGTGGTTTCCAGCGGGCACCTCAGAAAAAACCCTTCCAGTCACACCCAATAGCACTGACACAAGATCCCTTCCATCCTCGTGGGCTCTGTGGATAGCCCAGAGTCCATGGGGAACGGACAGCAGAAAGAAGCCCTCTTCATGGTCATGCCACACCCTCCGTATCATTTAGACAGCTCAGGAGATCCTTTGTGCCAGCCATGGGGTGGGGACGTGCAGTAGGCGGAATCTTGCCCCGCACCCCCAACGACGTCCACATCCTTGTCTCTAAACCGGCCAATGTGTTGTCTTACAGAGTAGAAGGGACTGTGCAGATGTGGTCAATTTAAGGGTGCTGAGATGTGTACATGGTCCTGGGTTACCCGGGTGGGCCCAGCATTAGGGTCCTAGTGAGCGGGATGCAGGAAGGTCAAAGTCAGTGGCGATGGAAGCAGAAAGTGGAGTGAGACGACCACAGGCCAGGGAATGCCAGCCGCCTCTCAAAACCGGAGAAGACGAGGAATGGGTTGTCTCCTGCAGACTCTAGAAAGGAACACAGACCGCTCGGCTGACACTTTGGTGGTAACCCTTTAATACCTATTTCCGATTTCTGACCTCCAGATAATTTGTGTTACGTTAAGCCACATTTGTGGTGGTTTGTTGCATCAGCCATAGAAAACTAATACAGGCAATAAAACTGAAAACAGGAATTCAGACCCAGAGGTATAGGGATCAGTGCCAGCGCCGGGTGTGAGACTGAAATCATGGGAACATCCGGAGTCAGCAGTGTCGGACTGGAAAGTGGTTCGAGCTGGAGAAAGCCAATTCTGAATCAGAGTCCATCAGGAACCATGAGAGAGCAAGATGGTGAGAGCCAAGGAGAAGGCAGATGTCCACCTCACCAACCACAGGACTCTTGTGAACCCAGAAGGAGGTCTTTTTAAAGTCAAGGTTCATGCTTTCTGGATTGCATTCGATCCTCCAGTCATCAACATGCTTTGACTGAGAACCTACTAGGCACAGATCAGACATAACACAGGACAAAAGAGGCACAAAAAAACACAATCCCCACGGAGCAGACATTGTAGTGAAGTGATATCTACCTGCCAGACTCCCTTTGGCGTCAAACAGGATGGAATCATCTTCAGCTGGAACCATCTCAACCAAGAATCCCGAGTGCAGGAAGAAGCTGACCAGGACGCAGGAAGGATGTAAGAGCCAATGTCCAGGCAGCTCTGGACACATCGCTCTCGAGCTCTGTGGGCAGCTCTGGAAGAATCCAGCAGGAGATGACCACCACACATCACCCCAGCAGCCTGGAATCAGGTTTGGGGTCATCGAGACCCAGTGTCACTTTGGTTGTCTCCACCTAGTAAGTGCTAGGTGATTAGGATTCCTTGACTAGCCTACTCACTGATGACACTGGCGACGCTTGCAGCATCCCTGGGTTTCTCAACGTGTCACTTGTCACTCATTCTCGGGAAGACACACTATTTTGCTTACATCTTAGAGATTTTATCATCTATATGTTCTCCAAACACCTTTGATATTTCCCAGGTCTTTCCTCCATAGAACTGCTATTTTAGAAGCTTTTGTTTTCTGAACTGTATTTATTAATTAATCATTTGTTAGTTTTACTCGTATATTTTTCCACGAACATAACTACCATGATGAATTTCTGATTGGCAGACTGTATACAGAGCTAACACGAGGTGGTCTAATTCCAGCTCAAAGCCAGAGACTTGGTGTCCTCCACTCCAAGACAACATGATTCCCTTAGGCTTTTGAAGACTTTGGAGATATCTCATTGGTTTCTCCTGCCAACTTTATGGATCCCACTTTGGAAATCACTGATCTGACTGGGGTCCATTTCCCCTCATTTTGCACATCAGGAAGCTGAGGTCCGGGTAGGAAAAAGGATTTACCCAAAGCCCTATCACCCATCACTGTCTTGGGCCCAAGGCCCTCTACCAGAGATTGTGAAGATTTTGGTCACCATTTAAACAATAGGATTTCCAGAGCCCTAGTGCCTGACAATCACTGACTGGTACCTAGGAATATGGAGCAGGAAGGAATGTTCTTTGGTTTCAAACAAACAAGAGCTCTATAAAACCTGAGTTGCCCAGTTCTGAGGCTCCTACCATGGAAAGTCTGAGAGTTCAGGTGATGCTAGGCCAGGTAAAAGGTGAGGGAGGGTGGGACTAAGAACAGTTCATTCCCATGGAGCTTCTAGAAGTGAGAGAGGCAAGCAAGCTTATCATCCTCCCAGGAGAAAAGCAGGAGTGATGTTTCAGGGATGTCTTTTCTTGTCATTGTGCCTGCAAGGCAAATAGCAAGCATTGATATCCCCATTTTTATCTCGGCTTGTGAAAACACAGCCCAATGTGCTGGCAAAACCCACAGAACACCCAAGTCTGTGTCTCCACGAACCTCAAGTCTGACTTTGCAAGGGGCTGTTTCTGTTCCAGTGAGGATAACAGTAGAATAAGAAGTCTGGGGCCGTGAGACCTGACTTTAAGTTCTAGCCCTGCCACATACTTGCCTTAAGCCGGTTTTGTAACTTGTCCCGAGTCTCAACGTGATCATCTATTAAATTCATGTAACCCAGAGGTCAGCCGATTTCACTCTGTCCTTGAAGATTTCATTAAAGTGGGCTCTGCTTCCTCTTCCCCCCCCCCTGTGGCCAAGTCCACTGTCCACCCCACAGATTTCTGGAAATTGCAAGGGAATCCTGTTCGCATGCATACTTCCTAGTTCCTGCTCAGGCCTTCCTGGAGGCAAGGTGGGGTTGGAATCCCAGTAATGCCCATGACCAAAGGCTGAACATCGCACATTCTCATTCTTAACCCCCCCACCTTGCCTCCTCACCCCTGGCATGTGGCAGCACATCTCCGCCCCCCACACACACTCCATTGCCCAAACCACTTCCTGCCTCTACCTCTCCTCCCGTGCCTCCCCTAGTGATGCCACCTTCTACCCAAAAGATGTGCCTTTCTTAAGCTGTACAGTTGCGGGCTCTTTTTTAACATGTAGTGTTACATGTAGTGAACATACACGATTAGTTTCATGTGTATTTATAATATAGTTCAGCAATCCCACAGGTTACCCAGCGCTTATCAAGCACGGGCACTCCCTGTCCCCTCACCTTTTCACCCAACCCCCCCCACCTCCTGTCTGGTAACCATCACTTTGTTCTGTAGAGTTAAGGGTCTGTTCTTTGGTTTGTCTCCTTTTTACTCCATCGCTCCTTTGTTTTGTACCTTAAATTCCACATATGAATGAAGTCATATGGTATTTGTCTCTCTCTGCCTTATTTCACTTAGCATTATACTCTCTAGATCCATCCATGTTGTTGCAAAGGGAAAGATTTCATTCTTTCTTATGGCTGAATAATATTCCGAATATATACTGCTTCTTTATCCATGATCTACTGATGGACATGTAGACAGCTTCCGTAATTTGGCTATTATAATTAATGCTAGGATAAACATCAGGTGCATGTAGCCCTTTTAATTTTTTTCTTTGGTATTCTTTGGGTAAATACCTAATAGTGCAATTACTGAATCACAGGGTAGTTCTGTTTTTAACATTTTAAGGAACCTCCATACAGTTTTCCACAGTGGCTGCACCAGTTGGCATTCCCACCAGTAGCGCATGAGGGTTTCTTTTGCTCCATATTCTTGTCAACACCTCTTATTTCTTGTTTTTGGTTTTAGCCATTTTGACAGGTGTGAGGTGATATATCTCATTGTGCTTTTTATTTCATTTCCCTGATGATGGGTGATGTTGAACATCTTTTTATGTGTCTGTTGGCCATCCGAATGTCTTCTTTGGAGAAATGTCTGTTCATGTCCTCTGCCCACTTTTAATTGGATTGTTTTTGGTGTTGAGTTGTGTAAGTTCTTTATATATTTTGGATACGGAATTTATCAGCTGTATCATTTGCGACTCTCTTCTCCCATTCAGCTGATTGACTTTTGGTTGTTTCTCTCGCTGTACAGAAGCTATTTTGATGTAGTCCCCATAGTTTATTTTTGCTTCTGTTTCCCTTACCTCGGGAGACAGATCTAGAAAGATATTGTTATGGTTGATGTCAGACAAATTACTTCCCGTGTTCTCTTCTAGGATTTTTATGGTCTCAGGTCTTACATTCAGGTCTTTAATCAAACTTGAAGTTAATTTTGTCTGTGGTGTAAGAAAGTGCTCCTGTTTCATTCTTTTGCATGTTGCTGTCCAGTTTTCCCAAGACCTTTGTTGAAGAGACTGTCCTTTTCACCACTGGATATTCTTTTCTGCTTTATTTAAGATTATTTGACCATATAATTGTGGGCCTATTTCTGGATTTTCTATTCTGTTTCATTGATTTGTGTGTCTTTTCTAAAATAATTTTTATTATGTTAGTCACCATACAGCACATCCCCAGTTTTGGATGTAATGTTCCATGATTCATTATTTGCGTATAACACCCAGTGCTCCATGCAATACGTGCCCTCCTTAATACCCATCACCAGCCTATCCCATTCCCCCACTCCCCTCCCCTCTGAAGCCCTCAGTTTGTTTCCCAGAGTCCATAGTCTCTCATGATTCATTCCCCCTTCTATTTACCCCCCTTCATTCTTCCCTTCCTTCTCCTACCGATCTTCCTATTTCTTATGTTCCATAAATGAGTGAAACCATATGATAATTGTGTCTGTTTTTGTACCAGTACCGTACTGTCTTGATTACTGCAGTTGTGTATTATAACCTGAAGTCTCGAGTTGTGATGCCTCCAGCTTTGCTTTGCTTTTTTCGAGATTGCTTTGGCTTTTCAGGGTCCTTTGTGGTTCCATACAAATTTTAGGATTATGTGTTCTAGGTCTCTGAAAACTGCTGTTGTTATTTTGATAGGGATTGCATTAAATGTGTTCATTGCTTTGGGTACTATAGACATTTTAACAATATTTGTTCTTCCCGTGCATGGGCACAGAATGTCTTTTCACTTCTTTGTGTCATCTTCAGGTTCTTTCATGAGTATTTTATAGTTTTCGGAGGACATGTCTTTCACCTCTTTGGTTAGGTTCATTCCTAGGTATTTTGTTATTTTGGGTGCAATTGTAAATGGGATTGTTTTCTTAATTTGCCTTTCTGCTGCTTCGTTATTGGTGTAGACAAGTGCAGTGGATTTCTGCCATTGATTTTGTATCCTGTGACTTCACTGAATTCATTTCATTTATCAGTTCTAATAGGTTTTTTTAAATTCAATTAGACAATGTATAGTAGTACATTAGTTCTAATCGTTTTTATGGTGAAGTCTTTTGGTTTTTCTTATATATAGTATCATGGCACCTGCAAATAGTGAGATTTTTACTTCTTCCTTCCCAATTTGGATGCCTTTTATTCATTTTTCTTGTCTGATTGCTGTAGCTAGGACTTCTAGTACTCTGCTGAATAAAAGTAGTGAGAGTGGGGGGGAAAGTGGTCAGAGTGGACTTCCTTGTCTTGTTCCTGAACTTAGTGGAAAAGCTCTCAGGTTTTCCCCATTTAAGATGATGTTAGCTATGGGTTTTTCATATAAGGGCTTTATTAGGTTGAGGTATGTTCCCTCTAAATCTACTTTGTTGAGGGTTTTTATCATGAATGGATATTGTACCTTATCAAACATTTTTTCTGTATCTATTTAAATAATATGGTTCTTATCCTTTTATTAATGTGATGCACCACATTGATTGATTTGCAAATATTAAACCACCCTTGCATCCTGGGAATAAATCTCAACTGGTTTTTGTGAATGATTTTTTTAGTGTATGGTTGAATTCCGTTTGCTAGGATTTTGTTGAGGATTTTTGCATCTATGTTAATCAGGGATATTGGCCTGTAGTTCTCTTTTTTGTGGTGTCTTTATTGCTTTTGGTATCAGAGTAACACTGGCCTCAGAATGAATTTGGAAGTTTTCCTTCCTTTTCTACTTTTTGGAATAATTTGAAACTAGGTATTAACTCTTCTTGAAATGTTTGGTACAATTCACTGTGAAAGCTTCTGGTCCTGAGCTTTTGTTTGTTGGGAGTTTTTTGCCTACCGATTCAATTTTCTGGCTGGTAATTGGTCTGTTCAAATTTTCTGTTTGTTCCTGCTTCAGTTTTGGTAGTTTACAAGCCTCTAGGAATTTATCCATTTTTTCTACATTGTTCAATTTGTTGGCATATAATTTTTCATAATATTCTCTTACAGTCCTTTGTAGTTCTGTGATGTCAGTTATTTCTCCTCTTTTGCTTCTAAATTTGAGTCTTTTTTTTTTCCTTTTGTGATGAGTCTGGCTAGATATTTAACAATTTTGTTGATCTTTTCAAAGAACCAGCTTCTGTTTTCATTTTTTTACTTCCTATACCATGTATTTCCACTCTAATCCTGATGATTTCCTTCCTTCTGCTAGTTTCGGATTTTGTTTTTTCTTCTTTTTCTAGCTCCTTTAGGTTTTAAGATTGGGTTATTTCTTTGAGATTTGTCTTACTTCTTGAGATAGGTCTGTATTTTCATAAACTTCCCTCTTAGAATAGCTTTTGCTGCATCCCAAGGGTTCGGGGCTGTTTTCACTTTTGTTTGTTTCCATGTACTTTTTCATTTCTTTGATTTCTTTGTTAAACCATTCATTGTTCAGTAGTATGTTATTTAGCCTCCATGTATTTGTGGTCTTTCCAGATTTTTACCTATGGTTGATTTCTAGTTTCATAGCATTGTGGTCAGAAGAGATGCATGGTATGACGATCTTTTTGAATTCGTTGAGGCTTGTTTTGTGAGCTAATAAGTGATCTATGCTGGAGAATATTCCAAGTGTACTTGAAAAGAATGTATATTCTGTTTTAGAATGGGACGTTCTGAATAAATCTGTTAGATACATCTGGTCTATTGTGTCATTCAAACCCACTGTTTCCTTGTTCATTTTCTGCTTGGATGATCTGTCCATTGATACAAGGGGGGTGTTAAAGTCCCCTACTATTACTGTATTATTATCAATTAGTTCCTTTATGTTTGTTATTGTTTTATGTATTTGCGTGGTCCCATGTTGGGTGCATATATATTTACAATTGTTATATCTTCTTGTTGGATTATCCTCTTTATAGTGATCTTGTCTCTTTTTGCTTTGTTCTAAAGTCTATTTTGTCTGATATAAATATGGCTACTCTGACTTTCTTTTGACATTCATTTTGCATGATGTTTTTCCATCCCCTCACTTTCAGTCTGCAGGTGTCTTTAGGACTAAAATGAGTCTCTTGTAGGCAGCACATAGATGGGTCTTCTTTCTTTATCCATTCCACCACCCTATGTCTTTTGATTGGAGCATTAATCCATTGATATTCAAAGTAATTATTGATATATATGTATTTATTGCCATTTTGTATTTGCTTTGTGGCTGGTTTTTGTAGATTTTCTCTGTTTCTTTCTTCCCTTGCTCTCTTCTCTCATAATAAATTGCTTTCTTTAGTGATATATTTGGATTCCCTTCTCTTTATTTTTTGCATATCTATTACTGCTTTTTGATTTTTGCTTTGTGGTCATCATTAGGTTTATATATGACATCTTCTACATATAGCAGTCTATATTAAGGTGATGGTTGTTAAAGTTTGAACACATTCTTTACTCCTCTCCTCCGCACATTGCAGGTTATGGTGTCCTACTTTACATCCTATCATTTTGTGAGTCCTTTGACGGATTTTTACAGATATTTTTACTGCTTCTGTGCTTCCTACTTTTCTTACTCTTACTTATGGTCTCTACTTCCCTTTAATAATTTTTTAAGGCTGGTTTAGTGGTCATGAACTCCTTTAGCTTTGGTTTGTCTGGGAAACTATTTCTCTTTCTCTCTGAATGATAGGCTTGCTGGATAGAGGAGTATTCTGGGCTGCAGAATTTTCCCAGTCAGCACTTTGAATATATTATGCCACTCTCCTCTGTCATGCCAAGTTTCTGTTGAAAAATCTGCTGGCCTTATGGGTTTTCCTTTGTAAGTTACTTCTTTGACTTGCTGCTTTAAAATTTTCTTCATTACTACGTGTTGTTTTAATTACTAGGTGTCTTGGTGTGGTCCTCCTTGGGTTGATTTTGTTGAGGGATCTCTGTGCCTCCTGGGTCTGGGTATCTGTTTCCTTCCCCAGGTGAGGAAAGTTTTTAGCTATTATTTCTTCAAATAAATTTTCTGCACCCTTTTCTCCTTGTGTGGTCCCTGTTATTAAGCTTGATGGAGCTGCTGAGTTCCCTAAGTCTATTTTTATTTTGTATAATTTTTTCTCCCACCTGCTTATCTTGATTACTTTCCATGACTCTGTCTTCTAGGTCACTAATTCGTTCTTCTGTTCCACTAACCTGTATTTATTCCATCTAGTATATTTTTTGATTCATATATTGTGTTCTTCACCTCCGAGTGGTTTTTTTTTTATCTCATGGTTAAGGATCTCACAGATGTCCTCCACTCTTTTCTTAAGTCCAGTGAGTATCTTTATTACCATTATTTCAAATTCTCTATCAGACATACTACCTATCTCTGCTTTGCTTAGATCTCTTTCTGTGGTTTTGGCCTGCTTTTTCATTTGGGATGTACTCGTCTGTTTCCTAATTTTGTCTGCCTCTTTGTTAGGAAAGTCAGCTACATCTCATGTTCTTGAAAGTAGTGGGCAGGGCAAACACTTTTAACAAGGTGGCACTGGTCCTTTGCCAGAGGGAATGTGCCTCCACTGCTGAGACTGGGGCCAAAGCACGCATAGGCAGGGCACATAGTACCCACGAGTTGCGGGCACTGGTGGTTTTCCACAAGGGGTGAGCCACTGCTCCTGAGACCAGGGTCGTTGGGGCTGTTCCACTAACTGTGCATGGGTGGGGCATACAGTTTTAACAAGGTGCATGTGTCCTCTCTGGGGGGTGACCAGCTGCCACCATTGCTTCCAAGACTGAGGCCCTGCAAAGCACACAGTCAGAAGACATGGTGTTGGTAAGATTTGCAGGGTCTTCTCGGGGAGGAACCCATAGCATCGGGGCTCAGGTAAACATGACTGGAAAGGGCAGATCTGCCAAAGCACAGAGGAGCAGGGCTTGGTGTAAGCAAGTTAGGTAGTTAATGTGGGTGCTGTGCTGGTTCCCACAGGTGGTTGTGTGTTTATGCTAGGGGGGTGGAGGAGGGAAATGGCATCTGCCAGCTCCTTTGTTCCTAGAGGGGTCTCCCTGTGAACCCCACCCCTCTGGGACATGCTCTGAGATGAGTAAATAACACTCCAACCCATAGGCCCCTGGCATTTTCAAACTGCGGCTTCTAGGCTGGATCTCTGTGGGCTCTTTGTCGTGCTGTCTCTTCAAGCCTGGGGACCAGCTTCCGATCGCCCTCTGGGCTCTCCCAGAGCCAAGCCTGCTGATTTTTAAAATTCCAGGTTTTAAGTCCCCCTAGTTGTAAGAACTCAAAAAATTCAGTTTGGTTTCCCGGCCAAATGCTATGAGGATTCACCTTCCCCATGGGGGGGTCCCTGTTGGGATAGTTTGTTTCTCGCTCCCTCCTCACCCACGGCTCTCTCCCAAGGTGGGCCTGAGAAGCAGTTTAGCTCCTACCACATCGCCACCCTTCCTACCCTCTCCAGTGTGGCCTCTTCTACATTTAGTTGTGGAGCTTGCTCTGCCAGTCTTCAGGCCGATTTCTGTATCATTTGCACTGATATGAGTGTTACCTAGTTGTATCCACGGGACGAGGTGAGCTTCGGGTCCTCCTATTACACCATTTTCCCCAGAAGTCCTTCCTGAGCTCTCTCTTTAATACCTATTTCTCAAGCCTCCCCTGAGACTCTGCCATCCAACCATTCTACCGTCCTTTGTAGATATTCTTCTAAACTCCCGCCCTTCCGCCCTGGAAACAGACCCCAATGCAACTGTCATCGGTGAGTTCCCCTGCTACGTAGAGATTGCATTATTCACCCGGCGGGGCTGAGAGGCAGAATTGAGAAAGATGTGCTTTGTTCACCAGCCACGTGCCTTTTGCTCTCCGCCTCTTGCTTTGTACCTGCCACTTCGCCCCCAGTCTGTCTTCCTCAGCTGGCCAACTATATATTTTAATTCTTTATAGAATTTAAAGGAATTTTGTATCAGGGTACCTGGGTGGCTCAGTTAAGCGTCTGTCTTCAGCTCAGATCATGATCCCAGGGTCCTGGGATTGAGCCCCACGTCGGTCTCTCTGCTCATTCAGGAGCCTGCTTCTTCCTCTCCCTGCTGCTCCTCCTGCTTGTGCGTACTTTCTGTCAAATTTAATTTAAAAAATAAGGGAATTTTGGGGCGCCTGGGTGGCACAGCAGTTAAGTGTCTGCCTTCGGCTCAGGGCATGATCCCAGCGTTATGGGATCGAGCCCCACATCAGGCTCCTCTGCTATGAGCCTGCTTCTTCCTCTCCCACTCCCCCTGCTTGTGTTCCCTCTCTCGCTGGCTGTCTCTATCTCTGTCGAATGAATAAATAAAATCTTTAAAAAAAAAAAAAAGGGAATTTTATAATCACTGATCTAAATTCCGAAACCAATTCAGGTGACTTTCATATTTTTCTCTTAGAAATACTAATTCAACTTCAAGTGGCCCAGGACTGATTTCCCCTACTATGAACCTTGATAAGTAGAGTCTTTCATTTCTGAAGCTGTGATATTACTTGGCCTTTCCATTTTATAAAAGTATTGTTTAATTAACAAAAGGCGTCACTAAGGTATGCTGAAATGTGCTTTTAAATCGTTTATTCCAAAAATAGGCCCATATGCTAGTTTTCATTCAACTCATCAGCATGTTTATTCCAGTGACTAACAAGCTCTCTGATTCCATCAGCAAGAAAATGATGTTCAACAGTGAGGCTGCCTCCACATTTGTTATATTTCACGTGTGACTTTGTGCTCCCAAAGGACATCTTTTCATGGCCCAAACAGCAATGGAGATTACTAGGTGGGGTAATGTATGGTATCTGTTCCAGGGATGTCCACACATGCTTGGTTTAACTTGTTCTGACAATAAATAGCAAAAGCCCCACTGCTTTTCTGGAAGCAGCATGGGCATTTCTAAATCATATATAGCAAATGGACTGGCTTCCCTCCCAGGTGGGATCAGCAACACTGGCTGTGTATATCTGCCGTGGTGAAGCCTTCCCTTCGAGAAGGCAACACCATCCCTCCCCAGACTATAGGGTAAGAAAGCGGGGTGGGTTCCAGGACATGAAGAGGCAAAGGGCCATTGAGCCAGACTCTAGGCTGGAGGATTGGAACCTATTCTTGGAGAAAGCCACTTCAAAATGTTTTCAATGAAATAAAGAAATGCCACAGTTGCATTGAGTGTGCATGCAGCCCCAGGTCAGCTGGGTTCTCGTGGTCTTAGAGGCAAGCAGGCCTCCTTGAACCCCTGACATTTTCCAGGGCCTTAAGAAAGCACCAGTCTCCTAGGGAAGATGGCAGGGGAGGAGGACCCTGAGCTCACCCTGTCCCACATTTTCAACCTCCACATCCCAGGTCAACAAATCAGAGAGTGAGCCAAAGACTGACAGAACAAACTTCACACCTAAATTCAGACAAGAAGCTGCATCTAAAAGGTTGGTTAGGAAGGTCAGAAAGGCAAAGGAAGGTGGCCCTCAGGACGGAGGGAGCTGCATGTGCAGAGAGCAAAGAAATGAGCCCTTGCACTAGGGAACTCACTCGGGAAAGACTAATCTCTCTCTAACATTTGGCTTTAAAAACCAGAGGGCCTGGGGTGCCTGGGTGGCTCCATCAGTTAAGCATCTGACTCTTAATTTTAGCCCAGGTCATGATCTCATGGTCCTGAGATCAAGCCCCAAGTCAGGCTCCACACGTGGATCCTGCTTAAGATTCTCCCTCCCCCCTCCCCACCCCTGCTCATGGTTTCGCTCTAAAATGCATACATATGTGTGTGTAAAATAAAATAAAAACCAGAGGGGCTGAATTCTGTGAGCTTTAAAAGTCAGCTGACTCAGCACTGGGCGAGCCAGGAGGGCGAGGGATAGCTGGGTCACCACCCTTAAAGAGACAGCAGCCTGCCCAGAAAGGCAAATTATACAACACCAGGGCAAATGGGAAACAGATCCGTCCATAATAATTTTGGAGCGTATTGTGGGACTTCTCTGAAAGTGAGGGACCTGGCAGGCACCATGTTCCTCCCCTGCCCCCCAGCATGAACACAGAGCCACCTGTGAGAGGCAGGGCTGCACAGACACTTCTGCCTGACCTGCTGGCAGTGCACCACACCCATTAGTTCTCCCAAGGACTCACCCACTCCAAGCCTGCTGGCCTCTGCCCTCGGCTCAGGGAAAATTCTGTTAAAGCTGCACATGTGCCCTGACCAGCCGCCAGGTGCACAGCAGCCTCAGTGTGCCATGCACATCGCCGTGCCCCCAAGCTGCCACTCTGTCCCATAACCAGCCACCGTCCCATGCCATGCCCTGCTGCACACCCACAGCCACTGCCGTGCACTAGGCCTAGCTGAAGCCAGCCGCCTTCACGCACCACTCCCAGCCTCACACCCCTGGGAGCCCTGGCCCACGGTCCCCACTGGCCTGGCATGCAGCTTCAAGCTGCCACAGCATTTCAGGGGATCCAACATAGGACTGGGGGCCCAGCAAAAATTTTGCTAACACCACTGGTCCACTCCCAAGTTCCCCGCCAGCACACCCGCTTGGAGTTAACACCAGAGAGCAAGCACAGACCACAACAGGCAGAGAGTCGGTGCAGACAACTGCAGTAAAGGAAAGTGACTCAACACAACAGCAGGGAGTGTGCAGCAGGTTCTGGAGAACAGGGGACATGGCCCTGCAGGGCACTCCAGGACCTCTTCTTCATAATAGCACTATTAAGAGCAGAAGACACAGCTGTCTTCCTTAACACAGAGAAACAGACACAAAGAGGCAGACAACTTAAGCCACAGAAATTTATCCCAAATGAAAGAACAGGGCAAGGCCACAGAGATCTATGCAAAACAGATATAAGTAACATGCCTGATAGAAAATGTAAAGCAATGATCATAAGGATACTCACTGCACTTGAGAAAAGAGTGGAGGACATCAATGAAATACTTAACACAGAGGTAAGGAATAACATAGCCGAGATAAAGGGCTAAATAAATGAAATGAGAAACATGCTTGATGGGATAAATAGAAGACAGTCTATTGGAAAATAATCAAACTGAACAAAAGAGAAAAAAGAATTACGCAAAATGAGAAAACTTATGGGGGTACCAGAAGAAGAGAGAAGGGGGAGCAGAAAATTTATTTCAAGAAGTAACAGCTGGGAACTTCCCTAATCTGAGGAAGGAAACAGATATCCAGATCCTGGAGGCACAGAGAGCTCCCATCTAAAAACAAAAGCAGATCCACGGCAAGACATATTGTAATTAAAATGGCAAAATATGGTGATGAAGAAAAAACATTAAAAACAACAAAAGAAGACACATACAAAGGAAATCCCAAAAGGCTATCAGCAGCTTTTTCCGCAGAAACTTTGCAAGCAAGAAAGCAGTGGCATGATACATTCAAAGTGCTGAATGGGAAGAGCCCACAGCCAAGAATATTCTATCCAGCAAGGCTATCATTCAGAATAGAAGGAGAAATAAAGAGTTTCCAAGACAAACGAAAACTCAAAGAGGTCGTGACCACTAAAGAAGCTCTTCAGGAAACGTTTAAGGGGACTCTCTGAGTGGAAAGGAGAGAACAAAAGTGACAGTAGGAAGGTAGGAAACACAAACGTGGTGAAAAAAATGAGTATTTCTGTCCAAAATCAGTCAAGGGACTCAAACTGAAAGGATGTGTAAAATATGACACCATAACCTAAGATGTGGGGAGAAGAGGAGTAGAGAACGGGTTCAAACTTAAACGACCATCATTTTAGTATAGACTGCTATATGCAGAAGGGGTTGTGTACAAGCCTAATAACCAAAAATCAAAAGTCAGTAACAAATATGCAAAAACTAGAAAGGAATCCAGGTATATCACTAAAGAAAATCACACCACATGAAAGAAAGATCAGAGAAAATCTTCAGGAAGAAACACAAAACAAGTAATAAAATGACAGTAAATACACGTCGGTATTACTTTGGATGTGACTGTACTAAGTGCCCTGATCAAAGTTACAGAGGGGAGTAAAAAAAAAAAAAAGACGACAACCCATCTATGTGCTGCCTACAAGAGAGTCATTTTAGTCCTAAAGACACCTGCAGACTGAAAGTGAGGGGATGGAAAAACATCTATCATGCAAATGGGTGTCAGAAGAAAGCCAGGGTAGCCATACTTCTATCAGACGAAAGAGACTTTAAAACAAAGTAAAAAGAGACAAAGCAGAGCACTATAAAATAATAAAGGGAACAGTCCAACAAGAAGATATAACAATTGTAAATATACATGCACCCAACATGGGACCACACAAATACATAAACCAATCAAACATAGAGTGACTAATTGATAACATTACAATAGTAGGGGACTTTAACACCCCGCTTGTATCAATGGACAGATCATCCAAACAGAAAATGAACAAGGAAACAGTGGATTTGAATGACACACTAGACCAGATGTATCTAACAGATATATTCAAGACGTTCCATTCGAAAACAGCAGAATATACATTCTTTTCAAGAGCACATGGAACATTCTCCAGAATAGATCACATATTAGCCCACAAAACAAATCTCAACAAATCAAGCATCTTTTCTGACCACAGTGCTATGAAATCAACCATAAGTAAAAAATGGAGGTTAAATAACATGCTACTAAACAATGAATGGTTTAACCACAAAATCAAAAACGAAATCAAAAAGTACATGGAAACAAACAAAAATGAAAACATAATGGTGCAAAACTTTTGAGATGCAGCAAACGCCGTTCTAATAGGGAAGTTTATAGCAATAAAGGCCTATCTCAAGAAGCAAGGAAAATCTCAAACAACCTAGCCTCATCCCTAAAGGAGCTAGGAAAAGAACAAAACCTAAAAACCAGCAGAAGGGTGGAAATAATAAAGATTAAAGCAAAAATAAATGTTACAGAAACTAAAAAAACAATAGAACAGATCAATGAAACCAGGAGCTGATGCTTTTTAAAAAATCAATAAAATTGATAAACTTCTAGACAGACTTATCAAGGAAAAAAGGACCCAAGTAAATGAAATCACTAAGGAGAGGAGAAATAACCAACACCACAGAAATAGAAGAGAATATGATTTAAAGAAAAACATCTGTATGCCAACAAATTGGACAACCTAGAAGAAATGGATAAAGTCCTAGAAACATGTAAACTACCAAAACTAAAGCAGGAAAAATAAAAAATTTAAATAAGACAATAACCAGCAAAGAAATTGAATCAGAATCAAAACACTCCTAACAAACAAGAGCCCAGGACCGGATGCCTTCACAGGAGAATTCTACCAAACATTTAAAGAATTAATACCTGTTCTTTTTACACTATTACTAAAATATGGAAGAGGGAGGTAAACTTCCAAATTCATTCTATGAGGCGGCATTGCCCTGATACCAAAACTAGACAGAGACACCACAAAAAAAGAACTATAGACCAATATCTCTGATGAACATAGAGGCAAAAATCCTCAGCAAAATACTAGCAAACGGAATCCAACAAAACATTAAAAAAACCATTCACCATGATCAAGTGGGATTTATTCCTGGGTTGCAAGGGTGGTTCCATATTCACAAATCAATTGATGTGGCATATCAATAAGGGAAAGAATGAGAACCGTATGATCATTTCAATAGACTCAGGAAAAGCATTTGACAAAGTACTTTTCATGATAATAACCCTCAGCAAAGTAGATTAAAAGGGAATATACTTCAATGTAGTAAAGGCCTTATATGAAAAACCCACGGCTGACATCATACTCAATGGGAAAAAACTGAGGGCTTTTCCCCTAAGGCCAAGACCAAGACAAGAATGTCCACTCTCCCCACTTTTATCCAGCATAGTACTGGAAGTTCTAGCCACAGCAGTCACACACAAAAAAATTAAAGGCATCCACATCAGTAAGGAAGAAGTAAAAATCTCACTATTTGCAGGTGACATGATACTATATAGAGAAAACCCAAAGACTCCACCAAAAACCTGCTAGAACTAATAAATTCATCAAAGTTGCAGGATACAAAATCAATGGACAGAAATCTGTTACATTTCTATACAATAACAAAGCAGCAGAAAGACAAATTAAGAAAACAATCCCATTTACAATTGCACCCAAAATAACAAAATACCTAGGAATGAACCTAACCGAAGAGGTGAAAGACATGTCGTCTGAAAACCTTAAAACACTCATGAAAGAACCTGAAGATGACACAAAGAAATGGAAAGACATTCTGTGCTCATGCGTGGGAAGAACAAATATTGTTAAGATGTCTACAGTACCCAAAGCAACGAACACGTTTAACGCAACCCCTATCAAAATACCAACAACAGTTTTCACAGACCTAGAACAGACAATCCTAAAATTTGTATGGAACCACAAAAGACCCCACCCCAACAGTCAAAGCAATCTTGTAAAAGCAAAGCAAAGCTGGAGGCATCACAACTCCAGACTTGAAGTTATATTAAAAGCTGTAATAATCAAAATAGTATGGTACTGCTACAAAAATAGACACATTGATCAATGGAATGGAATAGAAAATCCAGAAATAAGCCCACAACTATATGGTCAATTAATCTTCAACAAAGCAGGAAAGAATATCCAGTGGTGAAAAGGACAGTCTCTTCAACAAATGGTGTTGGGAAAACTGGACAGCAACATGCAAAAGAATGAAACTGGGCCACTTTCTTACACCACAGACAAAATTAACTTCAAGTTTGACTAAAGACCTAAATGTGAGACAAGAAATCATCAATATCCTGGAGGAGAACACAAGCAGTAACCTCTTTGACATCAGCTGTAGCAACTTCTTTCTAGATCTGTCTCCCGAGGCAAGGGAAACAAAAGCAAAAAGAAACTACTGGGACTATATCAAAATAAAAAGCTTCTGCCCAGCAAAGGAGACAGTCAACAGAACTGAAAGGCAGCCGACGGAATGGGAGAAGATCTCTGCAAATGACTCATCCAGTAAAGGTTCAGTATCCAAAATATATAAAGACCTTACAAACTCAGCCCCCCAAAGACAATAATCCAATTAAAAATGGGCAGAAGACATGAATAGCCATTTCTCCAAAGACATACAGATGACCAACAGACACATGAAAAGGTGCTTATCATCACTCATCATCCAGGAAATGCAAATCAAGCTACCTACGATGAGATATACCTCACACCTGTCAGAATGGCTAAAATCAACAACACACGATACAACAGGTATTGACAAGGATGTGGGGAAAGGGAAACCCTCTTGCACTGTTGGAGGGAATGCGAACTGGCGCAGCCACTGTGGAAAACGTATGGGAGTTCCTCAGAAAGTTAATAAGAGAACAGCCCTACAATCCAGCAATCACACTACTGGGTATGTACCCAAAGAGTACAAAAATACCAGCTCCAAAGGCTACATGCACCCTGTTTATAGCAGCGTTATCTGCGATGGCCAAGATAATGGAAGCAGCCCGAGTGTCCATCGAATGATGAATGGATAAAGAAGATGTGGGGTAGATATACAATGGATATTATTTGGCCATAAAAAAGAATGAAATCTTGCCATTAATGACATGGATGGACCTAGAGAATATTACGCTAAGCAGAAAAAGTCAGAGAAAGACAAATAACATGATTTTACTCATATGTGGAATTTAAGAAAAAAAAAAAGCAAAGGGAAAGAAGTGAGAGAGAGACAAATCAAGAAATAAACTCTTAACTACAGAGAACTGATGGTTACCAGAGGGAAGGGGGGCCGGGGGCCGGGTGAAATGGGGGGTGGGGATTAAGGAGGCCACGTGTGACGAGCACCAGGTGATGTGTGGAAGCGCTGACTCATGATATTGTACACCTGAAACTAATATGACACTGTAGGTTAACTGGAATTTTTTTAAAAACTTCAAAAAATACTAATTGACAGCTTAAAAAAAAAAGAAAGAAAAAGAAACCATAAACCTCCCTCCGCAAGATTTCTGTAAATAGCTGGCGCTTATGTGCTCCCAGCCAGGCTCCTCAGTCCACATATGTGGCCTCTGCTCCCTTTCCGTGTCACCGAGGTAGCAAAGCTCACTTCCTCGCTCGTTTCCACCAGAAACCGCCACGTGCACTGAGCCTTGTACATGTTGTTATAAATGTACTGAGTACTTAGGAGGTGGGGGCGCCGCATGACCCAGTGATTCACCTTCCACCCTTTCACTGGTTCGCCTATGCTCCCAACCCAGAGAAGCTATAAGTCGTGGCCAAGTCACTCATCTAAAAGGCATCAGCGCTGGGATTTGAACCCAGGTGCTTCACGCGGGAGCCCCACTACTTTTGGCTACACTACAGACACAGGCTAAAATGGCAGCGCCCACCGACACCATCCCAGCACTCGGACACCAGGACAACCGTGAGCTAAACCACAGAGGACATTTCTTGTTGGTGAGAATCATTTCTGAACCCTACAGGATCACTGGGAACAGAGCACCGGCTTCCCCCATCTTTCTCCCATACCTGGACTGCGTACGACGTCCATGGCTGTGGGGAGACCTCACGGCTCTTGGAGGCTCAGATACCCTGTCTGGCCACACATCGCCGGGCTCGATGGCGCCGTGCTGCTGCTCCGGTCTCGTCAATCAGGGAGCTCAAGTGAGAGGATGGCTCCCATTGAGGGTTAGGAGGACGCTGCTCCCTTGCCCAGCTCTCTGGGCATCACGGGAGAGTGACCTGGAAAATCATATGCAGAGAAGTGTCCCGAAATGTGGGAGTCTTGTTTGAGGCATAGTAGAACCTATTAGCTTGAGAAATTGGTCTGGAAATCTTATTAAAAGAGGCAAATCATTCCGCCTTCTCTCCGGACTGAAAATATTGGGGGTAGCAGACTTTCCGTGATGCCTGGGACCCGTGTATCATGTGAGGATCGCAGCCAACCTCTGGCAAAGCTCAATTCAATGCAGGCGATAAAGGCTATTATTTTGTTTAATGGGCAGTTCTGATTAATTCTGATTTCTTCGGCCAGCCACCGACTTCTCTCTGCCAGCCCCTCATTACTGTGAAGGTCGCAGGCCAGAAGAGCCAATGGCAAAGAGAAGTGAAGTTCGCATTGTGGGTTTGTCATTATCGTGCAGCTCAGCAGATAACCTTCCAGCACCCCCACCACACACACCCAGCTCCTTTCTCAATGTGCTCAATTAACCCACGATGGACACGGGAAAGCAAGGCACCATTGCATTATGACACCTAGCCTTGCTCATCTTTGCTGTGTAAGAGGAACAATAAGAAGAATCCTTCAAATTTATGCGTTAGCTGTTCTCGTTACAGTGGTTATGTTTGCTGGACGCTGATAGGTTCCAGAAGAACGCAGATCGCTGGAATTCAGCACATGCTTATTCCATGCCCGGCCTGTGCTAAGGGCTTTCTTCACATGTATCATCTCCTCTATCCTTGGAACGACCGCATAGGTCAAGGGTTGGCAAACTTTCTCTGTAAAGGACCACACAGGAAATGTTTTAGTTTTCACAGGCTACTTTGGGTTATGCAGGGTATTCTCAATTACTTAAATCTGCCGTTGTAGTTTGAAAGCAACCACAGACAATATGTAAATGAATGGCTGTATTTCAATAAAACTGTATTTATGAAATCAGCCAACTGGCCAGGTTTAGCCTGTAAGCCATCATGTGAACATGTTATTCCCAAGCTGGAATTTGGGTTCTTTTCTCTCTCCTATATCCTCCTTTCTCCCAGCTCTTCCATTCTGGTTCTAGTTCTGGAGGAAGGATAGAATAAAACATGTTTTTACGTGTGACTGCCCAGGGAGAGTTGGCTGTTCTCTCTCAAGAGGGAGAAGGATCATTTTCATGAAGATCTTGCATCCATGTGGCCATTGGGAGCCATCAGACTTAGCATGGGTCACCTGTCAATCTAGCTCTTTTCTGCAAGCTCAGTATAGGCTGTGGCCACTGATGAAAGACTTGACCCCAAGCTGCTCTCAGGAGCCTTAGTGGGTCTTTGTGTGTCTTGGGTACATTTTTTGGTAACTTCCCAGTGGTCTAACACATGGCCTGTTTGTCCACGCTGGGGCTGTCCCCAGCAAACCTGCAGCTGCAATCTTAGCTCCCCTCTGCGCCCCAACTCCGGGGCCCTAGACCTGGACAGGGTCCATCTCCATGCCCCTTAAAAACTGGGGGTTTGAGGAAGGATGCTTTGTCCCTCTCTGAGCCACAACCTCTGCCACCTACCTGAATATTCTTTGCCCAACTGAAGTCATCTAATGGCTCAACAGATACAGGGGAGTAAATTACTGTCTCTCCTTGATGGCCCAATAAATGTAGGGAACAAATTAGGATCTTGAGCCCGGGTTTCTCAGTCTCCGCTCTGTTGATATTTGGGGCCGGATTGCTCTCAGAGGAGCCATCATGCAGGATGGTTAGCAGCATCCTGACCTCTACGTGCTAGATGCCCATAGCAACCCCCACGTGTGACCTTCAGAAATGTTGCCTGACGTTGCCAAATGTCCCCTGGCTGACAAAACCACCTCTGGCTGAAAACCACCGTCTTTGGTCAAAGCGCAAGCATTGCCTTTTGCCCTCAGCTGTATGTCCTAACTCCCAATTCCAGAAAAACAGGAAAGACCACAGGCAGGATCTCTCAGCACCATGTCACATGATCTCTGGTGCAAGGTAAGCAAGCATAACTGTCCCCATCTGGTGTAATAACAGGCCTGGTCACAGCAAGTGAGCAGCAGAGCCAGGCTGGGGACCCGAGCCTGTCTGACGCCAAGGCCCGTGTGTTTCTTCAACTACTGATAATCTAATGATGAGAGGGACACTCGGGAGGTGTGTCCGAAATGGGCAAGTTGGCCTTGATTCGCATTGAGCTAGACACCTACTTGCTCTTGCCCTGTCTAATCCTGCCAGCCCTTCAAGGAAGGTCTTATCCCCCCTTGCTTTACAGAGGAGGAAATTGAGTCCCAGCAACCCTAACAAATGGTTTGAAACGAGCAAGCAGAGCCAAGATTTTTAAGTCCAGTGTTTCTGTGTTCAGGGCTTGACTTTTCAACAACAAACATGGGTGGCTGCCCCCCACAGGGAAGCGGGGTCAGGTTTCCCACCTACTGTTCTGCCTTTGTAGCCGGCAAGTTCTGCAGGCAGTAAGAAAGGGCTGGGTGATCCATGAGCCTAACACCCCCCCACCCCTCCCTCGGCCTCTCTCTCTCTAACCTCTCCCTTGCCCCAGCTCTGTATGCAGTACTGGCCTGAGAAGACCTCCGGCTGCTACGGGCCCATCCAGGTGGAGTTCGTGTCCGCAGACATTGACGAGGACATCATCCACAGAATATTCCGCATCTGTAACATGGCCCGGGTAAGCGTACAGCCTGCCTCCGCTTCCTGTCCCACTCACCCCAGCCAGCCAGGAGTCTGTGCTCCCCTCACCATCCCGTCCCTGGGGGAAGCGATGCCTCTGCCAACTCCGGCTTCAGACCCAACAATGGCTCCAACACTCATGGAGGCTTCCAGCCTGCCATCTGCCTGCTTCCTGCTTCCTGACACACTTGCTGCCTTGTAGTCAGAACGTCTCAGGAATCAGTGCTTCCCCACTGTGCCGCGCTGTCTGGCATGAGTTGACGCGGTCTTTGATTGGATCCAGTAAGCTTTGGGCTAGACCCTGAGAACAAACACCAAGATGGAAAATCATTAGTTGCTTCCATGGGGAAATTCACCGGCTGGGTGGAGGAGTACTGGGTGGGAGGGAGCAGATGAGTAGTCTCTGAAATGGCTCCAAAACACTTTGGTCTTTACCGGGGGTCCCAGGGGGAACAGTCTCTGCCCTCAGTTCATTGTCCAGTGGGAAGGTGAGCTATGTTCTGGCACATGAACCTCGGGGGGCGGGGGAGAGATGAATCCTGCCCAGTAGAGTCAGGGAAGGCTTTTCCTAGAGAAAGGGACATTTGAGCTGGGCTTTGGAAACCAGTTTTCCAGGGAGAAAGGGGGTTCAGGGAAGTCGTGGCAGGAGAATCCACGTGCACAAAGGTAGAAAGAGGAGTGTGTCCCCATGACGACACAGCATCGACCCCATTTGGTCCGTCTCGCATGCCAACGCTGCAGCCCAGGGCCTGTGAAGGGCTTGCATCCCTGGAAGAACAGCCCTAATAGCCTCTCTGTTCTCAGCCTCAGGATGGGTATCGTATAGTCCAGCACCTCCAGTACATCGGCTGGCCCGCCTACCGGGACACACCCCCCTCCAAGCGCTCTCTGCTCAAAGTGGTCCGAAGGCTGGAGAAGTGGCAGGAGCAGTACGATGGGAGGGAGGGGCGCACCGTGGTCCACTGCCTGTGAGTACTACGGAGGGCTCTCTGGGGGTGGGTGAAGGTGTCTGTCTTTGAGGATGCCACTGGCCATAGGCATGCCCGGCTACCCCACATCTCAACATCCCTTAAAAGCTGAGGGGTGTGTATTCAAGGTATTACAATCTTTCATGGACTGGGGTTGCCTGTTTGTTGCCCTGAACTAACTAAGGTAATGTGACATGTTATTGATGCAAAACCTGGTGGCCTTTCACAAACATTGGGGGTGGGCAGGCCGCTCCCCAGCACTCCCAATAGAGAGGTAAGCTCCACTCCCCCACAGGAGGCACGATGTGTCCTGTCAGTCGCAAGAAAGCTGGGATGAAGTGGGTTCCACTGACCAGATCCTCTGGTTTTTCCTAAAGAAGGGAAAGAAGAAAGAGAGGGGCATGCGTTGATTGAGTTTGATGCCAGATATTTTAAGTGAATCTTAAAATACTGTCTGCGAGGTAGACGTTATCATGTAGTGAAAGACTGAGGCACAGACAGGGTAAGGGATCGGGCAGTGGAGAGAGGGGCTTTGCTTTAAAGCCACTGGTCTCCAAGCTAATGGTGCTATCTGCTAACCCACACTGCCTCTGAGCAAACAAAGGACCCATCTGCCATGTTGGCCTGTGGGGGCATCTCTCGCTATGGGCGTAGTGGGAACACAGGGACATGGGGAGCCTAAGGGGCTGATCGATGGATGCGAAGGGCCCTGGGAACACTGTTTCCCATGGCTCAGTGGACTCAGGTGGGCTGCGTTTATACTTCCATTACTGGGACACACTGGAATCTTTACCACCTATCTTAGAATGGGCGTGGCTGGGGCACAGGGGTTCCCAAATGGACCTTGATATCATAATGCCGGGTAGAGGTCAGGACCCTTAGGGGTCTGGGGCTGACAAGCTGTCATCAAGAAAGTCACTTAATTGAGCGAGCCTCAGTTTCCTCATCTGTCCAGTGGGTATGTGACTAAGTCATCTTAAGACCCTATCGTGCTTTGGTAGGAAATAGAGAACAGATACAATTCATCCACCCAAATACAGATCCACGATATCATGGTAGCAAATACGCACTGCTGTAGAGTAACGACTTCCTAGAGCCTGCGCCGGAGTCGGCCAGAGGAGTATAAAATGCCCTCAGAGAAGGATCCTGCAAAGATCTCGGACCCAGGCCGCATGTGTAGCCCTAACAGCTCTGTGTGCAACGTCTGACTGACAACCACTGCCTTTGCTGCTTAGAACATGGAGGTCGGGGAAGGTGATGGAGCGGGCCCTACTCTCTTAACATGTGGTGTCAGAAGAGATGGGCGCACACTCTTCCCTTTTCAGAGTAAAAATTTCCGGAGCCGGTGGAGGCCTTAACAACACCTCACTGACCTCAGAATCAAGTTCAGTCTGTACAAAACCAGCTTATCGTTCCCTTCTTCCAGACAGGTGGTGCGTGCACGTGTCAGGAAAACCAGACAGACACGCACACACATAGCTTAAGGCCACCATCTATCACAGTCCTTTCTTCCCCAAGGACGCAAATCACAAACCGGGGACCAGGAAGATGCTGGGAGGCGTCAGGGTCACATTGCAGGGTGCTATCAGCCAGACTGAGCTGGTTCTGCCCACGTCCCAGAACCTGGAACTGGTTCCCTGCCAGTGAGCCCCGGCCCCCTCCAGGTCCCTCCCACACACTCGGGTGGCCTCCCCTTAGTACACAGCCACACCCATCCCCATCCCGGTCTCACTCCAACAGGCCCCAGGGCACCTGTGCCCACTCATCTCTGCCTCCTGGACTCTGCCGTTCTTGCTTCAGAAAGTACTGAACCCTCCTTCTTTTGGGGGGGGGGTGCCTTCCTCCTCTGCAGGGGATGGTTTTTTCGCCTGCTTTTTGGAAGGAGTACCTTTTCACCCAGGTCTCCCCTCGCCAAGGTGACCCGCAGTTCAAACCAAAGGAAAGCACCGGCATGTCCTCCTATCAACAGGGACCGTGGCATCCTCGAAGGCCAGAGACACGACAGACACCAAAATGCAGGCACTGGCCAGTGAATGGAGGGCAACTATCTGTACCTGAAACATCTGCTTGTTGGGTGTCCTGTCGATAAAACATCTGGGAAACCGAGTGCCTTAGTTTCCATCCAGATGTTCTTTAGACACAGGCCATTACATGAAATCATTAGTTGCTCTTGGCAACACGCCCAGGAGTTCCGAATCAGGCAGATTCCTAAAGGGACTTTCTGTCAGTAGTTGGAGGGGTGTTTCCACGAGCATGAGTTATGGAGCACCGGAAAGGAGAGGCAGAGAGATGACCTGCCAGGAGCCCTCTAGCTCTACTCTCCCGATGCACAGCATCTTGCTTAAACCAGGGTGCCCAGAGACCTATCATTTCAAGATAGAACATCTCAGACCCACCCAGCCCCACCTCCAAACCTAGGCTGGCTGACCCGAGGCTGTTTCTGTCCTTGGTGGATGGGAAGAACCAGGATGAAAACCACCTGGAACCTTCCACAGTCCTCACTGGATGTCTAGGTAGACCCAGAGCCTCCTTTTGGACAAGGATGCAGGCAGCACACGTACAAAGACACTGTCCCACTGTTTGGGTCAGTGTGCCGCCATGGGTGACTTCAACATGCTGATAGAACCAAGGAAACATTCAGCTAATTGAATTCTCAAAGAACATCTAACCCAGCCCCACCATTATATGAATAGCAAAAGACTTGCCCAAAGTGAAAGCAGGTTCACAGCACCTGTGGGACTCAGACCACTAAGGCTTTCACCATAGCCTGACTTTGCACGTCCTGGGCCAGCCGCTCCCCACTACTCTCGATGTGGTTCTAGGATCAGCAGGTGCCTGGGGGGTACTCAGGCCTGTCGCTCACCTCTTCACTCTGTGTCTAGAAATGGGGGCGGCCGCAGTGGAACCTTCTGTGCCATCTGCAGTGTGTGTGAGATGATCCAGCAGCAAAACATCATTGACGTGTTCCACATTGTGAAAACACTGCGTAACAACAAATCCAACATGGTGGAAACCCTGGTGAGTGTCCCAGGAAGCTGCTTCCACAGCCAGGGGCCTGACCCTAGTTCCCCTGATCTGGAGAAGATAGCATCAGATAACGGAAACACCCAATGGCTGGCTGCTTACTGAGTCCTGATGGGCCACGGCCTTCGCACACAGTTATTTCCTGCAGGGCAGCCCAAATATTCATTCTGATACACTAGTCCTGATACCACTAATTCAGGTTTAAGGGAAGGGATTCTAGATTAGGAGAGTGTGAATTATATTCTCAGCTCAGTCCAATCCTATTCTAATTAACATGTGCAACTTGCACAGCGTAAGCACAGGGCTCGTACACTGTGTAGAAAGGGATGGACAGTAGTGGGCAGGCAGAGCCCAGGTCATCAGGCCCGCTGCACAGACCATACCCAAGGAACTTTGCTATAAGGGTCTTAACCTACTCGTAGCATGGTCCTTCTTGAACTCCGGTCCGCAGACCAGCAGCGTCAGCATCACCTAGGCACTTGCTAGACACGCAGAATCCAAACCCACTCCTGATTTACTCAGAGTCTGCATTTTAGAAAGATTCCTGGGGGCTTCATAGGCACCTTACAGTCTGAGACACGCCAGAGTCCAGAATGGTGAAAAGGAAAGGAATGACCCACTGGGCATCTGGGAAAACGTGGGTGAAAGTAAGCACCGGGCAAAACCTGGGGGGATGTCCAGATAGGGATAATTACGTGGATAATTTTGAGTCGACTGTTAGTATGGATGTAGATCAAGTTTCCTCCAAAATCCATGTCTCTAACCTAAATGCATTTCCCCTTTGCTTTTCATCTCTCTCTCTCTCTCTCTCTCCTCCCCTGCTCGCTCTCTGCCTCTCCTCCTCTCAGGAACAGTATAAATTTGTATACGAGGCGGCACTGGAATATTTAAGCTCCTTTTAGCCCGTTGGGATGGGGAGCCTGCCGGAGCTCAGGCTGCTGCAGCCAAGCCCCCTTTTCTGTGAATGGCAGTGACTGGGCTCAGGGGCTAAGAGGCAGCACCCTGCCCAACTCCAGGGAGAAGACTGGTGGTCCTGTGTTACGTGGTGGGCTCTGCACCTTCTGAGGGGTCTCCTGTAGCTGTGGGAGATGCTGCTCTGAAAGGCCCAGGCTTCCCTTCCACACCCAAGCAGCTGAGGCCACGGGCCCGTGCAGAAGTGCGCCCACGGCAAGGCCCTGGATTTTTCCATTCCCAGACCTCCTGCTTTTGCTCTTTTCAGGTTTGTGAATCTCATGGCAAGCCGCCTGTGTGAGTGTTGGGGAGTGACAGCGTCGCAGCACCTCCCTGCCCTACTTGTCCTTGGGAGTAGAAGGGGGGTGTGTTCTGTTCCTCCATGCTGTCATGGAAATGATTGGGCTCTCGGGGATCCCTGCCCTCCTGCCCCTTGTAGTCTCCTTCAGGGATCTCTGGCACTGGACACCTGCTGGTCTCGATCAGCTTGGTCTTGGATGCTCCCAAGTCCACAGCAGAGGCCCCCATTCTCACACCTAACCTGCATGGGGCTTGGCCCGATCCCATTCTGTACCCTCCCCTAGCCCAGGCCTTGACCTGTCATTCACCGGCCAGCCCACTGTGTCCACAGCCTTTGATAAAGGTTCTCTGCTTTTTTGTGATCAGTGGGAAGGGGCAGCATGGGATTTTGCTGCTCTTCCTTGTCTTTGTAAAAAGGAACCATCTCTCTGGGGCAGGGCTCTGGCTGACCTTGTGTCTTTTGGGTGGTGGATAAGATTTGATTATTTCCCAAAGTGTATATGAAAAGAAACTTTCTTTGGGGGTGTAAAATCGTAGTCTGTTGTGTCAAAATAAAAGAGGGAGGGAAGTTTGGACGTGTAACTATAAGACAAATCTCTCAGGCCTGGAGTCTTTCCGGCGACGTCCTTAGAAGACCCTACCCTGGAACAGCATTGCCATTGCGCAAGGGAGACGGGCTAATCTGAGGACAGTCCCTTCCGTTCCTGGGGCAGATAGAATACCAGCTTTGTGCACCCTCTTGAAGCTCCAAATCTGAACTCCCTCCTAGAGAAACCCCTAGCTGCCATCGCGAGAAAGGCCAAGGTGGACCCAGGTGTGCTTTGGTTTAAAATAGGCCCAGGAGATCACACCAGGGATCTAGGATCTTATCCAAAGTATGGGTGAGTCAGTGACAGGGAACCAACATTTGCTAAGCACCCACTGTAGGCCGGGCCTGGCACGGTCCATATGCCATTCCACGTGGTCCTAGAACCCCCATGAGAGAACTACTAACCTGTCATCATCTCCACTTCATTGGATTAGGGAAACTGAGGCATCTTCCTCGGCGATGAAATTCTGGGTTCTGAAAAGGCAGACATTGGTAATAAGACTTATTTGTACTGTTTTCTTCCTCTTTTTCAGCAAAGCAGTTATTTTATGGAGGGGGAAATAAGGCCAGAAACTTCCGAGCAGAGAACTCCACAGTGGAAATTTAATTCTTTCTTTCTGATATGAGTTCTGGGAAGCCCAGAATTTTAGATATATTTTGGTAACTCCTTCCCAGCTCCCCAGGAAAGCTAGTCCCATCTCATTTCTTCTCCAGTGAAAAGAGCCGCCTGTTCCCTCAGGATGCGAGGCCTGCCAGCCAGGGACACGTGCTCTGCCTTGGTCTCTACTGGGGGCTCAGGCACAGTGTCTGGCAGCCTCGGGGTGGCCTGGGCTCTAGGAAGCTCCGCTTGGAGGCTGGTCTAGCCCAGACAGGGGACGAGGAGCACAGGATTCAATGAGGCACAGTTTTGCACCCAAGAGCTCACTGTATGCTGGGGAGAGTGGCCCCCAGTACAGAGGCGGTGGAGCATACGAGTCTTATAGGAACCTGGGAGCAAGACTCGGCCTGCGTCGGGCTTCCTAGAGGAGATGACACCCATTCCAGCTGGGCCCCAACAGGTAGAAAAAGGAGAGAAAGGAAATCAGTCCAAGGGATCAGGATGAGCAGCGGCAGAGAGGTGTGAGGGCTCCTTGGGATGGGGGCAGGGGTACGGTGGTGAGCCCACCTGGAGCACAGCCTACGCCCCTGTGGGCAGCAGGGGGCCCAGCAGAGCTGAGTGGTGTGCTTGGCTCAGTGTTAGACAAGACTGCGCCTGGGGCCAGTGGGGCTGCCTCTTCTCCTTTCATCAGACACTGTGAAACATTCCCTGAAGCACGTGCTTTTTAATATCACGTCTGTTTGTCTGCTCATTATTTTGTTGCTGTGGCTCACGGGACTCGGCTTTGGTGAGAAACTCAGGGTCCCTGCTGTACCATGGAGCAGGGTGACCGACCCACGCCTCCAGACCCGTGAAGATGGGCCATGAAAGAGGCCCACAGAAGCTGTCCCCCTTGGCCTGGGCTCTGGGGCTGTCTGGAAGTCCAGGGACACCAGACTTGATCACGGAAGGGCTGTCACTTTGGAGGTTCAAAAGGAAGCATCTCAAAGGGAAGGAAGGCAAAGGAGCCCCTCCCCGCCCCCAGCAAACTCCCTCTTCTCCTTTGATGGGTCCCTTCCCCGGGGAGCTTGAGCAGGTCCCCTGGCTCCAGTCCACAGCTCCAGCCAGCCCTCATGCCGCCTTCAAGGAGCCTGTAGTGAGGACGTCAGCCTGTCACATGCTCTTTTCTCAGATCATGGCTCATCCGTGCAGAATGGGGAGGGGAGCTACCCAACACAAAGCCTAGGATTGATTCAGCTCCAGAAGGGGTGACAGAGCTGGCAGATAAAAATGACACTGGCTTCTGTCATTTCAAATGGTAGGAATCTAAAATGTGACTTCAGGGAGAAGGGAAATTGTAAAAACTCAGGCCATGGTGGGATACCCGACCCGAGGGCCAGCGAAGGTCCCCCCAGAGAAGCCCCTCATTTCGTCAAAACCCAGCCACTCTCCAAATAGGGCAGGGCAGCAAACAGGTCTTGGGCCAGTTTACAAAGGACGAAACTAAGGCTCATGACGCAGTTATCTTCCTGAAGATTCCACACGGCATGCACGTGGCAGGGCTTGGATGAGATGGGGTGCCAGTGTCCTAGAATTTGGACTTGATCCAGTCCTTGGGAAATAAGAGCAAACACCACCTCCCCCAAGCTATCTTCCACCCCACTCCACTTAGAGGAAAGCAGTATCCGTACTCTCTGAGCCTCCACAGCCAGCCTCTCCTCTCCGGGCTGCCAAAGAGAGTGCCCCCACTTAGTGCACAGCCTCATGGTCCTTCTAGTTATGGACCCTGTTGGGAGAAGAGGTGAGGAACTAATGAGGAGCCAGGAACTACCACCAGCCTGCATGTGTCTGTGGCCCAGATGGCTTCAGGAAGTATCTGAGCTGGGCCTTCGTACGAGCCATTTCACCCTTTCTGGGCCCCGGATGACCACAGCACACCTCCCCCGGGGCGAACAGAGGGATCAGATTGCTTTTCGCGCTGGCCCTCTCTCTGTGCGTGGCCTGAGCAGTGGCCTGCCAAGTGTCAGCCTTCCCACGGGACCAGCCGAGCCTGTGTTGGGGACGCTAACCAGTGAGCTCGCTGAATTCTTCCAACATCTCTAAGAAGTGTTTGTGATTGTCACCATTTTACAGAGGAGGAAACAGAGGCTCAGAGAGAAGAAATCACTTGCCCACAGTTGCCCAGTTAGTGAACAGGGGAGCCAGGAATTCAATGTCTTCTGACTTCAAAAACCATTTTTTTCCAGTATCGTGTCTCAGATTCTCCCATGGGTCTACCCCTAATGGCAAAGAGTAGAGTGGAACAGAAACCCTTTGTAAAGCCCAAAGCAGACAAGTTTAAGATTCCTTCAGGGTTTCTTGTTTTACTTTAACAATTCATGCAATACTTGCATTCCACTCAAATTTGCCTGATTTGTTTAAATAGGACTGTTTTTTAAATGATGCACCCTGGTCCTTCAAGTGGCTTTGGTCCCCTCAACTCCCTGTGACCTTAGAGAATCATATCCCAGTCTGAGAGGCATAGTATCTGGCCATACTGCTTCCTCCTGAGATCAATTCCAGACTCAGGCTCTAGACCAGCTCAGCTTCCCCCAGACAGATGCTTTGGCGTGGGTGTACCATGACCTTACCGTTCATGGGTCAATCTCAACTCAAGTTTCTTCCAGTTGGATGCTGGAGGGAACCCAGCATATCCTGGAACAATGAGGATGTGCCCATCTGGCATGGTGAAGGCTGAGCCCATAATACCCTAAAGGGAAAGGAGAAGATGCACACGGCCTTCCTGAGCAGATTCCTGAATGCTGGGGCTTCTAGAAGGTGATGTCCTTTGTCCAGGGGGAGTCACATGGTTACTAATATGGGCAAATCTAAGGACATGTTTCACATGAGGGGCTGGGGTCTGGACGGCTTCTCACTTCACTTCAACCACACATACATGCTGGGTTCCTGCAGCATGCCAGGGCCCGGGAAGGGGTGCTGCCAGGAAGCACAGGTGATTCTGGCACAGTTCATCCCTTGGTGAGGCATGGGGTTGTGGTTGGAAGAGGTTAGTCCCCCATCACATCTCAGCTTGACCACCTCTTAGCTATCCAATGTTGGGCCAACCGATTAATGGAAAAAGATGTGAAAAGGGGAGCCTTGGCCAGGTAGAAGGCATAGATTTGGAGAGCTTTGAGCAGGAAAACAGGAAGGCAAGACCAAGGAGTTGGGACCCAACAGAAATACTCAAGTACGCACATGGACTACAGGGCAAAGTGGTCACTTCCAAGGCCCAGCAGGACAGGGGACGGGGAGGGCTGGCCAGGGACACTGGGAGCAAGGATGTCGCTTTAGAACAAGTTTCAGCGTCTTGGAGAAAAGATGGTAATTTTCCCTCTGACCAATCAAATATCTAGGCATCACCTGCTCCCCGTTGCTAAATTAGCTCCTGCTGTATGTCCTCACGAGGGTCCGTTTCCCTCGGCTCTGCTGTGAATCCCTGTTGTGGGCATGTAGGATCAGTCTAGTTAGGCTGCTGCAGGCAGCGGAAGGGAAGCCCAGGAAGGAATAGCCAGGCACTCACCATGTCATCTCAGCAGAAGTAACTGCCCTCCCCACACCGGAGATACTGAAGGAGATGATGATTCCCCTACACCGCACCTCTGTAGAACAGAGTGAGGAGAGCCACCCTCCTTTAGCCTGCACCTGGCCACCTCTGGGCTAGAGGCCACCAGCACCCGGCTAAGTCAGAGTCATGCCATGGGAAACACGAACCATCCCAAGAGTAAGGGGAGCAGGATGCTAACAGATTGTGCTGGGCCAGCTCCGTGGGGATCAAAAGTCAACCCCGGCTGCTGGGCAGGTCAGAAGATGAGACATGGGTCCCATGGATGGCCATTTCATCTCCAAGCCCTGACCGGCCTTCCCCATCATCCAGCTAGTCTGAGCTCCTTCTCAGCTGATGATGCCAGCTCCAAATCACAGCCCAATAAAACAGGAAAAAGACAACGTGAATCGAACTAGAGGAGGCCAGCTGAGATTCATCATTTGTTTCCTATATTCCCATGCAAGGGTTCCAATTTGGAGGTTTTCCATTTATACGTAACTGAAAGTGATAAAATATATGGCATTGGCATCACCTAGCAGGGATCTGCCTTTGAGGTCATATATGGTCTGAGCAGCAGAGACAGAAGTCCATGGCAAAGAATGGGGGGGGGGGCATTGTACTCATTTCCTCTGACACGTGTTTCAGGATCTGACCCTCAGAAGCACAGCAGAGATGTCTGAGCCATATTAATGCACATGAGAAGGCTTTCTTCTGGTTTACTGGTAACCAGAGGTAGACGTTTGCGTACCGCTGGCTGTGCAACTGTCTTGTAGAGACCAAGACCACCTCTTGTATCCTTCCTGCCCACCCTCAGAAAAGATGGAAAAAGGTCATCAAAAGGGCCACATCCCTCCCCCCATGAAATCCACTCATAAATTTTAGGTCCCCAAGAGGTGGAGTCAGCACCCACCATGGTAGACCCCACACCTGGCATCCTAGCTATCTAAGAGCTTGAGGGTGGTCCATTGGGACTGATACAAGGGATGTGAAAGGACTCAGGATGAGTCTATAGGGAAGACCTTTTGGTTCTGGATCACCATGGAACATCCTTCAGAACTGCTCTGGGTAATGGGATTTGGACTCTGATCCTTGGTTGGGATGTTCAGAGAATGAGGGTCTGGGGGCAGTTGAGCATTAGACAGGAACGTATTGGTGTGCAAGCCAGGGTAATTCATATAATTCATGGTTCCTTGGTGAGTGGAGCTCTTAGATTTGGGGGAGGAAGGGGAATGTGAAATAACATGCCAACAGTGCACAACTGAGTCCCTGTAAACATACTTCAGTGCACTTGGGCTTGTGAATACAAATCCGTAGACCTCCTATGGGATGATCTGACAAGCTCTCAGTGCCCACCATGCCCCTACCCCTCCCATGGAAGATCAGTGATGGAAGGTATTCCTGGGGTCAAAGCCCCAGGGCAGTCTGGAGGCTCAGAGAGCCAAATGGTGTCATCCCAGGTCAAATCAGACTTTCAAAGGGTCAGGCAGAATGCTAATGCCCATATGCCTATAGATCATTGGACAAATTCAAGCACAGTTTGCTAGTCCCAGGTCACTCTTTTGAGTGGAACTAGGATCAATGTGTGAAGCTTGATGACTGTAAGAAAGAACTTGCTGTGTGCCAGAGAGGGTGAGCTGCCCATCTCAGCAGTGGTCCAGCAGAGGCCAGACTTTAAAGGGAAGAAAGAGCTTTCCACTGCTGAGGTGACCTTTAACCTTCTTCCACCCTAAATGGGTGATCTTTTAGGGAGCTGGGACTGTATTTGAACTCCTTCATTCTGGCAACGTACAAAGCCAAGGTTGTGCTAGGTTTGTGCAGGTTGAAGTCCCCTACTCTCCTGCCCAAGTCTTCCCACCACGCAGGCCAAGATGCTTCTCTGGCCCCATATCCAGGGCTCATCCAGGCTCGTTATCACCAAAAAGTCCAGAAAGAACAGACGCTTTGCCATAGACCCAATGCCTGCCAAGAGCTGTGATGAGACCAACCCTAGCTCAGGCCCACTGGCCAACAGGGCCATCAGTGACAGCGAGAACTAGTAAAGGTTCAAGCAGGACCCAGAGCAGGGCTTTACTTACCACACACGTTATCTGCAGAGGTTCCTTCCCCCCACTCTCCCCTCGAGGCCTGTTGGAGCAGACTGCAAAAGCAAAAGCACAGTGACACAGTTGGCACGTAATTATAATCATCCCCAGGGCATCCGTTTCGTTGCCAGGTGGATCCTGGGATAGCCCAGGTTAATCCAGGCTAACCCATGTTGGCAATCAAAAGCACTTTTCTACCTTCTGTTTTCACCCGACATCAACTAGCCAATGGAAGGCAAAGAGTCAGGGCTTCTGCCGTTGCCTTGGCTCCTGGACACCATCATCGCCCTCTAAGGGCCATCATGGGGTTCCCACTCAACTCGAGGGAGGCTGACATCTGTAACATCCACGAGGCATATGATATTGCATAAGACCAAAGTCTCCCCACTGTTTGCAGCCTTCTCCATGAATCCCAATGGTCTGCGCTTGTACAGTCTGGGTGTTTGATAGATAAAGCACGTACGAGAAGAGAAAACAAAATAAATCAGCTTTTAAAAAAAGCCAGCACTGTGCTGTCAATGTTTTGTTTTTTTTTTTTTTCCTTTTTCCTTTCCAGTTCTAGCTTAAAAAAGCAGAAGGTAAATAATGTCAGGTCAATGAATATCAGATATATTTTTTGACTGTACATTACAGTGAAGTGTAATCTTTTTACACCTGCAAGTCCATCTTATTTATTCTTGTAAATGTTCCCTGACAATGTTTGTAATATGGCTGTGTTGAAAATCTATACAATAAAGCTGTGACCCTGAGATTCATGTTTTCCTAAGCTATTCGCACTGGTGTCTTCCTGGGGTTGAGTGGGGGTGAGGGGAAGACGAGGGGAAGGAGGAGGAGGAGAAAAACCTAGGGTTTCTTTGTGTTCATTTAATCCTCATGTCTACAACGCAGGCAGTGTGTATTAGCCCCTCTTCGCAGATGGGAAAGTTGGAGCTTCATAAATGTTAAGGGATTTTCCATGATGATACACTGAGCTAGTAAAAGGGTTGAGTCTAAAACAGTTTTTCCCCCAAGTATGGTCCATAGAGCAATGGTACCAGATTCACTCAGGAGGTTTATTAACAGACAAATGTTTAAACCCCTACAGAACTCAGTTTCAAGATCTGCATATTAGCAAACTACATGGACACAGAAGTTAACCACCACTGCAGAATGTCCTGCCCCAAAATTCAAGGACTTAAAACAACAGTCGCTTGCTGTGGTCAGCTGGGCTCTGACTGACCTAGGCCAAGCTCAGCCGACCTCAGCCGGCCCACCCATGTGTCAGGCTCCACTCTGGGCCAGGCTTGCCTAGGACACCTTGGCTGGGACAGCTCTGCTCCATGCAGCTCTCCCCCTCCCCCTGGGGACAGCAAGCTAGCCTAGGCATACTCTTCTCGTGGTGATACAGGAGCATAACAGAGCCCAGTCCCGTGGGTTGCTTTGAGACCTGTCTGCAACATCCCACTGATAAAGCTCGTTCCGTGGCATCAAGGGCCATGGAAATAGACTCTACCTCTTGACATAGTACCTGCTTTTCAGCGTTCCAGTAAATGCCAGCGTGAGGTATCCCACCCACGGTGCCAGGTGTAGACTGTATCTCGGAGTGTGGTCCATAGATCACCTCCATCAGCTCACCTGAGAAACTTCGAAACATGCAGAGTCTGATTCGGTCTGCGCAGGATGGGTCCCGGGAATCTGACTGCTTAACAAGCGTGACTGTAACCCAGGCTGAAGTTAGCAAGCACGGTTCCAAATGCTGTTGCTGTTAGGGCCCAAGCACACAGGAGACAAATGCCTTCCCAAACTAGGGTGTGAGGCTGCCCGTCTCGGAGCTGGATGCAAGCTCTCTCCAGGTGAGCAGAAGAAACAGCTGCCACCAGTTCGTGGAGTTGACTGGTTCCCAAGTTTTCTGTGCATATCTAGACACAAGCATGAGCCGTAGGGCCAGAGCCAGGGTTCACTAGTTCTCATGCAGCCTTTGGAACCCTGGCAGTGTTCTTCAACCTAAGGGACCAACACGTGGTACCCACCAGCCCCTGCCCCCGCCCCCACAAGCCACAGAGCCTGGAGCACAGGGGCTTCCCAGCTTGGGTCCTGAGTGGGGAACCTGGTGGCCAGCCAGCTAGTAATTCTTGTCCCTTTGTCCTTGCTCATGTTAATCTCACTTATTCTGCCTGCTGTATTTATTCTTTTGCCACAAATGTAATAATTGACATTGGGAAAATAAAATGAGAAAGAAGGAAAAACCTTGCATATCTCCTAATAACAAAAATACTTTGGGGGATATCATTTTCCCCCCAAATGGAAAGACCTTTTTTAAGAGTTATTATAAAAGCAGCATATGCTCACTTGAAAGAACTCAATACAAAATTGTTTGTGACATAAGGTAAAAGTCACCACTTCTCAAAGGTGTCTTATCAGTATTTATATGCCTTTCCAGACCTTTCTACACATCCATAAACATATGTACATACATATACATGCTGATAGGCTTCCTTCCACCTAACATCAGGCTGTGAACGTGCTTATGCATGCTTACCACCATTTCCATGGACATCTGCTTAAATAGCTGTTATCTTTCTTGACCCCCTTCCCAGTATTCCTGCAACCTGAGGGTAACCTGGTTTGGGTATGGCAAGACTCAGGTGCTCTCACAGTGATGTCTTTGAGCCATCATTAACAGTGAGGGACACCAACCCCTGTGTGCTCCCACCTGGAGACTGGCCACAGTGGCACAATCTTCTTTCCCTAGCTGCTAGCTCCCAGGTGGGTCCTGGCCTGGCCCTCCTTTCTGGCTGGACCTGGAGCGCGGGTCCGCATCACACCTCAACGCACCTTGGTTGGACACTGATGGGTAGCTCTGGTTTGGCTTAAGATCTTCCTCTAATCCAGGAGTTCAAGCTTCCACATGAACTCCGGAGGACCTAGAAGCCTTCAGACCCTTCAGAATGTGGCACGAGGTCACTGACATGCCATGCAAGAAGGGAGAAGGGGAATTTGATTTCCTCTGGCAGGGTCTAGGGCCCGCAGTAGACGGACGACACCCACAAACTGATGACCGGAGACAGGAGCATGGCAATAAACCCATGGAAATTGGGAGAAACTGAGGAGGATTTCCGTTTCCGCAGTCCATGGATTAGGCACTGAAGTTGAATTAATTATTCAAGGACAACCAGAGTGCGTGGAAGGATGGAGAAACATACAGAGAAAAATAGATGCATAGAGAAAATAAGTGGAATGCACAAGTGAATGTATCAGTATATTAATAGTGAGTATCTCTTGCCACAGAGAACATGAGTTATTTTTGTTCTTCTTTACATGTTCTTTATTTTCTAAATTTTATATTATTCTCATACCTTGAAAAACCCAATTATATAAAAAGGTGCGGAGAGCAGACCATGAGAAAATGAAAGCAGGATAGGCAAGCTGATACCCGGAATGGGATCATACCCAAAAGACTTGCCAGACATCTGGAGCAAGAGGTTCGAAAACTTGGCACTGCCCAGCCACCCAAGAAGGAGAACACGGTCAATTAACTTAATGTCCAAAAGGGAAAAATAAACCAGTTGCTCAGCATAAATAAAAGTATTCCTGCTACAGAGGCAAGAAGTAATTTTTTTCCTTGGGTCCCCTTAATAAAAAGAATAGCTTAGCAGAATGCAACATTTCCCTCCCCGAAGGCGGATGGCCTCATGCCACGGAACAGCTCAGTGAGAGCTCTTTACTGGAGGACTAAACTGAAGGGGCCCAACAATAAAGTTCTCTGCAAGTCAACCTGAGCCGGGTGTAGGTATTAACATCTCCTTTTGAATGATGTGGACCCTAACAACTATATGCCCAGACGGAAGATGGGTTCAGCCCTCTCCGGGAGGGGGGCGCCAAAAACCATCCTCGTCCCGGGTTCTGACCACAGCTGACTCAGATTTTCCTCTAAAATACCTACACATTTGTAAAAGCTGGAAACTTGACTGCCAAGCCACTGAGTGAATCTGGGAGGAGTTTCCTCTGATTACGAGACACAGGAGCTGAAATGAGAATCATCAGCAGTGGTTGGTGCTGAACCATGGTTTGCTACCTGAACCACGTGAAGGAGTCTCAAAGACGACAAAGCGGTTCATCCCTCCAAATGGTCTGCACTCACTCAGAAAATTGACCGATCGTCCATTTCCATCCCCTGGGAGATGAAATGACATTAATAAAAACCGCTTTGGGAGGGGGATGGCAGGGAGAAACTTGCGTGCTGAGGACTGGCGCTTTCGTGGCCCCCGTCTGTTCAGAGCAACCCGGAGGGAGGCAGGCGGAGGCGAGGATGCTGTCATCGGAATATGCACGAGACTAGGTAAAGCAGATGCCTACTGTGTCACTTCAAATATCCGCATCCTCACCTCTGATCTCCGTGGCTGCTGTGAGCAAGCAGCCTTCCACAGATTCCACAGAAGCCATGGTGTCTCCCCTCAGACCTGCTCTTCACCTTCTGCTCCTGCCTCCGAGCTTCTGACGGGTGCTCTCGGATGCCCACAGGAACCCACTTAGCGGTCAGGTGTGTGCCACCCAGAAATGTGGGGGAGCTAACCGCCCCCCCCCACCCTGCCACCACCATGGGGCGAACTTTGACCAATAGGAGACTCGAGCCTGTAAACAAACTCTTTTTCCTTGCTTGCCTCTGAAGGCCGTTCTGAGCTGTATTTCCTGACTTTTTATGTGCTTCCAGAACAAGCAAACAGACCCCCATAGGAGCAGCCAACTCCAAAACACAACCTTGTATTGCCTCTCCCTCCCTCCTTCTCTGATTTACACCTCCTACTCTCATTGCTTTTGGGAATCATATCTCCAAATAAAACATTATCCTAGGCTTGGCTTTGAGAGGGGTACTAACTGGGGAAATTGGGCTAAGCTATGCACATTCCCCCACCTTCCAGCTGCTAATCTGAAATGGGACCCTGCCAACACACAGAAGGCTTCCAGCTGTCCAGTTAAGCTTTTGATCCAGAGACAAAAATGGACTTGGTGTAAAGTGATTCGTATGGGAGAATCTGTAGTCCTGTCCTAGGCTCATCCTATGTGTCATGTTAATTTGCTACTCAGATTCGGGAACAGGAGTCCTGCCTTCCTATATTTTTGCTGAAAATAGTAAGCCTGCCCAATGGATAGTAAGAAGGACGCTAAGTGGCCCCAAGGGAGCCCTACTATGAGCACTAGCACAATGCGGTGGGTTGAGGTGGGTTGGCCGGTGGCAGTTGCCTACACAGTTTGTCAGGAGCCATCTCCTGTCAAGGGCAGGCCAGAAGGAAGTATTGCTGCAGGCTCTGGGTTCTATGGGCGGACATTTCCCTGCTCCACTGGCTAGCTCCTAATGGGGGAAATTGTGCCAGGAAAAGATGGGGACGAGGGGTGTCCAGCCAACACTAACGCAGATACAAGGCTCTTCAGGGCTGATGAAGCTCCTATACTGAGAGTCCCGGCTCTGGCTAAGCCCCTGCCCTCACAGTCTGCCAGATTTCTCAACTGGCAGAGAAAAATAACCAAATCTCACCTCCTTCCCCTTCCCTCTTCTTCCCCCACCATGTTCTCTGGCAGCTCCCAACTCCGAGCAAGCTCAGAACTCCACTTATAAGGATGAACAAACAGGAAAACATCACCAGACACATGAAAAGATGCAGGAGTTCAAAGCCAAGGTTCACTCTGAGAAATCAGAGAAAGTGCCTGCCCATGAAATCAAGGCTCTTGCCAGGGAAAGGAAGACGTTGTACAATGAATACAAATGCAGAAAAACACTAGATTTCATAACTGAATCCAAGAAATCTTTTGTTGTTGTACCCAACTAAACAAATTGCTGACAATGCTAACCAAAATAAAACACAAATATTCAAAATTAGGAAATAGAAATGGGATATTATAGAGAAAAGGGAAATTATACAACGTTATAAAAGGATATTGTGAACAACCCTGGAGACTAATTTTAAAATCTTGATCAAGTGGATCATTTTGGGAAAGGATGAATGTTACCAAAATTGGCTCAAGAAATAGAAAAGCTGAGTAGACCAGTTATCAGAAAAAAATGTTCACGTTGTTAATTTTTCCTTAAAAGATACAAGAACAAATGGTTGTATGAGTGCACTTGGTCAAACTTTCAAACAAAAATATCCTCCTTACGTTGTATGTACTATTCTGGAGCAATGCAAATGAGGGAAAGCTTCCCAACTTATATTATAAATATTATGAAGCTAAAATGGCATAGATAGCAAATCGGAAAAAGTACACACACACACACCTAAAACTTTTAGACCAGTCACATTTATAAATGCAAAGATTTTTACCGAATTTTATTATATTTAGCTGGTTTTTAAAAATAATGTACCATGTCCAAGTACCCTGTATGCCTAGGAATCCAAGAATAATTGAATATTAGGAAGTCTATAGATAAAAGGAGAAAGACATATAATCGTCTTAATAAATACTGAAAAAGCATTTGACAAAATTTAGTATCAATTTCTGATGAAATAGAATAGTCTCGTAAGCTAGTAATTATAAGACAGTTTGTTAGCATAAGAAGCTAAAATAATGAGCGGTAAGCGTTACTAGAATTTGCCCATATCTACTTCTCCTTTCTATCGAGACATAAAGGAAGATTACACCTTCCTACCCTCCTTGAAATTAGTGGGGTTGTGTGACAAATCTTGGCCAATGAGCTTGAGCAGAATCCATGTGTATCAATTCTATGCCAAAGTGTCTAATTGCTGGTGAGAGACTCGACAGCGTTTTCTTCCCTGCCTTATCAGTCAAGGAGGTCCTGTGAGCCAGATGATGCAGCCGTAGGAGGGAGGAGCCCCCATCAGCCTAGATCACTGAATCACCACAAAGAGGACTGTTGCTCCTGGGGGTTACCTGGACCTACAGAGATTTGAGGTACTTAGCCAATGAGTGTCTGGAGCTCTTTATGACTAGAAAATGCCTAATATAGTCAGTGTATTCAATAACAGAGAAAAAGCAAGTATAGTTCTATTAAGATCATGAATGCCTACATCATTGCTCTTATCTAATATTTTTGGCTGATGCCAATGGAGCAAATGCAATTGGGCAAGAAAAAAGAGAGATTACTACCAAGGTTACCATTACCGTACAAAAAATTCACCCAAAACAACCATTTTTATTTTGTTCATGATATCTGGGTCAAGAATTCAGGGAGGGATCAACTGGCCAGTTCTTGCTTAGGATTTCTCCTGTGGGTACAATCATACATCAGTTAGGGCTATAGTCATCTTTAAGCCTTGACTGGGAAGAATGTTCTGGATGGCTCACACACGTGGCTACTGTTGATACTGGTTATTGACTGGGAGATCAATTGGGTTATCCACTAAGGTGTCTACAGTGGGCCTCTCTAGCATGGTGGTTTCAGGGCAGTCAGACTTATGACCCAGACCCCGCCCTTACCCAGAGGCGTGTCCCACAATTTCTGGTGGAAACTAAGTGACCTTTTCTGTCCTGGCCTTCAAAGTTGTACCACATCACTTCTGTTGGATTCTACTGGTTGTAAGGGATTCACTGAGGTCAACTCTGATTCAAAGGAAGTGGACATCAGACTCTTCATAAAAGGAGTGTCAAATAATTCACATACATGTGTTTAAATTGCCACAATTATTTCATAAATGAAGGTTCAAAATTATCACAACCAATGATGTATGCCTAGTAAACCCAACTTAAGAATAATAAGATATTCAGCAAAGGTACAGGTTATAAAATAAGTATGCAGAATAAATGGTTTCCCTATTCATACTTGCAGAATAAAGTAATGAATTAATTCATTGATCTAGCATAAATTATATGTTAGCAAACATAATGGGAAAGAAAAAATTGTATTCACAATAGCAGCACAAAGTATTAGAAACCTAGGAATCAACTTTAAAAATGTGGAGGACTCACATAAAGAAAACTACAGAATCCTATCTCAAGACCTCAAGGAAGACAATAATAAATGAAGAGATGTAGCAGAAGGAAAGAATAATTATAGTTAAAATGCCAATTCTGGCAAAATTAAAAGAATAAATTTAATTCAATTTTAATCAAAATCCAAATGAGTCTTTTAGAAGGTAAGTATCATGAAAAAAAATCATATTAAAGTTTATCTGAAAACACACAAGAATAACCAGTTTTTAAATGAGCTACAGTAATTGAAACTATGTGTTACCAGTGCAGGAATACATCTAATCAATTCCTTGGGACTTCTTGTCACACTAGGTATTAGGAAGACAAGTCTCACATCTGTTAAGATGTAATTTGAATAAAAGTGTTTGATGTTATCAAGGATCCATTGATCAAAGGCAAGAGAAAATGAGAGGGAAAACCTCTCTGACAAAACACCAAAGCAGAGGGTTTGTTGTCTTTTGGGTTTAGTTCCATTCAATGCATTTTATTGTATTCAGGACATCCATTTATGTTAATGCCAAAGACCTAAAGTGTTCAGATTATTCCTTTGCTTAATTTTTAATTACACAAATAGCACACAAAGACATTCTCCTGTAAAATAATCAGAACCTTACCAATGAAGTGAGGCCCTCTTTGGCCACTGTCCCCAACCCCCAGCCCGTCCCCAGTGGAAAAGGAAAAGCCTTTGATCCATCTCACTAACTCTGGTGCAATGTGTCCAGGAAATTGTGAGGGCAAATGGGATCCCAGGCACTACTCCGAGGAAAAGCAATGGCTTTACCTGCTTGAGAACATCTCACCTGAAAATCGAAGGAAGCAGAGAGGGACCAACATTAATATATTGACTCCTGGGCTGGAAGGATGGGCAAAGCTTCCTCCAGGGTTTATGCCATTTTCCAAAATTCAGCTCCAGCAGGTTGTGTGCAAAATAAGCAGTTGGGTGAGGAATTTTCCTTGGAGGTGAATATATCTGTCTCTTTGAGATTGGCCTTGGAGAGCAATCAGCCATCACTAATGGCTCCAAGTAGGGCCCCAAGGGACGCCAAGACAGCTCTGGCATCCAGTTCCCCAGAGATAATGAATTCTGCCCTGGGGTTGTGGAATAAGTACAAGCTGAAAGATCCTCAGAGAGACACCATATGTCCAAACAGACTGTGGGTGCCTTTGGAGGGGAAATGAGCTAAGGCAATTCATACCCTACTTGTCAGAACCAGAAAGACAGAAAGGCCTGGTCACAAGAGCCAAAGAGAGCCACATGATATAGGCAGAAAGAAAAACATTAGCCGATTTTCTGTTATCTATGCCACTGGAGAAATACAATATCTGAAACCATGAATGTGACCACATGAAAAAAATTAATATTAAAACCTTTTAAAGCCAAAGCATCCAGATTTATGCCTTTATAATCCCAAGCAAATAAGTCCAGAAGAAATGCCCTGTCCCTGAGGAGTGTATTCCAGATTGCTCACTGCATCTGAAGCAGGCCTTGTTACCTATAAAAGTCCTAAATCCCCAAGAAGCACTTCATCTAGAATCTTACAAGCCCAGCTAACTGGTCCAAAGTCATGCATTGCTTACCAGTTCCTGAAGCAGGTAAAGAAGTTGTGGGGTTTTACACTGGAGTGAGGATTATTGGATAATCAGTCAACTAGAAAAAAATTCTCAGAAATGGTAGTGTAGGCCATAGGCAAGAGGAGGGCCTATGAGTTCATGTACTATGTCAAGAAAAGACAGGAGAGGAGTGTGAGGGGAAGATGGCGGCAGAGCAGGAAGACCCTAGGCTCGCCTCATGCCATGAATACAACTAGATAATCATCCTAAATACCCCAGAAATCGATCTGAAGACTAGCAGAACAAACCGCACAACTAACGGTGGAGAAGAGGCCACATCGAAGAAGGTAGAAAGTGCAGAGACGCAGGTTGGGAGAGAAATGGATCATAGCTGTTGTGACGGGGAGGGAGCCACTGTCACAGAGAAGTGTGAGAGACAGACTAGCCCACAGGGGAGCTCACAGGCAGACCAAATCCCCATAGCAATTGACTTGGAAACAAGAGAGCCTGAATTTCGTGAGTTCTTGCAACCAGCAGAGCTTAAAGCCTGGAGTTTTAAAGGTCAGTCGGCTTGGCTGTGGTAGAGCCCAGGGGCACTGGGCTGCTCCTGGAGAGAAGGAGGCAAACAGCCCCCAGCACACAGCATGTAAACAGCAGTCTGAAGAGCGCCTAGGGTACAGAGTGGGAGGTTGGCTGTTCATCTCAGAGCATGTCCCAGAGAAGCAGCACTCACAGAGAGACCCTCCAGGAATAAAGGAACTGGCCAGTGCCATGTCCCTCTATGGCCCCTCAGCATAAACACAGGGCCACCTGTGCGAACCAGTACAGTGCAGACACTCACTACCCAACTGGCTTCACCATGCCCCACCCCACCCCACCCGCTGGTGGATCTGCCCTTCCCAGTCACACTTGCCTGTCCCAGGGCAGCATGCCCCTTCCCCCAGAAGACCAGTCTAAACCTCTGCCAAAACCGCATCTCCCTAGTTAGGAGTTTTGCAAGGCCTTGGTTTTGGTGGCAGCAGCAACAGGTCTCATTTCACAAGCAGACCAGAGCACACCTAGTTGAAACATGCCATGTTCAGGCCAGGGACCACACACTGCCCACAGCAGGCAGAGAGCCTCTACAGATAACTGGCCTGAAGGATAAAGCAGCCAGGATACAATAGCAGAGTGCATGCAGCACACAGTGGAGACAATCCCAGAAGGGGCAGGAACTACAGGGGACAGGAGATGCTACACTGCAGGGCACTGTAGGACCTCTTCTACATAAGGCCATTGGCCTCAGGAATAGGAGAGGTAGTTGACTTTCCTAACACAGGAGCAGGCACAGAGATTTAGACAAGATGAGAAAACAGAGGAATTTGTCCGAAATGAAAGAAGAGGACAAGGTCAGAGATCTAAGCAAACAGGTATAAATAACATGCCTAATAGAGAATTTAAAGCAATGATCATAAGGATACTCACTGGACTTGAAAGAATAGAGTAGGACATTAGTGAGACAATTAACACAGAGACAAGGAATAACGGCAGAGATAAAGGGTTCAATAAACAAAATGAGAAACATGCTTGGAATGAACAGCAGGCTGAAAGAAGCAGAGGAATAAATCAGGGACCTAGAAGACAAAGTCATGGAAAGTAATCAAGTTGAACAAGAGAGAGAAAAAAGAATTATGCAAAATGAAAAAAGACTTAGGGAATTCAGTGACTCCACCAACTGTAATAACATTCATATTATAGGAGATCCAGAGGGAAAATAAAGAGAAAATGGGGAGCAGATAATTTATTTGAAGAAATAATAGCTGGAAACTTTTCTAATCTGGGGAAGGAAACCGATACCCAGACCCTGGAGGCACAGAGAGCTCCCATTAAATCAACAAAACATATCCACACCAAAACAAGAGAGTTTTTAACAAAGATTCTTACCGTTAGAATTTCTAGGTCATTGAGAATGAAAAATGTAAACTGTATAGATAATTCCTAATTACTCTGAAAAAAAAGATGCACAGACTATATCCTCCACTACCCCCATCACTTTTGCCTGCATAAAATAATGGCTAATAAAAAAGACATATTGTAATTAAAATGGTAAAATATGATGATGAACTAAAAATACTAAAAACAAGAAGACAGAAGAAGACAGTTACATACAAAGGAAATCCCAAAAGGCTATCGGCAGATTTTTTCAGCAGAAACTTTGCTAGGAAGAAAGCAGTGGCATGATATATTCAAAGTGCTAAATGGGAAGAGCCCACAGCCAAGAATATTCTATCCAGCAAGGCTATCATTCAGAATAGAAGGAGAAATAAAGAGTTTCCAAGACAAACGAAAACTCAAAGAGATCATGACCGCTAAAGAAGCTCTTCAGGAAATGTTAAAGGGGACTCTCTGAGTGGAAAGGAAAGAACAAAAGTGACAGTATAAAGGTAGGAAACACAAAAGCAGTGAAAAATGAATATTTCTGTCAAAAATCAGTCAAGGGACTCACAAAATAAAAGGATGTAAAATATGACACCATATACCTACAATGTGGGGAGAAGAGGAGTAAAGAATGGGTTCAAACTTAAATGACCATCAATTTAATATAGACTGCTATATGCAGAAGAGGTTGTATACAAGTCTTATAGTAACCAAAAATCAAAAGTCAGTGACAGATATGCAAAAAAATAGAGAAAGGAGTCCAAGTATATCACTAAGGCAAATCACAACACATGAAAGAAAGACTAAAGGATCAGAGAAAATCTTCATAAAAAACAAGTCATAAAATGGCAATAAATACACGTCTATCACTATCACACCCAGAATGTAAATGGACAAAACACTCCAATCAAAAGACACAAGGTGACAGAATGAATAAAAAACAAGACCCATCTATATGCTGCCTACAAAACCCTCATTATAGACCTGAAGACACCTGCACATTGAAAGTGAGGGGATGGAGAAACATCTATCATGCAAATGGGTGTCAAAAGAAAACTGGAATAGCAATACTTACACTGGACAAAATAGACTTTATTTTTTGAAGGATTTATTTATTTTAGACCACATGTGGGTGGGGGAGGGGCAGAGGGAGAGAGAGAGAATCTAAAGCAGACTCCATGCTGACTGTAAAGCCTGACCAAGGGTTCAATCCCACAACCCTAAGATCATGACCTGACTCAAATCAAGGGTCAGATGTTTAACAAACTCAGCCACTCAGACACCCCTGGACAAAATAGACTTTAAACAAAGACCATAATAAGAGACAAAGCAGGACACTATATAATAATAAAGGGGACAATCCAATAAGAAGAGATAACAATTGTAAATATTTATGCACCCAACACAGGAGCACTCAAATACATAAAGCAGTTGATAACAAATAGAAAGCAACTTATTGATAATAATACAATAATAGTAGGGGACTTTAACATCCCACTTACATCAATGGACAGATCATCTAAACAGAAAATCAACAAAGAACAATGGCTTTGAATGACACACTGGGACAGATGAATTTAACAGATATATTCAGAATATTCTATCTTAAAACAGCAGAATACACATTCTTTTGAAGTATATATGGAACATTCTCTAGCATAGATGACATACTAGCCCACAAAACAAGCCTCAGCAAATTCAGAAAGATCAAAGTCATATCATGCATCTCTTCTGACCACAATGCTATGAAACTACAAATCAACCACAAGTAAAAATCTGGAAAGACCACAAATACATGGAGGTTGAATAACATGCTATTAAACAATGAATGAGTCAACCACTACATAAAAGAAGAAATTAAAAAGTACATGGAAACAAACAAAAATGAAAACACAGCAGTCCAAAACCTTTGGGATGCAGCAAAAACTGTTCTAAGAGGGAAGTTTATAGTACTACAGGCTTATCTCAAGAAGCAAGAAAAATCCAAACAAACAACCTAGCCTCACCCCTAAAGGAGCTAGAAAAAGAACAACAAACAAAACCTAAAGGCAGCAGAAGGATGGAAATAATAAAGATTAGAATAGAAATAAATGATACAGAAACGTAAAATACAATAGAACAGATAATGAAACCAGGAGCTGGTTTTTCGAAAAAAATCAATAAAATTAATAAACCTCTAGCTAGACTATCAAGAAAAAAAGAGAAAAGACTCAAATAAAATCACAAACGAGAGAGGAGAAATAATAACCAACACTACAGAAATACAGTGGTAAGAGAATATGATGAAAAACTATATGCCAACAACTTGGACAACCTAGAAGAAATGGATGAATTCCTAGAGACATACAAACTACCAAAACTGAAACAGGAAGAAGTAGAAATTTTGAACAGACTGATAACCAGCAAAGACATTGAATCAGTCATCAAAACACTCCCAACAAACAAAAGTCCAGGACCAGACGGCTTCACAGGCAAATTCTATCAAACATTTCAAAAAGAGTTAATATTTATTCTTCTCAAAATATTCCCAAAAATAGACAAGGAAGGAAAACCTCCAAATTCATTCTATGAGGCCAGCATTGCCCTGATACCAAAACCAGACAGAGACACCACAAAAAAGAGAACTACAGACCAATATCTCTGATGAACATAGAGGGAAAAATCCTCAACAAAATACTAGCAAACTGAATCCACCAATACATTAGGGAAAAAAAAAATCATTCACCATGAACAAGTGGGATTTATTCCCAGGTTGCAAGGGTGGTTTAATATTTGCAAATCAAGCAATGAGATACAGCAGATCAATAAGAGAAAGGATAAGAACCAATAAACAAATCAAAAAATGGGCAGAAGACATGAACAGACACTTTTCCAATGAAGACATAAAAATGGCTAACAGACACATGAAAAAAATGTTCAAAATCATTAGCCATCAGGGAAATTCAAATCAAAACCACATTGAGATACCACCTAACGCCAGTTAGAATGGCAAAAATTGACAGGGCAGGAAACAACAAATGTTGGAGAGGATGTGGAGAAAGGGGATCCCTCCTATATTGTTGGTGGGAATGCAAGTTGGTACAGCCACTTTGGGAAACAGTGTGGAGGTCCCATAAAAGTTAAAAATCGAGCTATCCTATGATCCAGCAATTGCACTACTGGGTATTTACCCCAAAGATACAGACATAGTGAAGAGAAGGGCCATATGCACCCCAATGTTCATAGCAGCATTGTCCACGATAGCTAAATTGTGGGAGGAGCTGAGATGCCCTTCAACAGATGACTGGATTAAGAAGATGTGGTCCATATATACAAAGGAAAATTACTCAGCCATCAAAAAGAACGATTACCCAACATTTGCAGCAACATGGATGGGTCTGGAGGAGATTATGCTAAGTGAAATAAGTCAAGCAGAGAAAGACAATTATCATATGGTTTCACTCATTTATGGAACATAAGAAATAGCAGGGAGATCGGTAGGAGAAGGAAGGGAAGAATGAAGGGGGGTAAATAGAAGGGGGAATGAACCATGAGAGACTACGGACTCTGGGAAACAAACTGAGGGCTTCAGAGGGGAGGAGGGTGGGGGAATGGGATAGGCTGGTGATGGGTATTAAGGAGGGCACGTATTGCATGGTGCACTGGGTGTTATACACAAGTAATGAATCATGGAACGTTACATCAAAAACTAGGGATGTATTGTATGGTGACTAACATAATAAAAAATATTATTATAAAAAAAAGAACCATATGATCATTTCAATAGACTCAGAAAAAGCATTTGACAACGTACAACATCCATTCATGATAAAAGTCCTCAACAAAGTAGATATAAGAGGGAACACATCTCAACATAATAAAGGCCATATATGAAAAACCCACAGCAAAATCATCCTCAATGGGGAAAAACTGAGAGCTTTTCCCCTAAGGTCAGGAACAAGACAAGGATGTCTATTCTCACCACTTTTACTCAACATAGTACTGGAAGTCCTAGCCACAGCAATCAGACAACAAAAAAAAATAAAAGACATCCAAATCAGTAATGAAGAAGTAAAAATTTCACTATTCGCAGGTAACGCGATCCTATGTATAGAAAACCTAAAGACTCCACCAAAAAACCGCTAGTACTGACAAATTCAAGAAGTCACAGGATACAAAATCAACATACAGAAGTCCCTTGCATCTCTATATACCAGTGATGAAGCAGCATAAAGAGAAATTAAGAAAATAATATTCCATTTATAACTGCACCCAAAATAATAAGATACCCAGGAATTATGAACCTAACCAAAAAAGTGAAAGACATGTCCTCTGAAACATACATATAAACACTCATGAAAGAAATTGAAGATGACACAAAGAAATGGAAAGATATTCTGTGCTCCTGGATTGGAAGAACAAACACTGTTAAAATGTCTATAGTATCCAAATCAACGAACACATTTAAAGCAATCCCTATCAAAATACCAATAGTGGTTTTCAGAGAACTAGAACAAATAATCCTAAAATTTGTATAGAACCACAAAAGACTTTGCCTGAATAGTCAAAGCCATCTTGAAAAAGAAAAGCAAAACTGAAGGCATCACAATTTCAGATTCAAGTTATATTACAGAGCTGTAGTAATCAAAATAGTATGGTAGGGGTACAAAAACAGACATATAGATCAATGAAACGGAATAGAAAATATAGAAATAAACCCACCACTATATACGGTCACTTAATCTTTGACAAAGCAGGAAAGAATATCCAATGGCAAAAGGGCGGGCTCTTCAACAAATGGTGTTGGGAAAACTGGACAGCCACACGTAGAAGAATGAAGCTAGACCACTTTCTTACACTATACACAAAAATAAATTCATAATGGATGAAAAACCTAAATGTGAGACCTGAAGCCATAAAAATCCTAGAAAAGCACACAGGCAATAATTTCTCTGACATGGTCCCTAGAAACTTTTTTCTGGATAGGTGCCCTGAGGCAAGGGAAACAAAAGCAATAAAAAAAAAAAAAAAAAAAAACTACTGAGACTACCTCAAAATACAAAGCTACTAAACAGCAAAGGCAACAAACAAGAAAACTAAAAGGCAACCTCCTGAATGGGAGAAGATATTTGCAAATGACAGATCCGATAAAGGGTAGTATCCAAAATATATAAATACTTATGAAGCTCAACACCCAAAAACAAATAATCCAATTTAAAAAACGGGCAGAAGACATGAATTTTCTCCAAAGAAGACAGTCAGATGGCCAACAGGCACGTGAAAAGATGCTTATCATCACTTATCAGGGAAATGCAAATCAAAACTACAATGAGAGATCACCTCCCCCCTGTCAGAATGGTTAAAATCAAAAACACGAGAAACAACAGGTGTTGGCGAGGATGTGGAGAAAGGGGAACCCTTATACACTGTTGGAGGGATCACAAATTGGAGTAGCCACTGTGGAAAACAGTTGGAAGTTCCTCAAAAAGTTAAAAATAGAACTAACCTATGATCCAGTGATTGCACTACTGGGTATTTACCCAAAGAATACAGAAACACTAATTCAGAGGGATCCATGCATCCCATGTGTACAGCAGCATTATTTACAATGGCCCAAGTGTCTGACTGATGAATGGATAAAGAAGATACATGGAATATTATTCAGCCATAAAAAGAATGAAATGGTGCCATTTGCAATGACACGGATGGAGCTAGAGAGTATAATGCTAAGTGAAATAAGCCAGTCAGAGCGAGACAAATGCCATATGATCTCACTCATATATGAGATTTAAGAATCAAAACAAACAAGCTAAGGGGGAAAAATAAGAGAGAAAGAGAGAGACAAAGCAAGAAATAGCCTCTTAATTATAGAGAACAATCTGATGGTTACCAGAGGGGAGGGAGGATGGGTGAAATAGGTGATGGGGATTGAGGAGGGCACTTGTGATTAAAATTAAAACTTTTAAAAATAAAAAAGAAAGAAAGGAAAGACAGCAGAGAGGCCTCTTTCTGGGGCTGGGCAGGAGTTCATTCGGTTGTAGATCAGAGGTCACATTTGTGTGACAGAAATACCGTTCTTAGTCAGGGCGCCTGGGTGGCACAGCGGTTAAGCGTCTGCCTTCGGCTTGGGGCGTGATCCCGGCGTTATGGGATCGAGCCCCACATCAGGCTCCTCCACTATGAGCCTGCTTCTTCCTCTCCCACTCTCCCTGCTTGTGTTCCCTCTCTCGTTGGCTGTCTCTGTCCTGTCGAATAAATAAATAAAATCTTAAAAAAAAAAAAAAAAGAAATACCGTTCTTAGAGTTTATCAGGGACCAAGGGACGGATGAGATATGCATGACATGGGGCATACTGCCATTATGGTCTCACTCTACAAGCTGGTAAAATCCCTCGACAGAGGCACCACCCTCAAGCTTCCCAGAAAGGCATCTATCAGCCTTTAAAAAGATGTAGCTAGAGCAGAGAACACCAACCCTGATTTTTTTCCCCAATGCTCCAAGAGCTTTCCCAGCAGGACTCCAGGCCCCTACCCTTCAGGGGAAGAAGCTTCCCTTCTTTTCAGATTTTAGAATTCTTAACCAGCCCACATTGCTTTATATGCTCCTGACAAATGCAGTTGACCTCCCAGCTGACGGCATTCAAAAAAATCAGTCTGCCCCTCTTCTGCTTAGCACTTCCCATAAAGGGAAGGGAGTTAAGGGGCCCACACAGCAAAAGGTGTCAACACTTGCTGAAGTGGGAGGGGGGCAACTCCGGAGGAGGTCTTAGGAGCTGGGTAGTGCCGTCCAGCTGTGGGGACCTGTGGGAAATGTGGCTCTTCGCAGCCCTGGGCTGGGGTACCTCCCTGCATCGGACCCCTGTTAGCCATCCCCCCCCGGGTTGTGGTTTACTACAGGCATGGCTTGTTTATCCCAGAAGGCAAATTTACAAGTGTCAGAGGCTGGAGTTAAAATATGCAACACCTTACATCAGGCCTGGAGGAAAGTCTGTGGTAACACCTCTCTGACAACTGAGGCATACAACTGCAGGGGAGACTCAAAACCCTGGGGAGGCCGAACTGTGGGTCCCATAAGCACTCAGGGTGAGATGTTTGAAATAACTAGAAGACTCACTTACCCAAGGGAACCCAAAGAGGCAGCTGGAGAAATAGCTGGAATGGGAAGGATGGTGGCCTCTAGATTTCCCACATGTGGATGGGGTTTCTCGCTCCTACTGTCCCTGCCAAACTACTTCTTATTGGTTGTTATAAAGATAAAGCAAAATCAATGAGTAGCGTAAAAGAACAGGAAGTGATAAAATGTTAAATTGACAGTAAAGTAAAAAATAATAAGCAGGAATAAAACACATGATTCCAGTAAGAAGATTAAACTACCAACGCATAAAACTGAGACTTCTTTAAAAATAACATTTATTTCATATTTAACAAAACTAAAAGCTACTGGCAGAGACAGTGGTAATCACCAAACGGTTCTTGTATTTCCCAGGATCCTTCACAGGATTTGAGCCCCTGTGACTAATTCTGGCCAGTAGACTCAGAGGGGCACCGGCACGAGCTATTTGAGAGACTCTGGAAACCACGTGTGGAGACGCTTCACGTGATGAAGGGAATCTGCATCACTGAATCTAACACGGAGGGCCCTGGGGATTTACCCCATCAGACTCCGTGTGAGTGAAAAACAAACCTTTTTTGGATTAAGCCATTGAGTTTTGGAGGCTGGTTACTACAGCATATCTTGACTAATACAACTGCTTACAATTCGCTCATTTAATCTTCCTTATAATCTTATAATATAGGCACCATGACTACCCCCATTAAGGGGAGAGAGGCAGAGGAAAGTGTAACAACTTTTGTCAGGTCTCCTGTCTGGTAAGTGGCAGACCTGGGATTCCAATCCAGGCAGCCTTTGCTCTTAACTACTATCCCAGGCTGGCTCTCGCTAATAGAGGTATCTCGGAGGAAAATGCAAGAAACTCCATGGCCAAGTACCTTCTTCTACAGAAGATTTGGAGATGTTGAAACAGGGCAGAGTCGGGGAGTAAGGAGGCAGGGCAGCCCTAGAAAGGTAAACTAAGGGTTAATCCCTTCGTCTCATCCCTGTGGGATAAGCCAGCCAACCCCGTGTGATAAAGCACAGGGAGCATGGACCCGTGGAGGCCACTTCTGAACTCTGGCCCTTCAAATCAGGCCTTCTCTTTTTTTAAGGTCCAGAAAGGCCCTCACGCTCAGGAGTCAGGAAACCTGAATTCTAGTTCCAAGTCTGCGAGTGAAACGTTGTACGATTTGAACAGTTGCCTGATGTCTTCTGGGGCCTTGGTTGCTGCATCTAAAATTTGGAAATGATGATTTCCATCTCATCAGGTTATGGAAAGTTCAAACCAAACCATGCGTGCAAGGATGCTTTGGAAAGCCGTAAAACGCTTGGCAAATGTAAACCATCGCTTTTACTAGACCATCCGAATTAAGGAGATGGGAAGTCCCTCCAACATCGTATCCCCCATTTCATTGGGACAACTGAGGTCCTAGCAGGTTGCCCAAGAACAAAAAGGATCGCCGGAGTTACGGATGTTCCTTAACACAACAATAACGGTAATAACAAAGGCAAAGTGAAAGAACTAGGCACGAGGACCCCAGGCCTGTAGCCACCTAGACATCACTTTTCTCACAGTTATGATCGGAAAGTTTCCAGTTGCTTTCTTTGTGCAGGAGATCGCAGCTCGGAGGCCAAGATGCAGCCTAGTGGCTCAGAGATTTCAAATCAGACATACCTACGCTCAGATCTGAGCCCAGGACGGTCCCTGGTCCCATCCCCTCGTCACTGCTGCTGGAACTATGATGTCCAATCATATGAAATTGCCATTTCTGGCCAGATTTCATATGGTTCAACCTAATAAAATATGGGGCTGCATGTCAGTTACCTCCAATGCTTCTCCTACCCTTGGACCTGACCCTGAAGCTCCGACCACCTCCATACATCTCGCGCACCTTTTCCCTTAGACTGCACATGTCCCATGAGGCTCCTTGGTCTTCATGCAAAGAGACTCCTGCTGGCTATTCTCCAAACATGCCTGGACACACCAACACCCTCAGGCTAAACACCTCTCCACCCCCCTTTCATTTTACTGCACTCACACACAGCGGGGTGAGGAAGGCTCAGCAGGGAGCGGTGCTATGTAGTGGAAAGAGCCAGCAAGTCAGGAAACCAGGGCGCGGCCTTTGCCTTGCTGTGTGGCCTGGGGCAACTTCGTCTCCTTCTCTGGCCCTCCGAGTCCTCATCACCCAGAGACAAGGCTATAGGATGAGACCAGCAGCCCCCACTGCTCACTAGGCAGCAGAGTCACCTGGGAAGCTTTTATCAAATGCGGGAGCTCAGACCCCCTCCAGCGGTTCGTTTTGCATGATCCTGTCTGGGTAACAGTACCTTTTAAACCCTCACCAGGTGAGCATGGTGTGTAGCCCGCTTGAAAACCACGTGACTGGATGGTCCACAGGCCCCCTGACTCTCACATTTATTACGGAAGAAGCGTGTGACTGCGTGAGGATCCAGGATGGGGAAGACAAAGGGACAGGCACTCCCAGAAACGGGTCCGAGGCCTCATTAGAGTTTGGCGCGGGTCTGCTGAGCCCCCGTTTCCTGCCCCCTGCCGTTAGAAGGATGCCTGGGCTCCCTCGGGGCCCAGCTGGAAGGCCATTTCGTTTGGAGAAAGATTTCCTCTCAGCGCCTCTCAGAGGCCTCCTTCACTGAGCCAGGGAACTGAGGCTTTTCATTTTAATTAGCGACTTCTTGTCACTGCCGCTGAAAATGAGCCTGTCTTCTCATTTCCTTTACAGACTCTGTCCACCGAGATGGTGAGGGAGGGGGCGGGAAGGGGTCTTGGGAGCTGTTATCTGATGCAGTTTCTGGGCTGGTGGGGGACGCAGAAGATGCGAGAATGGCTGAGATTGCAAGGAACCAATCATACACTTAAGGAAGTGGCTTCTTGGCTTTGGGACATGGTGACTTGGGTCAGCGCCTCTTGGTGGAACTGCACACACTTGTGCTCTGAGGCCAACGAGAGTCATTAGAGCCACCCAGGCTCCAGGGGCCCAGAGGATGGCGCGGTCACATCTCGAACCAAGAGAACCTTATTAGGGGAAACAACATACACACATAATTTCTACAAAACACCTGCCGATGGGGAGAGATGGAAGGCGGCATCTGTCTAATGCATATTTTATAAGCCCGTGAACTCTCCGGGCTGGCACGAGTGCTCATTGGTCATCTAGTTAGTACCTGACGTGTGAGAGAGAGGCGCCTTCCTGAGGTACTCAGACCACAGGAAGCCCCTGCCCTGGGTGTTCAGCAGGAAGCAGAGGCTGACTGTGTGAATCCATTTCCAGCATCGCTGACTTGTTTTCAGTCAGCCCCAGCATCTCTTATGGGTTTCCCAGATTCCTTGACTTTTCCAACACTGAGGGAAATCCTGACCCAGACAAGGAGTATAAAACGGTAGGGGTCATTCGGAGCAATGTCCTTATGCAATTAGCCAGATCAGTGAACGGATGACAAGGAAGGATTATTGGCACGTGCCTTAGGTTCATTTAATCAGACTCCATGTAGGGAAAGGAAGGTGAGGGGGCCATAGCCCGGGGTCTACAGGATGGCTCACGAGCCCCACAGGACGTGGGCTACCCTCCCTGTGGCACTTCCCCACAATACCCCCCAAGCCCTGTGACGCAGCCACACCGAGCAGTGTCCACCTCCTGTCCACACTGTCCTGGCACCAGACCTCACACCCCCAGGCTCTCCGCCTGAACACTATGCTTCCAAGTCCCGCCCCACACCTCCCCTTCTCTCTTCAGGCACCCGGTCACCTGGCTAAGTAAGACAGCATTTCAAGGCTCAGGCCACTCACTCTTCCAGTTTACCGAATACCCATATATGGCCAATACAACTGTCATGGATGGTCCCATCTTCCTGGTGTGAGGGAAGCAGAGAAACAATGACATGATCACACAAATGCATAGAAAGCCATCTCAGGGATGAGCGCTTGGAAGGGGAGCTCTGGGGGGCTATGAGTGTGCATGAGGAGGATTTGGTCTGGTGGCGACAGGTCTAGGAAGGCTTCCCAGAGGAAGGAGTGATGGAGCTGGGACCTCAGTAACTGAAGCAGATAGGAATGGCTGGGGAGAAGCCATTGGGAAGGCCTGGAGGGAACCTTTCCAGGAAGTCTTCTGCTCTTCCCTGTGCCAGGCGTTATGTAAAGTGACCATGTGTCTTGGTTTGCCTAGGACAGTCTCAGTCCATGCTTGTCGTCCAGGGGTTAGCGTTTGTCCCAAAGGTGTCTGAATTTGGATGACAAATGGTATCATCACTGTGTGAATGATGCACTTCGTCACGGACTCCATGTCACACAAAGGCACATGTGCACACACCCACCACACAGGGCTGTGCGTCATACTTGTGGTATGGAATTCAGTTCTTATTCACCCTTTGATGTCCTGCACACATGCGTATGGTTGATTAAGTGAATACATCATGCAGGGATAAGGCTCCTAAAAATTCCCAGACCTCTGGTGCCCTCCACTTCACCTCAGCTGTCTGTTTCTCATGCCTCCACAATGTTCCAAAGCATATTCGGTACACATTTTGAGTTTGTCCAGAGGCCAAGGGATCTGAAATATATTTTTCCATGGCCTGACTTGGCCTCAGAAGTTGACAAAAGCGTCATCTCATTAGAGGCTATTTGAATAGAAATTATAGGCTTGTTCTCTGAGTGTGGACTTGAGAGTACTTCATGAGACAATTACTGCTAAATATCTGAAGAGAAACACCCTCGTTGGCTTCTAAAAGCCCATCTCAGGTCAAACCAACCTAAATTCCGCTCAATACAATTAGAACTTCAATAAGAATGAGAGAAACAAGCTTCCAAGAACATCAGGACCTCAGCGGGACAATAAACAGTACTGTTGGAGCACTGGGAGGGGGATGGGGAAGGGCGAAATATTCTGGAAGGCAGCATAGTGCACGTGGAGCAGAAATCAACCCACGCTTTGATCAAGAATGATCAGCTGGCCCCCTACACGGGCGAGTAAACATGGCTGAACAGATCACTGGGCTCCTCAAAGTCACTCACCCGCTACTCGGCCCTTTCTGGTTCCACTGAGGGCCAAGAAAGGGTATGTGCTCCTTCCCAGTTGGAGCTTCCAAGCCTTCACAAATGCAGTTCCTCCTGCTCCAAAGAATATTTTCTTCTTTCTGCACCTCTCTCTCTTAAGCCTCTACGATGCCTTCCATTCCCCCCAGCCCCCAATAGCCATGCCTTTCTGCAAGTCCTGGTACCATGTCCAAGAATCATGCAAAGAACCCAAATGTGTCCAAGAGAAGACCAGAAGGAGTGACAGTGCTTGTGAGAGCGGGCTGCACTGCCTGCCTCTTGGGGGGGTGCCACTCACACGGTGGTTTATGTAACTGGTGCCCACCTCACCCCTCCCCCACCCCCCAGAGCTCAGGCGTTCCAACTTGCTCTTCAAAAAACAAATATTCTGCTGGCCTGGCTGCCTAAGCTCTGCAGCTCTGTGTTCCCTCTCTCCCTCTCTCCCGATCTCTCTCTCTCTTTCTCTCTCCCCTCCTCCCCTCCCCTCCGAGAATCTTAAAGACAAGATGACAATCCAATCTCCCTAATATCCATACTCCCAGCCCTTGGCACAGTTAGCAAAAGATTAAATCATCAAAAGAATGAATAAATTTAAAACAAGAATAAGAAGAGTTAATAAACCATGTTCTTGGCCCTACCTAAAGGAGGAGATATCACAAAAATTGGAAGAAAATCTTTCAAAATGTTAAATGTCATCTGCAAATGTTCTTTTAATTATTTCATGGAAAAACAAAAGGTGGACAGAATGTGGCAATGCCAGAGTCTCACCTATATGTTCACCTCAAGCATACCTTCCCATTGAAATATCAGGGAAAAGCAATGTAACGCATGTCGACAGAGTCTTCTTTAAAATAATGCCTTTTCCATGGTGTAGGTCTTTGGAAAATGGAAAGACCACACCATTTCTCCAGATACCAGATCTCTGCCAGTCTATGCCCCTCACTGCCTAGTTGTCCATAAGATGTTACAGCCACTGCCTTGAAGGGCACCTGTTCTGAATATCCTCTTATGCACCTGTCTTAGGTGAGCACACCTGGACACCAGTGAAGAGTCCAGTAGGTCTTCTCCGAGTGGCAGGAATGCTAATTCCCAAAGAAGAGAGGGAATGCGGGCAGAAGAGGGCTGTGATGGAAGGTGGGGGAGGGGAGACAGAGTGGAGCACTCTTCTCTAAGGACCCTGCTGTCAGACCATACAGGGACAACCACATCCCAACTCCAGCATCTCCACAGGCACCACCAGAGAAATGGATGAGTCCAGAGAGCACAGTTGAAAGACAACTAACCAGAACAATCCTCCAGCTCTGACATTCTGTGGGTTTAACATGGAAAAATATTCAGCTAAAATCACTGGCACGGTTAGGCGGTGGCTTAGCAATTCCTCTTTATGAAATAAAATACTGTCTCTCTAAAGTGCAAAATAACTTTCTGCTTTGGAACTGTGATTCATCCTTTAAGACGGGCTGATCTTTAAATCTTACAATGGCTCTCATCCCAAAACCAGTTCTACAAAAATGGTCTTTCTGACCAGACTACTCCCCCACCCTCACCCCAATGAGTAGAGAATAATGAGAAGGTAAGAAGACACTTTGATCCTACTGAGCCCCTTCCCCACCTTGTTCAAGATCATATGGCCCTGTTGCCTGGGATCTTATCAGGATTGAGATCAATGTTGCAGGTCATGAGAAAGACCACCCAGGATGTCCACCCATATCCCACGGCTCTCTTGGCAACGAAGCTCAAGGAAATGGACCTGTGTGTTCTATGACCTTCCCTATGTTTCCTGACCAGAAACTGACCCCTGATCCTGAGCCACAGACTGACTCCTGATGTAGCCCAGACTCCTGCCCCAAATGGATTCCTGATTCTGATAAAACTGACTCCCTTTCTCCCCAGTCACTCATGAATGCATTCCCTTGGTCACATGAATCACAGGAAAGTGAAGACAAAGATAATGGGTGACTCAGCTATATTTCCTCGATGCCAGAACAGGAGCTGGCTCTAGATAGGTGTTAAATAAATGCTAATCAAATACATAAAGGAAAAACTAAATGAATGAATGAGTGAATGAGTAAGTGGGTTTGGGTTGAAATGGCTCCGGCTGATTTTTCGAAGGCATGGGGCCAAGGAGATGGGTTTGTTTTCAAGGTATCCATCTCTCATGTCCACTCTGGAAGGCCTCAAGCTCTTCTCCATGTGACTTATTAATATTCTTGTTACCGGGCTTAACCGTGGAGTGGGCAGTTCCTCCTGAGCTAAATGGCAGGCAATTGAAAACTGATGAGGTGAGAAATGTTCCCATTATCCGAGCCCACTGATGCCCACAGCTGAGCTCCTCACACCTCTCATATTCCAGGAACGGTCCCCAGAAGTCCCCAAAGGAACAGGTGGAAACAGAAGGGATTCTGGTCTAGGGATTCTAGTCTAAGACCAGAGCTCTGCTCACAGCTTTGCCACCGTTCCAACTGTGCTGCTGTCACTTTCCCAGCAGGAGCTGGCCTGGGCTGCACTTCTAGCAGCACTGCCAAATTACCCAAATTTTGTTTGCAAAAATACAGATTCCTGGATCCTACCCTAGGACCACCGATGCAGAGCCTCCGGATAGGGGACCTAGAATCCAGGCTTTTAACACGCACTCAATAAATGACTGCAAAAAAATATAATTATTCTCAGAGCTTAAGCTCCAATTCGGGCGTTAGCAAAGTATGGTAGGCAAACCAAATCCAGCCCATTGCTTATTTTTGTAGATAATGTTTTATTGGAACACAGCCATGCCTAGTCATTTACATATCATCTATGGCTGCTCTCACACTACATGGCAAAGTTGAGCAGTCGCAACACGCACCATATGACCCACAAAGCCTAAAATAGTTACTATCTGGCCCTTTATAGAAGTCGCCAACTGCCGTTGGTGCTTCCAATAGGTAACTAGGATGAGGGGTCTGACACCCGGGGTTTTCAGTAGAGAAGAGCACGTTATTTCTGACCACTGCACTAGAAGCAAGCAGGAGAGTGCCAGGCTGCAGGAGCCCAGAGGCTGACTGGCATGGGGAGTGTCTTGGTATGTAGACTGGCACTGCCAGGTGGAGGGGAGGCCACCTGCAAGATGAGAACCAGAGCTAAGGTGAGCGTGAGGCCCGTCTGAGAACCAGGCTCCGGGTCTCAGCAACTCGAGTCCTGCTGACATGAGTGCAAAGGATGTGCAGAGAGTAGCTCCTTGATTTTAAATTCCCATGCCCCTGCCCTTCTGTTCAAGCCTTGCCTGGTGGACAAAAGAGAAGTGTGGGAGGGGAGAAAGGAAAGAGGGAAGCAGTCTCGGGGGCAAAACTTCAAGGCTCCAAATTCTCCAAAACACAAAAAATCAGCAGGTAGCATAACTGACCTCGGGACACCATGGGACCCACAGGATTTCTGAGGGCAAAGAGGCCACCCAGGCCAACTGTGGCCCTAGCCACCTGCCTTATCAGTCCCACTCTCTGTGGTCCGGGAAGGCAGGTCTGCCATCTGCCATGCGCCCAGAGGTAGATAGGGGCCAGCGGAGTCCACTCAGAGCACAAGCTCCCCGGGCCTGTGGATAGCAGAACACCTGGCTGGGCATGCAGGAGCCCAGCACTGTTCCCGCTGTCAGGCCTCCCTGGTGAAACCGGGCAGGCCAGGCCCACCTTCTGCCTGGGCTTCCATGCCTGCCCAGGCCCGCGACCCCCCATGTCAGGAAACAGACTGCGGTCAGGGCTGGGAGTGTAGGCAGATTTGGGTTATTTAAAAATGACTTGAAACACACACACACACACACACACCCCAATCAATGTAATCTGTTCAGCTGGTAAATGGAACAAGGCCTTGGGGAAATTCCAGATCAAACAGATCCACCAGGAGCCCAACAATCAGGGAGCTGTATCTAGAAATAGCTGCTTGCACAGGAAAAGTCTGGGAACGGTGGCTTCCCTCAAATGAAGACACCAGGTCACTCAGACTTGAGAACAACTCTGCGATCTTGCACTAGTCCCAGGGAAAACCATGACTTAACTGCGATGTCAGTGTCGAGACAAACGTGAACTTTAGTTGTGCCTGCGTACCGATGGCAGGCCTAGACGGAACTCCAGAACGTCATCCCAGTATGCAGTGCGCCTTCGTCTCTTGCTTCCCTCTCCCCTGCTCCCCAGCATAGGACGGAGGTTTATGCCCAGTTTCCATGAGGTCTGACACCTGTTCTGCCAGTCTCAGCCTTTTCCTTGCCCCTCAAGCCACCCTCACTGGGGGACCCAGCTAGATTTCGCAGGTGTCTATTATCACATTAACCCGCTGCAGGAGGCTTGGGCAATGGTAGCTGAGGACTAGATTCCTCAAAACAAGACAGGAGCGAATTCTCATAATTATCTTCCTTCCTGTCTCACTTACCCTTTCCTTGTAAGCTTTCTGGGACCACCACCCCAATAAACCACAGCACCCATGCCTTGTCTGGGTCTACTCCCATGGAAGCCCAGCTGAGAGTGGGACCGTGTCCTCCTTCCACTCCTGGGCCCTAGTACAGACCACCAAAACGAGCCTGCTGGCCCCATCTGCTTTTAGGGCTTGGGGAAGAATCCAGGCTATGCCCAGCTTCGGTACTCTGGCCAGAGCGACAAGCAAGGACACAGACTACAGAGCCAAGCCTGTGCGCCGGTCTCCGGTGGTGGTGCTGAGATTCCAGCGCACCTCGCAGCTTCTGCAGGCCATCTCTGCGCCTCTCCCGGGGAGCGCATTCACAGCAGCTGGGAGCCACCTTCCTCCCATTTGGATTTCAGCAGGCAGCACTGAGCCTGGCTTTCCTCTTCCTCCTTGAGCCCCTGTTTCTCCACAGGGAGTGCTATTTTCATAAATTTGTGTTTTTTAATCACCCACAGCTCCTGGCCCCGCTTTTGACATGTCAGTAATAGCCAGTGGGTCCCTCTCAGGGGCAGGGTGACCCAGTCAGTCACGCAGCCTCTACCACTCCTCCACATGGGCAGAGAGAGCAGAGAACTTCGCGCCTTTCTCTTCTCTATGACCCAGGACTTGAGCGTCTCCTCCACCTCCAGCTGGTGCTCCCATGGCTGCACCCAAAATCTCCCCGTGGAATTAGAGCCTTGCTGAGACTTGCACCTCGGGGCACGCATACTCCTTCAACAGGAATATCTCTTGGGCTGCAGTGTGTCAGGCAGGCACTGGGCTAAGTGTTGGGGATACAGAAAAGAGTTCGGTGGGGCAAGTGCCCTGAGATCACATGGTCTGATGGGGGAGGCTTCCCAACACGCTGTGTGCTGGGCTCAGCACTCGGGGGTGGGGGAGTGGGGTTTGAGAGCAGACTCAGAGCCCGACTTCCTGAGTTCAAAGCCAGGCTCTTCCCCTTCCAAGCTTTGTCACCCTGGGCGAGGTACTTAACCTTTCTGAGCCTCAGTCCGTGAATCCAAATATGGGGGTATCCGTGTTAAGTGTAATGGGCCAATAGTAATCATCAGTAAATGTACCTCTCCATTGAAGGAGGCCAAGTGCCCAGGACAAAGGGGATGATCCCAAGCAGCAACTCTGCTCATATGCAAGAAACCACATCCCAAGAGACTCCCTCCTGCTTGCAGGGCAGTTGCTAAATTCAGCAACTACAGACGGACATCACTGAGACCTGCACACTTGCAGTGGAAATATACACACTGTGAGTGCAAGCAACCCCTGGAGTTCTCAGAAGTATTCCCAGAGGGGCCCAGTGCTTAATCCAGGTGCAGATGGGGGCTCCGAGCTACTCCATGTGGGTGGGACTGTAATGAGGCTGCCCATCTGTAGGGCGGTGAAGGGACACTGAGGTACCTGGGCTATGACAATGAACTAGAAGGAGCATCACACTGGAACACCAGCCAGAACTCTGCTAGTGCTCCCCAGTCACGTCCCCGAGGGATCACGATCTCATCCCCTCTCAGAGCCAGCCCTCCTCTTCCTAAAGGTTCCCTTGAGCTCTGAAACAGAGAATGAAGAGCCTCAAAATTCAATGCAGTAGCAGTATAAATACTTCTTCAAGATCCTACTTTCAATTCTTTTGGATATACACCCAGGAGTAGGATTGCTGGATCATACGGTCGTTCTATTCTTAATTTTTTTTTTTTGAGGAACTTCTGTACTGTTTCCCATGTGGCTACATTATTTTACATTCATACCAATAACGTACATCTTTATTTTTTTGAATAGTGGCCATTATCAAAAGGAGAAACATCTGTGAAATAGTATCTGATTGTGGTTTTGATTCTCGTTTCCCTGATGAGTGATGTTGAGCATCTTTTCATGCACCTTTTGGCCATTAGTGTATTTTCTTTAGATATCTTTTCAAGTCATTTGCCCTTTTTAAATTGGGTTGGGTTTTTTGTTTTGGTTTTGGTTTGGTTTTTGCTATTGAATTGTAGCAGTTCCTTATGTACTTTGGATTTTAACCTCTTATATGATACATGGTTTGCGAAGAGTTTCTCCCATTTCATAGGCTGCCTTTCACTCTGTTGATTGTTCCCTTTGCCGTGCGGCTCTTTAGTTTTATCTAATCATACTTGTCTAATTTTGCTTTTGTTACCTGTGCTTTTGGTGTCCTATCAGTTAAATCATTGCCAAGACCAACATTCTGGAGCTTGTTCCCTATGTTTTCTTCTGGGAGTTTTATAATTCCAAGTCTTCTATTTAAGTCTCCAATCCACTTTGAGTTGATTTTTGTGGATTATGTAACGTAAGGGTCAAATTCCATTCTTTTGCATGTGGATATTCAGTTTTCCCAGTATCGTTTGTTGAAGAAACTATCCTTTCCCCTCATTGTGCATTCTTAGCATTCTTATCAAAGACCGGTTGTCCACATCTGCATGGGGTTATTTCTGGGACTTCTATTTGTGTCTGCTGCTCTCTATGTCTGTCTTTATGCCGGTACTATATCGATTTAATTACTGTGGTTTTGTAATATATTTTGAAATCGGGAAGTGTGATGCCTCTGGCTTTCTTCTTTTTTTTCAAGATTGTTTTGGCTACTTAGGGTCCATTGTGGTTTTATATAAAGTGGAGGATTGTTTTCTATCTCTTTTAAAAAGTCCAAAGGGATTTTGATAGGAATTGCATTGAATCTGTAGCTCACTTTGAACAGTATGGACATTTTTACAATACTACATCTTCTGATCCATGAACATGGAATGTCACTTCATTTACTTTTGTCTTCTTTATTTATAATCCCATGTTCATTGCAGCATCATTCACAATAGCCAAGATTTGAGAACAACCCAAATGTCCATCAGCAGATGAATGAAGGAAATGTAGTATGTAAATATGGAATATTATTCAGCCTTAAAAAAGGAAATCTTGCCATATGCAATAACAAGGAAGAACCTAGAAGACATTATGCTATGTGAAAGTAGCCACTTACAGAGAACAAATGCTGTAAGATTCCACTTATATGAAGATCTAAAATAAACTGATAGAAGCAGATAGCAGAATGGTGGTTGTCAGGGGCTGGGCAAGGGGAAAATAGGGAGTTGCTGTTCGATGGAGTAAGTCCTACAGATTTGCTATACAACAATATGTACGGTTAGCAATACTGTATTGTATCCTTCAAAATTTGTTAAGAGGATAGACCTCATGTTAAGTGTTCTTATAATAGAGAGGGGAACAAAGTATCTGAGGAGATATTTCTCCCAAAAAAACGGGGAAAAGGTCGATAAGCATATGAAAAATTGTTCAACATAATTAGCCATCAAGGAAATACAATCAAAACCACAATGAGATACACCTTCATATCAATTAGGATGGCTAGGAGAAGACAGATAACAACAAATATTGGCCAACGTGCAGAAAAACTAGAACCCTCATAACTGTTGATATGAGTATAAAAAGGTGCAGTCCCCTTGTAAAATAGTCTAGCAGTTATTCAAAGGATTGAACACAGAGTAACAACAGAACTCAGCAATTCCAGTCCTAGAAATATATACGCAGGAGAAATATAAACACACATTCACATAAAAGTTTGTACATGAATGAAGGTTCACAGCAACATGGTTCATAATAGCCAAAAAGTAGAAACAATGCAAACGGCCACCCACTGATGAACAAAACATGATATATTCATAAAGTGGATTATTATTCAGCAATCAAAATGAAGTACCACTAACACCACTACGTGGATAAACCACGAAAACATTACACTAAGTGAAAGAAATCATTCAAAAGACCACCTGTCACGTGATTCCATTGATATGAAATGTCCAGATTAGGCAAATCCATAGGGACAGAAAGCGGATTCGTGGTTGCCTAGGGCTGGGGCAGTAGGGAGGAGTGGGGGAGGTGACCGTCAAAGCGTATGTGGGTTCTCTTTGGATGACCACGTCCTAAAACGGATTGTGACCACGGGTGCCCAACTCTGTGAATGTACTAAAAGCATTGAACTGTACACTTTCAATGAGTGAATTGAAGGATATATGAATTATATCTCAATGAAGCCATTGTTTTAAAAATTCAACGGAATGGGAGTGCCTATTAAAAAACTGGATTTCTGGACCACACAGAACGGTTTACTCTATCTTGGGGTCCAGAAATCTGCATATTCAGCTGGCTCTCCCACAAGATTCCAACACATTTTGACCACCACCACCCTAGGAATGGGGACACTTCGCTATTTTTTGTTTTGGTGGTTTAAGCCCTGAGGGCAGATTTTTTTTTAAGTTTTATTTTATAGAAGTAGCTTCGGATTCCCTTGAAGAAGTCTGTTTATGAAACTTGCCTTCAGCCTGGCAGAAGTTATTATGGTGCTAACAGAGTTTTTATGATTTTAATTAGAAACAGGCAGTGGAGCCCATGTAAAACCTTCCCTTTGACTTGGCAATAAAGGCCAATATTCCCCAAAAGGCAGGCCAAGAGACATTCAGAGAGGCTTCTAGAAGGTTAGGGAACCATGATTTCCTGAGCACCTACTGTGTGCCAGCAACGTCAGTATGTGTTGTCACATGCATACCCTGTAAGTGGAGATCATCATCCTGTGTTTGGTTCAGACAAAGGTCTAATTCCAAGCCACAGAAGTAGTGACCATTCTAGTTACATTATGCTACAGAAATAACTACCCTAAAACTTAGTGAAATAAAGCAACCATTTAGCGATGCTCATGTACTCTGTGGGTCGGGAACTGGGCAGGGCAGAGGAATGGTGGCTTTTATGTAGGAAGGATTCAAAGGCTGGGGTAACTCATGACTAGGGGCTGGTTTCGTCTGGAGGCATCTTTCTCGCATATCTGATGGCTGACGCTGGCTGTTGGTAAGGATCTCAACTGGGACAATCAGCCAGAACACCGACATGTGGCCCCCACATGTGTGTCCTAAGCTTCCTTACAACATGGCAGCTTCAGATCCGCATTCTTACATGGTGGCTCAGGGTCTCAAGAGAACCGGGAGGAAGCAGTGTCACCTCTCATGTCCTACCCTTGAAGCCACGCAGCGTCACGTACATCACACACGACTGGTCATCCAGTCACTAAGGGAAGCCCAGATTCAAAGAATGGGGACACAAACCCTATTTCTCAACAGGAGGACCATCAGAAAATCTGCAAGCAAATTCTGAGCCTCCATCCGTGCTCCTCCCCAGATTCAGGAAAAATTGACTTTTCCATAAGAAAAACAGCATGTCTGAGTTTTATTATGAACCATATTAATCTGAGGGCCTTTTCTCATCTCCCTTAGACCTGGATTGAAGACCCTTTGGCCCTGCCCTGCCTCTGAGCTGTTCCTTGGAGAGAAAAGCTAGGACCTGGTCGGAACTCTGAACCTCAACCTACGAAACCCAGTGAGCAGACCAAAGACTCTGGCTCCTGTTGTTTTCTTCTCCTGCACCAAACTGGGAAAGTCTTAAAGCTCTCTTCCCCACCTCTGTGTCCACCCATCTTCTCCAGGGCAGAGCTCTAGCTACTGACTGTCTACACTGAGAGACCAAGATGAGGAAGGTGATGTTGAACATCAGGGAGAGTACTGGATGCAGAGTCAGTAGATAGAATATCAAGTCCTGCTTCCCTCAAAACTAAAAGACAATGGCCCTGGGTTTTTAGACAGACCGCAAGGACCCACTGTCACCCAAGAAAGGTGACTGACAGATTTTTCAGAAGAATTCATCAAGTGTAGCTGTTTAGTTGTAGCTCCAAATTTGAGGATCTTATCTTGTCCTTGCCCTGTAAATGGTATAGCCAGCCCTTGGGGCTAGACTCATATTTACCAAGCTTATAAGAAGTTGATGTATACTCCCGGATGAATTCACTATGTGAAATGCAATGGCTAAATCAGCCATTACCTATCCATAGAGAATCTGCACTGGAGGCCAATTCATCACCAGTCATGTGACTGTGGCTCAATGCAAGGTAGCTGGCTATGTCGCCAGGATGTGTGACAAGCTGGATGGAGAGGGCCTGATGGTCTATCTCCCAAGAAGGTGCTTCTCTCAGGAGCAGACAAGAGCTCTGATAGCCTAGGCAGCCATACCCCAGAGGGGTACACATCCTCAGCCCACTAAGCCTCCAGGGCTCCTTGTTTGCTAGGACTGGGACTGATCTTCACCCCCTTCTTCTGTCCAGCTGATGACAGGTTTCTTTAGATATGGCAGCGCCACCCATTGGGCTGTGCCAAAGATCTTTTCCCACTTCTGGTCTAAATGACATTACGTATTTAAGGCAAGCTCCCAAATAGCCATCGGGCTCTCTTGACCCCGGCAGCTTACTTTTTCACACTAAGCCTCATTTTTCCATTGCAGAGCCTTGGTGGGGCTGATCAAGAATTAACTCACATGGCGCAGCACAACGCATGGCTCCCAGGAGGCGCCTGCTTCCCGGCCCCGGCCATTGTATGTGATACACGAGTGACAGGACCGGATGTCTCAGCTCATCCCCAGAAAGGCTGGGGCCCAGCTGCCATGGTGGCCCCGGAAGAAAGGGGCCCCTAGGCCCATGTCTATGGCTGCAGGCAGAGCCAGGTATCCCAGATGCCCGTCCGCCACCTCCTCCCACCACCAACACATCCACACACTTTATGCGACAACCTTTTCAATGTGTACACATAACCAGCAGTGTTCTTCCTTGGCCTAACAAAACAAATTGATCAAGAGTCAATACAGGTCCTAATTACAAGCTCTGCACTGGAAGATTGATGGTGGGAGATGAAGAGGGAAGAACAGGCCCTTGATGGGTGCCCGTAATGAGGTGTCACTGGTCCCCACTGTAAGTCGTTTATAAACATGGTCGCATGTCGGCGGCTGTCAGCAACCCCGCCAGAGCTTAATGAGCTGCTCCTTCCTGCCCCGGGGTTAATGTCAGAAGCCGATCATGTTTTCTGCTGCGAGACACACTGCCTGATGGTTGGTGAGTTTCATCTACAAATGTCCCCATTCACTCAGGAAATGCAGTATCCCAAAACTCCTGGCAGAGATCCGCATTGATTTTCCCATTTGAGCCCCTCAACCTCTAGGAAGTGCCACTGCTGAGTCCCCACTAGCAGGCTCTTCTCCTCGCTTGGATGGATACGGAAGAGTGCCAGCCAGGCCTGGCGCTGGGGTCCTAGAGTAAAATGGTTAAGAAGGGGGACTTGGCATCGGACTGCAGGCTTACATCCTGGCACTACTCTTCATGAGGATGTGACCTCTCCAAGCCGGAATTTCCTCCTCTATAAATTGCAAACAATACTAGATTAAAAAAAAAAAAAAGCCTTTTCATTTGAAGCAACACTGAGCACCGGGTTTCACCCAATGGCTCTAACCAGTTACAGCTAAGAAATATCTACAGACTTGAGTGACCCATGACAGTAGACCTAACTTAAGACTCTTTCTTGACTAATACACACTGAGACTTACTTTAACTGACCATGTATGAACAAATAGACGCATTCCGATCAATCCAGAGGGAAAATGACAATTCTTAATTAGCATAATCACAACAAACCTTCCTTCCCCAGCACAGAAAATTCCCTGACATCTTCCCTGCAAGGAGCCACTTGGTGAATTTCCTCTCCAGCACGTCTCCCTCTGGCTGGTAAATAAGTAAAGTTGGTGCTCACTCTTCCAGTCACCGTGGGGGTCTTTGCCTTTCCACCAAGAGCACAGCCTTCGCTAACAGTACTCTCTGGTAAACAGAATAATGCCCCCCAACCAATGACGTCCAAGCCCTAATCCCTGGGATCCACGAGTATGTGAGATTACCTAGCAAAGAAGAATTATGGTTATAGATGCTAACCAGCTGATCTTAAGATAAACAGATCAGTCTGGATGATCCAGTTGGACCAATGTAAACATAAGCATCTTTAAAAGGGGACGATGGAGGCGAGGGAGAATGAGAGATATGGCTGTGGGAGGACTCAGCCAACACTGAAGATGGAAGGGGGCATGAGCCAAGAAATGCAGGTCACCTCTAGGTCTGGAAAAGGCAAGGAAATGGATTCTCCCCTGAAGCTTCCAGAAAGACTCCTGACCTCCAGAATTGTAGGAGAATAAACCGTGTTGTTTTAAGCCACCAAGTCTGTGGAGACTCATCACAGCAGCCATAGGAGATGCACACCAGTACCTCCCTCATTGGGTTTTTTTGAGGATTAGGTGAGTTCTAACAGGGAAAGTGCTTAGATCCATGCCTGGAACATCCTAAGTATTCAATTAATATTATTATGATTATCGTAATGTCATCAATTTCTTCATTGTAGAGCTCCTTGCCTTCTCCCTCTCTTTGACCATTTCTACAACTGAAATCCAGCCAACAGAGTTGGAGGAAGGGGAAGAGCCGACTTTTCCTGAGCACTTCCTATGACGAGGCACAGTGCCAGGCACCTTGCCCGGCACTTGGCACGTGCCCTCTCAACTGGTGAGTGTCTGGAACCACCTGCCTGGAAAACCAGACAAGGTCTGGGTCCACATTATTGTAAGATCCCAGTTACAAACCATCAGCCACTTGGGGCATGTGAACAAGTGTCCTCAGTTATGATCACCCAACCCTTCTCCAAACACAAGCAGGAGGCACTGCTCTGCTTGGCATTTTCACATCGTCATCTGCCAGGGAAGCTGAGCTGCCCGCCCAGCTCCAGCTGAGCAGGCTCTGCCTCGCCTGTGCTCCTAAGCGCTTGGCTCATACCCCACCTCCCCTGGAACCACCATGTCATCCATATTTGTCTACCTTTTCATTTCACTGTGAGCTCCTTGAGGATCAGGCCAGAGACGGTCTCAGCAAGTCTTCCTTGCTTCGTTATTTCCTCCTTTAAAAAGCAGGAGCTCTCCCCAGCTGTGCTTAGCTTAACAGGTTGGGCCTTTTCGGGGACACCTGGGTGGCTAAGTCCGTTAAGTGTCTACCTTTGGCTCAGGTCATGATCTCGGGGTCCTAAGATCGAGCCCCACATTGGGCTCCCTGCTTAGCACAGAGTCTGCTTCTCCCTCTCCCTGTGCCCCTCCCCACCACTTGTGCTCTCTCACTCTCTCTCTCTCTCTCTCAAATAAATAAAATCTTCAAAACAAAAAACAGGTTGGGACTTTTCCATTGCCGGTGCCGGGCCTGGGATAAGGCAAGTGAAGCATCTAGGGTATAAAACTGAAGAAAGTGCTCACTCTTTAGGACTGATCCTTTCCTTGCGTGAAGCTGAGAATGAACACCTTCTTCAATATCACACCGACGTGCCCCACTTGTCGTGCCTTCGTCCCAGCCCTGTCCCCTGCAGTCAGATACTGTTTCACCAGCAACTGCTACTGGAGCTTGAAGCAAATCTCGTTAAACATCTTAATGATAGATAAATCAATTGTCCAACATCATGAAAGATGATGAGCTTAGCTTGTATATAGGTAAGAAGAATGCTAAGTGATGTTGTGATAAATTAATCCTGAAATCTCAGGGGCTTAACATTGCAGGCATTTATTTATCACCCCCATTCCACGTCCACAGGGGTTCCGCTAGGGGGCTCTGCTCCGTATGGCTGCTCAGGGAGCCGGGATGGAGGTTCTACCATCTTGTAGCTGTCCAGCTGGAACACCTGGCCTCCTCAGTTTCCTCCACAGAAAGAGGAGATGGAGGACTCACCCCTGCTCTTCTACACTTTGGCCCAGAAGTAATCAAATTAATTTCTACTTACAGCCCGTTACCTAGAAATGATTACACGTCTCACCCACTCACAAGGGAACTGGGAGACAGACTCTTCGTTTGTGTCCTAGAGGAGGGGGGGGGGAACCAAGATGGTCTGCTTGACGTATGTAATTGAAGTCCCTGCCTGAATGGAGCTCACAGGCCAGAGCGGTGATTCTCAAACTTAAGGATGCAGGAGCATTAGTAGGCCCTTTGTTAAAAATTCAGGTTCTTCAGCCCTACTTCCCAAGGCTCTGATCTGGTGGCCGTGGGAAAGCCCTGGCACTGATATTTTTTGCACACTCCCCATGTGATTCAGATGCAGGTGGTCAGTAGAGCACATTCTGAGAAATAACGTCTAGTGACTGGATCCGGCCGGACCAGCCATTCCCACCTAACAGCTAGGCCTTGCCAGAGCCAGATATGGTCTGATCCCTGAGTACTCTCTGAGGTCACTTGCCTTTACACGCATCCCTAAAAGGCAATGAGTTTTCATAACCTTCACAGACTTCGATGGGCTGGTCTTAAGGAAAGACAGCAGCCTCTCACTGGGTATTCGCAACGGGTAAATAGAGCTTACGGCATGGACCACCTGTTACAGAGCCAACTGCAGCCATGCAGGGCTGCCCCTCCCCAGGGAGGTACCTGACACCACACTCCTGGCATTTCTTTAAGTCAGGAGGGCTATAGCCCTGGAAGAAGCAAATGCTCCAGCATGAGCTTGTGTGAGTTGAAAAGGAATCCAGAGTTGAGTAGAAGTGAAAACACAGATTGACTGGACGGCTGGTCAGTAAGGACAGCAAGGACCCGACGGAGTGGTAACCCTATTTTGTGCAATATATGAAGAAACACTGACCCTCTCAGCAGCTGGTATGAGAGCTCATTCATAAGGAGAGGACTTCCGTGCAAAAAAGTAGCCCTAATGAGCACCTTGGGGGTTGAGGGGAGCAAGATGCCAAGGATCAGGCAGAAGATAGAAAGATTCTGCAGACTAAAGAAAGGAGGAGGAAGGAGCAGCAGGGCTGAGGGGTGCCTGGGGGCAGGGGGAATCCACAGATATCCTAGGAAGCTAAGGAAGTGTTCAACAGGCGCTTCTCTGTTCAGTGTGCAATGAAACCAGATTCTTGACCCAACCTCCAGTAAAAGCTCCATTACTCACTGATGTTTCAGAGCAGGTTTTCTTTGGGGTTGGAGAGGGAGGTGGAATGGGCAGGAGGGCTGAGTCCTGTGTCAAGAGTGCAGATCAAAGGGCCGTGAGCCTTTCTCCCTGTTTCGCTCTGGGTCAGTCTGCAGGAGGGGCTCTGGACTCTCCAAATGGTCTTAGAAGAACTGCTGGACCTGCATTAGGAGGAGGCAATATTTCCCAGAGAAGCCAGGAGGCAACACCAGGGTCAGGGTGAGAGCGACAGCAACGACCAGCAGAAGACTGTGCCTATGAAGACAGCTTGCGACAGAGGACGCGGGCTGGGCGCTAAAGGCAGGTGAGCCAGCGCCTGGGAGCTCCCCAGATACCTGCGGCAGGGTGAACTCACAGGGCTCGGAGCTAGCACGTGCGCAGGAGGGAGCTGGGGGCCTAGGTCGCTTGGATTATGCCACTAAACTAAACAGTAGACCAGAAGAGTAATTATAATAACAGCAACAACAGTAGCTAACATTTATGCAGACCTACTACGTGCAAGTCTCGTTTATTAACTTAGCTATCCGCACAACTTATGATTCACATATATACAACTGTCCCCATTGTATGAGAAAACTGAATCTGGGAAGAGTGAGCTGCTCAAGGTTGTGCAGCCTGCAAGGTTGTGCAGAGCCATGACTTGAATTTAGGCAGCTTGTCTTCAAAGTCTATATGCTAAGCCAGTGTTCTCTAATAAACGTGAAATGCTTTATTAAATGGTGCTCAAAGTGCTGAGCGATGCAATGTATCACCAGGCTCCTGAATGTCTAGACAAAAGATATTAAAACAGAAGGAATAAAAAACCAACCCAGAATTAAGGACTTCCTGGGAGGTAGAGAAAAAGTGCAACTTAGATGCTTCCACTTAACCTGTGACCTTCCCCAGGTGGGCAGCTGTGCTCACCGCGCCCACCATCTCAGCCCTGCAGCACAGTAACAACTGCTGTTCCAGGCTCTTCCCTTTGGCAGATCAAAAACAAAAATAAAAACCAGTCAGTCCTAAGGAACTGCTGTGAACCAGATCAAGCATCGTCTATGCCCAGAAAGTCACAGAACCGGGCAGAGAAGACAAAGACCAGGAGCACAGAGCATCAGTCCTGGGTTGGGCTTTTTCAGCACCGGAAATCGGTGAACAGCAGAAGGTCTTGGTTATGGCGGGGAGTTAACACAGACCACTCCAGAGGTCTCCAGGAGATACCGAAAGGACAAGTGAGTGTCAGAATCTGAGGGCCCTCTGTGAGCACAGCCAGGAACACAGGAACCAGCCCCAAAGCTACAAGGCCCCGTCCACAGGAAAGCTCCTGGTTCCCGGTGTAAAGGCTTTGCCCAGCATTTTTTTTTTTTTAATAATAATTTCTTTTTATTATGTTAGTCACCATACAGTACATCCCCAGTTTTTGATGTAAAGTTCCATGATTCATTACTTACGTATAACACCCAGTGCACCATGCAATATGTGCCCTCCTTAATACCCATCACCAGCCTATCCTATTCTGCCCCGCCCGAAGCGCTCAGTTTGTTTAGACCATGACACTGAAAACCCTTCCTCCAAGTGACCCTAGGCCCAAATAACAGAGCAATTTAGGCTTTGCCCACAGCCCAGCCAAGATAAGGACAGGTACAGATAAGGTACAGGATGGTCCTTGCATCTCTGCCAGGCGAAGGAGACAGCAAGGCGAGATCCCCCACAGCGTGCGAGGGAGGCTTTCCCAATTTCCAGGTCTGCATTTCATCTTTGTTGATGTATTTATGTCAGATCTTGCTCATCACGCCTTCCTATAATTTAGGCTGTTTTCCTTCCCCAAACACTAAATACATGTTACTGCTAAGAGCCTGAGTTCTCAATTTTCACTGTTTTGCACTCATTTCCTAAAATATCTTGGTGCCATCTCAATGTGAACCATGAAGCCAGCCCTGATTGCATTCCTACCTGCAGGGAAACAAGCAGGCATTCCTGGAGCACCGTGACAGATGCTGAGATCTCTGCAGCCATCTTACAGTCCCTCCTTTGTGGTCAGGAAATGCTTGGGGCCACAGAGAGAGCGAAGAGGGGTTTTGGCTCAATTTAGGCAAATTCTCATAAGCAAACCCAAGCTGGCCAACCCCAACTGGAAAAGACCCCAGGAGCTTATGCCACTCACCCTCCCTGTGTGAGGCATAAAGATGTCCTGTGGGACCTGCTCACACTGCTGGCCCACGACTAGGTTCAAATGCAGCTCTTGGGGCAGCCTCCCCAGTAAGAATGAAGTGCTTTGAACTTGACCGGAGCAGCAAGGAAGCTCCTCGAGACTGTCTTCTGAGAGAGAAAGGAAACTATCAGGTGGCTGATCCAGGCAAACCAAGTCTCGGCAGTCAGACAACCCCCAGTAGTCCTCCCACACCCCCAAACACAGCAGGATGTGATATCCAGGAGAGGAAGGGGTGGATAGGGAGCATCGGGGAGGGGCTGCTCTGGGAGAGCCCTTGGGCCCAGGGGGCCACAGATGCACCTTCCTAATTGCCACCCATGGCTCCCTCCCCACCACTGTCCACTGCAGACATATCAGATCTGGACTCCTCCCCTAGAACCTGAGGCTCTCCACGTTTGCCCTAGCTTACTCACCCTCCTGCTCGCCCGACTCACCCGCCTCTGTGCATTTGCCCTCACACAGATGCCCTTCCACCCCATCCCACCTTACCCACCCTTCCAGGAGTCATTCAATCTCCACCTTCTCCACAGTTCCCTCCCCCATCCCCCTCAAGCTGGACTCACTCTTGCCTTTTTTACATCACACTGGTACTCCTGTTGGGATTCTTAGCAATCTGGAATGTACCCTGGCCTTGTTCCCTTCTCATACGCTGATAAGAGCCACCTGTACTCCAGTCCAGGTTCCCCACACAGGTGAGCTGCGTGGCCTTGGAAAAGTCACTTTACCTGTCTCAGAGCTTGTCTCCCAAGTTACAAAATGAATACTACCATCTCTACCTTCCAGGTTACCAGGGAGATGAAAGCATATCACATTTGTAATTCACCTATCACAGTGTCTGGCACAGAAAAGTCGATCAAGGGAAGTCAGTGAAGTCCCGTCCTGCAGGGTTTGAGAAGACGGGCTCTGGAGTCAGAGCATCTGGATTCAGTCCCTGGTTCAGTAACTTTTCAGCTGTGTGGCCTTGGACAAGCTACTCATCCTTTCTGCGCCTGACTTTGCTGCTCTTAAAATGAGAACAAGAGGGGCGCCTGGGGGGCTCAGGCAGTTCAGCATCTGACTCTTGGTTTCGGCTCAGGTCATGATCACAGGGTCATGAAACGGAGCCCCATGTTGGACCAATGCTCAGCGGGGCACCTGCTTGAGATTCTCTCTCTCCTCTCCTTCCGCCCGCCCTCCCACCACTGCTCATGTTCTCTCTGTCTCAAAAAAAAAAAAAAAAAAAATGAGAACAAGAATAGAATCCACCTATAAGGTGCGGCGGTGATGCAGTCAGCACATTTCGAGTGTTTATAACAGTCCCTCGTGTAACGCGGCACTGGCAGCCCCACACCCCTCCTGGAAGGCAGGGCCGTGCCCCCCGCACCTCAGCAATCCACACTTTGCCTGGCATCGAGCCTGGTGCACAACAGATGAACGGAGTCAAACCACAAACGCCATCCCACCCCTCCTCCAAGCCCCACGCCTCCCCCTTGCAGCGACACAGAGAACACCCGTGTCCTTACCCGTGTCACCCACGTCCTTCCATCATCCCCATTCATGTCACAGGGTAACCGAGTCAGAACATCTAGCCGTCTCACTCAGCTGCACACTTCACAGATGGGGATGGAGGAGGAGAGAGGCCAAGGAACTGCCCCGGGATCACACAGCAACTGCATCTCTCTCAGGAAGGGAGGGGAGACAGGGGTCTGAGGTGAGAGGCTCCTCATCTTGGGGAAGGTGCAGGCAGTGCAGGGGTCCCCTGTGCCCCTCCCACAGCGTGGGCTCCAGCTCTGAGCCCAGCATCCCGTAAAGACTGGGCTGGGCAAGGCTAGGGGCTACCGTGTTGAACCGGCACCAGCCACGGGACGGGCAGGGAACACGAACTCCCATCTGGAACCTCCGGGGATTCTCACAGCCACACAACCAGGCGGAACCTCACTTCTCTCTACAGAAGATGATGATGAGGCTGCGGATGGCGGAACCGACCGGCCCCAGTTTGCAGGTTCTCTCAGAGATGCAAGAGTTCATTTGTAAATGGAAGCGACGGATCCAAGAGCGAGACCCGGGATGCCGAGCAGGTTCCGCTCTGCGGCCATGGGGGAACCATTTCCTCCGGCCGCGCTCAGTTTCCCCATCAGAACAATGAAGACCTGGCCAAATAATCTCCAAGGGAGGCTCCTGTTAGGTCCGGCATGTTGTCGTCAAAGGGTGATCCCAGAGGCTCGGCAAACCAGAGCAACTCCCAAATGAGTTATTCGAGCTGGAGATCTCGGGGTCCCACTGGTTCTTTACTGCCTCTTCTATTTGATGCATTTTGTAAAAATCCTCTTTCTGCTGATTTACAAGGGGCTTCTACATATATCTGGAGGTACAGTTTGTTTTCCGCCCTCCCTGCCATACGCTGAGGTCTCCCCATGTCTCCTGACCCGCACTGCCGTCTGTCTGGCTCCAGCTGCCGCCCTTGACCTGGACCTGCCACCTGGAGCTTCTACTCTCCCATGTCCTTACCTCTTCTTTCTCACCCAGCCTGTGGCTAGCCCAGGCCTGGACCTTCTCAGGCTGCACTTTTAAGTGACCTCCAGGGCTCCTGCCTTTATCAACATTTAAACCCCAGCGTCCTCTTCTTTGTAAAGCACTGTCAGAGATGTAGTGGGGTGGAATGGCCACTGGCTGAGGAATCAGACCCACTCACCAGCCTGCACAAGTTAGGTAGCTTCGCTGAACCTCAGTTTCCCTATCTATAAAGTGGGGCTGATGATAGCAATCCTGTGGCTGTGAAAACTGCATAAGATCCTGCACATGCCTGGTTCAGAGCAAGCTCTCAATAAGCCTTGTCTAGGAGTTTTAGTACAGAGCTTGCTGCCCCAACGAGGAAATGAGTGGATAGATATTCTCGCTATCCTGCTTGTGCCCTCCCATATACTACCCCAGAGGGCATCTACCTGAAGTTACTGTCTGCACCGATGGCCGCAGGACAGTCACTAAGGGACAGCAATTGGCGGATGAATTTCCCAGCTTCCTCACCCTAGGAGAACCATCCTGAGGTCTGTTCCACACCACATCCTGGAAAGCTCCAGTGGGATCAAGCCCAGTTACCCACAACCTGCTCCCCTTTACTTGCCCCTCTTCATCACTTTGCTCTGTTATCCCCTTGCATATAAACTACTCACACCCAAACCCTTGTTTCAAGATCAACTTTGGAAACAACACAAACTAAGGCAGGGGGCAAACGAGTGAACATTCCATCGCAAGCCAGTGCACTCAGTGCTAAGATGGAGAGAGCATGGAACTTAAGGGCATTATTCCAGTTTAAGGGCTCCATAAAAACCAGTCTTGGGAGCTTCCACTGGGAAATGGCTACAGTCCTCCCCAAGCACCATCGATTTTTATTGTATCTATCTGCTACCAGGCATTCTGCCAGGTGCCAGCAACAGCACCCAACTCCTATCCTCCAGAACCCACCAACCTGGGGAAAGCAGCAAACATTTATAATTCAACAAGCTCACTGCTACAGCAGGAACCTACTCAGGGACAGTGCTGTGGAGGCTGTCATAGACGGGGCCACCATGTTGAAGCCGATGGGGCGGTGGGGTAATAAGCACTGGCTGGGCTGTGGGAGGAGAGGATGCTAGGCTGGGGGTCTCAGAGACCCCCATGACTCTAATAGAGTCATTGCCAGGGATGACAGATGTCAGTGCTACCTCCCCCATGTTTAGGACTGGTGAGAAGTTCTGGTTCTCAGGGGCTGCTACTGAGCTCTATGTTGGAAACAGCCTAGAATTCAGAGTGTCACCAGCCTGAATTCTAGTCCTGGCTTGGCCTCCTGACACCTAAGTCACTTCAACTCTCTGGACCTCAGTTCCTTCATATTTCATAACTTGTAGTCAAAATATACATCACTCTTGGCTGTCATGCAAATTAGATGAAATACCATCTGTCAACACAGTGACGGGGACCTGAGAAAGCAGTAGGTGCCACGGGAAAGTGCTGAGTGCAAATGTGAACGTGGACTTAGTTGACCTCTCATGTCCCAAACAAAACGTGGACTTCTTGAGAGATCCATTTGAGAGGGATGCTGGATATGGCATCTGCGTGTTAGGGATACGACTTGCCCTCCAAAACCTGTTTCGGATTCCAGGGTCACAGGCCTTCAATGAGCCCCCACCCCTGAGCCAGATCTGGGGAAAACCCCATCAAAGTCCCAAAGCTGCGTCTAGGCTGAGAATCAAGGAACCAAGGAGGGGGTACGTGAGCCTGTGACCACAGATTCCAAACACAGAGAGTGATCAGCGTCAAAGCTCCAGAAGGGTCTAAGACCTTCAGTGACCCTCTTGACATTCATTCCACTGGTTCTGCTGGGACAGGTAGAAACCAATCACACAGAAGTAGCCTTATCAAATAATTTAAACTTGTCACAGAATTTTTCAGCAAAAAATTGTCCTGTACAAAATCATCTGATCTGTCTGAAATGATCCTTCTTATTAACACACACAGCACACACAAAATTAGGCAGAGGTGGGAAGAGGGTGGGATTGGAGTAGAAGGCCGTGGAGCTTAACCCCCATGTGAGTGCTGAGATGGTCCCCTCTGGCCATCACTGTGGAGAGGACCCAACAAAGAGGTCCAGAGCCACTGACCAGAGACTCAGTCTTCAAATATTAGAAGACTAAGAGAGAGTATGGGCTCCCAACAGGGGAGCAAGTGCATAGACCCTTGAATATTATTCCCAGTAAATCCTCCTGTGCTGATATTAGTGTAGATGTCAACTGCTACCCACGTGGTAGTATCTTATTGACATGCAAATCGGGGCCCCCTAGAGTGGTAGGCAGCTTCTGATGTGCCCCAATGATCTCTGGAATGTCCATCCTTGTGTAATCCCCTCCCCTTAGTGTGGACTACATCTGGTAACTTGTTTCCAATGGATAGAATATGGCTAAGTGGTGGGATGTCAATTCCGAGATTAGGACACAAAAGACTATGTCTGTCTGTCTCTCTCTCTCTTTCTTTCTCTCTGTCTTGCTGGCACTCTTGCCCCAGCTCTTGTGTGCTGGCTTGATGAAGCAAGCTGGAGATGACCATGTGGCAAGGAGCTGAGGGTGGCCTCCAGTCAATGACCAGCAAGGAACTGAGGCAAGGAGTCCAACAGTCTTCAAAGGAATGAATCCTACCAACAGCCATGTGAGCTGGGAAGAGGGACCTTACCCAGTCAATCCTTCAAGTGAGATTGCAGCCTGAGAGAGACCCAAAAGCAAAGGACCCAGTTGGACTGTGCCCAGATTCCTGACCCACAGAAATCTTGAGATAATAAATGTGCACTGTTTTAAGCCGGTAAGTTTTGAGATAAGTTGTTATGCAGCAATAGATAGCTACCATACCCAATATACTGATCTGATTACAGGCAAACATAGCTGGCTCTTATTGGTTGCTACTGAGAAAGTATTGGGGCCATAATTAAGACTTAAGAGTCATGATTTGTACACACAATCATTCTACAGTCAGCAACAGGGGAAAAGTAAGACAAAGAAAAGGAATCTGAGCAGGAAATAGCCTTCTGAGGCACCACAAATAATTGGTAGCAACATTGCTGGAAAGTACATCCTTTGCACGCCTACCCCTCGTGTCATCTCACTCAATCCACACCACAACCAGTGATATTGGCACTGCCCCACTCCCTGCCTCACGGATGAATACACGGAGATTGGACAGATTAAGTAACTCATCCAGGCCCACACAGCTAGTGCTGAAAACCAGGGGTTTAACCCAGGCCTCTCTGACTTCAGAACCTACCCTCTTAACCACTGCAGTATAAGCCTGACCAGGCTGCAGGTGGGGCAGGAGCCTCCGCAGGCTGTGGGAATGAGGGCGAGAGCCCACCCCAGACGCCACTCTCCACACCCACGTGAAGTGCGGCAGCTCCGCAGGGACCCTCCCAGATCTGTGTCTGAGACTGGGGGTGGAGCACAGTAAGTCTTCAGTGAGCCCCATAATCGTGCAATAAGCTACATGCATTGCATTTTATTATAACATTAATGACAATAAAGAATGATTAGAAAAAGAATAAAATAAAAACCCCTGAGGCAGAGAGAACTGTAGCCTTGAAATCAATTGCAGGGAAAGCTGCTGAATTTACAGGCTTACAGGGTCTAATATTCCAAGGATTTTTCAGATTCTTGGCCTTCCTATACTTACTCATTCAGATAACCCATAAAAATCTCTGGAGAGTGATTCTACAGGGGGAATCTGACTTTATAATCAAGTCTCCTTAGCCCATCGTATACACTAACTCATTTCTCTGACCTCATCTCCCACTTCTGCTCCAACCCACACTCTGTGTTCTAGTCTGGTCAAACTTTGACTATTCCCGCTGGTCTCTATGACCCTTCCACTATTTAGAATACCCCTCCCTACTCGGCAAACATCTGTCATTTTAAATCGCAACGTGACTATAAGTTCCTCCATAAAGCTATTCTGGAAAAGCTTTTGTGCTGCCACGTATTAGCTATCTATTGCTGCGTAACAAATTAACCCAAACATGGGAGCTTAAAATAACAAGTATTTATTATCTCACAGTTTCTCGAAGAGTTTAGCTGGGTTCTTCTGTCAAAAGATATTTCTTGATGTTACAGTCAAGTTGTCAGCAGAATCTACAGTCATCTCAAGGCTCAACTAGAGCTGAAGAATCCACTTCCAAGCCCACTCACATGGTTGTAGACAGAATTCACTTCCTCATGGGCTGCCGTATGGAGGGCCTCAGTTCTTCACCAGTCTTTGAAGGTATAGGATTGCTCACAACATGGCAGCTTGTTTCCTTCAATACAAGAGATAGGAAAGAGAGAGAGACCTGTGTCACAGTCTTTTTATAAACTCATCTCAGAAGTGATAGGATCATTACCGCCATATTTTGTTCATTAGAAGTGACTAACATAACATAATAAAAATTATTAAAAAAAAAAAAAAAGAAGTGAGTCTGTAAATCCGGTCCACAACTGAAAAAGAGGGGATTACAGAAGGATGTGAATACCAAGAAATGGAAATCACTGGAAGCAGATGTCAGGGCTTGCCTGGTACATAATCACTTCTCATGATGAAGACATCATACTTTTTTTATTTATCTCTCTCCCTCCTCCAGGTACCGGACTGTAAGTACCTTAGGGACAGGACTGTGTCTGTTTATATTGTTTCCCAATTCCCAGTTTGAAGCAAAGCCAGAACATTCTGTCCTTCAGTGTAGTGGCTATGCCCATGGACTACAGAATCCGCTTGCGTAGTTTAGAATCCGAGGTTTGCCATTTACTAGATGTGTGACCTCAGGCAAGTTATTTAATGTCCCTGTTCCTCACTTTCCTCATCTGTAAAATCATGATAATAATAGTATACATATCTCATATAACACGTCTCCTGTCGTTGGGAAGATTTATGGAATACTTAGAACAGTGCCTGACACACAGTATTACAAAGGCGCGTGCTCAACAAATAAATGACCCCACCAAAGGATGTGCCAGAATAAATTAATAATTATTATCTCATATCCTTATATAGTGCTGAATTATTTATAAAATGCTTTCATATAGAGATTCACCCTTATTAGGAACAACATTGCAATGAAGTACTATTTATTATGATCCAATTTTGCAGATAATTGAAGTATAAAGAGGTTAAATGTCCTGCCCAAGGTCACACAGAGACTTAGTGACAGAGCTGGGAGTAGACCCAGGTCTCCAGACCCCAATTACTCTGCACCATGCAGGAAAGGCAATACTCCTCCAAGCTAATGCCTGGCATCATTTGCAAGTCACTGCATTTCTCGTTCTCTCGTAAGGGTAAATCAACAATTAAATAAACAGCATGAGGTCCCTGTTGATGGAGTCAGTGCACAGTGACATCTTTTTCAGTATGTTGATTAGTCACAGAAATCTCAAGCTTCCTGTGAGGGCTGGGTAGGCAGGTGATTCTATGCCATCATGAATTGGCTCAGACGTAAGGCCCAGAAGGCACTATAAAGGTTCAGATTGGATCCACACCTGCCCATCTTGAAGAAATCCATTGTTGTCATTATACACTGACTTCCTGGATGTTCCTTTTCATAATGGTTCTGCTGAGACATGTTGCCAAAGTGGTCTATCTGTAAAACGAGGAGCCGGAATTTGCTCCCACCTTGAGGGAAAGGATTGTTTCATATCTAACCCTGAATTCCCAGCACCTGACTAGTGCCTGGTGATTGCATGCTCTGAAGATCTCCTATGAATGATCTTTAAAGTCTCTCCCAGCTCCAGTATTTAAAAAAAAAATGATAGCGAAGCAGTGACAGAAAAAGAAAACTACTAAAAAACAGACACAATAACTCAGTGTACAGCTATCTGGGGGCGCTCACACATGGATAAACAGGCTTAAACATTTCAGCAGATTCTGAGGGTATCAGTGGGTTCACTACTCAGTCAACGAATGTCCGTGGTGAGGCTCCCGAGTCACCCAGACACAGTTCAGTCTAGTTTTAGGAGGCACTGGCTGGTGTTGTATGATTAGCCATGTTAACGATACAACCCCCATCCTGAAAGGAAGATCTGTTGCAGACCATATCTGGTGACCAATAAAACCCAAATAAGTTCAACTCAACTGACACGGCTTGGTACCCACTAAGCAACAGATACTCTGCAAGTCTGGTTTGGGCTCTCTGAGAAGCAGACACCAAGATGGGCTTAGATGTGCAGGACATTATTGAGGGAAATGCCTCTGAAGGAGAAAGGGAGCAAGGGTACGTGGGGGGAGCGTTCAGACAGAGATTCAAGTCTGGCACCTATGGGAGAGAAAAGGCAGGATTGGGAAGGAGGAGCTCAGGTCACAGGCACGTCTGAGATGGTGTCATGCAGGTGAAGGGAAAAAATCCAGTTTGCCCCTTGGAGGAGCTCCATTTTGGGCAAGAAGGATGTGGCTGCAGACTCTCAAAATGTTTGGTCTGGGGCTAAAAACAGTCCAGAGAAGCTCAACCTTAGTCTGAGTGACAGGGAGAGGCCAAAGGAGCAGCCGGGAAGTTGCCAGTCACCCTGTAACAGGTTCTCTTAGAGGGAGCAGCCACAGGCACTCCTAAATTCCAGAAGTACAGACCTGCCTAAGATTCACTACTTCCTTTTAAAGAACTTTCTCTTAAAGGAAGGAGATTATAAACAATAAAAAGAATATGAGAAGAGGCACATGCGGCAGAGAAGAATGAGTCGTTAACTTACTTGGACAAAGACGGCACCTCAAAGAAGTCTTCAGAGAGGACATGGCCCCCAAAGCGTGGAGGCATCATAGCTGGAAGAAGGGGGCAGGAGGTGGGCGACTAGATGGAATGCCTTACAGGGAAGAACAGATTTTATGAAGCATGAGAGACTATGGACTCTGAGAAACAAACTGAGGACTTCAGAGGGGAGGGGGGTGGGGGAATGGGATAGACCGGTGATGGGTAGTAAGGAGGGCACGTATTGCATGGTGCACTGGGTGTTATACGCAACTAATGAATCATTGAACTTTACATCAGAAACCGGGGATGTACTGTATGGTGACTAACATAATAAAAAAAAAAAAACATTAAAGTGCAAAAAAATTAAATTAAATAAATAAATTAGAAAAAAAAAAAGAATCAAACTGCCTCAATCTGTGCAGAGGTCACCTAAAAGGGGTCCTAATCAAAGTGCACAAATTCATGAAGGGAGATGGCAGAAATGAATCTGCTCATCAAATCCCACAACCAAGCAGTGAGAAGAGAATGTTTTAGAGCAGATGAGAACAGGCTTGTTTTACACAGAGGGCTGTCACCTTTTACAGCTAATCAGAAGGAACTGAAGATGTTACAGCACTGCCCCAGTCATCTGACCCTCCCAGGAGAGGAATTTTTCCATATAAAATTTCCATATGACAAGATGTATTTCTTTTAAGGACAACTGGGGGGAGGGGGAAGCATGTTGGAGAGAAGACTTTCTAAAATGAATTGGCCAATGCCCTACCTTCTTAAGTACCATTTAAATTCTTCCAGGTGACTTGAATGAGCTTGCGGTGAGCATGAACGATGGTGCTCAGAGACAGCAATACCCTCAAATCCAGTAAAGTGTGGAGAACTATTTACTCCTGCACCAAATGGCTCCAAATATCCCACTTCTGAAATTGCCTTGTCACCTTCTCCCTCCACTATCAAGAATCAGTGGATCCTTCTTCCTGCCTTCAAAGAATTTGCTTATAGGAAATTTAGACCCACTCTCCCTTCTAACCAATTGCTTCTAATCTCCTCTGGGATGGAGAACCTGATAGCCATTCTCATCCAAACTACATTAACACAAGCCTAAATGTGTTCTGAACGAAGAGCTGACGTTCTGTTCTACAAATAAGATGACTGGCCCATTCGGAGTCCGGGAATTGGATGACATCTACCTTTGCCACAAATGAGTTTGTACGCCAGTGTTGGTGGTGGAACGGAGGGAGGCTAGTCTGCTTCGTTCTTGGTTGAGATGTATTCTAGACAACTGAGGGTGCTGGACAAGTGACCTCTGGGTATATGAGATCCTAGATGATCTCCCCATGATGGACAGTTAAGGGAACCGAGGACATTCTGAATTTTGCTGCCCCACAAATATTCCTCAGCTCCCACTGTGCAATGGAATAAGTGGCACATAGATGTGAGGTCAGCTTTCCCAATGTCTACGTTCATGAGTGTTTCCTCTATAGGCGTAAAGAGCGTATATATAACTGATATCATTTCTTATGCCTTTTCTAAATATGCTCAATGCTTGGAAGGTAAAACCTGGCTTCATTTCCACTTGTAGTCTCTTCCCAATCAAGCACTTACAGAAAAGAATTGAGTAAAACCGGAACAGCCAGGGCCTGGACCAGCACTCCCGGCATGCATAGTGTGCGTGTGTGTGTGTGTGTGTGTGTGTGTGTGTGTGTATTACAAAGACCATGGAAACATTGCGGCCCTGCCCCACCTCACCCCCAAAGACATCGGAGTTTGGAAACAGATGAATGAGCCAAGATTACTAGACTTCCAACTGCGTGTCAGGCACTGGGCTAGATATCTTAACATTCATTACTTCATTTTAAAGATGAATAAACAGAAGCTCAAAGAAATTAATGAAATTGCTCAAGGTCACGCTGCTGGTAATGGACAGAGCTGAAGCTCAAATCTGCATTTCTTATTTCAAGTCTGATGCTCTTTCCTTTACATGCAATATCCCAAGGAGCCTGAAAATTCCAGCTCCCACGTGCACGCAGACTGGAGGGAGGGAGAGCATTAAAAGTCCACCGTCATTTTCTTCCACACCAGACATTTGACCTCACCCCTTGATGTGTCCTCAGCGGTCAGCTCTGAGTCCTGCTCCCCATCAGCCTCCCTGGTTCCAACTCTCCATGCTTGTTCTGCTTGGAAGAGCATTGTATGTCCCCCTATAATTTAGCAGCTCAAAAACCAGACCCCTCTCTACCTTTCTCATTTTCTCCTATCATCTCCAGCTTACCCTTTCTGACTCAACCAAGAAAACCTTCTCACTACCTTCCAGATGGCATATAGTTCTGCTGCTTTCTACACCTTCGCTTTGGGTGTGCCTGTCTCCATAAGAATACATGTCTCCCTCTCCTCTGTCCATCTGGGCTCCTCTCCGCCTTCAAATCCTTCCTCAGACTCATCTCCTCTGTAAATAATAACTGTTTAAACTCAGCTAACCCTCTAGCTCCTTAGTACTTGGAAAAAACATGAACAGTGAAATCAAGAAGAACTAGGTTCTAGTCCTGACGTGACCAGCAACTAGCTGTCTGATAGGCCAGTGACTTTTTTTAAACCCCTTTCCTTAGCTATAAACGGATGTCCACACCTACACCTTCCCCCACAGCATAGGCAATGCAGAATGGTCTGGTTGCGTGCTTGCCCTCAGAAGTCGAACTGCAATAGTTGAATCCTGGTGATACCACCCTGAGCCAATTATTGAGTTTCTCTAAGCCTCATTTTGCTCATCCACAAAGTGGGCTGATAGTTAGAGCTACATACAGTCGTGAAGACCGCAAAATAAGGTAATATATGTAAAACACATAGCAGAATTTCTGCATGTTGCACGGCTCAACAAATGTTAGTTGTTGCTATTATTATGTATTGCCTACCTCAGCAGGTGAATGTAAAAACAACGAACATAACAGTATAAAAGACCTTGTGCCAGTAGTGTGCCAAACCTGGCTTGTATCGGCTTGGGAGATTCCGAGACTCTGTTATTTAACGTTAGGAACTTTGTGAACAGATTGATGGCAAGTTAGTAGCTTGAAAACAGCCGTGATGTGAGTATTTCACTACAGAAATCAACAAAGCTACAAATCAAGGGTGGTTTTCTTCTTCTTCTTCTTTTTTTTTTTTTTTTTTTTTTTTTAAGAAAAAAATATTTACCAGCACACTCTTGCCTGGAACTGTGCCTGGAACACAGTAAATTGTGTGTGTGTGTGTGTGTGTGTGTGTGCATGCGTGCGTGTGTTTGTGTGTGTGTGCTTTCTGTCATTTGAATTATACTAAGACTTGTCTTGGGTCCCACCCTCCTAGGGTAATTCCTGCCAGAATCCACTTCTTCCCCAAGTCCCCAAGTAAAGCTGCCAAGCCTCCGTTTCACCTCACTAATGAAGGGGCGCCATCTAGTGACAGAAATAGAAATACCATCTCTGAAACGTCCACCACAATAGGGATCAGTACAAACCACGCTTGAAGGCCAAACCTGTCCCCCGCCTGATTTTGTAAATAAAGTTTTATTGTAACACAGCTCCACCCATTCATTTACAAATGGTCCGTGGCTGTCTTTTGCTTTTGTTTTGGTGTAGTAAAAACAATGGCAGAGTCGAGTAGCTGTGACTGAGATGGAATGCCTGCACAGTCTAAAATAGTTACTATCTGGCCCTTTGCAGAAATTTGCTGACCCTGCTCTACAGCACAATTGTGTAAGCTGCTTCCTTTACATTTCTCTGCCTACGTTCATGGACCTCAACCCTTAGATTTACTGGCTCCATGGCATTTGATGCCCTATTGTCATACACATAAGTCATTTCCAATATCCCTATTATAAATAGTACTATAGTGAATCGGTTGTCATTTTATTGTAAAAATGTTGAAGTGTCCCTAAGATCAAGAGCTCACTGTCACCAGAAGAAAAACACAGAGTGTCTCTGCTATTCACTGCCTGTGGGATTTGAGGCAAAGCACTTAATGCTTCCTGAACCTCAGCTCTTTCATCTGTTAAGTGGGACTAACAGTATTATTTGCCTCCCTGGGTTGTTGTGGGAGCAAATGAGATCATTTGTTAGCTAGCCTTTCACGAGCTACAAAAAGAAGTTCTGTAATGTTGGTTTTATTACCTACATAGCCAAGGGAGGACTACGTGATTTCCCTCATTAATCACCTAAGATTCTATAGAGAATACAAGTTCTTATTTTGAATGTGCCTCTGAAGGGGTTTCCAACATTCCTGGTCCGGTCCCTAAGCCTCACCTATTCCCTTAGAATGAGGTACAAGTGCCTCATATGGGACACCTGTGGCATAGGTTGACTTTGCCCCCCCCCCCCCCAGCAAATTAATGGCTGATCTGGAGAAGAGTCCTCATTCTAAAAGGAAACAAACCTGGGGGCTCTCTCAGCCTCACAAAGGAGAAGCCTCTGTGATTGACCCCAGGAGGAGAGCTGAGAAGCAAAGCCTACTCCCATGAAGGTGAGAAAGTGACCCTCAGGGATATGGCCTGCTCCTCTGGCCTCAGCAAGCACCTGGGCCAGCTGCTCCTTGGTGCCATCTCTGGGGAGGGTGTCCCCAAAGTGTGGGGCCTTTCTTCTCTTTTCTGCTGATATCTGTGGCATTTCCTCCTTCCTTTGTCCTTGCTCCCCTCAGTCCCCCCATACTCATGGCTTATAGAAGGGATATTGGATGCCCACTGTAGCAAACACCATAAGCACCCTACCAATAGTCCCTCAGCACGGCCAACTCCTATACACAAACTTGAGCATTTCCAAATGAAAACACCTGAGACACTGCAGCCTTCAATTAGTGACTGATGGCAGCTGGCGCACCCCAGCTCCTTTGCACCTCAGTTAGAATAACTAAGAATGTTGCACTCTGTCTCCCAGAGGTTTCCTGAGGAGCCCCACTTGCCCACAGCAGTAGTCTGTTCCATGTTGTATCCTTATTGGCTCCTTTATTCCCCTGTCTTCTTCCCCACTCTTGTATTGGTGCTTCCTGGGATCAAATAAGCTACTAGCACTCATTTTCTTTCTCAGGGTCTGCTTCTAGGGTATCTAATCTAGGACACCCAGTTATGGCTACCAATCTGTGCCAGATTCTTTGCCAAACAACTAATACTACAAAGAAGGAAGACAGACTCCAAGTAGTGGGCCTATAAGGCCCAGCATAGTCTGGTTCCTGCCCACCTTTATCATCTCACCTCCTATCACTCCCTTAGTCACATTTTTTCAGCCACATGGGCACCTCTGCAGTTCCTCCAACAAGGCAAACTCTTTCTGGCCACAGGCCCTTTGCATATGATCTTTTCTCTGCTTGGAACACCCTATCCCACCCCTTTGCCCAGATGACGTCTCAGTCTTCAGGTCTCAGCTTAAATGTCACATCTTCAGAAAAGTCTTTTCTAATCACATTACCTAAGTAGGCCCCTCCCCTCATCCCCATTAATTTCATCTCAATACTTTATTCATTGGCTGATCTAATAGCATTCATCAAAATCTGTGATTATGAGCTTCACTCTTGTTTACTTCTCTAATAACTATGTTCCTTTCTAGACTAGGCAGGGATGACATCTGCTTTATTTACTCTCATATCACCCATGCTACTCAGAGTACCGAACACATAGGAGGCATTTGATATATATTTGTTGGATCAATGAATGGATGAAGCTCAGAGCTGATACTTTTTGTCTTCCATTATCCCTATTTGTGTACTCACCTACCTTGTCCTTCCCCAACACTCACAGGCATAATTGCAAACTTCTAGGTATACCATGATGCTTTTTTTCCTCTCTGGGTCCCCAAAGAACTTTAAATCAATTAATCAAAATCTATTTGTTGAGAGGACAATGGAAGGAGAAGGATGGATAATCCAAAAGTCCATAGCCCTTGTCTTCCATTAGTGCTGGTCTATGACCATGGAATAGGAAATGTCTTCCAAGGCTCAGTTTCATCATCTGTACAATGGGCACAATAATCTGACCACAATACCACAGAGCAGATGGTGCATGTGGAAGGGGCTCACAAATTGCAAAACACCATACAAAAATCTTACCAACTTCCCTTCTAAGGTTTTGTGAATTGTCACACCAATCCCTTGCTTCCAACATGGCACATAGCAAAATGTTGTAAGCCTTGAGAGTTTCCTTACAGTTACTAACAGTTACCCATATATTCCATGTTCCCAAGTGCACTTGAGGCAGAAAGCCAGAACAGAAGCTTCCTGAACCAAATGAGGCCTGTCAAGCATGAGTCGTTAATTGCCTACAGCTGGATTCACTAAGCCAGGCTCACAGTGGGTTGTTTCAGGACACTGGACAGCTCCAGGACCCACCACAGAGCCTAGAAGGGGCACCATGCAGTATAGGATGTGATCCAGGGAGAGCCTCACTTGATGGATCTGCCAGTGGAATGTCCGTGGAGTGAGGGCAGGGGTAGAAGAGATGGTAATTGACCTTGGTTTTGCATGCAATGAATCCAAGAAAGGCCAAGGTTTGAGTGACATGGAAAGGGTGGAAGATATAAAATAGGACCTGAATCTTAAGTTTTGTTCAACTTCTCACTCACATGAGATATGCATTTTGGACACAGGAGGACATGGATTGATGTCAGGGAGGATTTCAATAACCTCCTGAAGTTAGGATTCATAGAGTTCTCTTTAAGAATCAGAATCGGGAGTGAAAGCATGGCCTTTGGTGCCCAATAATCCTGGATTAGAATCACTTCCACACTTCACTGTCTCTGTGATAGGGGCATTTCATTCAACCTCTCTGAACTCAGATGCCCCATCCACACACTGAAGGTAATAATACTTGCATTATTGAATTACTGTCCTCAATTCAACACTCTTTCCTGCATCCGTATCCTAGCCATGGCCTCATCATGGGTAGAGTATACTCTCCTGCCCTTTACTTTTATATTGGTCATGTGACTTTCTTGGCCAGTGATATACAAATGGAAGTGTTATCAACATAGGATGAACATAGTCTGGCTAGCTGACGGATAACAGGACAAGAAGAGAGATGTAGACCAGAGCCACACCGGCCAACCTATAGAATTCCAGTAAGAAGCAAGACTATCCCAACCAAGTTCAGCTTGAACAAGTCAAGCTCCGGCCAATTCAGAGACATGTAAGTGATAATAAACTATTGGTTATTGACACTGGATTGGTTTAAGACACTGGGTTGTGGGGTGGTTTGTTACACAGTAATACCTAACAGATACAACAGCCAATAATACCTACCTTCCAAGCTGGTCATACAAATTACATTAGACAATATGTAAGCTTCCACTACAGTGTCTGACACATAAGAGAAAGCAGTAAATGGAGGCCCTTTCTTCCCTA